>NW_024070188.1:34761489-35509600 GCF_014754425.2 Oryx dammah | reverse complement strand
CAACAGCAGGAACTCTCATTCATTGCTGGTGGTGAACTCCAGCTGGTATAACTAATTTGGAAGACATTTTGGCAGTTTCTAGCAAGACTAAGGCAATGGCGCCCCACTCCAGCACTCTTGCCTGGAAAATCCCATGGACAGAGGAGCCTGGTAGGCTGCAGTCCATGGGGTTGCTAAGAGTCAGACACGGCTGAGAGACTTCACTTTCCCTTTTCACTTTCATGCATTGGAGAAGGAAATGGCAACCCACTCCAGTGTTCTTGCCTGGAGAATCCCAGGGACGGGGGAGCCTGGTGGGCTGCCGTCTATGGAGTCGCACAGAGTCGGACACGACTGAAGTGACTTAGCAGCAGCAGCAGCAGCAGCAAGACTAAACATACTCTTGTATGATGTAACAATTGAATGCATCTCTGTTTATCCAAATATGTTGAAACTTATATCCATACAAAAACCTGCGTGTGAATGTTTGTAGCAGCTTATTCATAATTGACAAAACTTGGAAGCAACCAAGATGTCTTTCAGTAGGTGAATGGATCAACAAACTGTGGTACATTCAGATAATGGGATATTATTCAGCACTTGAAAGAAATGAACCATCAAGCCATAAAAAGATTTGGAAGAAACATAAATGTATATTACTTGGTGAAAAAAGCCAACATGAAAAGGCTACATACTTATTATAGTATTAATCCAATTATATGACATTTGGAAAAGAGAAACTGTAGACAAAAAAGATTAGCAGTTGCCAGGGTTTAGAGGAGAGGGAGAGGTTAATAGGTAGAGCACAGAGGACTTTTGGGGCAGTGAAATTATTCTGTATGTTGCTATAATGGTGAACTACATGTCATTATATATTTGACAAAACCTATAGAAAATACAATCCTAATATAAATTGTGGATGTTTACTGATAATTATGTATCATTGTAGGCTTGTTAAAAATAAGTGTATCAATCTGGTGGGGGATACTGGTAAAGGAGGAGGCTTGGCATGCATGATGGCAGGGTGTATATGGGAACTCTGAACTTTGCATTTAATTTTACTGTAAATCTAAAACTGCTATAGAAATAAAGTCTATTAGATTCCATGGAAAATTATTGCATCTAAAATAATGAAATAATATTAAGCTATATCTGCTACGTTCCTTTGGATGAATTCTCAAAACAACTTAAAAGCATTGTTGAATCAACTTAGAGACAAGAAAACTGAGTCCGAAAATTAATTTATCATTTATACAATTAATATTTTCTTTGCACATATTATGTGCCAAGTATTGTATTAAGCATGGCGATACTATAATGAATCAATGTGGATGTTATATTCCAGGGAAGTGAGATGTGGAATAAGGTGCTGATCTTTGAGCAGGACTTCTTTTACACACTGGAGCATCAGAAGAGCAGGAAAGTTAAAGTGTGTAAGAAACAGTAGGGAAAAGCCAGGTCAAAGGAGATGGGAAGGGAGGTGGAATTAGTCTTGTTTCTGAGATGAGTATGGGCAAGCTGACACATTGCTGTTGGTCCAAAAAGTCTTTTGGTGTGATGGCCCTCATGAGATGACTGATATTCTCCAGGGGCTGAGAAGAGGGTGATTGCTTGCTAAATGGTTGGCATGGGAGTCTCCTAAACTTTTTCACTTTGCAACATCTTACTCTAGAGAGAAACTTCCAGAGGCATTGTCCATTGTCAAATAGTAAGTAGTAGAGCCAGTTGCACCCTAGTTTAGTTATAGGACAATCTGTCATATCATGTTCCACCCACTGCCAATAAAATATGCTGATACATGGATTTTCTTAGTGCTTAGTTAAACATACAGTATTTGATAGAGCTTGCTTTGCAAACCCTTATAAGATTTGGCTCCTCACTTGCTCTTCATTGGGCTTCCCTCATAGCTCAGTTGGTAAAGAATCCACCTGCAATGCAGGAGCCCCCAGTTTGATTCCTGGGTCATAAAGATCCCCTGGAGAAGGGATAGGCTACCCACTCCAGGATTCTTGGGGTTCCCTTGTGGCTCAGCTGGTAAACAATCCACTTGCAATGTGGGAGACCAGGGTTCCATCCCTCGGTTGGGAAGATCTCCCGGAGAAGGGAAAGGCTACCCACTCCAGTATTCTGGCCTGGAGAATTCCATCCATATATAGTCCATGGGGTTGCAAAGAGTAGGACATGACTGAGTGACTTTCACTTTCACTTGCTCTTCATTTTTACCTTGTTCAACTAATTCCCTCACCTACTTACTACATGTGACTTCAATCATATTGATAGCTGTAGTCCTCTTCCGGGTACACTCTAGTGTCATATTGATCTCAGGGTTTTTACTGCTTTGTCCTTGGCTTGAAATGCTCTTCTTTCAGACTTTCAAATGGCTAGACTCTTTCTCATCTTTTAAGTTCTAGTGCATGTTTCATCTCCTCAGAAAAGGTTTCCAGACATATTACACAATTTTGTCCTCTCTTATCTTACAAGTACCTTGATATTTCATTCAATGTCTTATTGCACTAGTTTATGTTTTTATACAATTGATTAGCATCAGAAGTAATGGGTTCTGTTCATTTAGGCATTTATTATTGGTTTCTTATTCTATACCATAAACTTCATGATTCAGGAATTATATTAGGTGCTCAATAAAATATTGGATGAATGAATAATCACTTGATATGTGTTAGTTTCTTCTCTATACTCTAAAGTAAGTATTGTTTTTTTCTTTTATAATTATAATAGTTGTAATTTTGATAGTTCTTAGAACAGAATGAGATAAAGAATGAGATAGTGTATATATAAGTGACTAATTCAGTTCTTAGCTGGTGGTAGGCAACTAGATAATGACTTTTTTCATTCTTTTATCAGTAAATCTCACTAAAACAGTGTACTTGAAATTAATTATAATTCAAATTGGGATATTATAATCATATATTGTAATTAAATATATATTGAAATTATATCTTGGTATATTATATAGTATGTAATCATTTTATATATTATTTATCATATGTGACATAAGATGTGGTGTAATATATATAACATATCATTTTATTATATAATTGTGTTGATGTTATTATATTTAAATACCTCTTATGAGACATAAGTGTTCTCAAAGTAGTATGCCTTCTTAGTGTCTCAACCTATGCTAATCACAATGAGAAAAAAATAAAGTTGACTGCTTTAAATTAAAGTGGAATTCTCTATCTTTACCAACTTTATTACCAAAGTTATAATTTTTATAATAGTTTCATGATTAACTGACACTTCCTCCCTTCATGTTCTCTGTTTCCAGGAGGAACCCTATGTTCTGTTTAAAAAGTCTGACAAACCTCTTTATGGAAATGATCGATTTGAGGGCTATTGCATTGACCTCCTCAGAGAGCTATCTACAATCCTTGGCTTTACATATGAAATTAGACTTGTGGAGGATGGGAAATATGGAGCCCAGGATGATGCCAATGGACAATGGAATGGAATGGTCCGTGAACTAATTGATCATGTAAGTCCCTTTTCTCATTATTACTACCTTTGGAAGATTTTTATTAGATTTACGTTTTTTTGATGGTCAAGGGCTAATAAAGTCAAAGAACAGTGATGTATTTTAAGTATTTACTTTTTCAATAGTGTTATTCAAAGTATATATTTTTGTCAAGCTTAAAGAATATAACGGATGAATATAATTCTATTAGAGACATGTGTCTATCTTAAATTAACTAGTAGTTAGTGGTTTAATATCTTGAAGTTTTGGTCTTGATTTATAAGATGGAATTCAGTTTTTTAACAGTGAATTTCTTTTTCACTTTCATAATATTAGCTTTCTAATCAATGGAGAGAATAGGTGGTACAAATTCTAAATTTCATGATAAAAATTTTTTATACTAAGATAAGATACTTATTGTCTTTAAAGATGAAAGAAATCTGTACAAAAAATCTAGAATCAAATACTATATAATAATAAAGCAAGAATATTAAGCATATTAAAGCAGAATGACAGATATTTTATTTATTTTTTTCTTTGTTTAGAATTTGTTTATTTTAACTTGAGGCTAATTACTTTACAATATTGTAGTGGTTTTTGCCATACATTGACATGAATCAGACATGGGTGTACATGTGTTCCACATCCTGAGCCCCCCTAGTTATTTTTTTTTAAGAAATAGGCATTTATTCTTGGTCAGGAAAACATTATTTCATAATTTGTCAGTTGGCAGTGTTAATTAATTCATCTATTTGAAAAAACTCTTTTAAACATCATAACATAATATTTGACTATGTGTTTTGTAACATTTGAGCATATTTTGACATTTTGCTTAATATTAAGGCACATAATTATTGTAAAGAATTCTGGAAAGTTATTTAAATAATTTTCTTTTAAAAAACATTGTGAGTTGTATCTTAAATAAAAATTCTTACTTAATAGAAGTAGCAAATATAGGCAATTTTCAAAACATTTTGAAGATACTTTACCATTAATTACAAAGTTCATCATCAAGAAAGAGAATAAAGGAGATCTGTCTAGCTATCTACCTATCTCTCTGTCAAGAAAGGGATATTAGACAATGGTTAGGAACAGATTACCATTTAAAAAATTCCTTTTTCTTCAAAGTGAAGTGAATGAAAGTTGCTCAGTTGTGTCCAACTCTTTGCGATCCCATGGTCTATAAAATCCATGGAATTCTCCAGGCCAGAATAATGCTGTGGGTAGCCTTTCCTTTCTGCAGGGGATCTTCCCAGGTCTCCTGCATTTCAGGCAGATTCTTTACCAGCTGAACCACAAGGAAAACCCAATTTTCTTCAAAATTTCAGTATATTTCTTTTAATGACTTGGAATTTACTCTGTAAGTCCCTGAACTCCTAGACTTGATCAATTATTTCTCACAAATTCTCCTTATATGGGACATTTATGTTTTAACTTTGTAAAATACATTGAAAGATGATGAACATATACATGATTTGGGATCAAATATAAAACCTTAAACTGTATGTTCAGTTCAGTTCAGTTCACTCACTCAGTTGTGTCTGACTCGTTGTGACCCCATGAATCCCAGCACGCCAGGCCTCTCTGTCCATCACCAACTCCCAGGTTTACCCAAACTCATGTCCATCGAGTCAATGATGCCATCCAACCATCTCATTCTCTGTCATCCCCTTCTCCTCCTGCCCCCGATCCCTCCCAACATCAGGGTCTTTTCTAATGAGTCAGTTCTTCGCATGAGGTGGCCAAAGTACTGGAGTTTCAGCTTTAACATCAGTCCTTCCAATGAGCACCCAGGACTGATATCCTTTAAGATGGACTGGTTGAATCTCTTTGCAGTCCAAGGGTCTCTCAAGAGTCCTCTCCAACACCACAGTTCAAAAGCATCAATTCTTCGGCACTCAGCTTTCTTCACGGTCCAACTTTCACATCCATACATGACCACTGGAAAAACCATAGCCTTGACTAGACGGACCTTTGTTGGCAAAGTAATGTCTCTGCTTTTGAATATGCTATCTAGGTTGGTCATAACTTTCCTTCTGTTAGTTTATATTAGTATAACAATAACTTTCATAAACCTAACTCAAGCTGGTTTAAGTAATTTATTGGTTTGCATCTCTATGGAGTCTAGAGGTAGTGTGGCTGGATTTGGAATATTAATATTTTATTTCTCTTATCTTTTCCCTCAATTTAGTTCTCACTTCCTTATATTTGTCTAACTCTTAGACATGTGCCTCTCAATAGGTGACAGCAACAATTGCTACCAGCAGTTCTAGATTAACCCTCTAGGTAGAAATATAGCACCTGAAAGGTATAATTTTATCAAAAACTCCAAATTCAGTTTTATTTGCCTGACCTATGTGTGTGTGCGTAGTCACTCAGTCATGTCCAATTGTTTGCACCTGTTTGGAAGGGTCCTCAGTCCGGGGGATTCTCCAGGCAAGACTACTGGAGTGGGTTGCCATTTCCTTCTCAAGGGGATCTTCCCAACCCAGGGATCAAACCCACATCTCCTGTGTCTCCTGCATTGCAGGCAGATTCTTTACCTGCTGAACTATTGGGGAAGCCCCTTCCTGACCTTTGTGAGTGCTAAGTCACTTCAGTTGTGCCCAACTCTCTGTGACCCCATGGACTGTAGCCTGCCAAGCTTCTCTGTCCATCGGATTTCCCAGGCAAGAGATACTGGAGTGGGTTGCCATTTCATAAACTAAATTCTGTGCCAGTTATCCAATTCCGAGACAAATGGTATTCTCGTTGATTATTCTAGGCATATACTCACAAGAAACTGGGAGGTAGGGTCAATACCTTAATTAATTATTAATTAATTAATTAATTTTTTGGGCTGCATCTAGGCTTAGTTGCAGCATGAAGGATCTTCATAGTTCCCCCTGGGGTTTGTGGGACCTTAGTTCCCTGACAAGGGATCAAACCCACTTTCACTGCATTGGAAGGTAGATTCTCAACCACTGGATCACCAGTGAAGATTAAAACCATATAGATTTAGAGTTGGGAAACTGGGTTTTCAGAAGAAAATTAGGTTGCTTATACTTGAAGAAAGTAGACTGAATGCTATACAGACCAATACAAGGAATATTCACTATAGATTTCTATGACTAACTAACTTACGGAAGACTTTTATTTTAGTCAAAACACAAAAATGTTATGTCATCAATGCGTTTATGCCAAACCAGTCCCTTTATGCTTTATATTTGTCATGTGTGCTTAATGCTCTTTTATTTAAGTTTTTTGAGATTCAAAATTGATTAGAAGTTTTATGTTTCTTAGATGTATATTTTCTTGATTTTGTACCTATATGTTTCTTTAAGAGAACTATAAAGTAGAAAATGAAGGTTGGGTTATATGAATAGAGCTGTGGCATAAAAGATAATAATACATCAAATGAAGGGATAGTAAGGAAGGTTTTATTATTTGACATTTATTCCTCAAAAAGTATTTTTGGTATTGAGTTGAGACCACTGATGAAGCTTTTAAGTTATTTAATCATTTATCCTCAGTGTCTTACCTGTCACTTAACTTTCTATTTTTTTCTGTGCTAAAGTACTATCCTATTTCAATATACCCTTTCTTGATACTTTCCTCATGACACATACTGTTGGCGTAGCCTTAGTTTTTAATGTTTAGCATATGTCACATTAAACTAGAATGATAACTGTAGTCAGTGTATTTTCCCTTGTACCACCTCAACTTAGTTTGCATGTTCATGAATATGCTAATTTTGATGTAAAGTAGTAACTGAACTACTAATCAACACCCTGAACTTCTCCCACTCCTTACTTTACTTAGAGAAAATTATCCTCTTTCAGAGCTTGATTACCATTCTCATTCTGAAATTTCTCCATTCTATATCTTCAGCCCTGAGCTTTCCACCCATGTATCTAACTACCTCTGGTATATTTTCCATGTGAATGTCTCATAAGCACCTCAAAGGAAGCAAGTTCCAGGCTGAAGGTATTATTCATTTTTTCTGAATCTGTTCCTCCCGAAGAGTTTCATATATCAATAAGTGGCATTAACAATTCAATAGTTTTCCCAAGCCAAAAATTTAGTATCGTGTTTTCAATGTATATTAAGTGTGCTTCTTAAATGATTCTGAAAGCTACCCACTTCTCTCCAGCTCCACTGTTACATGGATTAAGAGCCCCATATGAGAATTGTTTCCTTCTAATCTGGTGAAAGTGTCTTTAGTCGCTCAGTTGGGTCCGACTCTTTGCTACCCCAAGGACTGTATAGCCTGCCAGGCTCCTCTGTCCATGGAATTCTCCAGGCAAGAATACTAGAGTGGATAGCCATCTTCTTCTCCAGGGGATCTTCCTGACCCAGGGATCAAGCCCAGGTCTCCTGCATTGTAGGCAAATGCTTTACCATCTAAGCCACCAGGGAAGCTCTCTAATCTGATAGCTATTCATATCTTCAACTAGAGTCTTGTTTAAGAAAGAGAAATCTGATCATGCCCCTCTTTTGCATACAATCTCTCAGTAGTTTTCACTGTCGGAAGGATATAGGACCGACTATATAATATATTTACAAGCCCTAGTCCCTTGGACTGCAAGGAGATCCAACCAGTCTATACTAAAGGAGATCAGTCCTGGGTGTTCATTGGAAGGACTGATGTTGAAGCTGAAACTCCAATACTTTGGCCACCTGATGCGAAGAGCTGACTCATTGGAAAATACCCTGATGCTGGGAAAGATTGAAGGCAGGAAGAGAAGGGGACAATAGAGGATGAGATGGTTGGATGGCATCACCGACTCAATGGACATGGGTTTAGGTGGACTCTGGGAGTTGGTGATGGACAGGGAGGCATGGCGTGCTGCAGTTCATGGGGTCACAAAGAGTCAGACACGACTGAGCAACTGAACTCAACTGCATTGATTATTGCTTATCTCCTGTGGAAATCTTTTTGACCCTTCAGACAGACTCTCAGAGCTTCTCCACCCTGCTTTCATACTGGGAGGTTGTTCTACATAGAATAAATCAACAGAGCTTCCTAAGCAAAGGTCCATGTCAGAGACGAGAGTAAGGTTAGGGTATTTATTTTGCTCCTTGTTCCATTCTCTGAGATAGTGTCTTAGATTGGCTTGTGTCCTCACATTGTATGCCAGTTTCTTGCAATCATGTCTGGTCTACACAAATCTCTGCTGTGCTCTCAGTTCCAATTTATACCCTACATAGCTGTGTTTATTCTGATCTTAGGGGTGGTTACAGCTTAGCTGCTAATGGCTTTGAGTTCCTACACCATTCCATAAAATTCTCTTTACCAGTAGTTCTCAAAGTATATTCCATAGACCCGCAGAATCAGTATCACTTTCAAACATATTGGAAATGCACATTTTCAGGTCCCACTCTAGACCTGCCTGATCTGAAACTGTGGTGAAATCTGGCAATTTCCTTTTTAACAAGGCTTCCTGATGATATTCTGATGTTCTCTGAAGTTTGAGAATCAGTTAGTCCTTTTGTAAATAAATCCTGCTCATGTATCCTCATATGAGTGTGCACCTATTTTCTGTTGAAACTCTAACTGGCACTCCTTTGTACATTTTCATCTACTCTGCTCTCTTCACCCACATGTGGGCTTTTTTCATTCTTGTTCTCCTTTGCCTCCAGTCTAGTTTTCTGTCTTCAGAACTCTCCTCAACCCCCATCTAGCTCATCTGATCCAAACTACTTTTGCTCAGCTTCAGAAACACTTCATCAGTGAGGCTTCCTCACCAGGCCCCAGGAAGTCTACCTGCAAAGAGTTTCCACATAATTCTTATTGTATAACACCATTACACTTTAATTACCAACTTAATATCTATACTATTTACTTGCATGTAATTTTTATAGTGTTGTGTGGGAAATCCCATGGACTGAGAAGCCCTGTGGGCTGCAGTCCATGGGGTCTCAAAAGACTCAGACATGGCTTAGAGATTAAACAATAACAAAGTTGTACAGTAGTTTTAATATCAATTGGGGCTATATGAGTTGCAAGTATATGAACCTTGGCTAAATAGAGCTTATACAAACATATTTTTTTAAAGCCCCACATTACAAAAAACATCCAACAGTGATTTTCACTTCAAGTACATTCAACCCAGGGGCTTAAAGCAGGCCATTGCATACACTGGTCTCTCTTTCACTGCCTTGTTATCTCTTGGCTTTACTCTCTTTATTGATTTTATTCTTAAACACTTTCTTTCTACATGGAGACAAAGGTGGCTCAAGTTGGTGCTAGGCCAGTGGTTCTCAACTCGGGGCTTTTTTTTTTTTCCAGGAGACATTTGGAAATGTTGGGGGACATATTTATTGTCACAATTTAAGGAGGCAGGAGGGGTGTTGCTGCTGTCACTAAGGGATAGAGGCTAGAAATGCTAGCCTCTGAATAATGTACTTAGGCCCTCAGAACAAAATATTACTTGTCCCAAATACCAGTAGTATTGAGGCTGAGAAATCTAGGTTTACCTATTTCTTAGAGTCCTCCTTCTAAAAAGAGAGTGGTCTTCTTTAGCCAAAATTTCAGCAAAACCTATTTTTAGGATGTTGCGATGAGGGGAGAGGGGTGTCAACTGGGCCAACTAGGACCATGTCCCCATCTGTGAACTAAGCCATAAGGCTGGGACTGCGAAGGTGGCTAGTGGAATGGCCCCACCTGGATCATATGTCCACATCTAGAACTGTGGGCTACAGTCAGCTGCATCTGAATTATGGTACTTATCATTTGTATGTGAACTTGGGGGACAGAAGCAAATGATATTTATCTTATATAGGCTATGCGCCAATCCAGTTTTGTAGACTTTCTTGAATTTATGGTCGAGTAGAGGGGGCATAACCAATAAAGAAACTGTATTTATTCAAGTGTTGTGATGGAGAAATGTAATTACAAATAAGATCTTCCTCCAACCCAGAAAATGTCTCCACAAAGATAGAAGAAAAAGAAAATAATATTATGGAAAAGCATTAAACTGGAATGTGATGTGCACTGCAGGCAATTTGCTAAGAGATGGCAAAGACAGAAAAAAATATCAGCCTTTAATATAGCCAAGCAGACGCAACCCATTATAGTACATATGTGTTCTGAATAGAAACAACTAGTCCTTAAGAAGCCTTGAAAGTACTACTCATCACACATAGTTCATATTAAATTTGTTTGGTAACTGGAGGAGAAGGGGATGACAGAGGATGAGATGGTTGGATGGCATCACCAACTTGATGGACATGAGTTTGAGCAAGCTCTGGGAGTTGGTGATGGACAGGGAAGCCTGGTGTGCTGCAGTTCATGGGATCACAAAGAGTCAGACATGCCTGAGTGACTGAACTAAACTGGGATAACCATCTATGTTAGATAATTGGCTTTATACTGCCCATTATACTGTAGAAGCAGAGAAGGCGATGGCACCCCACTCCAGTACTCTTGCCTGGAAAATCCCATGGACAGAGGAGCCTGGTAGGCTGCGGTCCATGGGGTCGTGAAGAGTCAGACATGACTGAGCGACTTCACTTTCACTTTTCACTTTCATGCATTGGAGAAGGAAACAGAAACCCACTCCAGTGTTCTTGCCTGGAGAATCCTAGGGACGGGGGAGCCTGGTGGGCTGCCGTCTATGGAGTCACACAGAGTCGGACATGACTGAAGTGACTTAGCAGCAGCAGCAGCATACTGTAGAAGAACTAGCTTCTCATACGTTTATGACAGCAGGTAGATTTTAGGCACTCACCCACAGAAATTTCCACAGAAATTAGGAGTTAGGATGCACTCTTCCTGGGTGATTCTATTCCTTTTTTTTTTTTTTTTAAATTGTATTATTGGAATATAATTGTTTTACAATGTTGTGTTAGTTTCTGCTGTACAACAAAGTGAATCAAATATGTATATATATACTTATATCCCTTCATTTTTGAGCCTCGCTCCCACCCCTGGTGATTCCATTTGAAATAGTTACTTCTCAGGTCCTTTAAAAAGGCATCCTCTAGTGGGAAACCTGGCAAGAGGCTTACCTGACTTGTAAAGAGTAATTCAGTCCATGGAGTTGTGAGGGCTTCCTTGGTGGCTCAGATGGTAGAGAATCTGCTTGCAATGCCAGATGCTTTCAATCCTTGGGTAGGGAAGATCCCTGGAGGAGGGCATGGCAACCCACCAGTATTCTTGCCTGGAGAATCCCATGGACAGAGAAACCTGGCAGGCTGCAGTTCATAGGGTTGCAAAGAGTCGGACATGACTGAGTGACTCAGCACAGTAACAGCACGGTTTGGATCTCTGGGTGGGGAAGATTCTCTGGAGAAGGAACTGGAAACCCACTCCAGCATTCTTGCCTGGAGAACTCCATGGACATAGGAACCTGGAAGGCTACAGTCCATGGGGTTGCAAAGAGCTGGAAGCAACTGAACGGCTAACACACACATGGAGTTGCGAAGAATTGGACACAACTCAGTACTGAAAAACAACAAAGGGTAATAGACTGATTGACTCACTTTCACTTTTTCATAAATGTCAAAAAGAGAGACAAGACTTAAAATCATAAATTTTCTTAAGCAAATGTTCTAAGAAAAGGGGAAGGGTCTCTGATCATTTTCAGTAGAGAGGATCGAGTCTCTTATGTTTAATTTTAATTTGCCCTGACTGTTGGAAGTCTATTTTGGTAATATCTGCTTTTACCTGCTTCTTCTCTCTCATTCATTCTTGAGAGGATCCTCAATGTATAAGGTTTGATATGATCTCTAAGTTTATTTTAATCTTACCAGGGACCATTCTTGATGGTGCGATATGAAGACAGAACCTCAGAAAGTTATTAGGAGAGAGTGGCTCCCTGAAGCCTTGTTAGTCTTTGGAAAATGATAAGCCTTTTCCCTTGAAACACCTTCCTCCCCCATCATTTCCAAAACAGGGCTGCACAGAAAGTATCCTAGTAAGTACTTGGTGAGACAGATGTTGGTTCAGGTCCTAATGTTTCACTATATAGTTTTATGCTTTGGTCCCATTGCTTCAAATTCTTTAAGCCTTAATGTTCTCAAAAATAAATAGTTATATCATATTAATAATTATTAATTATATATACAAACATATGTTTCCTAATGTAGTGTATGACAATAGATAATCAAGAAACAGAGATATGTTTGAACTAATAAATTCAGTTTGTCTCTTCTTACTTATTCTGTTTTTATTATAGCTTATGAGTATTATTTTTGAAGACTAAAAATATAACATTTAGATACTATATAATGAGAAAGATGTAGGGATTATAGTTGCTATTGATATTAATTTTATATTAAAACATAGTAAAATTAGTGTTAAGTTTTAATGTAAAATTTATTCATTGGAACCTTCAATGTTCCAATATCTCAGTGCTTTCCTACCTAAATGATCCATGTCTTGTGAATGGTAGTTTTATATTAGAATTAATTAAACATAGAGAAGAATTGATAGGAAATCAAGGGACAAGCTAATTCTTTTGAAAATTTCTATTTAATATTATTTTTAAATCGAATAAATCATTATTGGAAAAGTCAAAATGTTTTTGGATCTTCTTCTATTTATTGTATAATTTGGTATTATGTCAAATTTGAGTTAAATGTATGACTGAATGTTAAAAGGTTTATCTTCCTTGCTTTAATCCTTTAAACAGACACTTCTCAAATATATACTTTTAAAATAAAAATTTTCCAGAATCATATTATTTGAATGTTTCATTGAATATATTAATAGTAGGTACTATTGCAGAGAAAATGAAGTAAAATCTATGTAGTTTTTCATTAACATAGATGACCTACTCGTTTTAGTATTTTAATGCTAAGACGACTGTTCATCAAGCTAGCCATGATTTGAGTTTTTATGATGATTGTTGGGCCATTCTATTTGAAATGTGCTGGGCAGCTATAAAAACTGGAAATTTTGTGAGTCACCAAACTGATTAAAATCTGTATCAGGACACTATTTTACTGTATCAGTTCATTGCTTCCGTAAATCCTCTGGTATTGAGGTACGTGCATGGTAGTATTCATGTGCTTCAAATATACTGAAAATAACTAGCAGACACAAATAATAGGATGAGAGAAAGTGTTTAGCATTCAAGAATGAAAGAATGACATAAATGGTCCATAGTGTGCCACAACAAATGTTACACTCACACACCTTGCTCCTTAGAGAATATGCAAAATATTTTCCAAATTCTTTTCTTTTTATATTATCTTCCAAGGGCCCCAATGGGAGTGTCTATTCAAGCTCCAAGTAACGAAATAAACAGTGACACATTTTCCTCAGGAAATTAAAGCATCATAGCTTTTTGTATAATATTTTATGAAATATTTGATCAAATTTTTCATTATTAAAATCAAGCTTAGCTATTGAACTTGGCAGTAGAGATGAGTACACAGAAACTTGATGCAACTATTGTAGTAAGTTGAACATACATTTACTTGTAGCTCTGGGCTATGAATTTCTTATGGCTGATAACTCATTTGTGGGCTCCTGAGACAACTGTTGTATGTTATTCATAAATCCAGCTAGAGTTATTCATAAGTTTGAAGGGAAACATATAAGCTACAATAAACTAGCAGCACATATTATTATGGGATTCCTTAAAGGAGTCAAGGGCAGTTGCATTACTTTCCAATCTTGGATGATATTTGCCTTAGCAGTGGGAAACTAGGAAGATGTGCTTATAAATATCTATACATAAGCTAATAAAGCAGGATGTCAAGTCTCTTTTTGTGCAGGCTAAAAATAAGCCTTAGATCTGTCCCTATCTTCCAGTTTTATACTCCCCAACTTAGTTCAGACACTTGCCACCTTATTATGTCTTTATTATGTACTCCCTGCCTCTTCTTTAGGAGAAGACAGCGACACCCCACTCCAGTACTCTTGCCTGGAAAATCCCATGGATGGAGAAGCCTGGTTGGCTGCAGTCCATGGGGTTGCTAAGAGTTGGACACGGCTGAGCGATTTCACTTTCACTTTTCACTTTCATGCATTGGAGAAGGAAATGGCAATCCACTCCAGTGTTCTTGCCTGGAGACTCCCAAGGACGGGGGAGCCTTGTGGGCTGCCATCTATGGGGTCACACAGAGTTGGGCTTGACTGAAGCGACTTAGCAGCCTCTTCTTTAGGAATGTACCTACACATTATAGTCAGATTCTTCTTCAATCACCAGTGTTTTCTCAAAGCTGTCCTACTCAAAGTATTGCAGAGATACTGATAGATTCTAGTATAAACTTTCAAATACACATGTAAGTGAAAGTCGCTCAGTAGTCCAACAAAGAGTTGGACTCTTTGTGACCCCATGGGGGTCTATATAGTCCATGGGATTCTCCAGGCAAGAATACTGGAGTGGGTAGCCTTTCCCTTCTCCAAGGGATCTTCCCAACCCAGGGGTCGAACTCAGGTCTCACACTGCAGGCAGATTCTTTACCAGCTGAGCCACCAGGGAAACTCAATAATACTGGATTAGGTAGCCTATCCCTTCTACAGAGGATCTTCCTAACTCAGGAATCGAAGCAGGGTCTCCTGCATTGCAGGCAGATTCTTTACCAGCTGAGCTACCAGGGAATCCCAGCATGTCAAATACACATGTTGACATCTAATTTATTTCTCCCTGTCCCCTGACACCTGGTGATTCATGCAGTCCTTAAGCTTTTTCTCCTTGTTCCCTGTTTAAAGTTTGCCTACAGGGTTCCATGTTGGAACTCTGATCACCAAGGCTTTTCCTGATCATTTCACATTTCTAAAGAGCCCACTGAAATTTTAAAAGCAAACAAAACTTGAAAGCATTTGACAGATTAAGAAAAGAATGAGAAAAAATAGGTTATAGTTTATAAAACAACTATTACAAATTGGGTAGTCTTTTAGGACCTAATTCCCTCTTCTTTTACATATTTTTTAAGACCAGTGATGCAATGGTTCCCAGCTGCCTGAATGCTTCCCTGCATGCTGGCTCAACAACACAATTGGTGTTTAACACTATCAAGCCTTTTATACTTCATAAATGAGCCTGAGAGGACCTCACTGTACTTTGCCTTGCCTTCTGATTGCTCTTTTATTATATACCAGGGAGGAAGTCAAACATTTGTTTACCAAGGAACTTAAAAAGTCTCCAGGTATTATCACAGAAATTGGAAGCCTAAATCAAAAGCCATTTTCTACTAAATGGGAATTAACTTGTGCCATAGCTTTTGAATTTTGATAGCATGTTGCCTAAGTTTGCATTCTACTAGAAGCCTTCTGGTATTTCAGTTTTAAAAAGTTAGGCAAGGGTAATATTGTTACTGTTATTATTTTTTTTAATTTGAGGAAAATCACTGAAACATAGAACTGCAAATTTATTTATAATTTCCCATGACACAAAGTGGCAACTGTTAACATGTTTGTTGACTTAGCTTTCAGTTTCTTTTAGCATAAAGGTTATAAAACATAATAGATAATACTGAAGTCCCTTGTGTTGTTCAATCACTAAGTTGTATCTGACTCTTTGTTACCCCATGAACTGCAGCTTGCCAGGATTTCTGGTCCTTCACTATCTCCCTGGCTTTGCTCAAACTCAGGTCCGTTGAGTCAGTGATGCCATCCAACCATCTCATATTCTGTTGGCCCTTTTTCTGCTTGCCCTCAATATTTCCCAGCATCAGGGTCTTTTCCAGGGTCAGCTCTTTGCATCAGGCAGCCAAGTATTGAAGCTTCAGCTTCAGCACCAGTCTTTCCAATGAATATTCAGGGTTGATTTCCTTTAGGATTGACTGGTTTGATCTCCTTGCTGTCAAGGGTCTCTCAAGAGTCTTCTCCAATACCACATTTTGAAAGCATCAATTATTTGGCACTCAGCCTTCTTTATGGTCCAACTCTCACATCCATGGGTTTCCTGGCTAGCTAGGCTGTTAAAGAATTTGCCTGCAAATGTAGGAGACCCCAGTTTAATTCCTGGGGCAGGAAGATCCCCTGGAGAAGGGACAGGCTACCCACTCCAGTATTCTTGGGCTTCCCTGGTGATTCAGACAGTAAAATAATCCTCCTGCAATGTGGGAGACCTAGGTTCCATCCCTGGGTTGGGGGAATTTTCTGGAGGAGGGCATGGCAAACCAATCCAGTATCCTTGCCTGGGGAATTCCATGGACAGAGGAACCTAGGGCTGCAGTCCATAGGGTCTCAATGAGTCAGACACGACTGAGCAACTAAGCAAGCAAGCAAGCTCACATCTGTACATGACTGCTGGAAAAACCATAGCTTTGACTATTTGGATGTTTGTCGGCAAAGTGATGTTTCTACTTTTGAATACACTGTTTGGTTCATCATAGCTATTCTTCCAAGGATTCTTCTAATTTCATGACTGCAGCCACCATACGCATTGATTTTGAAGACGAAGAAAATGAATCTGACACTTTCCACTTTTTCCTTCTATTTGCCTTGAAGTGATAGGGCCGGATGCCATGATCTTCATTTTTGGAATGTTGAGTTTAAAGTCACCGTTTTCACTCTCCTCTTTCACCTTCAAGAGGCTCTTTGGTTCTTGTCAGTTCAGTTCAGTTCAGTTGCTGAGTCATGTCTGATTCTTTGTGACCCCATGGACTGCAGCACACCAGGCTTCCCTGTCCATCACCAACTCCTGGAATTTACTCAAACTCATGTCCATTGAGTCAGTGATGCCATCCAACCATCTCATCCTTTGTTGTCCCCTTTTTCTCCAGCCTTCAATCTTTCCCAGCATCAGGGTCTTTTTCAATGAGTCAACTCTTCGCATGAGGTGGCCAAAGTATTAGAGATTCAGCTTCAGCATCAGTCCTTCCAATAAATATTCAGGGCTGGTTTCCTTTAGAAAGGACTGGTTTGATCTCCTTGCAGTCCAAGGGACTCTCAAGAGTCTTCTCCAACACTACAGTTCAAAAGCATCAATTCTTTGGCTCTCAACTTTCATTACAATCCAACTTTCACATCCATACATGACTACTGGGAAACAGTAGCTTTGACTAGACAGACCTTTGTCAACAAAGTAATGTCTCTGCTTTTTAATGTGCTGTCTAGGTTGGTCATAACTTTCCTTCCAAGGAGTAAGCATCTTTTAATTTCATGGCTGCAGTCACCATCTGCAGTGATTTTGGAGCCCCAAAATATAAAGTCAGCCACTGTATCCACTGTTTCTCCATCTATTTGCCATGAAGTGATGGGACTGGATACAGTGATCTTAGTTTTCTGAATGTTGAGCTTTAAGCCAATTTTTTCACTCTCCTCTTTCACTTTCATCAAGAGGCTCTTTAGTTCTTTGCTTTCTGCCATAAGGATGGTGTCATCTGCATATATGAGATTATTGATATTTCTCCCAGCAATCTTGATTCCAGCTTGTGCTTCCTCCAGCCCAGCATTTCTCATGATGTATTCTGCATATAAGTTAAATAAGCAGGGTGACAATATATAGCCTTGATGTACTCCTTTCTGTATTTGGAACCAGTCTATTGTTCCATGTCCTGTTCTAACTGTTACTTCTTGACTTGCATACAGATTCCTCAGGAGGTAGGTAAGATGATTTTCTTCACTTTCTGCCATTAAAATAGTATCATCTGCATATTTGAAGTTGATATTTCTCCCACAAATCTTGATTCCAGCTTGTGAGTCATCTAGCCCTGCATTTTGTATGATCTACTCTGGGCTTCCCTGGTAGCTCAGATGGTAAAGAATCTGCCCATAGTGTGGGAGACCTGGGTTTGATCCCTGGGTTGGGAAGATCCCCTGGGGAAGGGCGTAGCAACCCACTCCAGTATTCTTACCTGGAGAATCCCATGGACAGAGTAGCCTGATGGACTACAGTCAATGGAGTCACAAAGAGTTGGACAGGACTGAGAAACTAACACACACACACACAGACTCTTCATATACTCACCATAAAATTTGTCAATTTAGTAATTTCCAAATCAATTACAAAAATATAATTACATTTCCCTCATCCTTCCCCGCATGCAGTTATTCTTGTTTGATATTCTTTCAGATAATTATGTATAAATTTTTAATAGTTTGAATATTTGATACTAGGAACATACCATTTTTATTTAACCAGTCCCTGTGGAGAGAGATTCAAGTTATTTCCAGTGTTATGCTGTGAGAATGGATGCTGTCAGAAGAGCCATGTCTTGTCTTGCTCTCTTGTCTTCTGGAGCCCCTATGCAAGAGCTGCTCTAAGAGATACACTAAAAGAAAGGAATTGTTGGTCAGAGTTTACCTATATTTTTCATTTCATTAGATTCTGAAAATACTATTCTCCAAATTGTTTTACCAATTTGCATTTCTACAGTTAGTTTACGAGTTTCTGTTTCTCTGCAAAATCACTAACTTGAGATTCACACTATTTGGATTTGGTCAGTCAGGGCTTCCCTGGTGGCTCAGATGATTAAAAAAAGTAAAAGTGAAACTGGCTCAGTCATGTCCAACTCTTTGCGACCCCATGGACTGTAGTCCATGGAATTCTCCAGGCCAGAATACTGGAGTGGACAGCTTTTTCCTTCTCCAGGGGGTATTCCCAACTCAGGGATCAAATCCATTGCAGGCAGATTCTTTACCAGCTGAGCCACAAGGGAAGCCCAGATGATGAAGTATCTGCCTGCAATGCGAAAGACCCAGGTTCAATCCCTGGGTTGGGAAGATCCCTTGGAATAGGAAATGACAGCCTACTCTAATATTCTTGCCTAGAGAATTCCATGGACAGAGGAGCTTGGTGGATTCCAGTCCATGGGATCGCAAAGAGTTGGACACAACTAAGGGACTAAAACACACAGTCAGGAGATAAGGAATCCCATTGTTTTAACTTATAATTCCTTTATTAGTAGTCTCTTCCCCCAACTCCTTCCATGTTGATTGACTTTTTAGTTAGTTTCTCCTCCTTTGATTTTCCCACTAACTTCCTTCACCTTTCCTTTTTGATATTTAGTAATGTGTTATATTTTTTGTATACTGATAATGCAAACATTTTTCCTGGTTAGGATGTTGTCTTTTAATTTGTTTAAAGTATGTGTATGTGTTTGTGTTTGTGTGGATTTTGGAATAGACTTTTTAAAGTTTGAGTTTGTTGATTTACTTATTTTTCCTTCAGAGTTATGTTTTCCTTTCTTTGTTGGGGAAATCCTTCCTTAGGAATTCATTAAGATATTTTATTATTTAAGAGTCTTAATATTTTTGTTTTTTTCAAATTTAGTTCTTTCACCACATGCAATGTGTTCAGTAATTTGTGCAGACTTAAGTCCACACGGGTTGGACTTATACTTAAGTAAAAGTCTGAATTCTTTCCACTCTCTTCATGAGGATATACAACCAAATAGGCTAAGTCAGACATATTAGTTAATAATTTTCCTTTGGGGGAAAAAAAAGCAGTGTAAAAAAGTGATTTTTACTTTAAATGAGATATCTTCTGACTGTTAACTGAGACATTAGAGCTAAGTACTTTGAAGAGTGCATGACATGTTAAGAAGGGCTAATGTAGTTCTCTGTAACTGAACTATTTTTTCAGTGATTAAAACAGCAACTTGTTGAAAGTGGAAATGTACTGTTAAGTAGTTCGGAGACAAATAATTGAGAAAGTTACTTCACAATCAGGAGATCACAGATTAGTATAATTCTGATTTATACTGCTTATTGAATATCTCCCCTTGGAAAGAGTGTTAACTACAGCATTATAATATCTTTTAAATATAATGGTTCTATCTTTTCTTTTTACTTTTGCAGTAACATTGACGTTATCTTTAGAAATATTTAAGTGTTTTTTAAACATAATTTTAAAAACAACTTAAAAATTTTGATGTATCCTCAAGACTTTTAAAATTTCCCTAATTATTTCCCTAATAATGAACTCCTGGTAATTTACTATTTGGTTGTAATATTATAGTAAAAACCAGTCTTAAGGATTATTTTATTTTGTAACTATATATCGTTGAATAAATATCCCCCATGGATACTACTTTCTTCAAACAAGATTGTTAAACTTATAATACTTTAACTTTTGTAAAGTGAATATTTTCAATATAAATATTATCAGAAAAAAATATCATAAGACATAATTAGAAACTTTAGAAGAAGTAAAAAGCTAAATCGGGATTATACAGATTCCTATAGATGTATGGAGACTTCTATACACTTCTATATATAATTTTGCCTCTGACAAAACAGTGCATAGCTAATCAGTCTCACACTGCCAGGCATTGAAACTTTTCCTTGACATAGTCAGGAAAAGCTTCTTAAAAAAGAAAGAAAACTTTTTAAAAAAGCTTCTTAAATGAACAGGAGAAAACAGATTAGAATGAAGAAGGTTCAAAATTGGGGATTTGGTGATGACTCAAACAATAAAGTACTAAATAAAAATGAATGTAGAACAATAAGGGCAAAGGTATTCTGGGAGAAAATTACCCACAGGAGCAGATCAAAAATCTAGAATTATTTGAATTCAATAATAAGAAGTTTATATTTGACTCAGAGAGTGAATTTACAGTGACACTGTTGAAGCAGTAGACTGAAAAATTCATTTATCTGTGGTATAAGGTGTTATTTAATCATAAGCACTGACTTGCATCTATTATAAGAAAAGCAGAATAAATGTAACTGAAAACAGATATAAAATTATTTTCTATTAGGGTATAGTTTATTAACAATGTGTTTGTTTCAGGTGTACAGCAAAGTGATTCAGTTACAGATATACACGTATCTGTAAATTTTTCAGATTCTTTTCCTATTTAGGTTATTACAGAGGATTGAGCAAAGTTCCATCTGCTATACAGTAGGTCCCTGTTGGTACTCTATTTTAAATAAATGTGACTTTTTTAAGGTGACCTTTTCTTTAGAACATAAATCTAAACAATAACAAAACAAAGTTCTAAACAAAAGTTAAAATAATTTTAAAAATTCAACCATAGAATGAATTTTCTTAATAGAATAAATACCTTTTTTTTTTTACTGTGCCTGGATTTTCCTTCCACAGGAGTTATGTGGAATTGCTTTTCAAAGTAAACTCGAATAGTGGAAATAATGTGATGGCCAAAAAATGATATTCTTCAGTATATCCCTAAGTGAAAGTGTTAGTCTCTCATTCGTGTCTGACTCTTTGCCCTAAATAGAAGTATAATTCAGTACTAGTAACTCAGCATTTTTCAGTCTGTCCTAGTTTTAGCCACTGAAGACTAAAGACAAGTATGAATCCTAGGTGACATAGGCACATAAATACATTATATATACTTCAGGTAATGCAATAATAGAGATCTTTGCAAGATATTTGAGAAACTTGAGGGGTATATATCTAATCCCACCTGGAAGGAAAAGGATCAAGGAAGTTTTTAAGCTTAAATTGTAAGAAAATGACAGATGCTTTTTTCCAATATACTATATTTAGCACTGCAGTTAATTTAATTTTAGAATGTAGTTCTACCTAAAAGATGTTAGTTTATATAACATCACACATGACTAAAAGAATGAACTATAACTTGGTCAGGTTCATTTAAGTGCATTGAAAAACAATTCAATTTAAGATAACTCTGATCTGATTAAGAATACTTTTAAAGACAGGATTAACAAAAGATTTCTATATCTCTTTGCCAGATGGGTTTATTTTTATTAATTAAGAACAGTCTATTGAGAATGCATTTATTTGTTATTATGTAATTACAGTAACATTAACCAATGTTGTTTTATGCTAAAGCATGTGTCTTCACCTATAGAATTTCCTAGTCATTTTTAATTATATTTAAGGTTTTCTGGTTCCTCAACTTAGCAGCAGCAGCAGCAGCAGCAAGGACATTCAGTTTGCTAAAGTCATTGAAGAGAAAAGTTTATTTTTCATATATTTAATTAGGATGATATTTGTGATCAAATTTTTAAAATCAAGATCCAAGTTGGATTTTGGAATATCAAAGATATTGTATATGGGATGTATTCAAGTACAAATGTATAATATGTACTTCTTTATGTGTCAATAGTTTAGTATTAGACAATATAAAATATTTAGTCCTTGTATTTTCTTCTTTTAAGAAATGATTGTCCTTGATACCTTATGATGCACTATACTTTTTTCTTTCACCTGAGATTAATTTTTTTTAGCAACATTTAGATTCCAAATATTCTCTCTGATGTCACTTTCTGTTATTCAATAGATACATCTTCAGGCTTTTCTCTCTGTTTAGGATATAAGCTTTGGATAATCTGTATCTCTAGGACTTGGCACAGTGCCTAAGACACAATAGATTTTTAATGCTGTTGTTCAGTCGCTCATTCATGACTCTTTGTGACCCCATGGACTGCAGCACACCAGGCTTCCCTGTCCTTCACCAGATTCTTAATGAGGTTTTCTTAAATAAATCAACCCTATTTTCCCATCCATGTCAGTTTGGCCAACTCCACCTACAAAACTACTTGTAAATAGGGATATGCCTCAAATTAATTTCCCCAACACTCATATTCTGGCTGTCAACTTGCATGCCTTGTCTCCACCGTGCAGGTGTCGGCACCTTCACTGAGGCAGGAATGATTTCATCTTCTTCTTGGCACCTCCCATAACACCCAACACACAGAGCAGAGATGGTTAAACAATATTCATAGAATAGATGGATGGGTATCAATGGTCCATCTTGCCTCTACTCCTCTGCACACTCGCAGAGTGTAGTAAACTTCACGTCATACCTGTGATTTTATTCTAAGCCATAGCTCTCCTATCATCACAGATTCCTTCTGAAAAAGAAAAAAAATTGGGGTAAGACTGTTGAACTTATGAGAAATTAAAAATGGAGAAATTAGTCACAGCTAGAGAATAATAGATAAAAGCATTCTGAAATACTTGGTATCCCAATTGTAGGCACATAGGAATGTCAGTTTTAAAAGTTTCTCAAGGAAATATTGTCAGATATATCAGATAATACAAGATGTAATAATAGGAGGGCATGAGTTATAATAAGAACCTTAGAAAAAGTAGGTAGCTTTGTACTTATTCCCCTCAAAATAACAGGTACACAGAAGGTTAAAATTATCACAATTATATTTGTATAAATTAATGAAATTTGATTACATATGATGCAGTCAAAAGGTAGCCTTTCCACAGGGAAAGAACAGAATAGAAATATTATGTAAGTAAAGGATCATCAGTATAAAAGTAACAATTTTAGCATCAGCTTGTTAGGAAAACAAGTCATCCTGGTTATTTTTTTTATCCTGGTCATCTTTTAAACACCATTTTTAAGTCTTTTTGGATGGAAACATTTCTAGAAGGCATAACATATATTTAACTCTTTGAAACTGTATATATTGAACATAATCCAAACTCCAATTGACAACTTTATATCTGTCAATATTTTCATGGTAATTTTATTCTTTACATTACAATCACCCAGAAATATAAAATTAATTGCTCCCAAATATTTTCCTATGGTTTGTGTTTGCAATACTGTAAACATCAGCTCAGTAACTGTACATTTCGACTCTTTTACCATATTCATGGATTCATATGGATACTTGTTGATTGGTTCACCTAGTCCCCATATCCTATCCATTCCAAATGTACTTACCTCACATTGTGTCTCACCATATCATCTTCAGCCTCAATAATTTCCTGATGCCCTTTTAAAACAGTTTATCTACTTTTGGCTGCACTGGGTCTTTGTTGCTGCACATGGGCTTTCTCTAGTTGTGGTGAATAAGGGGCCACTCTGTTGCAATGCACAGTGGTGTTTTCTCTGGTTGCAGAGCATGGGCTGTAAGTGCACAGGCTTCAGTAGTTGTGGCCCATGGGCTCAGTAGTTGTGGCTCAAGGGCTTTAGAGCGCTGGCTCAGTAGTTGTGGTATACGTTCTTACTTGCTCAGTGGCATGTAGGATCTTCCCAGACCAGGGCTCGAACCCATGTCCTCTACACTGGCAGGTGGATTCTTAACCACTGGACCACCAGAGGAGCCCCTGTTATTTTTTATTTATTCCAAACTTCCTGACGTACATTTTGCCTGCTTTTATACGCAAAGCGTTACACAGACTAGGTGAATTTTATGTCTATGTTCAACCAGCATTTGAATAGTTAGAAATGCAATATTTTTAAAGATATGTTAATAATAAGCTGAGTTCTGAGCTGTGCTTCATGAACTGAGGATGAGATTAAGTTAAACATGTTTAATGCTGGCAGCACTTCTCACCAGAGCCCCTCATTACAAACCAGTGATTCCACAGTGGACATCTCCTGAGTCTGGGTATACCCATCCTCAATGCTTATCATGCAGTATTAAAGAGTTATTGAGATAACTAAACATACAGAATTTATTTTGAAACCAGAATATCAACTTTTATGGGAGTGCCACAAGGATCAGCGCTTCCTGTGTTCTTACTCCTATTCCATAGGTGCAAATAAAAACCAACTTAGCAGTCAACCAACTTAGAAATAAAAGAACAAAGCCCGAGTAATCAGCTCTCTTGTTCTGTGTTCTGATGATGTTTATATCTAAGCACTAAATACAGGGCATTAAGAACCAGCGGTTCCATTCCTGGGGTTAAAACCCTGAATCTACTATTTTTTCTCTCATTTTACTAGGAAGACTCTCACAAACATTGTAACTCAAGGATTTAACTCAAGTTACAGTACAATTAAGTCAGCTATCATTTTTTGAAAAAGCAGCTGCTTTTCTTGATTAGATGGATAAGTGATTAAGACACAATGATAATCTCTCAGGACAATTTCATTTTTATCATCTAAATTTGCTCCCTTTTTCTTTTTTTCTTGATTTCTTTTGGATTGAATGAATTTTCTTTGGTCTTAATCCTTTCTTCCTCTATTAGTCTAAAGTTATAACCTTTATTTACTTTTTATTATTTTAGTGGCTATTTTAGCAAGCATGCTTAACAAGCTGTTAATATCAAAATCATGCAAGGACCTTAGAAAGCTTAAACTCTGGCATGGTCTTTATTTTAGTTGACCTACTGAGTATGAGTGTGCTAGGGCATGTTGCTTTTATACAAAAGGCTCACATCTGATCTTTCATTTCTCATTTTGTTTGAGACTCGGGCCTTATCTTTGGAGTTGGGCTTCTTAACTTTGGAGTCTACCTCAGAGCTAGACTGTGCGGATTAGAGAGTTGCCAGTGTACTCAGCAAATGCCAGCTCAAAATCTCTGGCTTCATATTTCTTTCGTTTTAGTTGTTCAGAATTAAAACTATTTTCTGACCATTTAATCCTGGAAATGCAACTGGTGGGATATCTCCGCAAATAGTTAGTCCCTTTCATTGTATATTGGATTTTGGTATTGTCGATTTTATTTCTTTGGGAAATGACATTTTCCTGACCTCATTCCCAAATGAGAGAACATAAAAATTAAATACATAATATTTAATTAAACAAAAACATAGGAGTTATAAAAAAGAGAGCAATGTTGTTAATATCATTGAGAATAAATATATTCAACAAGAAGCCCAAAGGACTTTTATTTCATTTATTCATTGAAGGACTGCTGCTTTTTTCTCTGCCCTGTGCCAGTCACTATCAGTGTCACAGAGACAGACATGTGTATCACAGTGTGTCACACGCCTCCCTTTAGAATACGTAACGTGGTACAGAAACTAGATATGAATATACAATTACCATAAGAGATTGATTAAAGAATCAGATGTCATGATGCACCCAGGAGGGCTGGAGAGTAAATCCAGCACAAAGAGAGAATGTCTAAGATTGGAAGCATGCTAGAGCTGTTGCAGTGAGATGGCATTGTGAATGCGTCATGAAAGATCCAACATGATCAGAGTTGTGAATCAGAAAATGTGTTCAAGAAATGTTTTTGTATAAACACCAGTCACCATTGTAAAAGAAAACAATATTTACAAATCAGTATAAATTCTTTATTATCACTTTCTCCTAAAATATTATTCACTAGTCAACAACATCTATCAGTCAACAATTATGATGAATCAATTGCAGGAAAATGTATATGCAAGTGTGCACACATACACACATAACTATTTTGTTTCATTTTCCTTGCTTAAAAAAGCTAATTAATGTTTCAAAATAGAGTATAATGATCTCTTACCTTGGGATCAATATTACAAATAAAAATGTAATCAGGTGTCAGTATTTAGAAGTCAAAATGTAGGGAAAAATATTTAGGTAAATCAATTAATTATGTAAATAGCAATATTAGGTTGAAACATAAAATTGGTATTTTTATACATTAAAATGAAATACCACATAAAATGAAATGCCACAGGTTTCACTTGATCCAGTCTATACATTTTCTCTTATTATCATACCATTAAAAGGTTTGCAGACACTTTTCTTACCATGGGTTTTAAATATATAACCTTTAAAGATTAATTTAAGAGCAACATTAGGTTCTTTGCTTTAGAAGATGGATGTGGCAAAAAATTCTTTTCTGATACTTTCAAGTTTCCTTAAGACTCCAGATCTAATGAAAACTGATAACTGGTCTAAATGACCAAAATGTGGTTTCCTACAAAAACAAACGAAAAGCTTCATTCTTGAAGTATAGTTCAAGGCCCATGTTTTCGCACAGTGCCAGAGGCCTGTCATTATTGTTTAAACCTTGGCAAAGTTCAAAGAGAGCTCATCAATGCACAGTGAGAATTAATGTGCACCACTCATGACCCAGCTGAGACCCTTTGTTAAAACAGTCAATTCCTATGCTGTTTGTAAGGTTGTGCAGTTGTAATACCTGGATTCCTGCCAGGAAAAGCCAGAGTAACAAAACAACTAGTGTCCTTCTGTTTTCAAATCAATCTTTCACGGTGTAAAGAATTTGTTTGAATTATGATGAATCTTGTTGCCAGGCAGTACTTTCAGGTCATTCTAAGACCTGAAACAAATGACGTTGCTTTTATGTATTTGCTAGTGTAGACAGATTCATTCCCATGCATCTCTTTACATAAATTATTTATGTTATAGTTTGTCAAACTATATATAGTTTATATAACACACAAGGTTGAATTTTCTAATTAAAACAGAATATGTAATATGCATACAAATAATACTAATGTTTTGATGTGTTCTCTTTGTGTCTCTATATAAGTCATGGTGTATTGTTTTAAGTGTTTTTTAAGTCAAATAAACTTGACCTTCATAATTTTTTAAAGTAACTGGTGTAATAGTACAATTACACATAGACAAACATGCATGTTTATGTATATTTTTATAGGCATGTGGTATATATGTCTATTAATTTGTACAAGCAGTATAAAGGTATGTATATGTGTATTAATAATTTTAAAGGAATAAAAATATCTGAGTAAAAATATAGGTATTGTTTGAATGAATTAAGATCCAGTGTTGTTGTCAAGGACAATTTCTCATATTTAAAGTTCAATGTGAACTTAGATAATTTAGTGGAGATTTGATCATGGCTTCATTTGCTATCCTCAGTGAAATCTATTCTTCAATTCATTATTCCTTAATACATTTTCATTCTATGTTGAAAGATAATCAGTCCATCGAATATATTTTTGTATTAAAATTCTTTAAAATTATAACTAGTAGAATAACTGCAACGAGCCAGATTTTCAAATCCCCCTCTATTTATTATCATAGGCTGATTTTGAGCAACTTGCCTAAGTCCCTGAGTCTCACTTTTTTATTTTTTTAACCTGAAAAAGAATATTGACAAAAGCATAAACTTCATGCTAAAGATTAAATGACATAAAACATCCTAAGTGCTAAAATTAATGCCAGGTGTATTATAAGCTTTCAGTAAGTGTTACCTGTCATTAGTAGTTTTTTTTTCTTTTTTTCTACTAGAAAGGAAAGCAAGTATCTGAAATGAATGAAAACATAACCCCAGACATCTCACTGCCTCTTCTACTCAGTGTGCTTCCTATTGAAGTTATCAATAGAATAAACAAATAAGGAAAAGTCCACATCCTCTCTGAAATCTATGGACAGGACCATCTAAATGTCAAATTTTATGCCTATTTCACCTAAATCTGTGACTAGAGAGAAGGAAGAGGTGAGGGTTGGCACTGGATTCTACTCCTAAAACAAGCAGCGTGTGTCAGAATTTTGTGGAAAGCCATGAAAACTTGCAATTTGTGTCCTTAATAGTATATTTTTTAAACATCAAAAGATTTTTTAAACAAAATGTACCACACAATTTTATTATCAGACATTATAAACACTCTAAGACTAACTGGTCTATTTAATTATTCCTGTATTTTTATTTGTACAATGTATTGGGATATTTTGACTTTACTCTGACCTATGTTACCCCTTGTTTCCTTTCTCACAAGCCATTTATTATATTCTCTGTATCCCTACCCCTCCGTCATTAATAATCTTCCTTCCTTTCCATTCTCTTCCTTGGCTTTTTCCTACAATGTTTGGCCTCTCTCCTGTTCAAATTGCTCCCTCTCTGTAGCTTTGTCCATAATGGCTACTCTGTCTCACCTCACTTATCTTGAGAGGCTGTTTTTGTTGTTCAGTCACTAAGTCGTGTCCAACTCTTTGCAACCCCATGGACTACAGCAAATCAGGCTTCCCTGTCCTTCACTCTTTCCCAGAGTTTGCTGAAACTCATGTCCATTGAGTCAGTGATGCCCTCCAACCATCTCATCCTCCATTGCCCTATTCTCCTCCTGCCCTTCATTTTTCCCAGCATCAGGGTCTTTTCCAACGAGTTGGCTCTTCTCATCAGGTAACCAAAGTATTGGAGCTTCAGATTTAGCATCAGTCCTTCCAGTAAATATTCGGGGTTCATTTCCTTTAGGATTGATTGGTTCGATCTCCTTGCTGCCCAAGAGACTCTCAAGAGTCCTCTGCACCACAAATGGAAAGACTCAATTCTTTGGTGCTCCAGTACGAAAGGCTGGGTCAGATTCATAAGAAAGACTGGGTCAGGCATCATGAGCTAAACCCAAATGTCTGTAGTTTTTGCCTACCAAAATTGTTTCTCACTTCAACTATGTATGGATTAAAGACCAGCTCAGGGTCCTGCTCCATATTTTCTCAGTAGAAGCCAAGCTGATGGGGCCACTGCTGTGTGAGCATAGCTGATTGGTCACATCAGGGAAAGAGGGGGACATGGTGGATTGGACACTGTCCCTTAAAAGTGTCTTCTTAGGAATGAAAGCATACTGCTTCTCCTTTTATTCCATTGACCAAAGTAGCATATGACTATGCTCAACTTCGTGGCAAGAAAGGAGTATAGTCAACTATGTGCTCAGAAAAAGAAAAACCAGAATATAATTGAATACCTCAGTACCCAATAGCACTCTCCTTATTGCTGTTCCCAGTTCATGAATTCTCTAAGCTCCAGAAGAGCCGTGCTTCTTTGAGGTGCATGTCCCTGGATATACTCTTCCTTCTCTTTTTTAAGTTGTCCTCCACTCACTTCTTAATCACAGTTACTCATCCACTGTTAACTTTAACCACTGGATCACTTTAAGATAGTTGATTTTATGTCTTTATATAATTTTTTTTTTGTCTTTATGTCTTGTTTGTTTTTATGTCTTTATGTCTTCAGTGTCTTTATAGATGACCCATTCATCACCATGGACCTGAGCTTCTTGAGTAGTTCATTCCCAGGAGCCTTTTAGCCACATGTTTTGTATATGCCTATGTGCTGCACTTATTCACTCAGTCGTGTCCAACTTTTTGTGTCCCCTTGGACTGTAGTCCGCCAGGCTCCAACTGCATCACAATCATTATTGTGACTCAAAGAACACGAGCTCTTAGATCAGTAACTCAGAAATTCAACTCCTTTCCTCTTACTTTCAAATGTATTTGACCCCGTTACACTTGATTTTGACTCGGACCTATGAGTTGATCAATCATCAATTTGTTTTTCATATATCAGTTCTTTCCTTCATTGTATTTCTCCATATCCAGCTTAGTTTCTCTCTTTTACTGTCACAGACATTCTTCTCTAGTACTGAATTTATTTTTCCTCTGTCATTTTACAGCAAAACCTGACCCTGTATTTGTGTCATTATCTTCTCCAGTGGGCCTGACTCAGAAAAATAAACTCAGCTAGAGAAAATCAACCCATCAGAAAAAATGGAGCCTCTATAACTGATAATAATACCAAATGAGCATCAATTCTGTCACAACTGATACAAACTCTTTGTAGTTACCACACTCTCTTACATTCTACAACATTGTTCTTAAAGTTTCTTTCTGCTTCTCAAGTCTACCAGTCCCCCTCCAACTTAAACAGTAAACCTGCCCTCCTGCTTCTAAGAGAAATAGTATCATTAGATAAGAATGTCCTACCTCAATGCTGATCATCAAATTTACAAGCACTGCTCATTAACAGCTGTTTTGTCCTCTTGTAGGTTTGATGGAGAGGTTGGTCTTTCTCAAGGATTATCTTTCCATCTTTCTTTTCCATTCTAGCTTGTGTGTTCAGGAATTTTTAGATCTATGTTCCTTTCTTTCTCTGCTTTAGACATCTAGGCCTTTCACTTCTAATCAATTTACATTTGTGTTTTTAAAGGATTAAGAAAAATAAATTTCAGCAGTCACCCAATGTTTCAAGTTACCCTCTGAGGCAAACTTCCTTATCATCTTTACCTTTCCTTCTTTATTTGGTTGTATAGTGCATCTCATATCTCACCAATAATTGTTTTTGAGCAAACATGTCATCAAAAATTGCTCTTATTAATGTTGCCAAGTTGTGAAACCCCATAGATATTTGTCAGGCTTTATCTTATTTGATCTGTAAAAAGCTATTTATTCAACTTCCTACTCTGAAGCATTCTTTGTGACTGGTTTCCATACAAATTTCCTCATTTTTCCCTCTTAGGTTACTATTTGCTATCTTTACCTCTTTGAACTATCTTTTAAATGTTGCCAGAAAGAGTGTATATTGTAATAAACTTAGGGGAAAAAACCCTACTCCTTTATTTCTTGTCAAGATGATGTAGAAATATCAAGCTTTGAAGACTCCTCTAAGACCCCAAAACTAATTAAGACTCCTCCTTGATTAATACCCAAAACAAAAATCAATGCAAAATAAGCAGAATAAACCCAGCTAGAGCTATCAAACCCAGAGCCCTGATGCGTAAGTAGAGCTTGTTGGTCTAGAATTATCCAATGATTAATAATTGTGAGGAAATCAACAAGATGTTGCCAGTCAGACTCTCTCACCCCATGCTCTCATGTACTCTCACCCCATGTTCTGTAAGCAATGACTTTGCACAGTTATGTAACAGCTGAGATTAATTATAGCACTGCACATGCACATCACAAGGTATTCGCTTGGTCATGGGCTACTTTGTGCAGTATGCCTGTATGAGCTTCACCATGAAAGCCCTGGCTGCTGCTGCATTGGGGCTACTACATTGGAGCAACATCGCGGTTATGTTATATGAGGTTATATAATGGCTATGTTATGGCTGCTTCTAAAGCTGCTGTGTCAGCCAGGATAGAGGCTGTGTCATGGCTGCTTTGCCAGCCAGGAGAGAATAGACATGCCTGCAGTTCCTATGGCTCCTCACATCTTCTTCCAGCCTCTTAGTTCATGCCTTGCCTACCCTGGGTTCAGCAAACAGTGTGAACAGCAAGATAATTGGCATCATGAATAAGATCAGCAATACAAGAGTGCTTTGTGTGAAATCTAAGTGTGAAGACAGGTTTACTGCTTGAAACCAGGACCTTGGGTGTGGTTCATTGTGAAAGCAGCATTAAACTATTGGCTGCTGCTGCTGCTAAGTCACTTCAGTCGTGTCTGACTCTGTGCGACCCCATAAATGGCAGCCCACCAGGCTCCTCCGTCCCTGGGATTCTCCAGGCAAGAATACCGGAGTGGGTTGCCATTTCCTTTTCCAATGCATGCATGCATGCTAAGTTGCTTCAGTCGTGTCTGACTCTATGCAACCTTATGGACAGAAGCCCATCAGGCTCCTCTGTACACAGGATTCTCCAGGCAAGAATATTGGATTAGGTTGCCATTTCCTTCTCCATTAAACTATTGGAGGCTTTGGTTTATTTAAAAGTTGTGATCCTAGGTAAACAGAAAGGCACAGATTCAGTCAGGTAAGTAAGAACCCTGTCAAGTTACCTAATTATTTCTGAACTAGATTCAAAATACCACCAGTATCACCAGGGGATGTGAAACTCAAACTACACTTTTGAAACATTGCTATGGATTGGAAAATGAGAAAGGGATCACAGAATGAAACAAATAATAGGGCCACTTGAAAGGAATCTGTGAGGATATTTGAGTGAGTGAGAGAGGGAATGAAATAGGTAAAAAATAACCAAAAAAATGCCAGCTTATATAGAAAAAAACACAATAGAACATTGTTTTATCTTTGTGAAATACGTTTTGTACAACTGTCAATATTTTATCAATAAAAACTAAAGGCAAAATATCTTTTAAAATTCTATACAATGCATGAAAAGAAATTATATAGTAAAATTATATATGAAAATATGAGAAATAAAAATAATGAATGTTTAACAAGTAGTAAAAATATTATTAAAAAAGGAGACTAGGTATACTGAACATGAAAAGAGAATGAGTTAAAAATAGTGATTAATTTAATCAACACAAAACACAGATAAATAAAAAATATGTAATTTTTTGAAAGAAGAGATAAGGGAAATGGAGAATAAATTGAGAAGTTTCATCATATGTTGAGTAGGAGTTCCAGAAGAAGACAATGGAAATAATTGCAAAGAAGCAATATTTTAAAAGATAATACCTGATAATTTACTGGAATTTTGGTAAAATATTTACCAATAAATAAAAAATATATTCTAAGAGATAGGATAGGCTCAAAAAAAAAATAAATTTACCCTATTGTGAACAATACAGAGAGAAAAAACATTAAAAATAAGGAGCAGACTGATTTCTAATGCATGTAACTGACAAAGGAATTTAAGTATTCAGACTACAAGAACTTCTGCAAATAGGCAGTGAGAATGGGATATGAATAGAGACATGGGTTTCTAAAATTTCAAGGCCACAGGCTCTATGAGCTGGGTTTGATGGTTTGGGACCAATTCCTAGGATCTAGGAGCAAATGCTTTTATCCAAATAGTGGGCAAGAAGAAAAATTAAAGGGCTATCTTTTGCTGTTGATGAATGGTTAGAGCCTAGAAAGCAGGAAGTAGTACTGAAGTATACTGTCCAAAGGGTGAATTGTTCAGGAAGAAGAAAGTGTATTATCTTGAATTTAATACAAAAATCCCTATGGCTCTAGCTGAAAGACAATGTATCTGTGGCTGCTGCATTAATGGGTCTCATTGGTGAAACAGATAATTTCAAACTAAGGATCTTGCCATCTAATATAGATCACTAGACTGGCCAAAAACATGGGAACTTTGAGTGATTAGCAAACAACCAACACACTGCTCAAAACTGAAAGTATTGATAAATGAGTCTTGCTTCCTGGTGGGGAGCTGCTCTCCACCTCCATTCTCCCTGATCCCTCTCACCATCTCTATCAATCCCAGTTTACTCAAGAACAAGAATTAGCAGAGATTGGAACAAAGTCTTTCTGTTTTCCAGAGAGACTAAAGACTGCAAACACCTGTTTGTGTATATTGGAGAACTTTGGTCAGGTAAGAAAATTTGTATGGCTCTGTTGGATACAGGTGACCAAGGCACCATACTGCTTAGTGTTATTGGTATCATGAGTCATCCACATTCTGCTGATCAGTGTTAGTCAGGATCCACAATAGAGGAAGGAATCTAACATGGCCTTATGTTAAGGGTCGGAGAAGGCAATAGCAACACACTCCAGTACTCTTGCCTGGAAAGTCCCATGGAAGAACGAGCCTGGTGGGCTGCAGTCCGTGGGGTCTCGAAGAGTCGGACACAGCTGAGTGAGTTCACTGTCACTTTTCACTCTCATGCACTGGAGAAGGAAATGGCAACCCACTCCAGTGTTCTTGCCTGGAGAATCCCAGGGACGGGGGAGCCTGGTGGGCTGCCGTCTACAGGGTCGCACAGAGTCGGGCACGACTAAAGTGACTTAGCAGCAGCAGCAGCAGTATAAGGGTCCTTTGGAGCAATTCAACATAGTGTATTTGTTGCTTCTACATATGTATGTAATAAAATGAGTTTACCTGTAATATGTCATTTCTTAAGGCCCAGAGGGAATCTTCCCAATCATAAAATGTTACATGTAGAGAAGTTCACATACTTTTCAATCCCATGATCCTAGTGACTCCTTCAGACTGTAAGTCTGGGTGGCTGATACTTTTGCCTCTTAGTGTCCTGTACCTGAAGTTTTCCCTCAGAATTCTGAACTCATCACCTTCTAGACATGGCCACCATCTACATCCTTTGCAAGCATCCTACATGCTTGCAGAATTAAATATGTACAGCTATTAGTTTGCAGCTAGACCGCTGATGAAAATGAATGCCTGATCCACAGAAACCTTGTGACTCTGTGGCTTGATGGTCCTATTTTGAGGTAGGGCAACTTAGGCTTTAGTAACTAACAATATGGGAATACTGTGAAAGTTTCACTTATCAAGTGGAAATAGCATATTGAAGAACTCAGCCAGCCGGGCAGCAGTGACATCTTGGCTTTACCTGAAAAGAGGTAACTATCCCTTTGGGGGAAATTTTATCCTCCACTTCACAGCTTAAAATAGCTGCTGACTAACCAGGGCCCTCGATTCATAGCAGTTCTTCTACATGCCTAGACTTGGTTCACTGACAAGTTGAAATGTTATGTTGTCCGCTGGGCTTCTGTGAATATCCATGATTAGTGCTAGCTAAACAGAACCCACAGAGAAGGCAATGGCACCCCACTCCAGTACTCTTACCTGGAAAATCCCATGGATGGAGGAGCCTAGAAAGCTGCAGTCCATGGGGTCGCTGAGGGTTGGACATGACTAAGCAACTTCATTTTCACTTTTCACTTTCATGCATTGGAGAAGGAAATGGCAACCCACTCCAGTGTTCTTGCCTGGAGAATCCCAGGGACGGCAGAGCCTGGTGGGCTGCCATCTATGGGGTCGCACAGAGTTGGACACAACTGAAGCGACTTAGCATCAAACAGAACCCAAACTGGATGTGATCTTGCTTATAAGTGGGCCAAAGTCAAGGTCATTTTTATAACTGTATGACCCCCACTATTGCCAGTACCCTATGTTTTAGTCTGTTATTTTGGAAAACTATATTCTGGCAGACTAAATATACCTCTCTCTGCAGCTACCTACCATGGAAATAGATTCTGGATGCTGATCAGGAAGTTTGGATCACTAATAAATCCAGAATCTATGATTATTAATTGCTATGTTGGTCTTTGTTGCTCATAGTTTAAGTCTCAAAGTATTCCCCGAATCTTCTCCTAAAAATTCCATTGATCTGTTCTTCATACAAGTCATTATGTTTTTATAATTCCTTTGGTATTTCTTGCTTCAAGGAATCTTATATACATTCTGGGAGGGATCCCCATTCTGCCTAGTCTACCAGTAAATAGTGATTGATAGAGCCTGTCATATTGTTTCACAGTTGAGAAAATAGAAGCTTATATTACTCTACTATGAGATATATTTATGTGAACTTTTAAACCAGTGAATGAATAGTAATTACCTTCTGAAGTCATGAATATCTAATGTTTTTATAATTTAGTCATTGTTCTGAGTTTTTGTGTAGATATGGAAAGATTCAGAAATATAATCAAATTGAGTATTATTCCTTCTTACTCCTGGAAAAACTCCATGGATATATATTTAAAAAAGCTAAGAATCAATAGCTATGATATATAATAGTACTTTCTTCAACATGTTATTTAATATTTGATATCAGATACTTCATCAGAATTGTTCAGAATAAAATACTTATTATGAAAGGGGAGCTTATTATTCATTACCCTCAAACACATTGATTGCTTTTCAGAAATTAAAAGTAAAGAGTCCTTTAACTATTTACACATTTCATGTTTTAAAATTATTTGCTATCAAAAGAAAGCTGTATTTGTACTAAAGTTAATTGGTAAGTTTTGGTCAAGTAAAACTTTTCATGTGTATCTCAGTCTTTATATTCTTAAATAAAATGACCACAAAAATTCTCTAGATTTAACTTATTGTTCATAGTTGCATTTCATTTGATTAGTAAAAGTTTTCAAGGAAGGATACATATATATTTAAATGATACATATTATTCTTTCTCTTTGGAATAAATATATTTTCAGTAGATAAAAATTATAAAATTAAGAAACAATATTAAAAAACTGTTATTCTAACATGGAATATGTGTTATTAACATTTTGCTCAGTTTATTTACATTGATTCTATACTTTCAAAACATTGTTTTATACAACTTTTCAAAATGTACAAATAGAAAAGTAAAATGAAGTTTTATGTACCCATCACCAAGCCTCATGGATTATAAACACATGGCCATTTTTATTTCATCTGTGCTCCTGCACACTTGCTTGCCACCTGCATTATTTTGAAACAAATCTTAAGACTTTATATCATGTTATGTACACTTCAGTATTTACCACTAAAATAAAGGCACTGAAATTTTAAAAAAAATGGACACACTCTCATTATCACATAAGAAAAATGACTCCTTAATGACATCAAGGACCCAACAATCAGTACTTATTTACATTTTCCTGGTTGTCTTGTCATATTTAATTTCTTAAATTGAGATCTAAAAATGCTGTATAATTTGTGATTAGTTGGTATAACTCAAGATCCATATAATCTATAGGTTTTATCTTTACTATGTTTTTATTGACTTGAATTCATGTTTAATATTGTGTTTCTATTTTCATTGACTGTTGAGGGGATAGGCTACCCACTCCAGTATACTTGGGCTTCCCTTGTGACTCAGCTGGTAAAGAATCTGCCTGCAATGTGGGAGACCTGGGTCCGATCCCTGGGTTGCGAAGATCCCCTGGAGAAGGGAAAGTCTACCCACCCCAGTATTCTGGCCTGGAGAATTCCATGGATTGTATAGCCCGTGGAGTCGGAGGGAGTCGGACACTAATGAGCGCCTTTCACTTTCACTTTCTCAGTGTTCAGGCAGTTTCACTGGAAACTTTGTAAAATGCTGCTTAATAATGTATAGTAATTCTTTCTGCTGCTGCTGCTTAGTCACTTCAGTCTGTCCAACTCTGTGTGATCCCATAGACGGCAGCCCACCAGGCTCCCCTGTCCCTGGGATTCTCCAGGCAAGAACACTGAAGTGGGTTGCCATTTCCTTCTCCAATGCATAAAAGTGAAAAGCAAAAGGGAAGTCGCTCAGTCGTGTCCGACTCTTCGTGACCCCATAGACTGCAGCCTACCAGGCTCCTCTGTCCATGGGATTTTCCGGGTAAGAGTACTGGAGTGCCATCACGTTCTCCAGTAATTCTTTCTAGTTATATTCTAATTTATTAACTATTCCCTTATAAGGCATGAAAGCTACTCACAGTCCCAGATTATAGGTGATCTTGAGAAAATATCTTTATATATCAGCCTCTTTCTGAATTTGGAACTTTTCTAAAAATTTGAGATGTGAAATTCTAGTACAATGGATAGATATAAGATCTAAGCAGGCTGGAAGAGTAGCCTGTTTTTCATTCAATAAAAACATTTTTGCTTATGATTTTCATCAAGTTCTTCTACATCTAAAATTAGACATTTAATTCTATTGCATAAAGTTTTTAGCAACACACAAAAAGTCATCTGTTCTGGTTTTAGGGAAGTAAAAAGAAAGAAGAGAAAGAGTTAGGAAAGAAGAAAGGAAGGCAGAAAGAAGGACCAAAGTGGGGGTAGCTTAGAAAAAACAATAAATGGAAAATTCTAACCTTTGTTTTATGGACCTGTTTCTTAATATTGCATGCAGTTTTCTACTATCAAATACTACTGGAACTATAGCAGTATTAGAGAGATTTTTGTTTGCTGTTTTGCAGGACTTTTCTTATTTAACCTTTTTTGTTTAGACTTAACTGTGAGTTATTCAAGCATCCTTAAATATTATGGGAATATGTTATTAAATTGTATTAAACAAATATGGGAATAGCTTCAATTTTTATTAACATGAGGAAGTGGTATCAGCTCAATTATTACACCTGGATTATTAGAAAAATCAACTATTCTGAAAGGAAATTGCTGTGATATTTGCAGAAAATCAAAGATATTTTTACTACTTGACAGATTTCTGTAGGGCGTCAGTGATCACATAGGTGGATATAGGAGTAAGGTCATGTCACAGATTCAGAATTACTGTGGACAGTGTTATTGACCTATTCTTCTAGTATTATTTATATAAAACTGAATTACCACAAACATGAGGTTCTTCTTAAATATTTAATTGGTATTATAGTATTTTAACAAATACTAAGGCACAACTAAACAGCTCTTTTGCAGTTAATTTGAATAAAAGAATTTGTAGAATCACATTTATAGGGTAAATAGAAGAGCATAACAGAGAAGGCAATGGCACCCCACTCCAGTCCTCTTGCCTGGAAAATCCCATGGACGGAGGAGCCTGGTAGGCTACAGTCCATTAGGTCGGTAAGAGTCAGACATGACTAAGCAACTTCCCTTTCACTTTTCACTTTCATGCATTGGAGAAGGAAATGGCAACCCACTCCAGTGTTCTTGCCTGGAGAATCCCAGGGATGGGGGAGCCTGGTGGGCTGCCATCCATGGGGTCGCATAGAGTCAGACACGATTGACACAACTTCGCAACAGCAGCAGCAGAAGAGCATATATCTAAATGGTGTCATTTCCTTTTATTGGAAAAACCAAACAAGAGTGAAATGAGAGGTGCAATAACAAGTTTTCTAAATCTGACACCTTTTCTTTAGGGTTTGAAGTGTGTGTCATGTGATGTTTCTATATTTCCAAGGGACTTTCTCAAGAGGATGATTAAAGTGAGAGAAACTTGTGGGGGGTGGAGGGAGGTGGAGACGTGTATACTACTCCTCCCACATACCCAGCTCCTTTCTACCCCAGAACATTTGTAACTTATAAGTCCCTCTGCCAGGGAACTCAGATCAAAATATCTCAGGGCTTTATCCCCAACTTCACTGAGGTCTGGACTCAAACTTCAGGACCTTGGAGGTATTTCCTTTGCTCATCTTAGTCCCTTCTTCCCTAGTCACACTCTGATCCTTTTAACCTGATTTGTCTTCTTTCTCAGCCCTCTTCATGTCCTGACATTATAGCATCTAATTGTTTACTGATAGGTGTCTGTTTTCTTTACTTTGTCTGTCTTTGCAGTACTATGAGCATCTAGAACAGTTCCTATTACAAAGCAGTCATTCAAGAATAAATATTTGTTAAATAAATTAGTGAACTGCTCAAAAATAAGTTGTTAAATAATTGAATGAATGATTTCAGATAGACATCAAGATTCCTAGTTCCCTCATACCTCAAACATTTTGAAAGTTAAAGTGGAAGTTAGTCACTTAGTCATGTCTGACTCTTTGTGACCCACCTGGCTTGTCTGTGGAATTCTCCAAACAAGAAATACTGGAGTGGGTTGTCATTTCCTTCTCCATCAAACATTTTAACAAATATCAAATAAACAGTTAAAACCTTTAAAGTAATTAAGTAATGCAGATTTAAAGAATTTCACTGGAAATCCCAGGTGGCTAAAGAATCTGCATGCCAATGAAGGAGATAATGGGTTCCATCTATGGATTGGGAAGATTTTCTGGAGAAGAAAATGGCAACCCACTCCAGTATTCTTGCCTGTGAAATTCCATGGACAGAGGAGCCTGGCCAGCTAAAGTCTATGGGGTTGCAAAAGTGTCAGACATGACTTAGTGACTAACCAACAGCAACAAAGGGATTTCATTAGTCATGGAAATCAGAGAAAACATATTACAAAGTATTTTTTATTAGAGTATCAATTATAAAGATATCTACATGCCATGCTGCTGCTGCTGCTGCTGCTGCTGCTAAGTAGCTTCAGTCATTTCTGACTCTGTGTGACCCCAGAGACGGAAGCCCCAGGCTCCCCCATCCCTGGGATTCTCCAGGCAAAAACACTGGAGTGGGTTTCCTTCTCCGTCTACATGCAATACAGGCTAGCTATTTAGATATATCTGAATATTTTATTGCCCCAAATTATTTCTTACTGTGTGTATTATTATAACAGTCTATCTGTTTCATTGTTGTTTAGTTACTAAGTTGTGTCTAGATGACACTAATGATAAAGAACCCACCTGCCAATGCAGGAGAAATAAGAGATGCGGGTTCAATCCTTGGGTCAGGAAGATCACCTGGAGAACAGCATGGCAATCCACTCGAGTATTCTTACCTGGAAAGTCCAATGGACAGAGGAGCATGGCGGGCTACAGTCCATGGGGTCACAAAGAGTTGATATGACTGAAGCGACTTAGCACATACATATTCTTTACCACTGAGGCACCAGGGAAGCCCTGTTTATCTGTTTAACAAATATGATATGTGCGTTGTATTTGTTCTAAGCATATAACGCAGACTTTTAAATGTAAGGAGTTAAGTAAATTTATAATTTAGATTTGACCCACTTAGTTAAGTTTGCCTAGTAATTCAGCATATGAGGTAAATCTATTTGTAAAGTAAGTTCTGGGAGTGAGGTATGTTCTATCCAGCAAAATGTTATCTCTGTTCTTAGATGAAGAGAGCTTATCCTCTATGTTTGACTCTTTGCAACCCCATGGAATAATACTGGAGTGGGTAGCTTTTCCCTTCTCCAGGAGATCTTTCCAACCCAGGGACCTAACCCAGGTCTCCCACATAGCAGTTGGATTTTTTACCAGCTGAGCCACCAGGAAAGCCCCAACAGTGAGGGAACACAGCCCAGCTCATCAACAGAAAATTGGATTAAAGATTCACTGAGCATGGCTGTGCCTGTCAGAACAAGGACCCAGTTTCCCTCTCAGCCAGTCTCTCCCATCAGGAAGCTTCCGTAAGATTCTTATCCTTATCCATCAGAGGGTAGATGAAATGAAAAGCACAATCACAGAAAACTAATGAAACTGACCACATGGACCACAGCCGTGTCTAACTCAATGCAACTGTGAGCCATGCCCTGTAGAGCCAGCCAAGATGGATGGGTCACGTGGAGAGTTCTGACAAAACGTGGGCCACTGGAGAAGGGAATGGCAAACCACTTCAGTATTCTTGTCTTCAGAACCCCATTAAAAGTAAGAAAAGGCAAAAAGATATGACACTGAAAGATGAACTCCCCAGGTCGGTAGGTGCCCAATATGCTACTGGAGATCAGTGGAAAAAATGACTCCAGAAAGAATGAAGAGACAAAGCCAAAGCAAAAACAACACCTAGCTGTGGATGTGACTGGTGATGGAAGTAAAATCCAATGCCCAAAACAGCAATACTGCATAGGTACCTGGAATGTCAGGTCCATGAATCAAGGCAAATTGGAAGTGGTCAGACAGGAGATGGCAAGGGTGACCATCGACATTCTAGGAATAAGTGAACTAAAATGGACTGGAATGGGAGAATTGAACTCAGATGACCATTATATCTACCACTGTGGGCAAGAATACCTTAGAAGAAGTAGAGTAACCATCATAGTCAACAAGAGTCCAGATTGCAGTACTTGGATGCAATCTCAAAAACGACAGAATGATCTCTTTTCTTTTCTAAGGAAAACCATTCAATATCACAGTATCCCAGTCTATGCCCCAACCAGTAATGCTGAAGAAGCTGAAGTTGAACAATGCTATGAAGACCTACAAGAACTTCTAGAACTAACACCCCAAAAGATGTCCTTTTTCATTATAGGGGACTGGAATGCAAAAGTAGGAAGTCGTTATATACCTGGAGTAACAGGCAAATTTGGCCTAAGAGTACACAATGAAGCAGGTCAAAGGCTAAGAGAGTTTTGTCAAGAGGATACACTGGTCATGGCAAACACCCTCTTCTAATAACACAAGAGAAGACTCTACACATGGACACCACCAGATGGTCAATACTAAAATCAGACTGATTATATTCTTTGCAGAAAAAGATGGAAAAGCTCTATCCAGTCAGCAAAAACTATACTGGGAGCTGAGTTTGGCTCAGATCATGAACTCCTTATTGCCAAATTCAGACATAAATTGAAGAAAGTAGGGAAAACCACTAGACCATTCATGTATGACCTAAATCAAATCCCTTATGATTATACAGTGAAAGTGAGAAGTAGATTCAAGGGATCAGATCTGATAGACAGAGTGCCTGAAGAGCTATGGATGGAGGTTCATGACATTGTACAGGAGGCAGTGATCAAGACTATCCCCAAGAAAAACAAATGCAAAAAGGCAAAATGGCTGTCTGAGGAGGCCTTACAAATAGCTGAGAAAAGAAGAGAAGCTAAAGGGAAAGGAGAAAAGGAAAAATATACCCATTTGAATGCAGAGTTCCAAAGAATAGCAAGGAGAGATAAGAAAGCCATCCTCAGTGATATTGCAAAGATATAGAGAAAAACAATAGAATGGAAAAGACTAGAGATCTCTTCAAGAAAATTGGAGATACCAAGAGAACATGTCATGCAAAAATGGGCACAATACGGGACAGAAATGATATGGACTTAACTGAAGCATCTCTTCCCTGGTGGTTCAATGGTAAAGCATCTGTCTACAATGCAGGAGACCCAGGTTCGATCCCTGGGTTGGGAAGACCCCCTGGAGAAGGAAATGGCAATCCACTCCAGTACTATTGCCTGGAAACTCCCATGGACAGAGGAGCTTGGTTGGCTACAGTCCATGGGGTCGCAAAGAGTTGGACATGACTGAGCGACTTCACTTTAACTGAAGCAGAAGATGTTAAAAAGAGGTGGCAAGAATACACAAAAGAACTATACAAAAGAGATCTTCAAGACCCAGATAACCACAATGGTGTGATTGCCCACCTAGAGCCAGACATCCTGTAACGCGAAGTCAAGTGGGCCTTAGGAAGCATCACTACAAACAAAGCTAGTGGAGGCGATGGAATTCCAGTGGAGCTATTTCAAATCCTGAAAGATGATGCTGTGAAAGTGCTGCACTCAATAAGCTAGCAAATTTGGAAAACTCAGCAGTGGCCACAAGACTGGAAAAGATCAGTTTTCAATCCAATCCCAAAGAAAGGCAATGTCAAAGAATATTCAAACTACTGCACAATTGCACTCACCTCACATGCTAGCAAAGTAATGCTCAAAATTCTCCAAGCCAGGCTTCAACAGTACATGAACCATGAACATCCAGATGTTCAAGCTGGATTTAGAAAAGGCAGAAGAACCAGAGATCAAATTGCCAGTGTCTGCTGGATCATCAAAAAGATGAGAGATTTCCAGAAAAGCATCTACTTCTGATTTATTGACTACACTGTAGGCTTTGACTATGTGGATCACAATAAACTGTGGGAAATTCTTCAGGATATAGAAATACAGACCATCTGACCTGCCTCCTGAGAAATCTGTATGCAGGCCAAGATGCAACAGTTAGAACTGGACATGGCAAAACAGACTGGTTCCAAATCAGCAAAGGTGTACATCAAGGCTGTATACTGTCACCCTGCTTATTTAACTTATATGCAGATTACATCATGCAAAATGCTGAGCTGAATGAAGCAAAAGCTGAAGCATAAGCTGGAATCAAAATTGCTGGGAGAAATATCAATAACCTCAGATATGTATATATGTATACATACAAAATATATATATATGTATATGTATAACCCCCTCATGGCAGAAAGTAAAGAACTAAAGAGCCTCTTGATGAAAGTAAAAGAGGAGAGTGAAAAAGTTGGCTTAAAGCTCAACATTCAGAAAATTAAGATCATGTCATCTGGTCCCATCACTTCATGGCAAATAGATGGGGAAACAATGGAAACAGTGACAGGCTTTATTTTGGGGGGCTCCAAAATCACTGCAGATGATGACTGCAGCCATGAAATAAAAAGATACTTACTCCTTGGAATAAAATCTATGACCAAGCTATACCGCATATTAAAAGTTTTAGACATTACTTTGCCGACAAAGGTCAGTCTAGTCAAAGCTATGTTTTTTCCAGTAGTCATGTATGGATGCAAGAGTTGAACTACAAAGAAAGCTGAGCACTGAAGAATTGATGCTTTTGAACTGTGGTGTTGGTGAAGACTCTTGAGAGTCCCTTGAACTGCAAGGAGATCCAACTAGTCAATCCTAAAGAAATCAATTCTGAATATTCATTGGAAGGAATGATGCTGAAGCTGAAATTCCAATACTGTGGCCACCTCATGTGAAGAACTGACTCATTTGAAAAGACCCTGATGCTGGAAAAAATTGAAGGTGGGAGGAGAAGGGTATGACAGAGGATGAGATGGTTGGATGGAATCACCAACTCAATGCATATGAGTTTGAGTAACCCCTGGAGTTGGTGATGGACATGGAAGCCTGGTTTGCTGCAGTCCATGGGGCCCGAAAGTCATACGTGACTGAGCAACGAACTGAACTGAACTGAACTATCTCTCTTCTGTTGGAAGATATACAGAAGATCTTATTATCATTTATTCTTTGTAATGTTAAAGTGAGTCTAACAAATGTGCTTGGCTGGAGCAGCCGTGAAGAGATACCCCAAGTCCGAGCTAACAGAAACCCAAGTAAGATGGTAGGTGTTGCAAGAGGGCATCAGAGGGCAGACACACTGAAACCATAATCACAGAAAACTAGCCAATATGATCACACGGACCACAGCCTTGTCTAACTCAGTGAAACTAAGCCATGCCATGTGGGGCCACCCAAGACGAGAGGGTCATGGTGGAGAGGTCTGACAGAATGTGGTCCACTGGAGAAGGGAATGGCAAACCACTTCAGCATTCTTGCCTTGAGAACCCCATGAAGAGTATGAAAAGGCAAAATGATAGGATACTGAAAGGGGAACTCGCTGAGTTGGTAGGTGCCCAATATGCTAATGGAGATCAGTGAACAGATAACTCCAGAAAGAATAAACGGTGGAGCCAAGGCAAAAATAATACCTAGTTGTGGATGTGACTGGTGATAGAAACAAGGTCTGATGCTGTAAAGAGCAATATTGCATAGGAACCTGGAATGTCAGGTCCATGAATCAAGGCAAATTGGAAGTGGTCAAACAGGAGATGGCAAGAGGGAATGTCGACTTTCTAGGAATCAGTGAACTAAAATGGACTGGAACGGGTGAATTTAACTCAGATGACCATTATATCTACTGCTGTGGGCAGGAATCACTTAGAAGAAATGGAATAGCCATCATGGTCAACAAAAGTGTCTGAAATGCAGTACTTGGATGCAATCTCAAAAACGACAGAATGATCTCTAGTCATTTCCAGGGCAAACCATTCAATATCACGGTAATCCATGCCTATGCCCCAACCAGTAATGCTGAAGAAACTGAAGTTGAATGGTTCTATGAAGACCTACAAGACCTTTTAGAACTAACATCCAAAAAATATGTCCTTCTCATTATAGGGGACTGGAATGCAAAAGTAGAAAGTCAAGAAACACCTGGATTAACAGGCAAATTTGGCCTTGGAATATGGAATGAAGCAGGGCAAAGGCTAATAGAGTTTTGCCAAGAGAACACACTGGTCATAGCAAACACCCTCTTCTAATAACACAAGAGAAGACTCTACACATGGACATCACCAGATGGTCAACACCGAAATCAGGCTGATTATATTCTTTGCAGCCAAAGATGCAGAAGCTCTATCCAGTCAGCAAAAATAAGACCAGGAGCTGACTGTGGCCAGCTCATGAACTCCTTACTGCCAAATTTAGACTTAAATTGAACAAAGTAGGGGAAACCACTAGACCAGTGAGGTACAACCTAAATCAAATCCCTTATGATTATACATTGGAAGTTAGAAATAGATTTAAGGGACTAGATCATCAGACAGAGTGCCTGATGAACACTGGACGGAAGTTCGTGACATTGTACAGGAGACAGGGATCAAGACCATCCCCATGGAAAAGAAATGCAAAAAAGCAAAATGGCTGTCTGGGGAGGCCTTACAAATAGCTGTGAAAAGAAGAGAAGTGAAAAGCAAAGGAGAAAAGGAAAGATATAAGCATCTGAATGCAGAGTCCAAAGAATAGCAAGGAGAGAGAAGAAAGCCTTCCTCAGCGATCAGTGCAAAGAAATAGAGGAAAACAACAGAATAGGAAAGACTAGAGATTTCTTTAAGAAAATTAGAGATACCAAGGGAATATTTCATGCAAAGATGGGCTCGATAAAGGACAGAAATGGTATGGACCTAACAGAAGCATAAGATATTAAGAAGAGGTGGCAAGAATACACAGAAGAACTGTACAAAAAAGAGCTTCAGGACCCAGATAATCACGATGGTGTGATCACTCACCTAGAGCCAGACATCCTGGAATGTGAAGTCAAGTGGGCCTTAGAAAGCATCACTACAAACAAAGCTAGTGGAGGTGATGAAATTCCAGTTGAGCTATTTCAAATCTTGAAAGTTGATGCTGTGAAAGTGCCATACTCAATATGCCAGCAAATTTGGAAAACGCAGCAGTGGCCACAGGACTGGAAAAGGTCAGTTTTCATTCCAATCCCAAAGAAAGGCAATGCCAAAAAATGCTCAATTACACTCATCTCACACACTAGTAAAGTAATGTTCAAAATTCTCCAAGCCATGCTTTAGCAGTAAGTGAACCATGAACGTCCAGATGTTCAAGCTGGTTTTAGAAAAGGCCGAGGAACCAGAGATCAAATTGCCAACATCTGCTGGATCATCAAGAAAGCAAGAGAGTTCCAGAAAAACATTTATTTCTGCTTTATTGACTATGCCAAAGCTTTTGACTGTGTGGATCACAATAAACTGTGGAAAATTCTGAAAGAGATAGGAATACTAGACCACCTGACCTGCCTCTTGAGAAACCTATATGCAGGTTAGGAAGCAACAGTTAGAACTAGACATGGAACAACAGACTGGTTCCAAATAGAAGGAGAACGTCAAGGCTGTATATTGTCACCATGTGTATTAAGTTCTATGCAGAGTACATCATGAGAAACGCAGGGCTGGAAGAATCACAATGTGGAATCAAGATTGCTGGGAGAAATATCAATAACCTCAGATATGCAGATGACACCACCCTTATGGCAGAAAGTGAAGGGGGACTAAAGAGCCTCTTGATGAAAGTGAAAGTGGAGAGTGAAAAAGTTGACTTGAAGCTCAACATTTAGAAAACTAATATCATGGCATCTGGTCCCATCATTTCATGGGAAATAGATGGGGAAACAATGGAAACAGTGTCAGACTTAATTTTTTCGGGCCCAAAATCACTGCAGATGATAATTGCAGCCATGAAATTAAAAGATGCTTACTCCTTGGAAGGAAAGTTATGACCAATCTAGATAGCATATTCAAGGCAGAAATATTACCTTGCCAACAAAGGTCCATCTAGTCAAGGCTATGGTTTTTCCAGTGGTTATGTATGGATCTGAGAGTTGGACTGTGAAGAAAGCTGAGTGCCGAAGAATTGATGCTTTTGAACTGTGGTGTTGGAGAAGATTCTGGAGAGTCTCTTGGACTGCAAGGAGATCCAACCAATCCATCCTAAAGGAGATCAGTCCTGGGTATTCATTGGAGGGACTGATGCTGAAGCTGAAACTCCAATACTTTGGCCACCTCATGTGAAGACTTAACTCATTGGAAATGACCCTGATGCTGGGAGAGACTGGGGGCAGGAGGAGAGGGGACGACAGAGGATGAGATGGCTGGATGGCATCACCGACTCGATGGACATGAGTTTGAGTGAACTCTGCGAGTTGGTGGTGGACAGGGAGGGAGGCCTGGCATTCTGCGATTCATGAGGTCGCAAAGAGTCAGTCACGACTGAGTGACTGAACTGAACTGAACTGACTGAACAAACGTATTGAAGAATGTATCACTTTAAAGGTCACTTCAAAAAAAATAAAGATCACTTTATTTTTAACTTCCTCAGCATAGCTATTGTTGTTAATCCTGTGATGGAGAGTGAATAGTTAGGAGCTTTACTACTGCTGCTAAGTCACGTCAGTCGTGTCCGACTCTGTGCAACCCCACTGACGGCAGCCCACCAGGCTCCCCCCATCCCTGGGGTTCTCCAGGCAAGAACACTGGAATGGGTTGCCATTTCCTTCTCCAGTGAATGAAAGTGAAAAGTGAAAGTGAAGTCATTCAGTCATGTCCGACTCTTCTCGACCCCAGGGACTGCAGCCTGCCAGGCTCCTCCTTCCATGGGATTTCCCAGGCAAGAGTACTGGAGTGGGGTGCCATTGCCTTCTCCATAGGAGCTTTAAGATGGCTTATAATGCCTCTCACTTTTCCTTTTTGAGTTCATCCCACTTCCTTTAATACTACTACTGATGGAACATTTATGTATCAGTCCCATTTCAACTCCAGGTTTTGCAGGATTAATATAAATTCTGGTAATGAATATTATTTTGTATTAACCCATTAAAGTAACAATGGGCCACATCAGTAAAATTATAGTACCATTGCACCATATACATACTTTAACTGAAGTACTTATTATATCTTTCCAGTTGTTTCTATGTTAAACTTTCCTGTGCAGCTGTCACCTGAGAAATGAGATTGTCATAAACATCTTTGTATCCTAAACTTTTCCCAGGCCTGGTGCATAGTCAGGTTTTACTAATCCTTTGTGAAGGAATGTTATTGCAAGACATAGTCTCAATAAATTAATAATAAATTTATTCTAAACCAAGTAATGTCCATTTTAACACTAACTGCCCATCACTGGAAAATTTAATAATATTGGTTATTTACAACTCTAATAATTTATCTATTATTTTAAAATAGATCCTGGAAATTCAATGTGCTTAATCGATTGTCCATTGATGGTTTACTAGAGCAGAATTATAAGTTCACAGATCCATTAAGATGGTTCCTTATAGTTTATAGTCATCCATTCTAGTGCTAGTAGTTTTTCTTGGTTCACCAGTTCTGTTCCCAGAGCATTTAAACTGGGGTATGAAAACAGGTTTAGCTGAAGATATATAGGTGAAATAATAGCTTAAATCAATAAAAATGAATTATATAGGCTCAAGAACTAACCTGAGATTTTAAATACCATGTTGACATGTTTTTAGTTTCTGGTTTGAAACTTCCATATAAATTTGTGTCAAAGCTGCGATTCAACATCCCTCACTTCTCAAGTACTTGTTGGATGAATATAGAATGACATTTTGAATAATATTTTAAGATTTTTTTCCTTGTGTTGTTTTTACTGTATGTTTAAATATAACCATACGAATTGTAGAAAGTAATAGAATATCATTCCTACTTAAGTGATTGTCTTTTGCAGAATAAAATATTTTAACTCAAATTATAATTTGAAAAGACATTAATTATTTAAAAATCAGGAAATCTGTAGTACCTACCAAAAATGCAGAAAGAAAATGTCAGAGACACCATCATTCAGTGCTTTGTTTATGGATATAATACATATACTCAATTCTCCTTTGAAATATTAATATGCATGTTTCCAATTGTTTTTATTAGAAATTTAGTGATCTTTAAACTATCAATGTGAAAAAAAAAACTTCAGTTTCTGTGAACCTATTTTTTTTCCCCTGGGGGAGCTAAGTAAAGCTTAATTAATACATAAATACATAAATTTCATGGAAATATTGCAGTGAGAAAAGAGGTAACAATTTTAGTATAGGAATATTAATTTCTAAACCATTCAATTGAGAGCTTACAATAAAATCAGATTCTGGATGAGAATGAACAGAAAACAAACTTAAAAAAAATTAACCACCTATCTCTCACCACCAAAACAAAAATCATTGTTCTGGATTCATGGCTCTTCTAAAGAATTATCGGTTGAGAAGTTCATTTTTCATTCTGTCATTAGTGGCAAGATTGGTAGATTTAGTCAATATCATTTGAAATTATCAGCAGGCTTACTTAAACACTAATAAAGTGACAGCTGCTGCTTCAGCAGCTGAATCTACTACTGTTAGTGTTTAATTTTTGACTTTGCAGTTGTTTTTTTTTTTTGGCTGCTCCATACAGCATGAGATCCTAGTTCCCAGCCAGGGACTGAACCCATGCCCTCTGCAGTGGCAGCTCAGTGTCCTAGCCATTGCATAACCAGAATTCTCTTAATTCTCACTCTGTTGTCCTTAGTCAGGTCTTCAGGTGTGAAATGATCCTTATTTTAAAAACTCGTTTGACTACTTTACTTTCCACTGTGGACCTTGTGGTTGCTACTTTGGTGAAAAGCAGCTATAAGGCATATTTTTCAAATATAAGCTTTTTATAAATCTAAAAATTGGATACTAGGTTGTATACAGTATGTTATATATACAATTGATGGAAGTTTAAACTTTGATATGAAATATATACAACTTATACATCTCTCTTTCATGCTGCCAGAAATAGAGACCCAAATATATCAGTGGTCTGAAGGAAAAGGAAGCAGATGTTTTCCCTAAATATTTTTATCTTTATTACTGTATGGTCTTTATGACAACAATGATACAAAACCAATCTAGAAGAATTCTTTAGGAGAAAAATCAGTCAGAAGATGAACCTCAGGAATATTATCTTCTGTAAAGAAGTTTGGGGAGTGGCTGGGGGTAGAGTTAGCAATAGTGATAGTTTTATCCATTTATTCATTCATTTAAAATGTTTATTAATTTATTTATTATAAATTATTAATTTGTTAATTAATGACTACTTTGTGTCAGGCACTGTACTTAGGTACTGGAGATACAGAATTGTACAAAATAAATGAAACTCCTTATTCTAAAGGAACTTCTATTCTATTGGAATAGGTTGACAATAAGTGACATAATTGCAGGTTATGATAAGTTTTATGAAGAAAAGGAAAACATGGTCAGTAAATAAATGTGATAGAATGAATGGTCAGGAAAGATCCCTTTGAGTGACTGACATCAGAACAGACACATACATGAAAGAGGAGAATAAGCTATGTGGAAGTATGAGGGACAAGATTTCCAGGCAGAAGGAATAGCAGGTAGAAAGATCTTGAACAGAAATGTGTGCACAGGTTTGAAAATTAGCAGAGTTGTTGGAACAAGAGTAATCCAACTAAGATCAGCAGGTGATTGGAACTGATGACATAAGGTAGCGTGTGGTGTAGGCTGAGATTAGATTTTATTCTCTGTGTGTTGGAAGTCAGTAGAAGATTCTGAGCAAGAAATGATCATTTAGTTTGTACATTTAAAAGACCAGAAAGGTCTTTCTGATAGCAGGAGAAGAAACAGGAAAATGAGTGAGTGTGCATGTGTCTGAAATTCACCATTTGCTCCCACATGTGTCTCGCTGAGCAGGTATTTAATGTATTTCACTCCTGACTGCAGTGTGGATGTATTTCCCCCCCCCTCCATGTTTTCTAAACCTACACTTGTCAATGTATGGCAAAACCAATACAGAATTGTAAAGTAAAATAAAAAATAAATAAATTAAAAAATAAAAAATAAAAAAAAAAACTCAAAAAAAAAAAAAACGGAGTCATCAAATCATCTTTTTCAAATGGCTCAGGATTGCATTTCTTTTGCTTACCCTATGTTCTTGGGTTCTATAGTATTTCTATAACTATGTAACAAGAGTGTTGCACTGTAATCTATCATATAGAGTTATATGTATGGAAAATTTTGATCAGTTTTAAGAAATGTATTCTGTTTACAAAGCTGCAATAAAGTTGCATCTTATAGACTATAGGCAATAAAGCTCACAATAAACCTTTTTTAACACAAACCATATTCACATTCTCTGTTCATTTGATCTTGAGAAAAAGTGAGCATATCCAGTAGTTTCAGGGATCTCATTTTAACTTAAAAGGTCCTGATATATTTAATTTATAAATTTTAGATAGATATAATAGAGTTTTGGGAAAATATAAGAAATGCTTTGTTAATGTGTATATTCCTATGTAAAGCACATGGCTTCTCCTGTGTATATTTTTCAAAATTAAAGAAATGCACATTTGAAAAAAAAAAGACCAGAAAGATCTTTTAAATGAAAGAAATCAAAGATGACATAAACAGAGGGAGAGATATTCCATGTTCTTGGGTAGGAACAATATTTTGAAAATGACTATATTAACTAATGCAATCTACAGATTCAGTGTGATCCCTATCAAATTACCAATGGCATTTTTTTCACAGAACTAGAATAAACAAATTCACAATTCATATGGAAACACAAAAGATGCCAAATAGCCAAAGCAGTCTTGAGAAAAAAGAATAAAGCTGGAGGAATCAACCTTGCTGACTTCAGATTATACTACAAAGCTACAGTCATCAAGACAGTATGGTACTGGCACAAAAACAGAAATATAGACCAATGGAACAAGACAGAAAGCCCAGAAATAAACCCATGCACCTATGGGTACCTTATTTTTGACAAAGGAGGCAAGAATATAGAATGTTGCAAAGACAGCCTCTTCAATAAATGGTGCTGGGAAAACTGGACAGCTATGTGTAAAAGAATGAAATTAGAACACTTTCTAATACCATACACAAAGAAAAACTCAAAATGGATTAAAGACCTAAATATAAGACCAGAAACTATAAAACTCTTAGAGGAAAACATAGGCAGAACACTCGATGACATAAATCAAAGCAAGATTTTCTATGACCCACCTCCTAGAGTAATGGAAATAAAAACAATAGTAAAGAAGTGGGGCCTGATTAAACTTAAAAGTTTTTGCATAGCAAAGAGAACTATAAGCAGGTGAAAAGACAACCCTCAGAATAGGAGAAAATAATAGCCAATGAAACAACTAACAAAAGGTTAATTTCCAAAATGTATAAGCAGCTCATACAACCCAATGCGAGAAAAACAAACAACCCAATCAAAAAGTGGGGAAAAGACCTAAACAGACATTTCTCCAAAGAAGACATACAGATGGCTAACAAACACATGAAAAGATGCTGAATATTACTCATTATTAGAGAAATGCAAATCAAAACCACAATGAGATATCACCTTACACCTGTCAGAGTGGCCCTCATCAAAAAGTCTACAAACAATAAATGCTGGAGAGGGTGTGGAGAAAAGGGAACATTCTTGCACTGTTGATGGAAATGTAAACTGATACAGCCACTATGGAAGATGGTATAGAGATTCCTTACAAAACTAAGAATAAAGCCACCATATGACCCAGCAATCCTACTCCTGGTATATACCCTGAGGAAACCAAAACTGAAAAAGACACATGTATCCCATTGTTCAATGCGGCACTATTTACAATAGCTAGAACATGGAAGCAACCTAGATGTCCATAAAGAGATGAATGGATAAATTGTGGTACAGAATGAGATATTACTCAGCCATATAAAGGAACACATTTGAGTCGGTTCTGATGAGGTGGATAAACCTATAACCTATTATACAGAGTGAAGTGAGTCAGAAAGAGAAAGATAAATATCGTATTCTAACATACATATATATGGAATCTAGAAGAATGGTACTGAAGAACTTATTAACAGGGCAGCAATGGAGAAATAGACACAGAGAATAGACTTATGGACGTGGGGAGAGGGGAGGAGAGGGTGAGATGTATGGAAAGAGTAACATGGAAACTTACATTACCATGTGTAAAATAGATAGCCAACAGGAATTTGATGTATGGCTCAGGAAACTTAAACAGGAGCTCTATATATAGAGGGGTGGAATGGGGAGGGAGATGGGAGGGAGGTTCAAAAGGGAGGGGATATATGTATACCTATGGCTGATTCATGTTGAGGTTTGACAGAAAACAACAAAATTCTGTAAAGCAATTATCCTTCAATAAAAAAAGAAGAAAGAAACAACTGAAAAAAAAAATCTAAAAACCTTTCTGGTTTTTAGATGAAGAACAAATACTAGTTTCATAAGACTGAAAGCAGGTATCATGCAAGATTCCGACTGGGAGGATTCTCTACCGTATTTACAGAAAATGAACTGTTTCTCTGAAAGTACACACAGAGGCAAAGCATTTGTTCAGATTTATACTTCGTGAAGAATTTGGAAAAGTGTGCTACCACTGATAAGTGACATTTAATTTAATACACATCATTTTTTTAACTAGCTTAAATGTCTTAACTAAATCAGTTAAAACATTCCAATTTATTCATGTGTACTTACTACTTTGTTTTACCCTTTTACTAAGCATTTCAGAAAACTATGGAAAAGAAAATGTTTAGAACTGGTTTTCCATTGTTAAACTGCAAGAACTTTCAGAAGTATGCATAAAATGTTTCACTGATCAGGTCACAAATAACATAACATTGTTATGTTCTTTGATTCTTGGACTTCATAATAGACGTTTCCTTAACATGATCAAATTTGAGGTCATTGTGGCATTCATGAAGATATACTTTATTATCTAATTTTTGTATTATGGAATTAGAACTTACACCAATAAATTCTACCATTCTTCTTTGATCTTTAATGAGACATTAATCAAAGGACTGCTATTAGCTATATAACTCCACAAAAAGAATTATTCTGTTCTCCCTAGATGGCTAGTTCACTAAGAATTGTATTAATGTACAAATAAATCTCATTTCTAGTACGAGATCAGAAAAAGTTTAATTTTAAAATTCTCTGAGTGATTTCCTTTTAATTTTCTTTTAACATTTCAGTAACTTAAATTGAAACTGTGTTCAGCAAACATTTGCTAAGCTATTCCTTGGTGTCAGATTTGTCCAATACCCTAAAGATGTTAGATTGATTATGATCAAGGGCTAAATAAGACAGTTTGGAAGAGTTTCACATAGAATGATAGTAAATTAATCCTTATTAAATTAATAAAATAGTGCTGCCTAGACATCTTTGTGAAATTTCCAGGGAGAGCTACTTTACCATTCTCTCAGTTCAGTACTATGTGCTTTGATTGAAGAGAATGCCTGCAGGCTTCAAAGTGCTTACATTCTGATAATGCAATTGCAACAATGTGTGCATTCAAAACTCTCATATTAGGTGACTTACCTGTGAAAAACTCAGAAATAACACAACAAAGTATTGTTGCATGTTAAACTGTGTGGTTAAGTTTATAAGGGCATACACATTTGCTTCAGTTCATTTCAATTCAGTGGCTCAGTCGTGTCTGACTCTTTGTGACCCCATGAATCGCAGCACACCAGGCCTCCCTGTTCATCACCAACTCCCAGAGTTCACTCAAACTCATGCTTAGGAGAAATTAATGTGTACAGTATAGTCAGGCATGCCTACACTGGAGGAAAAGAATCAGAGATGTGTCATAGAATTTGTATAGTGGAGAAAGGGGGAGATCATTTGGGGTAGGGGAATATAGGAACTGTAGCAGAAGAATTAGTCATGATGTATTTGGATGATTGTACAGAAAATGGTGAGAAATTAATATGGTTAAATCATCTTTGGGATCAAACTGTTTAAACTCTCACAGTTCTGGTTTTTTTCATCCATGGAAAGGAAATCACACTACAAATTTGGTTTATCTGTTGTGAGAATTGATGATAACTATTATGGGCAAAGAATGCAATATAGTGTTGGCCCAGGATGAATCCATTTGATGCTAGCTACTGCTAACATATTATTTTTTCTGGCTATTATCACCCTCCTAATTCAGACCTTTGTTATCTCAGGCTCCTTCTTCAAGCTGTAATGCAAGTATAATGGTTTGGAAAGGTCTTCTGTGACCCAATCTGGTGGTAGACGTGAACTCTCCCTTTTGTTTGTACTATTCATGTGACACTTAACAATTTACTTATTTATATTTCTATTGATGAAATAGTTTTTAAAAATCAATTTTGATTACTGGCTCTTCCTAATCCAGGAATACTTTATTCTTTAAAATAAAATCAATTACTAAATCAATTTTCATTAAATCATATTAACCTCTGTCTACAGAGATTGAAAGTTCTGAAGTGATTCTATTTTACCATCAGGGTCTTTTCTCCAAATGCTCAATCTTTAATAACATGATATTTCATGGGAAAATACCACAGCTCTCATTATAAACATCTTTAATATAATAACATCTTGATTAGATTCCAAAATTATTATATTATTAATGGGTTTCCAATGAGGTCAGAGCTTATTAATGGATAATGCTATAATGTATAAGTAAGTGGTCATCTTTACTGCTGCAAGATAGTTCTGAGGTCTCATTTTTTAAATAGATTTTTAACATATCTTTGGTGTGCATTCAGTTCAGTTCAGTCGCTCTGTAGTGTCTGACTCTTTGCAACCCCATGAATCGCAGCACGCCAGGCCTCCCTGTCCATCACCAACTCCTGGAGTTCACTCAGACTCATGTCCATTGAGTCAGTGATGCCATCCAGCCATCTCATCCTCTGTCATCCCCTTCTCCTCCTGCCTCCAATCCCTCTCAGCATCAGAGTCTTTTCCAATGAGTCAACTCTTCACATGAGGTGGCCAAAGTACTGGAGTTTCAGCTAGCATCAGTCCTTCCAAAGGACAGCCAGGACTGATCTCCTTTAGGATGGACTGGTTGGATCTCCTTGCAGTCCAAGAGACTCTCAAGAGTCTTGTCCAACACCACAGTTCAAAAGCATCAGTTCTTCGGTGCTCAGCTTTCTTCACAGTCCAACTCTCACATCCATACATAACCACTGGAAAAACCATAGCCTTGACTAGACAGACCCAACTCGGCAAAGTAATGTCTCTACTTTTCAATATGCTATCTAGGTTGGTCATAACTTTTCTTCCAAGGAGTAAGCATCTTTTAATTTAATGGCTGCAATCGCCATCTGCAGTGATTTTGGGGCCCAAGAAAATAAAGTCTGACACTGTTTTCACTGTTTCCCCATCTATTTCCCATAGAGTGATGGGACCGGATGCCATGATTTTAGTTTTCTGAATGTTGAGCTTTAAGCCAACTTTTTTACTCTCCTCTTTCACTTTCATCAAGAGGCTTTTTAGTTCCTCTTCACTTTCTGCCATAAGGGTGGTGTCATCTGCATATCTGAGGTTATTGATATTTCTCCCGGCAATCTTGATTCCAGCTTGTGTTTCTTCCAGCCCAGCGTTTCTCATGATGTACTCTGCATATAAGTTAAATAAGCAGGGTGACAACATACAGCCTTGACGTACTCCTTTTCCTATTTGGAACCAGCCTGTTGTTCCATGTCCAGTTCTAACTGTTGCTTCCTGACCTGCATATAGGTTTCTCAAGAGGCAGGTCAAGTGGTCTGGTATTCCCATCTGTTTCTGAATTTTCCACAGTTTATTGTGATCCACACAGTCAAAGCTTTGGCATAGTCAATAAAGCAGAAATAGATGTTTTTCTGGAACTCTCTTGATTTTTCCATGATCCAGAGAATGTTGGCAATTTGATCTCTGGTTCCTTTTCCTTTTCTAAAACCAGGTTGAACATCTGGAAGTTCACTGTTCACGTATTGCTGAAGCCTGGCTTGGAGAATTTTGAGCATTACTTTACTTGCGTGTTCGATACGGCTTATTTTTGACCAGTGATGTTCAGTAAATTTTGTGTTTTATTTTTAATAGTTAACAACCTAGTTTTAATCAAGATACAACATGAATTCTACTAACTGAGGATATGGTTTAAAAACTCTTTTATTTAAAAATAGTTAATAGGCATTTTAAGATCTGTTTTAGGTTTATTATTAAATTGTACAGAAAGTATAGATTCCATATATCTTCTATCTTACCCCGTTTCCCTACAATTGCTCTTAATATCAGATACCATGAGTGTAGTACATTTGTTACAAGTGATGAACTTTTATTGATATTATTAGCTAAAATCCATATTTTTCACTAAGGTTCATTCTTCTTTGTATCTTCCATTTTATGGATTCCTTTTAGTTTTATGGATTTTGATAAATGCATAGTGTCATGTATCCATCATTGCAGTGTCATACATTAATTAAATGTAACAATTTAAGGAGCCTTCTTAGCACAATGCCAGTTGCATAGCAAATGCTCCAGGGATATTATTAGTGTTAAGTTGATATTCCTTGACTTATGAATGTGAAATATGATTGTACTCTTCCCAGGACCCTGAAGATCTGTTTTTCCTTTCTGGTTGTTAGGAAATGTCTGTCTTTCTCCATTGCTACTATCAAAGATATTCTATCCAAGCATCACTGCCCTGAAAATGTTCTGTGCTCTACCTATTCATTACTCTCTCATCTCTGGATATCTGGGTACTCACTGATATCTTTATTGTATTTATAGTTTTGTCTCTTCCAGAATGTCATATATATGGAATTATACAATATGTTGTCTTTTCAGACTGGCATCTTTCACTTAGCAATTTGTATTTAGGGTCTTCTATGTCTTTTTATGGCTTGATAGCACGTTTCTCGACGGCTTCCCAGGTGACACAGTGGTAAAGAATCTACTTGCCCTTGCAAGAGATGCAAGAGTTGCAGGTTGGATCATGGGATTGGGAAGATCCTCTGGAATAGGAAATGGAAATGCTCTACAATATTAATGCCTGGAAAATTCCATGGGCAGAAGAATCTGGTGGGCTATAGTCCATGGGGTCACAAAGAGTCGACTGAGTGACTAACTCACAGCACATTTCTTTTTGTTGCTGGATAATATTCTATTCTACACATGCAACACTGCATTTTTTTTTAATGGTTAAAAGTGTCTGTATCTTTTGTTTCAAATAATTGATTTATTTTATAATTGAAAGCATACTACATATATTTGTGGGGGTTTTTCCTTTGATAATTGGAATATAACTTTTTTAGGCAGTGCTGAATAAATTTTGAAATTTGATGTATGCTTTGTCAATCATATTAATATAAGCCTATGGAACAATATCTTTGGAATAATGTAGTAAATTTGTATTAATATATGTTACTTGAATTGTTTCTTAACTTTTGATAATATTTTATGAATTAAAAAGTATTTTATGAGTTTAAAGCATATTCACTTGCACATTTTATATGTGACAAAATTTTTCTTTCTGTGTGCCTAAGAGGAGGGCAGGTTATGAAGTTAAGTGACACATGATAAAACTGTGCTGAATTCAATCAGCAAATTAGGAATAAACCACCCGTCTATGTTGTCCTTTTTTAAAAAACATGTATATATTTATATATATAAATCTTGTAATTATCACTTTCCTTCTCTAACTTGTTTGTTTTTTCAGACGATCTTTACTTCCTTTTTTCTGTCTTGGAGGAAGTGCTATCTCTTTTGTGGAAAATACTCTATTTGCTTGTACTCTGCACCTGACCCTCTAAGTTCTGAGACTATAATCTATCAATTCCCACCCTTGCTTCTGTGGTTTCTTATTCCCTTTCCAGTTCTACAAAATCTGTCATGAATGAATGAATGATGTCTCCATGGTTCCATTTCTAGTTTCTGAGATGCACGTCTTGGTTAGTTTTAGTATAGATTCCAAAAGCCCTTGGTTCCATTGCTAAATATCTTTATTGTATTTATAGTTTTGGTAAATTCATACTATGACAGTGAACAAGTTTTTAACATCTGTGATTTCACTTTCCATATCTGAAACTGAAACTAAATAGTAGGATTGTGTAATAATTAAATGTAACAATTTAAGGAGCCTTCTTAGCACAATGCCTGTTGCATAGCAAATGCTCCAGGGATATTATTAGTGTTAAGTTGATATTCCTTGATTTATGAATGTGAAATATGATTGTACTCTTCCCAGGACCCTGAAGATCTGTTTTTCCTTTCTGGTTGTTAGAAAATATCTGTCCTTCTCCATTGCTACTATCAAAGATATTCTATCCAAGCATCTCCCATGGCCCCCTACAACACACAAATGCATATAAACACATACTCAGAATAACATTGTCAACAAACTTAGCCTCTTAGAGAAATTTCTTCCTTAAGTCCTTCAACAATCCCTGAGAAAAGGAAACAGTAGAGGGCCAATTTCATTTTGTTGTACACCTTGCTGTAGCTCTTTCAGATGAGCATTTCTATATATTCTCTGAAAGCTCCATATATTTATAAACATAAAAGAAATATAGAGATATAGGTTCTTATCATAGGTTGAAATAAATGCTTTTGTTATTTCAAAATATTACAATTATTTTTTGAAATACGTTAGAGCTTAAGTTCATCCCTGACAGATGGTTATAACATGGTGAGTGAAAAGCATTAGTAATTTAACATATTTAAGCTACCGTGGAAAATTAGCAACTTTGTGAAAATTGAAAAACTAATTTCCTAATGTGATTTAGGCAATGCTGCAAGGATTTTCATTAAATAATATAAAACAAATTAGAGAGATAGAAACAAAACTCAGAGGCAGTAAACACAATCATATTAAAAGAGGATTTTCACAATGTTAACTGTTTAAAGACTAAAACATTTTAACCGTACTCTATAGTTTTAAAACCAGTAAAAGGCATGTTTCCTGATTATCAGTTAAACAATTTGAGGTAGTTATTATTATTGTTTACAATTTGACCATAGTGTTTGGAAAATAACAATTGATATTGTTTATAAAGTTCAAATTATGAGCTAGTTTAATAGCATAATAATTCAGGTCCTAAATGTATGATAGTTTTTTCAATTTTTTCATCCTGTACAGTTTTTTCTTTCTATATGTACTTGCCATAACTGCAGATTTGCTAATCTAGAAAATCATAGAAATGAGTAGCAGAGTAAATCAAATACTTCACTTCAGAGTAAAGAATGCTTTAAATGTTAACGTGACTGTTTTGAGACAATTCTGAAGTGTAAAGTCTTTGTTTTATTTAATATGATTGCTGCCTTCTTGTGACTTAAGAGTAATTTTTTTCTTCCTTTTTTATGTTTCTCTCTACAGAAAGCTGACCTTGCAGTTGCTCCACTGGCTATTACCTACGTTCGAGAGAAGGTCATCGACTTTTCCAAGCCCTTTATGACACTTGGAATAAGTATTTTGTACCGCAAGCCCAATGGTACAAACCCAGGCGTCTTCTCCTTCCTGAATCCTCTCTCCCCTGATATCTGGATGTATATTCTGCTGGCTTACTTGGGTGTCAGTTGTGTGCTCTTTGTCATAGCCAGGTAACATGCTCACTTTTGTGATTTTTTTGGCAATTGTTACCTCTTTTTTCTAACTAATAATTGTCAAAAGTCACAATCAGTTTTACTTTTTTCTTTCTTTATTTCCCATGGAGTGCTGTAGAATAATGAACTTTTAAGTCATATAGCTTATAAAATGTACTGTGATGCCTTTTTGGGCAGAAAGCATGCTGGTTATGTCAGTAAGCTATAGCAACCCACTCCAGTACTCTTGCCTGGAAAATCCCATGGACGGAGGAGCCTGGTGGGCTGCAGTCCATGGGGTCACTAAGAGTCGTACACGACTGAGCGACTTCACTTTCACTTTTCACTTTTATGCATTAGAGAAGGAAATGGCAACCCACTCCAGTGTTCTTGCCTGGAGAATCCCAGGGACGGGGGGAGCCTGGTGGGCTGCCCATCTATGGGGTCGCATGGAGTCAGACATGACTGAAGCGACTTAGCAGCAGCAGCAGCAGAGATGTGTTAGAGATTACTCTTCTTAATCAGAAACTAAAAGCAGGGCAGATCACTATGATATAAAAATTATTTCCTCATTTTGAAAATTTATCTTGGACCAGACAGCAAAACAATATGTTTTACTAATTTAAATTAATGAAATACTTATAAGAAAAACCAAAGTAGTAAAATTTAAAAGGAGGTTTTTTTTAAAAAAGATGCTGATTAAAATACGTTTTTAAAGTATAAAAACCTATCATGATTTTCTATGCAAAATGTATATAGTTTTTCATATAATAAACACATCACCACAAAAAATTGCATTATATTTGTTGACATGTAGGGTATATTTAGGAGAAGGCAATGGCAACCCACTCTAGTACCCTTGCCTGGAAAATCCCATGGACAGAGGAGCCTGGTAGGCTGCAGTCCATGGGGTCGCTAAGAGTCAGACACAACTGAGGGACTTCACTTTCACTTTTCACTTTCATGCATTGGAGAAGGAAATGGCAACCCACTCCAGTGTTCTTGCCTGGAGAATCCCAGGGACAGGGGAGCCTGGTGGGCTGCCATCTATGGGGTCGCACAGAATCGGACACGACTGAAGCAACTTAGCAGCAGCAGCAGCAGCAGCAGGGTGTATTTAAATCACAGGATCAGAAACTCAATTGCCTAAGTGAAAAATACATATGTTTATATCTTATAATGACTTTTAAAGTCTATGATATACCTCACTATATGTGGGTTTTGCTACTCTATTGTCACTCTGGAAGTGAATATTTGTGGTCATTTTTTATTTCTGTTTACCTCACTATCAAATTTTCAACAGATAGATTATTTTCATATGGTTTAGTGTTTTTTTTTTGGTCTTGATTAAGGAGATTAAAACTATCCCTGGACTCAGAGTTCCACTGTTACTCAAATGACTTTCCAAGTCAATACTTAGTGTAGTCTTTGAATATTTATTTTCTATCAGATATCAAAAAGAGAACTCTAAATCCAAGATGAATTATAATTTTTCACATTGATAATAACACTTCAAAAGTACAACTATAAATATTTTTGCTTTAATCCAAATTTAAGTATTAAATATGTGGGTTATTTTTTTCAATTACATTATGTGGGAGACTTTTGATCAGTTATCACTAAGAACATTTGTCCTTCCTTGAACATTTTTAACAAAGTCATATATTTTTTCCTAGCATGAAAAATGCTTAGTTTATTCAGTTAAGAAAAGAATAAAATGATCATATATTTATATTTTTATAATACACATTTCTGAAATATATGTATATATATTTACACATAAATGTTATATAGACTTATCATTTTCCACCTAATAATTTCAGTATTAACACATGAGTTCTTCAGAAAATTATTAGTTGTATTTGACTGAAAATCTATATTAGAATCATATATTCATATGATATATGTAGTTATATGGTAGATTGAATTAAAATTATTTGAATTTTAGAGTGTTTTCCCCCCAAAGTGAGAATCTGAAGTATGAAGTTCATAAATTTTTAGCTCCAGTTTTTTCCATATCTTGTGCAAATAAAACTCAACCTCATGTTTGAGATTCTTTGGACCAATTGCATCTTTTTTTATAGTGTCTAACACAAGCCATCCTGGTTTATGTGTTCAGAGAATTGAGTTCATGGATTACAGCTTAAATAATTCAATGAGTAAAGAACTCTGCAGCCCACCCACAGAACAAACAGAAAAAAAACAAAGATTCTGAAGTATAGAAAAATTCTTTTTTGATATCTGCAGGTACACCTGTTCCCTCTTAATCAAATTAACAAAATTCTCAGGAAAGATATAAACAAAGCCTAGAGGAAAATGTCCTGAGACAGTTATGAGGCCATTGTGTGGGCATCAGTCAGGCTAAATTAAGTTCTAATATCAGTTTCCAGGGGATCTTAAGCAGAGACTATTGAATTACTTTAAAATCAAGTTAGAAATTTTAGATATTCCTATATTCTGTGCCTAAATCTTCTAAAATTAGGTTCAAAAGCAAATATGGAGACATCTGAATATAATTCCAGCTTAAAAGTGTATTAGCAAATAGAATCATGTGATATTGATTTACACTTCTAAAATTATCTATAGCTCTTACTTTGATAAACATGAAATCATATAATAGCTGTAGAATTATGATAAGCTATACAAATTTTACAGAAGAGAAATCCATCCATGTCCCTCTATCTGAAAACATACCATTAATGGGTATGCCATTTTTTAGTGTCTTTGACTTTTAGAATATTACTGTTGAATTTTGTCAGTGATTAAATGAATGGATTTGAAAATGATTCTATTTCAGCACATCATTCAATAATGAGATAACAGTTTCATATAGTTTGAAAAATTAAGTTTAATATCTTCATTTATAGGTAAATTAACAAATATACTATTAAAATAGTATAGGGTATCCTCTATTAAGTAATAAATATATTTGATGTTCTTGAAAAAGTATACATAGTAAAAAATCAATTCTTTACATATTATCTCAGAATATTTCCTTCAATTCTCAACATTGTTATCTCATATAAATATTGTCAAATTAAAAAATAAAACTAAAACTCAAATGAAAAGAAAATTTCATGAATAGAGTCAATTTAAATTCTAAACTGAACCTCCAAAACGAAATGATTTTGGATAACTAAAATCCACTCTGACATTGTATTGAACTCCTGCTACTGTGAAAGAAGTTCATGATGTACAAATAACAGCAAAATGTCTGAATTTCAATTGCAAAGAACTTAATTACTTTTCTAACCAAAATGGCATTATAATCATTTGTTATCAATTCAAAATAAGCATAGCATTTTAATCTATGAATAAGCATTATATCTTATGCCATATAGAGATCACTGATGAAGTGAACATCATTACTGATGTCAAAATTAAAATCGCATTTTCTTTATGCATATTCTTTGTCCTTATCCTCATAAGATAACAAAGAAAGACAAATTACATTTAAAAATTTTCAGATATCATTTTATTTCCACTGAAATTCATAAAAATGAAAAGTTCTAAAGTAATATAACTTCAACAGAATTCATATTTCTTAAATTATTGCATATTATTTTATACAATATTTTGAGAAACTAGGTAATATCTACTTTATCTCAAAATTAAAATATAATAAATGATTGAAATATAATTTTAATTTTTAATTGGCATTACTTTACTTTTTTCAGTCACTAGATGACATTGTCCTAGTTTTTACTGTTGCAATTAATCTTCTTTATCTTTTTAGCTACCAAGCCACACCTTCAGTTTGTTTTCTGTTTCCACTTTAATTATTCCATCAATCATTCACTTGATTAGTCAAATATTTCTTCAACCTATAGTGAACACTGAAGAATTAGGATTCCATAAAGTATTAAGCATTAATTTATACCCTTCATCTATAGATTAATTTATTCAGCAATTATCTACTAGATACCTATAATGTTCTAAGAATTGTACCAGATGCTCAAATCCAAGAACAAACATGACTTGATACATTTATTCAGTAATAAACTCTTAACCAATGTGTTTATCTGACACATATATATTGGGTTTGAATGAAAGTGGTGAAAATATTTTATAGTTATCCAACATTTTTAATGATTACATATATTTTATATGTATTTATCTGAGGATGACTTGTTAATGTATGTTTCACTGAAAAATATACAACTATAAAGGAAATAAGACATAAAGCAGTTTGTTATTTATCATTAGAATACTAGATTTGAGTCTTATTGAATATCTGTTGTATCACAGTATTAACAACATTAAATTTGTGATAAACTGATAAATGATAATAATTCTTAGATTTTTATATTTTTAAAATTAAATTTAAAGGTAAATTATGATACCATTTTAATATTTCCCTTCACTTTTTTATAAGAAAAATTCTAAGAAATACTTGAAGATTCTCTAAATTTATTTTAGTGAATATTAAAATCAAGATATATGATCTTGTTTGTCTGTCCCGGAATGGCTTTATAGACCATGACCTCTCACAAACAGTTGCATTATTGTTTATAGCATAATGGCATAATCAGCATGCTTATCTTGATTAACTGAGAACTCTTATTTAAGAGTAAAAATGAACCTGAGCTACTACATTCTAGGCATACAATGGCTTTACCCTAGGTATTCTAACAATAGCTCTTGGCTGACAGAGGTTTAGGAAGAAATCTTTTCCGTAATGGACTTGTACTTAACCATATGTGCCCCTAAATCTTTTCCTCTTTCTTTCTATTCTTTTATTTTCTTTAATCTAGGTATATTAGTATAGAGATGGCAATTAGTCATATAATAAGCCTATTTAGGGAACCCACCCTTTGTACTAATGAGAGATTATTTTTCACCTTGCTTCAAATATTTCCTTTTTTAAAAATATAGGTAGTATTGCTACGAAAGGTCCTATTTATAAAATGAGTCAATTAAATCCCTATAATATTAGAGAGTTTGAAATTTTCTTTTAGCTATAGTTGTTTCCAGGAAAACTAGAGCTGTTTAGAAATTTAGCATGTAAATCTTGGTCTGAGGTCCTTAGTAGTTTGGTATATAGAAATTAAGAACTAAAAATTGAAACTAAAAGAAAGTAATAATGGCATATACATTTCCCTCCAACAGGATTGATGTAAATTTAATAATATTCACTAAGCATATAAGAACATTGCATATTTTATTCTGAAATTGACATTTTAAAATTAGATACAAATAAATTCTGAAGATGAAAAATAACACTATACCAAATTTAGTAGTAAGGATATTATTACACAGAAAAATTTCTTAGGTTACTTAAATGAGCAAATGAATAGGACAAATACAGGAGAAAGAGTAAAAGAAACCAAGCAATATTGACTAACCTGGCCATCTTATCAAGAATAGCAAATCAGGGCTACTCAAACTGTTAAATACATAAGATTAGATTTTCTTAGTTAAAAAGAATATAGGAATTTCTTATATAATTTTGTGTTGAATTACTTTGCATGGTTTCTATGATTTTAGAGTATTAACTATTGTATTATTGGGTTAGTTTGCAGGGGAGCAAGGGTTCATCTGCCTAGAACCTGTTCAAGGGTTTGTTATTATTACAGTGACTGCCAAGACCATCTTGATATATGTGTTGGCTCTAACATGGTCTGCAGTCACAAGATGACAAGGCTATTGCCTTACTGAGAGTCCTCATACTTGCAAAAATAGTCTATATTTCTCTTGGAGCTCAGGGGTAAAGATGTAAACATAGTGGGGTTTTTTTTGATGGTTTAACTGGGTTTGGAAAACCCTGTCCAAAGTGCTTGCATTAACAGCTTTGATTTTGGCTCCTGACTAGTGTGCAGTAGCTTTTATATTCCTGTCACAATGATGGGTGACATTTAATATACAGTGAAGGGCAACAATGAATTATTATTCACTTGGAAATGGATTACTGTTTTGGTGGGATGTGCAGTGTTAAACTAACCTGCTGTCAAAAAGGCTGTTGCTACACTGAAATGAAATGACAATTTTGTTGCGTGCCTTTGCCACCAACTTTCCCACCTCTTACTAGAATATCATTTCAGGTTTACCTCTCCAGAATTGTAGATATATTTTGCTTTTATTTTTCAGTATTTTTTAACCTAAGTAAATTGCAGAGAAGCCTATCTGTGGCTCCTCTTCCTATTTAGATTTTTTTTCTAGAATTTAATGAACACTTGGCTTGAAGTAGTCCTCTTCTCCTAGTCTGCCTTTCACACCTGTGAAGTGATTATTATAATTGATTATACTAAGAAATATGTCAGTTATGAACCTAAAAGTCACATTGAATAAAACTAAATGCACATTCAAATTACATTTCCATACAAGTTAGGGCTACTTCTGTGTTACCAGGCCTTTTTTTCACAATTGCTATTTGGTAAACTAATTATAAAATAATTTACCTCTTTATTTTTAATGATTCCAATAATATTCATGGTTTTAAAGTATAAATGAAGTCACTAGTGAAGAAAAAAATTAGTTTTTGAAACTGATAGAAAAAATCAATTGAAATTAAGTTGAATCAGTGACTTTTTTTAGCTATGGTGAATATTATATCTTGACAATTGACACAGTGGATCTTTTGACTGAAATTATCTGTATTGGATAAAGAACAGACTCAATCATCATAAAAGAAGATAAACATTTTCTACTTCTCAATTTCATAATTATGCTAGACATTTACAAGGATAAAAGATACGATAAAAAGTTGATTAAGACAAAAACAATTTAAAATTAAAGTGATTTTTTGGTAATCTTCTGTAATCAAATGCTTGTTGGCATCTTCTTTTAAAGATAATTATGCTTGACTATCTTTTACAATTTCCATATCTCTTTCCAAAGTATTTTTTTCACATTTTTTTTTGTTAGGACAAAATTAAGTATAAATGCAAGACAAGTTTGGTAATCTATTTTCACTTTTTGTATCCTATGGATAAATTATTTGCCTCTGTGTCTTTACTTGCCTCCGTCACTGAATTGAATTCAAATATCCCTAGAAGCAAAAAAGCTCCCTCTGTCTAGTCACTTAAGTGTGTCCATTCAATACCTATCTCAGACAATAAGCTTCTGAGAACTCTGGTCACCCTATGGTGATTTATTTCAATTTAGCAGTTGAAACAATGCCTATCTCAGTAAATCACAGAAACTGATTTCAATGTTACGATGTATAGACTCACATTAAGAAACTTAAGAATGCTAAAAAAAAAACAAAACTCGGAGTTGGATGTTTATTAAATTATTTTATTTGGTGCCAAAAATAGCACATCTCGGTTCTTAATGAATCCTTTATGGAACATGTAATCATATTTTATATACTCATGCTCACACAGATACTTTATCATACATGCACACATCCTGATGAGAAGCAGTACCTTGTAAGAAATTATGTTTTTCTTTGAAATACTTGGAAAAGGAGTGTGGTAGCTTTTTGGCAGTTGCTACCATGTCTCTAGTACATTTCTCATTAGCTAATTCAGATAAAAAAAAACTAATAGGAGAAGAACAATACTCTGTTGGCTTATTTCTCTTTCTTTTTATTTTTTCTTTACTCTCTTTTCTTTTCTTTTATGACCATTAGAAAGAAATTCTTTGAGATGATCTTGAGAAAGAGCCTACAAGATAAAAAGAACCCAGAATTTCACCAAGTAGTATACTTTTTCTTTCATATTTTGTGATTTCTCAATAGCTCCTTCTCCCACAGCTGCAGAGTACTGTAATTGTTTGTGAGAAGCTGTTTCACAGGCACGTTTTGTCTGTGTTAATTCTCCAAACAAAATTGCACTTCTCTCTTTCCAGTGTTCCCCTTGGACTTTGGGGAGGTTTCTCAGCCACTTAAGACAGGTCTTCACGATCTGAAACTATCTCAGGAAAGTCAGTATCTTTTTAAAATAATTTAATAATATTCATTATAAAATATTTTAATCTACAATGTCTTGTCAAGAGAGATCAAAGCTCTCGCACACGCTTTGAAACAGTAGAGGCTGTGCAGGACACCAGTGAAACAAAGATAGTGAGTAAGGAAATATTCTCTAGGAGCTTGTTTTTCTCTATGTATGTTTGTACAATGATCGAGACTACTAGCTCAAAAAGGTAGTTGTCTTAAGAAGTGCAGAGAAATAGATATTTTAAAAATTTAATCAGAAGCATGGCACTTGAATTAGTCACATTTTTTTACTTGGATGAAGCTGTCCCTTTGCTGTCAGTTCCTTGGAGTAAGAGTTTTTTTACATGGATGTTTTCTTTTGTAGTCTTGTACTGGGCTGATGTATGATGTGAAGGGAGTAATTGAGAGAGAAAAAGGAGGAAAACTAATAAATACTACATGTCAACAGTAGTCAAATTTGAGAACCACAAAGAGATTAATTTATTAGCTTTTTCAGTAACTGTTTCTATGGCTTAAGAAATACATAGGTATACATCATTCCTGCTCCCATGCCTCTCAAAAATTAGATGAGAGATGTTTTCTGCTTGTTTAATACTATTACTGTTATACTTTTAAAATTCTAACTTATTATACAGAGGAAGTTCTAGAGAAAAGAAAACAGATTTAGAAGAAATGAGAAAACAAAATTTTAAAAGGTACTTCTATCCCTCGGGTCTATCTGACTATCACATTAAAGTCATCTTCCACCTTTTCCTTCTAAAATTTCAGAAAAAAAAAAAGACCTTGGCTACTTTTAAAAATATTTAAAAGAATGCTATCGTGAATAATTTGCACTATGTGTTAGTGGTATATTGCTTTATATTAACAGGTAATTCCTTAAATATGTCACCCTAATTAGGGTGAAAATACACCCTACACTTAAGAAGTACGTGTTTTCCCTTTAGATCTGAAAATAAGAAAGCTTTAAAAATATTTCCAGTCACTTGGGAATCTAAGCAGGCGACACAGGCCATACATGTGTAAATCTGCTTTATAAACTTACTCTCTAGAAATGCTAACTTTCTTCCCCTGAAAATCACTAGCTGCATATAGTGAAGAACCGAACCATGTTGTGAGCTTCCCTGGAGAATACAAAGTGCTACTGATATTGTGTTGATTTTTTAAAATAATTTGTGGATGTTTGAGAAATATCAATATTAAATGAAAATGTATGGATGCAATTTTTAGTGGTAATTTATGACTTTATTTCTTCATGCTATGTAACCTAATGCACTCTATCCAAATAATTAATGAGTAGGAGCTATAGTGTCATCAACCAATGTAACTTCATTCATTAGAGCATGTCACAACACTTTAATTGCTATAATTTTTTTACATTCCATTACATAATTACATCATTCAACTTAAATTGTTTTCATATCAATCCTGTTGGGTATATATATGTATATTTTTTAGGACAAAATATTGTTCTTTCAAATAGCAATAGGAATTTCCATATGATATTTGAATGGAATGAGCTTGAAATCATTTATTTTATATATAAATAGGATTTGTAAAACGAGTGACAATACAAACTATTCTGTTAGTTTTCAACACCTATAGTTTTAAATATTTTTACTCAACCATTGCATACTAAGGTACACTGTAAAAATGTGATGTTATCTCTGTTAGAAATATGTGGATTTTATATCTATTTTTAAAAGTTTGTTTGGAAGCCCCAGAAACTAAACTGATGAATTTATGACCCCCACCCCAAAAACCTTATTAGTGAATTAATTATACAAATTATATACATTTGCATTTTAAAACTGTGATAATTCTATTTATCTAATGTACATTGAATTGAAGCAGAATTTCAGTTTCAATACTTTATAACAAATATAAAAAGTCATTCCCACTTCCCTTCCACCCCCAAATCTGGATATAACTTAATTTCCTGCTATTCTTTATGAGAGATGCTTAACACTAAATTATTTTAAAACATTACCCATTGTCATGTGGCCTGACTACCTCTGAGATGATAAAATGAGGTGAATAAATTTAAAATAGATTTTCCCTTTAATTTAATGGACTTGATATTTGAAGCAAAGGTGAAATTGTAGGCTTTGAATGTTACTGGCATGATAAACTTTATAAACAGAATAGGGCTACAACTGTCATCTAAGTTGGTTCAGAATATGCACCTGAATATTATTTTAACATAATAAAATTTAGGTAAGTGTTTCCCTGCTTCCCTTACTATTACTGGTACTGAAAATGGGGGTGCTGGGAGGTGTGTTAAACATAAGTTTAGCAATTCATTAGACTGACTGAAGGTATGTTTTGGAAACTCTTATTACTAAGGTGATTTTATCAAAAGAAATTGAAAATTGTGAAAATTTTGCTTGTAGAAGGACATGCAAAAACAATTTACATTCAGGGAAACATGTTGATTTCAAAATGTTCATATTACTGCTTCAATTTTCAAATAGGGCTTCAAAATTTTTAAATTAGGAAGATATTAAAGATAATGTTTTAAGTCTTCTTTCTGCCAAAAAATTAAAATATTTATGTTGATTTTTTTAAAATTTAGGTATTTGAGCTGAAAAGAAAGATAGTGAATGCTTTCCAAACATACTTCAGTTGTTTTAGATACTCTACTATGTATATGGTGCATACACTTAAGTTTAAAAGATTTTATTGATATAGTTGGTACACTAGATTAAATTTCAAAAGATATTTAATTGAAGAATAGAAAGCCCACCTGTGAAATTTTATTTAAAGTCATTTTATATTTAAAAATTCAATGAGAAAACAAGCCTTGTAAGCCTTGCATGTTTATGGTAGCTTATTTGGTACTTTGGTATATGCCAGATATTTGCATATTATCTAAAGCAATTTAAATGTTCAATTGATGCTTAAAAAATAAAATGCTACCATTTTAATGCTGGCTTCAAATTCTTGTTAACTCTTGTTGATAACTTCATTTACTGAATGTCCTTTAAAAAAATGCATAGTCTGTTTCATATTCCAGTATTAGAATCCACATAACCATGAGACTGATCAGAGGACAGTCTGCTCTGAGCTTTTTAATATTGGACTTTTCTTTTAAAATCTTTAGCAAGTGTATTGCAAGCTAAACACTTGCTTCTGATGTGTAAATCTAAGACAGAATCTTTAAACTGTAAATTATGCTCATATTGATTTTAATAGAACTACTTTTTAATATTTGGTACTTCACTTGGAAACATATAGCTGTACTAGTAAGAAATTGATAGAACAAACATACTTTCTGATGCAATGTTGGTATGTTAGATATTTTCCTTTTTATTCTCAGTTTAAAGCCACTCAGTTTAATTTGATTGAACAATTGAGTGTTTTTTGAAAAATGGCATTTTAACTATTTAATGAGACAACAGAAAAGCTATTGTATAATTTACAAAGAAAGGTTCCAGCTTTAAAGGTAGAAATCTATATTTTTTATCTTACATTTGTAAAATTAAGTCTGGATTTTATGGAAACCAAAATAACGCCTTTCCTTCAGAAATCTTAAAATAACTCATAGGTGATTATAATAAGGCCTTTTCTTATTTCATTCAATAAAAACAGTCTGAGATAGTTTAAAATATAAATAAGTTGTTGTACATCCTTATGAATTGTTTATTTAAAAAATATTTCTTAGAATAAGTGTAGGTCATAAGAATCTGAAATCAGCCTATTGTTGAAGTTAATTTCCTACATCAAATATAAATTTTAAATGGAAATCAGTAGGAAGTCCTACATTTTGAAAACATTTATTTTTTCTAGTAATCCCTTATAGTTGATAGTGATATTTAGTATTTCTCGATTCCATCTTTAATACAACTGATTACAATTTAAATTTAAATTTGTCATTACTAAATTACAAATCAGTGAAACTGATCATTGTTACCATTTCATTAAGCCCTTCCAAACCATTTAGATCTAGTAAATAATATGTTCAATAACATATTATTATAGCTTTAATGTACAGGTAATCTTTGTGCTTCACTGTGCAAATCTGGTTACTTTTTGATATTAAAGCTACCAAATAAACAGTGCCAAAATTAATTAAGGAAAAATGTAAGGCATAGAATTTTAACATGAATGATTTGTATTATTCAATGGTGGGATAAAAATAGTTTAATAACTGACTACACCAATGAGAGAGGCTTTGATTTGTACTTACTGCCAATTTTCATGGTATTAAATACTACCACTATGGCTAATATCAAGTTACCAATGGAGTCTCACTGAACATGGAGTTGGGAAGACAGGTGGAAAATTAGTAGGTCTCACAAGCCAGTATGAGCTGCCTTCAGCATACTGCTAGATATATACCAGGTTCAAATGAAGGGGGAAGCAAAGGTCATAAAAATGAACAGCAAATTATCCCGTTGGAATGTATAGATATATGCAGGGTGTATCAGAAAGATGAGGATGATTTTGTTGCTCAGTTGCTAACTTGAGTCAGACTCTTCGCAACCCAGTGGACTGCAGCCCATCAGGCTCATCTGTCCTCCCCTATCTCCTGGAGTTTGTTCAAATTCTTGTTCATTGAGTCAGTGATCCTCATCTAACCATCTCATCATCTCCCTTCTCCTTTTGCAGGCTAAAGGAGAAGCCACCCCCTTCTGCTTTAGCCTTCAATCTTTCCCAGCATTAGGATCTTTTCCAATGAGTCAGCTCTTCATATCAGGTGGCCAAAATATTGTAGCTTCAGCTTTAGCATCAGTCCTTCTAATGAATATTCAGGGTTGATTTCCTTTAGGATTGACTGGTTTGAGCTCCTTGCTGTCCAAGGGACTCTCAAGAGTCTTCTCAATAACACGAGGTTATAAAGCTAGCTGCAAAGGGCTTCCCTGGTGGTTCGGTCAGTAAAGAATTTGCCTGTAATTCAGGAAACAGGGGTTCAATCCCTGGGTCCAGAAGATCCCCTGGAGAAGGAAATGGCAACCCACTCCATTATTCTTGCCTGGGAAATCCCATGGACAGAGGAGCCTGGTGGGCTACAGTCCATGGGGTCGCAAGAGTTGGACAGGACTTAGTGACTAAACCACCACCAAAAAACTTCAAAAGAAAAAGTTAACAGTTGGGTTTTAATTAATATATTAGAACCTTTGAAGTAATTCTAAACTTAAACATCATTTTTCCCTTCACTGATAAAATAATTTGATATCTATACAATTTGCATAATTTTTAAAGTCAACTGGATATTAAAACAACTAAAAAGAGAAAATGCACTGAGGAATATGCTAGCTATCTGACAGTCTCATGAAATTTGTTATTGCGGGTGCCAATTTTATCATCCTATTAGAAAACCTTAACTCTTTACATGGAAAATGTTTGATCATAAAATGGTCTCCCTTGCTTATAATTTTTAATCAAAAAATCTTAAAAGATACATTTTCTAAGAGTATTCAGTACTAATATAAACATCAATAATATCCTCTGAAAATTTAAGTAATAGGTTCAGACCTGTGCTAGTAGGAACTGTTTCATGTGTGGGTAATGGGAAATCTGATGAAACAGTTATGTAAATAAATAAAATTGTTGTTCTACTGGAGGCTTAAGAAGGGCAGGGTTGAAACAGCTGCTTAAATGTGGTATCAGGAATCTTGGTACCTTCTATCTCTCTGCTACACTATTCTTAGAAAGAAGCTCTCATCTGTTTTCAGGGTGCCTGCCTCTAACCAGCCTATCTCCTTCTTGTTTTGTTATTTTCTTTTTTTTTAAACAAGTTAATGAAGCTTGTCTTTAGATGTATGAAAAAGAAGTGTAAATATTTCATATTTTAGAGGTCCTGTATACTTTCTGTCTTCTCCTGGCAAATATTCTTGATACACAAAATTACCAAATTAGTTTTGTATAGGAAGCATGAGTTGTTACCCTATGCAAATTTTCATTCCTATAGAAAATAACTCTGCTTTATTATTGATACAGAATATTCCAGCACATCAGTGCTTTCCCTAACTTTTCTAAAACAAGGAAGAAGTTTGAGCCTTAAAAAATGTGTAGGCTCCATAGCACACTATATAAAAGTATTATACAGTATTTTAGGGATAATACAAAATCTTAGACGCTAAACTCTTTCTAGAGGGAATAAAATGAACCCAAGATCCCTGGTGGCTCAGAGGTTAAAGCGTCTGCCTCCAATGCAGCAGACCCGAGTTCGATCCCTGGGTAGGGAAGATCCCCTGGAGAAGGAAATGGCAATCCACTCCAGTATTTTTGCCTGGAGAATCCCATGGACGGAGAAGCCTAGTAGGTTACAGTCCATGGGGTCGCAAAGAGTCGGACACAACTGAGCGACTTCACCTTCACCTTAAGAGCGTTCTACAACTGAGTAAGGTCAGGAGAATTGTGTACTAGATCCTCCTCTTGGAGATTCGCTATGAGCAAATTAAAGACTCTGAAAAGGTTTGCAATTAAAAAAAAATTACATTGTGTTAGTTTAACAAAGCCATTTCCAAATATTTTTGGCCGTGAACATTTTTCTTCTTTTAATCTCTAGCTTCTCTCTTAATATATGTTCTTCATTAATAGCCAGGCAATTAATTTGCTGAATCAAAGGTGTGAAGAATTACTTTAATGTACAAGTGTATTTAAATTTTTAGTTTTTATCATACCCATTCTGTATAGATTGAATCACCTTCCAGACTGATTTAGCATCCATGCTCCATTCCTCAAGGAGTTATTATCAGCTCTCATTTGCTTATTTATAAAGACAAGATTTTTTCACATCTATTAAGTGGAAATATATTAATAATTAGCATTTAAAGTTTTATAAATTATTTTTATTATTTTTTCATTTTTAATATTCTGCTTTTTAAGTCATATAATAAATGTGAAATTTTAAAGTTTTATTAGGTAATTAAAATCTTTTTTCTTCAGTTTAAAAATGTCTGATATTGTGACATTCATTATTACTTACATATGAACTTGATTAGAAAATCAAGTTTTTCTATTATATTGTCAGAAAGATACTCATTGAATTTCAAAAAACAGTTCCCTAATTTTGTTAAAAGTTATAAAATAATTAGGTAATTGGGAAAAAATTTATTTTGGAATAATGATAAATTTACCAAACAAACTGTTTTTTATTCTGGAAAATTGTGAGTTGAGTGCAAACATGTATCTTAAATATATTCCAGCTTTGTTAATAGTACTTCATATGTTTAAGGAGAAAGTATTTTATAAAATAGTTGATAACTTATTTTGTATTTATTGCAAGGATAGAATTAATTATCTATTCTTGTATATAAATGATCAGAGCTCTCAAGGTAGATAAATTATATAGATTTTAACTTGAGACATACTTTTGAGGCTACATATTTTTATGAGGGCAAAACCTTTTAAAAATTTTACTTGTTTAGCTTATGACTCTATTCTATAAACAAGGATGAATGGTCACTGTATTTTAAATTTAACTTACATATTAGACAACATCAAAAATGATTGTTAAGGCTGTAATTTAATATGGATTACAAGTACCATATGTGCAAAAAGCCAGAAAATAAGTAGTTAATTCAGCAGACATGTGAGCCTGAAGTGTTTAAAACTCAGCTACAGGGATATTAAAATGGCCTGTCTTGGGACAAACAGCATTTTTTTTTACATGCTTCTAGTTTGCTCACTGTATGCAGATTGGACAGGTAGCAATTTTGAATGGCTCATCTTAAAATGAATGCAATTATTAAAGGATATGCTCTATCCTGCAAGATATTTGCTCGTTTTAATCTTTTGTTTGCAGCCTTCTAGCTCCTCTTACACATTCTCATTTATAGTTAATAGAAAGTATTATAGGTTAGGTCTTAGGGTAGTTTGAATGAAAAATGCTATTAGATAAAAGCTTCATAAATGGCAGCTACACCATCTAATTTAGACCAAATATTGTTTATTTGCTTTTTAGAATCAATGTAAATATAACATTTATTTACTTTATGATCATATGATGATATATATACAAAAAAGTCTATGGTCATAATTTATAACAAGTTTGAAGTTATATAAATTCAGATTAGGTTCTAAACAACAATCCCCCATGATTTTCAGTTCATTGATCTTTTCATACTCTGAAAATTATACCAGCTAGATCTATCAAAACTCTTTCTATGTCCATCAGTTTATTAATAAGTAATACCATATTAGGAAAGATGGGCACAATAAAGGAGAGAAATGATATGGACCTAACAGAAGCAGAAGATATTAAGAAGAGGTGGCAACAATACACAGAAGAACTATACAAAAAGGATCTTAATGACTGGAATAACCACAATGGTATATCACTCACCTACAGCCATTCATCCTGGAGTATGAAATCAAGTGAGTCTTATGAAGCATCACTATGAACAAGGCAAGTGAAGGTGATGTAATTCTAGCTGAGCTACTTCAAATTCTATAAGATGATGCTGTTAAAATGCTGCACTCAATATGACAGCACATTTGGAAAACTCAGCAGTGGCCACAGAACTGAAAAAGGTGTTTTCATTCCAATCCCAAAGAAAGTGTGCCAAAGAATGTTAAAACTATTTCACAATTGCACTCATTTCACATGTTAGCAAGGTAATGCTCAAAATCCTTCAAGCTAGGCTTCAACAGTATGTGATCTGAGAACTGCCAGATGTTCAAGCTACGTTTATAAAAGACAGAGGAACCAGAGATCAAACTGCCAGCATCCATTAGATCGTAGAAAAAGCAAAAGAATTCCAGAAATATATCTACTTCTGTTTCATTGACTATGCTAAAGCCTTTGACTGTGTGGATCACAACAAATTGTGGAAAATTCTTCAAGAGATGGGAATACAAGAGCACCTTATATGCTTCCTGAAAAACCTGTATGCATGTTAAGAAGTAGTAATTAGAACTAGATATAGAACAATGGACTGGTTACAAATTGGAAAAGGAGTATGTCAAAGCTATATATGGTCAACCTTCTTATTTTACTTATATGCAAAGTACATCATGAGAAATGCTGGGCTGGATGAAGTACAAACTGGAATCAAGATTGCCAGGAGATATATCAATAAGCTCAGATACACAGATAATGCCACTTCTATGGCAGAAATTGAAGAAGAACTAAAGAGTCTCTTGATGAAAGTGAAAGAGGAGAGTGAAAAATTTGGCTTAAAACTCAAGATTCAGAAAACTAAGATCATGTCATCTGGTCCCATCACTTCATGGCAAATAGATGGGGGAACAATGGAAACAGTGAGAAGCTTTATTTTCTTGGGCTCCAAAATCCCTGCAGATGGTGACTGTAGCCATGAAATTAAAAGATGCTTGCTCCTTGGAAGAAAAGCTATGGCCAACCTAGACACCATATTAAAAAGTAGAGACATTACTTTGCCAACAAAGGTCTGTCTAGTCAAAGCTCTGGTTTTTCTAGTAGTCATGTATGGATGTGAGAGTTGGACTATAAAGAAAGCTGAGCACTGAAGGATTGATGCTTTTGAACTGTGGTGTTGAAGAAGACTCTTGAGAATCCCTTGGACTGCAAGAAGATCCAACCAGTCAATACTAAAGGAAATCAGTCCTGAATGTTCATTGGAAGGACTGATGCTGAAGCTGAAACTCCAATACTTTGGCTACCTGATGCGAAGAACTGACTCACTGGGAAAGACCATGATGCTGGGAAAGATTGAAGGCAGCAGGAAAAGGGAACAACAGAGGATGAGATGGTTGGACGGCATCACCAATTCACTGAACATGAGTTTGAGTAAGCTCCAGGAGTTGGTGATGGACAGGGAAGCCTGGCTTCCTGAAGTCCATGGGGTGGCAAAGAGTTGGACGCAACTGGGCGACTGAACTGAACTGAACTAAACTGAACTAGCTTCATGTAGTTTATAGAACTCAGTTGAGCTAATGTACTTGATATTTCTACAAAGAGGGGGTGTGAATTGATAATTTAAGTGCTTTAAATATATACTAAAGTGATTTCGGATTCAGTGGAAATCTTTCGGATGCTGAAGGAGGGAGCTACTTTCTTATTTTAAAAAGTTCACTTGGGATTGAGTTTAAAAGTTATTTATTGCTAGAAGTTGGAACAGTTTATTGGATGAATCAGATAGTTGAGCTTGAGATAAAAAATATTTTGAGAAATTAAAGAACTGATAGCTCAGATAAATGAACAGACAGATGGACTTCTTGGCCACCTTTCATGAGCATATTTCCTAATTTATTGGCTTAGAATAAGTAAATATATTTAAATGAATAAAAATATAGAAGAAAACTTCATCATTTGGAAAGATACAGTTTTCTCTAAAAATAAATGGCTATATATGTGTGTAGAAGATTGTATATAAACATATATATACCCTGGAGAAGGGAATACAACCCACTTCAGTATTCTTGCCTGAAGAGTTCCATGGACAGAGGAGCCTGGTGGGCTGCAGTTCATGAGGTCACAAAGAATCGGACACAATTGAAGCAAATTAGCCCACATGCAGGCATGCATATATATGCAAGTATATATTCATTCTCATTTGCTGCAAGTTAAAAACAATTCTTAATTGCATGACAAAACAAAATCTTATTTATATAAATGCAATATAAGAATCAGTGAGAGAAAAAATTCTGATTAATTAGAAATGTTTAAAAATTTGAGAACACATAACTAATATAAATGTTATAAAGTGTGTAAGCTCTGATATTATTTTTAAGACATGAATTGTATAAAATTCACCTATTATATGCAGTTACAGAATTTGAGAATTAAGCAGAATTATTTAAACTTTAGTATTTTGCAAAGAATAAAAAAGCAGTATATTTTTCTATATCAAAGAACAAAAGAAAGACGTTATTTTAATCTAATACATAAGTATTTTGTATATGTTAAATAGTCTAAAGTTCCTGTTTGCACTCAAAATTGTTATATACAAGTTAAAATATTGTGAATTAATGGTACTTTCAGGACTCTTGGCCAATATAATTCTTATGCCATTTTTAAAATCCAAATGCTTAAGGAATTTTCTCTGGAAAAAATAATAGTACATTTTAGAAAATATTATAATTTTCCTAACAATTATTAACTGTGTTCTAAAATTTTACATATAACATAGAAGGAACTAATATAAAGGAAAATAACTTCCCTGGTGGCTCAGAGGTTAAAGTGTCTACCTCTAATATGGGAGACCTGGGTTCGATCCCTGGGTCGGGAAGATGCCCTGGAGAAGGAAATGGCAACCCACTCCAGTATTCCTGCCTGGAGAATCCCATGGACAAAGAAGCCTGGTGGGCTACAGTCCAACGGGTTGCAAAGAGTCGGACACGACTGAGCAAGTGAAGTTGAAGAAGTGATAGAGAATTCATAACCTGATTTGTATTTTAGTGAACAGTTACTAATCTACTATTACTGTTTACTGCTACTTTCTACTAATCTACTTTTGTGTTGTACAAATATAAGATGTCTTTAAATGCATGCTTTCTTAGTTAAAGTTAACTAGTACTCCATTTTGCCTTTCTGACTCCAGTATTTTATTCTAGCATACAGTTTTAGAAGTTAAAGCTGCTTCCTCTGCCCACAAAATAAGACAAAAATCACATACAGAATAGGTGGTAATAGAGTAAAGGTTGGTTTTATACAAAATACATCTCATTATATAGTGTGTATTTTGTATCACATTTCTAACAACCACATATTGCATTGATATAGATGTAGAGATAATAAAATATAGTAGAGCTAAAATAAATATATAAGTAATATTAGACATGGATAGTTATTTTCTGATGGTACAGTTGAAAGAAATGATTTTAGGGAACAAGGCTGGGCAATATTAGTTTTAAATTTAAGAAAAGGTTTAAGGAATTGATTTGAGCAAACAAAAAATGTATCCATAATCTGAATTTATCCCTCCTGTTTATATCCAATGGCAGATTCTAAGAAATTATTAAAATAATTGCACAGTCATACTATGACTTGATTATAAAAATAGTAGAAACTCATATGTGATCTTCCGAATCAGTGTAGCTTACTATAATGTCCAAAACAACAAGCAAACTTGAATAGGCAAGTTGAGTCATAAGGAGGCTACAGGGTAAATTTTTAAACATTGGTATGAAGGTATCTATTAATGATAAGGTTCATGTTATGTTATGTGTGTAAAAGTAATTAGAAAGATGATCCACCTTCTTATATGTATGAAATTTATAAAATGCCTTTATCCAAACAATAGAATATCATCATACTCTGGAGCTTGTTCCAATGTTATAAAATAATCTAAGGCAATGATTCTTTTTCTGGCATTAAATAAATGTACCAAATGCTATTTTAAGTCTTGATATTCAAACTACATAATAAGTTATATCATTAATATTTTAAGTTTTCTCAACCATTGTTTACATACAAATCCTTAAATGTATCCATATTTTTTATAATATTCAGATAATCTCACAGTTGCTGTGAATCAATGTTGCTATATATTCCTAGTCCTAAATTCTTAACTCTCTTTGTTTTAAAATAAGGAATGTTTTATTCATATTTATGAAAAGGTATTTTGATTGAGTCACTGACAGTGTTTTACTGTGAACATAAAAGCTCTAAACATATTAGTGATTCATGCATTAGAGCATAAAATAAGTTAACCAGATGCAAAACCCAAACTAATCTAATGTTTACTCTGTTTTGGCCTTAAGTGAAAACATAACAAACTAAATTTATTCTTCCAGCCTTAAATTGATAACAGATAGAAGACAAATAGATAAAGATGGCATGTCATCAGCTCTTATCGAATTAAGCAGTTTGTAATTTTGTGAGTTTTTTTTTTTTTTGGTGATAAATATGTAGCATGGTTTTATACATGAGGCACATAGCTCTGAATCATGTTGTATATGTATATATGGGCATATTATATATTGAAATAACATGGCTTTCAGATGTTTTCATTTTCTTAAGTTGATAAAAATTACAGTAACCACCTAGGCTTGCCATTTATCTTGAGGGCTTCCCCAATGGCTTAGCAGGTCAAGAATCTGCCTGCAATACAGAAGACACTGGTTGATCCCTGGGTGGGGAAGATACACTGGAGAAGGAAATACAGTCCATTCCAGATATTTTTGCCTGAAAAACCCCATGAACATAGGAACTTGGTGGGCTACAGTCCAAAGGGTCACAAAGAGTCATAAACAAATGAGGATGGTTTAGAGGTTAAAGAATGCTGTAAACATTCTAGCAAAATGATTGGATAACCATAACTAAAGAGAGTAATAGTAAAATACTACAGACTCACAACACACACACACACCCATATACAGCACACACACATTATCAGGTTAATAATTTTTCAGGTATCTTTATGCATTGTTAGATGGCATTTTTGTTTTGCGCTTTAGGGGATTCACTTCATCTGTAAGTATAGTGGTCCCTTATAGCTAGAGAAGCAGCCAATCACTGTCTTTTCATTATTGCCCTCTTGTCACTGCCATTTAAATGTGAGGGCTATTTTGTCTTCCATCCGGGTTATAGTAAACAAGGAAGAAATGAGCTGGAAAGGAGAGGTTAAACTGTATCCAGAAAAATCAGAGCCAGTTTAGGGGAGTTGATCATACAAGGGAAATAGACAGGAAGGTAGAAGGAGTAATTAATGCCCTCATGAGGAGGCTGGAACTATAAAAAAGTGCTTCAACTGGAGTCTCCCCTTTCTTGCCAACATGGGGTGCCTGCCACAATCACAAAACAATTTGTCTCTATGCCTATGAGTCTAGTGTTCAGATCTAATTAATTATTATAATGATATTTCATCAGTAGGTATTTTATTTGTATTTACTTGATTAAACATATTTCATTATTATAGTTCTATTTCCTATGTATGTATATATCTCCTCATATATTGATATTTTCAGATATTTATGTATTTATCCATATATCCACTAAGTAAACAAAGGAAAATAACTATACTTTGATCACAATAAAAATTTGTGCAAGCTAAACCAGTTTTCTATTCCTGTAAAATATAACCATAAGTAGTAAATGACAAATCTGCACTGAATTATGCTCTGAGAATGACAGTTTTCAGAGTTCTTATCTAGATCAAATTTATGCAATTATGTTATTAGATCATAATTTAAATATGCATGTTGAAAGAATTGTGCTTAAATTGCATTATTTTGTAAAGTTTTTACACAAATTTGCTTATATATTTAAAGCCTATCCTATTTGTCCTATTTGAATAATTACTCACATTATTGTTGTTTAGTCGCTCCATTGTGTTGGACTCTTTTGTGACCCCAAGGACTGAAGCCCTGCAGGCTCCTCTGCCCATGGGATTTTCCAGGCAAAAATACTGGAGTGGGTTGCCATTTTCTACTTGAGGGATCAAACCTCGTCTTTTCTGCAAGCCTCCTGCATCGCAGGCAGATTCTTTACCAATGAGCCACTGGGGAAGCCCCAACTACTTGTATAATATGGTGCAAATAGGTAGATAGTTAATGGACATAGTTTTGAAAGAATAATGAAATCCTGGACTATTAATATTGAAGGAAGCTGTAGTGATGACCTGGGGCAGCCTCCTCACTCTACAGATAAAGACACTGAAGATGAAAGATAAGACATAGAGATGGTGACAGATAAGAATACTAATAGTAATGGAAAATTTTTTGCAATAATTATTTCTTTATCTCTCTATTTGTTCAACAGTGTCTGCACACATACAGTCTTATGTATCTGACATATATTTTAAATTTAAAACATTTCTGATGTCCATATTTAACAGGCAAAATATTTGTGAATAATAAAATTAAAATGATAAAATTGAATGCAATTAAATTTTAAGATTTTCTTAAAACTTTAAATAATCTATAACATACTTCTAGAGTTGCAAAGGATGATGTTGAATAATGACTTCTGATTCTTGAGGAGTTAATATACATAAATTTCACACCCCTGTGGCAGTATTTTATAGATATATCAGTGAGTAGTTTAATACCATGTTAAGTATAAAAGCACCCACTGTATTGACTGAAGGAGAGACCTATAAATACACATAAAATTTTATTTAAAGTTTTAAAGAGTTTAGGAAAAAAATATTTCTCTTCCTATAAATGTAATAAAAGCTATCTGGATAGTTTTAGTCTACCTGCTACTGACTTTGAATGTGCTATTTCATGAGATATTGAGTTAAAGATTAACCTAGACATCCTTTAAAGTGATCATTATTTGCAACTTATTTGTTTAAACATTTTAATAAATATATTAGATAATTGATTTTTTTACATTGACCTTATTTTTCATCTTGAATCTAACCCAATGGAAGTCATTTTTTTCAGAATCTGACATTTGAAGTGATGGTATCACACACTATAAGTAATACTGTACAAAGTGCCACAGGATTATATATATGTGTGTGTATATATATATGTGCATATATATATATATAGGTACACACAATAAAACAATACTGTTATTAAGTACTTATTCTATTTCCAATATTGTTCTAATGGTATACAATATGTAAAATTACAACGACATGCTCCCTTTTTTTAAACAGCATGCCATCTATCCCAATAAGTGAATTAGACTTTAAAAGATGAGGAAAACTATATTAAGTAGAAGAAAATGGAGAGAGCATTTCAGATGGAGGAGTTTAAAATAAACATAGTATGTCTTCTCCTATGAAAAGACTTATTGTCCATTAATTAAAAGTATATTTTAATTAACAGACTGTAATGGAATATTTTCATCTGTAGGAACAGCAATAGCAAAAATGTGGAGATGTTAATATGAGTGTTTTATGTGAGATATTTATTGTTTTTTTAAAAAATAGATTATAAGATTTTTGTTGGGATATAATAGGAAACATGGGGTTCCCTGGTGGCTCAATGGTAAGAATCTGCCTGCCAATGCAGCAGATGCAGGTTCTATCCCTGGGTTGGGAAGATTCCCTGGAGAAGGAAATGGCAACCCACTCTAGCATTGCTGCCTGGGAAATTCCATGGACAAAAGAGCCTGGCAGGCTACAGTCCATGGGGTCGAAAAAGAGTTGGACACGACTTAGCAACTGACCAACAGCAATAGGAAACATGGTGAGAAGGCTCAGCTTTCTAAAGCTTTGAAAACTGGTCAGAAAAGGTTGGAAAGCAATATTGATTTCTTGTAGGATTTTGATGACACAACTAACAACATTAAGGTCCAGAAAGATTTACCTGGTAATTATATGTAGGATGGACAAGAGAGATGGTGTTGAGAGAATCAAAGTCAAGAAGACTTATTGCATTAGGGATAAATAAAGCCTAAGCTAAAATTTTAGTAATAAGGCATTGTAAAATGGAAATAAAGGGCAAATTCAAAAGTTATTTTGATGAAAAATCTGGTAAACTTTGGTGATATGCTGAATAAAGACATTGAAGGGATGACAGATGACTTCAAGAATATTCATCTCGAGCTTTGGAAAATGCCTAGATTATTTTTAAAATCAGTTGAGTATAGACATTGGGTTGTTTTGGTATGGGAAAGTTGACCAGTTTGATTTTAGTTGTGCTGAGTTTGAGGTATGGCTTTACAACCAGGTGGAAATCTCTTATAGGCAGCTAGAAATACAGGATAGAGAGCTGATGAGATTTAACTGAGCATCTCATCAGTTTAACTGAATAGAATATTCAGCTCTATTCTGACAAGAATAGAGCACAGGACTGGTTTTCAGTTATATGGATAATAATCACTGTACAGAGAATCTTCAACATTATAGTTTTTGCAATAAGGAAGTTACTTTGGTTTGGAGTGTGAAGTCATGTTATTGCTCTCATTTTTTTTTTTTTTTGATCATCACTCTATTTGGGCATCTTCTGACACAGTGCTAACTGGCTAATATACTAAAATAGAATTTATCTACTTTTATCAAATATGATCATGAATGTATGAATAACAGCTAATTCTTATTCCTTAAGATATATTTAATTGAACTAAATATATTTTGTTGAATTGTGTTTATTTTTTAAAATCATCTTTCTAAATTGCCCACTCATATTATCTCCTAGTTTATGTAATAATGATTTCCAAATGTTTTGTTCCTTTCATTTCTTTCTTAACCATAGTTTAACTCCATCCAATTTCAAACCCTCACCACATCATATTACATTATGAAACCTTTTACATCTGAGCATTGAAAACACAATACAGCGTTAACTAATATCCTGCTCATTAATGATTTGGAAGGTAATTAAAATTAACTATAACCATGAAAGTCTTTTCCTTAAAAACCAATTCTTGTAGTCCTTAATGTATACACAATTAAAATATTCCAGTATGAACTTGTATGATTCATAATCCAATGCACACACAGTCACTTCAAGTAAAACAAATTTAATTTAATGAATAATAAGAACTATTTCAGGATATATGTTTGTTATTGATGACTATCAACATAAAATATACAGCATTAAGTGCTATAGAATATCAGTCATCTGTATTTGTCAAAATAAATTATTTAGTTTATATAAACTGTTTATTTGGAATGATCACAAAACTACTTTTCTGGCAGGAGATAGTGTTTAGAATTAATTATACACCTAAAGTAGCCTATTTGGTAGTAAGGATTCAGAAAGCAACAAGCAATTGAATAAATTAAAAAAAAAAAAAACTGAAAGTAAAATGATACTCCTCGAATGTAAGTCAATCATGCCCTTTAAGCAACTGGTCAGAATCAGTTTTGATTGTTGGTGGAGCCTACTACTAAGATACCGCTCTTTTGTTTGCTGTGGAGTAAAGCTATTAGTGTTTGAGGAAACTGTGTCTATCTTAGACTTTCAGAACCATAAAAGATAAGGGGCAGGTTAAATTTTAGGATGACAAGTGCATTTTTAGAGAAGCTTCTTTGTCAGGAAGCCCTGTGTTTTCGACAGATGTCAGAAAGAGAACCTAACGGCACTGTTGGACGTAATACTTTCCCAAAGTCATATGGCATTATCTGATCATAATGCCATAATGACTGCTAATATGCACACAAAAATATTTCAAGTTTACTTCTGGACATTTTCTTTTCTGAAATCAAAGTTAATTAAAAATATATTATTTTGAAAAATAAGTGTCTACCCTAGAACATTTTTTCCTCTTCCAAAATGCTAAATTAAATTCCCTTAACTTGATTTATGTCAACTCAAAGATAACTGTGATGGTTCACAAAAATTGCTGAGGCTCCTGCTTTTAGCATTTTTTCATGGACTCAAAAATATAACTTTCCCTGACAGTGTAAGAGAAGCAATATTATATTTCATGTTCAAAATAGCTAGAATTCACATGGTGATGGTAAAATTATAGAGAAAAGATAATACTGTAAAAATACTTTAAATTTAGGTGAATTTGAACTTTCCTTAAGGATTTCATATCTATGCATATATTATTAAATTTTAACATTTATAATGTATTATCAGGCTTAGTCGGGTGGTAAATTTAAAAACTGACATGCTTTCTGCAATATTTCTGAAATCAGAGAGTCGTTAATGCCTTTGTTAATCAAATTATGATATTTTGTTGAAAAATTTGGGAATATTTTTGTACTCCAGTGATATCAAGGCATTAACTAAATCTTAATTTTTGAATGCTCTGAATGTGCAAGAATTGACTTTACAGAGTACAAGATATAAGTATGCTAAAAAGTGATAAAGTCTTTTTCTATCCCTAACGAAAATCAGGCATTTTCTCATTGCTATCACAGAGAACTGAATGAGAACATAAGAATTCCCTTTTCCTTTTTGATGGGGTGTGATAACGATTGGACACTGCAAAATGAGATAAAAGGGACTCGATTGCGCAGCTGACTCTAGCCTTCTTTGTGTCTTGGGAAGATCCCTGATCTATCTAAATCTCAGCTTTTAATAATAATAATGACAATAATATTGTCATTCTCTCTGGTCATTTGTGGCAGTTCAGAATATAGCTGCACTTGTTTTTGTAATTGGCAAGTGTGACACAAACTGATATTATTGCTATTAATTCTATATTTCATTTCTAACAGTGTTTTATTTAACCTTGACTTCTTTTGAGTAAATCAAGTGGTTCTTTGGTGCCTTGCTTTAAACTCTTCCTACTACAAGGCAACCCTGCTTTTCAGAGACTTTAAAAGTTCTCACGTTATGCCTGCTCCCACAGGAGATGTCATCAAAATGGCATGCTTTCAATAAATACACATGCTTTATCCCTTCCCTAGATTATAATCTGCTTTTCTGCCCAAGTATGGGAGCTCTTATAGCTAGCTCTTCTCAGGGCATTCCTGAATTAAACTAATGGTGCCTTCAACTTCTAGAAATGAGTGACCTTAGCACCTCTCAGTCCATTTAGATCCAGTTTCTAGAAGTATTCTCACATTTATGGCTATTTGCTTTAATGCTGGGGATGGTTATGACATCCACTTCCATGTTCTGCTTCTCAAATACACTGGTGGCTCCATGCTAACCTGTATTAGTGCAAACCTATCCTGATCACCTCTTTTGACCAAGTATGTCATTTACATGTATCAATAAATTATATCATTTATGTGCAGTGAATAGCTGAACATAGCTGAAGTGGGGGATGATTCTTGGAAAATTCAGAATTATTGCTGAAAACGTGGGTTATAGTTATTCTGTGAACAGTTTTAATGTATATTGATTTTTTATATAGCTTTTACTTGCTTCTCATTTCTTCTCTAAACAATCCAGCATCACCTGTCACTTGATTATTAAAAAAAAAAGAGAGAGAGAGAACAAATTTGGATTCCATAACCTTTTTTATTCAGAAGGATAATTTTATGTTCTCTTGAGAATTCTACATTTTATTCAGTAAAATGTATCAATCATTGGACCATCATTTAAAATAGTCTATTTTCTCCACTAATCAAAGAAGTAATATTGAAGATTTGAATACCAAATTTTAGATTTTCAAATTATTTGGGTGTTAAACTGAAAAGTGTCAAAAGATCATTTGTTATTACATCCTCAGTTTAATTATATGCCCCTGAAAAAAAAGTATAGTCAATATGTAAATAGTATATAGTGCTAAAAAATTGTATTTTCATGCTAGAATGTTTGTTTATACTTGATTTTGGAAATGGTTGTGTCTATTTTGTTTAAAAATAATTTCAGTTAGAACATTGTTTAATTCCCCTATTACAACCAGTTTAACCCCAAGTTTAAAATGAGGTGAAGAATTGCTGTCTCAGTAAATAATTAAGTAGAGTAAAGAAGAGCAAAAAATTCATAATATCACAGTTACTTCTGGTGAATTTTCAAAAAAGATTTGTTTTGAATTTATGATGCAGATGAAAGCTGAGGATTATTATAACAATGATGATGAACTTATGTTGAATTTAAATCCTGAAATATAAATGAGACACTTTGCAGAAAGGTCACTGCAGCTTAAAGAAGCAGCACAAAAATAGTATTCAGATATGTGAAAGTATATAGCTCATTGGTTCAAAATAATAAGTAATAGAAAAATTGTGTTCTCCACATTGGTTGTGGTAAAATTTGCCTCTGCTATAAAAAGATGTTCAAATAAATGTTAAATTAGCATTTTGCATAATATGGTAAAAGTATTTCCTCAATGAGCAGATTATTTCATATATAATCTAAATTATTTTTGATATAAGACTCTAGAGTAAGAAATCATTAAAAGATTATACAAATCATTTTGTAGCACTGTATAGTCTGCAAAGTGCTTTGCATATATTATCTCTCATGCTTAGTTTAGTTTTTTTTGCTCTTCTTTAGAAATAAATCTTCAGCTTAGAGAGATTTAGCAATATGTCATCAAGTACAAAATATACATGTGGCTGAAACTCAAGTTTTATAGTCACCAATCCTGTAGGCATTCTATTAGGCAATTTTTAGGCACTAAAATAATAAAAATATTATGTTTATTTTAAAATAAATTAAATATTAATAATGATAGTTATATTGATAAACAGCCTATCTAAAAGGCCTCATAAAATTTTGAAAATAAAAAATTAGTATATGAAATGCCAATAGTAGAGCACAAGGCAGTATGTAATATATAGAGATTTGAAATAACTAGGCTTTGGGAGAAAAGTAAGCACTATGGAATTTCAGAAAGGAGTAGCACAGACACATGGCTGAGTGAATCGACTGAAGGGAAGAGGATTTTTCTATTAACAAGAACAGCATATACAGACAGTGAGACAATTGGCCAGTCTACATAATAGTTTGAATAAGGTTAAACACATTGAGTCATATTATATAGAGCATTGAAATTCAGAGGCATAGCAGGTTAAACCTGATTCAATATTTAATAGAATTGATATGTTCTAGACAACCGGAGTTGCATGGTACAAAACTTTATGTGAAGACATTTGCAAAACAAAATAGAGAAAATAGGAAACATGTAGGAACTGAGTCCTAAAACCATCTACTCAGAACTGAGATAAAGTGCATGGATGGAATAAAACAAAGAGGCATTATAAAACAAAAGTTGATACGGCTTACGTGTATCACATTTGTTTGTATTTAAGAAAGGAGATAGATTAAAATAAAATGGAAATAAGCTTTTAATCTCAACTCAGAGAAGTACTACATCATTATAGAGCTAAAAAAAATATATAGAAAATGTGAAGGAAAGTATGGTCGAATTTTTTGGTTTTTGTTTTAGGCATTTTAAGTATAAGGTAATGGTGAGCTGCCATAGTTGGAATATACAAAAATGGATGGAAATGCTTTGAGAGAAAATTTATGGCTATAAATTAAGAAGATTTTGTAATTATCAGCACAGGAGTTCAAGCAGTGAGTGTGTTAAGTCATTAAAGAGGGAGGAAAGATCTGAGAGCCATGATTTAGCCAAAAGGGATCTCCTATTAGTGGAGCAGAGAACAAATAATCAGGAGAACACATCACAGAGTTAAAAGAGAGGATATCAAAGGGCTGGCATTCAGTGAGAATTTCATTAGAAGTTGCAAAATGATTAAGTGATAGTCTTAAGGAAAAAGATGATGCATTCAAAAAGATTTACAGAGATGGAAGCATAGGGTGAAGGAGATATTAAGGTATAGAGAAATAGGAGGATTATAATTTTAGATGTATAGCCTGAAACTGAAAAGGAAAGAGAGGTAAAAAGATCTTCAGAATAATTCAAATATGCTTTAGATGACCACTAGGTTTAACACCTTGTGCTAGAAATTGTAGGAGACACAAGATTAATCAGATACTGCATTTGCAGGTACTCATTCACAATTAATAAAAGGGGGGAGATATGTGTATTAAATTATAATGAAGAAACCAGGTTATAATAAATGTAACTTGAAGCTTTTAGAACTATAGATATGTAAAAAGGAGCAGAGTACCTGAGTCATTCAAGTACTGGTTAAGCTTGTTTAACAAAGGCAGCCAAAAATACAGTGCCTTGATTCAGAAAGCATTTATTTCTTCTACTGTGCACCCTAGAGGAGTGTAGTATAGGGTCTTGGGGCATCTCTGTCATCCTCAACCCAGGGCTTCTAATAATCTATAGTCATCACCATTTCCTAAAAGAGGAAGAAGGCAAAGAAAGTCCAAGGCAAATATCCTTAAAAAGAATTCTCAGAAGTTATACACATCACGTCTGTTCATATTGCAAAGGCTCATATTTAGTTACATTCAAGGGAAGAAAGTATAGTTTTATTATGTGGACATCAATGTTCTTAGTAAAACTCAGGCAGGACAATGAAAACTTAGGGGTAGTTACCAGTATCTACCTCAGATACTTCAAGAAAAGATCAGGAAAGTTCAAACTAAATGATGGCAGTGATTGGAATTGAAGGGTGGGTATAGGATTTGAATAGTGGAGGGAGTAGAGAGGGTATTACAGGCTAAAGGACAAGATGATCAAAGAAATGGGTAAGAATCAAGATAGGATTTGGGGGGAAAGTGGCCAGAGGCTGGTGAGTAGGAAAAAAAGCAGTAGAACATAATCCTGAAATGGTATTATGGAGCACAGTGCAGAGGATCTTAAATTCCATGCTTAAATATCTGGGTATTTTGTATGTAGGCTGTAGACGTGATTGAAGTTTTGTTTTTAATATGGTTGTATCATTTTAAAAATTATTCTACATGACAGTAAACTGGGAAGCAATATTTAGAGCTTTTAAATTTGGAATGCAAGGTGGAAAGACTATCTCGGAGACAATAGCTACAGAATATGACAACCTGAACTGGCATTAATGCCAATGGAAATAAACAGGGAAGGAGGAGAGGAGGAAATGAAAGTCTTTCTGTAGGGAGACTGATTTAAATTGACAACTGAGGGCTTCCCTGGTGGCTCAGAGTTTAAAGCGTCTCCCGCAATGCGGGAGACCTGGGCTCGATCCCTGGGTCAGGAAGATCCTCTGGAGAAGGAAATGGCAACCCACTCCAGTATTCTTGCCTGGAGAATCCCATGGACGAAGGAGCCTGGTGGGCTACAGTCCACGGGGTCGCAAAGAGTAGGACACGACTGGGCGACTTCACTTTCACTCTCACTTTGGAGGTCAGTGTTAGGAGAAATGAAATGTAAAGAACTGAAGTTGACTAAAGTGTTCAGGATAAGTGAACTAAGGACTAAGAGCAGGACCTTTGTAACTTGATTTGGGAATGCTATTGACAGAGACAGAGAAGACAATAAAAGAGAAGGATTAGGGAGAAAGATTGTGGGTTCGTATTGAACATATTAGCATTGAAAAGTCTATCATCTGGCCACTGGAAATTCACTTTAGATCTAGGAAGTGATTAGGGTTAAATATAGATTTGAGGTGATTGAAATTTTTCTGATAGGCAGAAAAAAGTGTGGAAGTCAATAGAATTTTTAAAAATGGTGAGTCAGAAGAATTAGAAGGAAGAAATATTGACTCAAGATCTGTTGGAAATACAAAGGAAAGGGTTAAACATAGCAGTTAATCTTAGATGGGAGAGGTAATTCAGTTTAGGAAAAAAAAACAAAACAGACTGGAACTAGAATCAGAGCTGTGTTGACTTCAGTGTGAGGGAGATAAGCAGCTAAAGGACAGTGCAAGGCCAGTGAAGTGTGTGTATGTGTGTGTGGTGTGTGTGTGTGTGTGTGTGGCGTGTGTGTGTGTATGTGTTGAAGGATAACTTACATCACACTATTAGAAGAATGTTACTGCATCAAATAGAGACAGAAGAAAAGCTTTCTGAGTGTCACCATGAAGAACAAATTGCAAATTCAAGGTAGACAGCCTTTTTGTTAGGCTAATTCTACCTCTTTGGGGCCCACTGGAGATCTTCATGCTAAAGTAAAAAGCAGACAGAGTGGAGAAGGTGAAAGGTGTACATAATTTGAATTTAAGTATTAGTTTGTCATACATTTTTTCTTTTCTTTCAATTAAATTATATAAAAATCACTCACTGAGGTAATTATTAGTCTCTTGAAACCAGTGTATTTCCAGATTTTTCCTCCATACTTTTACCATTTCTCCTTCCACTTTCCTCCCTCATTTCTCTTTCCCTGCCTTCCTTCCTTTCCTACCTTCTCAGAATGAAAAATATATGTATATTTTTATATGTACATATAAAAATACATACACATATGGAGACGAAGGGCAGACTCCTCCATATTTATACTTCCATTTCTGCAACCCCCAAAACTACATCTCCCTGTCCCCATTCAGTGGAATCCCCTGAAGCACTTATATAATTCAAAGGCTCATGGGATTCTGTGTGAAAACCAGAGATCTTGATTAGGCAGGTTTTACATGCTCACGCTCTGTGGTTATGTTTTTAGGATTTGTCATGTACAAGAACTAAATTCAGCTTTTACAGACCAGCTTTATATTTATAGCTGATATACTGTCAACAGTAGGAAAAGAAAAGTTTAATTATCCAGGAATCAGAATAGGAGTCAGAATATGTAACTACAGACAAAGTCACATCTTAAAATATTTATTATTTAAAAATAGAGTTTATATAACTTGTCCAAGGCCATGGAGACGCATGGTCCAGCTGCAGAGCCTGTGATCTAATTACTAGATCACATTTCTTCTGACGAACAGTGAATTGTTTATGGATAATTGAAAATTAATAATATTTTTCTTTTTTAAGAAAGACAGTCTTGGATAAAGTTTGATGACCAATATTCTAATACTTTGAAGTACTTTTAAAAATGTATATAACTGTTTTTACTAGGGTAAAAGTAATAAAGGCATTAAATAAAAATAAAATGTTTACAACCGAAGAGAGTTCTACTTCAGTCAGACATAACAAATCAGATAAGAATGTTTAATTACTATCCAATCAACCTTTCTGTTCAGTGTGTCAGTTTAACTTAGAGAACCAAACAAAACATTCCTTCGTTTGTCAATGATAGCCTATTAAAACAAGGGTGTTCTAAAAATTGCATTAGGAGGATGTAAATGGTTTGTTTGATCTTCTGAATTTTAATATGTCAGAAAGATTATTGTGAAGAAAACTGGGCTTTCTGAAGTGACAGATACATTATTCAAATAACTTTGATTGAATGCAAGATTTTTTAATGCTTTCATAAAGGGCACACACACTAATTTTGATTTGTAAAAGAGTGGCTTTAAAATTTGAGATATTAGGGAAAATATTTTGTTAGTTTATTTTTTGATAGTACCATTAATTGAAAAATATATCTGGATTATAACTAGGATAAATTATGTGTACACATGACAATTTATAAAGTTCTTGGTTTACATTTTTCAAGAGATTTTGTTTATATTTCTAAAACCATCTATAATTGGCCTCAAAAATTAATTGTCTTAAAGCAGTGATTCAAACTAATTGTAGATTTGAAAACAGATAATCTGTGGATACCAGTATCCATATGCATTCCTGCTTCTCATACTACTTTGATATCTTGCATATTGCCAGCCTCTCTGAAACACATAATGAAGTCAGAAGCATATATAAGAGTGTAGTTCATTCTGATTTGGTTCTATTTGGATTTGAGTTTGTCACACATAAAGATATAAATCCATGGTACTGTATTCTTATATGAAAAATAATTATTCACTGATTACTCAATCTCTTTCACTTTGGTAGTTTCTATTATAGCATAAAAAAATTCTGAAAGTGATTTTGTATCATTTCTCCTGTTTTTAACAGTTTTTCCACAGTTTTAAAACTGTTTATTTCATACCTGTTTGTTTTCTTCTTTAATGAATTTCTAGTCTTTAAAAAAATTTTGTTAATCCTTCTCTTGAAAAGCCTACATCTTAAAAATCTTTGTTTAATGATACACAGATTTTTCTCATGTCATATATGGTAAAGAAATGCTGCTAATCATCTTAGTATGTAATCAGCTGATAAGGATAGGTATCTTTAAAGCCTAGAACTTGCTGTCATGAATATGAAATTGTACTATAAAAATGCTGATTTCTGGTTTCTGCTTAATCTTACCTGTCTTTCTGTTTCTTTTGCAGCAAAAATGCTGGATAGAATGTCTTCTTACTGCCATTTAAATATATTCTTTTCTTCTGTCAATTACCACAGGTTTAGTCCCTATGAGTGGTATAACCCACACCCTTGCAACCCTGACTCAGACGTGGTGGAAAACAATTTCACCTTGCTAAATAGTTTCTGGTTTGGAGTTGGAGCTCTCATGCAGCAAGGTATACGATTCAGCCTGCTATTTCCCTTGGGCACCATGTCCCACTCTTTGCTGGGGGTGACAGCTCTCGCTGGCACAAGTCGCTTGCATGGGTGCCTCTCTGCATGTAACCATAATCCAGCTTCTCCATCTATCTGATGCATTTAGGCATTCTCAAATCCCATCCAAGGGAGATTCTGAGAAAATAATTAGCTTTTGCAATTGCACATAAAGTATATCATCTAACTTTCTTAACCTATGGTAGATACATTATCTCATAGATAACCCAGCTAACCTGATCCATTAGCTAGAAGCTGCGTTTAAAGCACTACTAAGACTGCATCTTCTTGAGACAAGAATACAGTGTATTGCTCCTGTTTCTTGTTTCATTTTGATGTAAAAAATTCCCTTTCCTATCAATTCTTGATGACTAGATGCCTTTGTATTGCATGATTAGTAAATCTATTGCATATAAATTTGTAAAAATAAAATATTTGACCATTTAGAGTTACCTTTACAAGTAAAATATTAGCTGCATCTGATAGTATATAAGAATATAAAGTATTGCATGCTCAGAAGTGCATGCAAAAATACTCTTTCATAATTATTTAAAAACTATAATATTAATGTTAAAAGTAAAGGCTACATTTCTTAGAAAATGACATAATACATGCAATATGTTTTAATGGTATATTTATAACTATGAATTTATTATTTTAGTCTCAGTTCTCCCAAGCTAACTGTTTTTATTTTTGCTGCTGTGATTTCTTTTATTAATCTTCTAATATTTATATAAAGTTCAGTAAATTAATATGTCAGATCTACTACTCAATATAAAAGATTTCAAAACCAGACTATTTTATGCATTTAAAATGTAATATTTTTAAGTTTTAAAATTTTGTAAATAAATCAAAATGCCCTTTAACAACTGACAGTGACTGGATTAAGGAAAGAAAACATACTTATTTGTAAGGGTTATCACACCCATATAAGGGTTTACCTTAAATTTTACTAGTGTATTTTTGATCCACATTGAAGAAAATTATTTGGCAATTGCATTACAGCACTGAAGAAGAGAAAATTTATTGCTAAATTATAAATTGTTAATAAAATAGGTACTTTGCTTTTGCATGTTTAATATTATGCATAAATCCATTATTTCTGACTGTTTCATTTATAAACTACTTCCTAAACTAAAAGTAAATATTTGCATATTAAAAGGAAAAAAATTAACGTAAATTCATGTTGCAAGCAATGCTACTAATGAGATAATTTATGCTTTTAAAAATATGAACATCCAGATATATATGTATTTAAATCGGAAACTTGAAGGTTCAGAGAACTCTTACATAAACTAGTTAAGCAAGTGGCATCTCTTTCTAAATAAAATGAATAATCAATAACTATATTTGCCCTTTCCTACATTTTGAGTCCAGTGGCTTTTTTTCCCCCTTAGATTTATTTACAGTTGGAAGATAATATTGGAGTTATTTTTAAAAATATAAAAGTAAATAAAAATACATCATATGAGACAGGAATCTCTTCCAAGCAGCACTGGATTATGTGATTTACCCAGGCACATTGCTAGTAACCTGCTAATAACTAACTCTGATAGCCTGGAATGAATTATTCTCATAGTAAAAATCTAACCATAATAAAGTTTTTAAAATTATTTTTCCTACCACTTTGAAAAATAGTATATTATTTTTATGTATAATTTATAAAATATTTGGATATTTTTGAATTTCAATATTGGTGAGATGAACTTGATATTTATAAAATCTAGCAATAAGAAATAAAATTACATCTAATATCTCTAAAAATGATGACAAGCAATCCAAGCAATGAAAAATTCAAATGTACATTTGCTTTGCCACATAACTACTTCACTGCTGGTGGATACATGAAAGAGGAACCCATACTATTCTGGCTGATGCCCAGCTCCCCAGGAATTAGTGGGATATAGTGCTGGACATGACGTTACCTTGAGTACATGACAGTCAGCCCCTAACCAGGCTCTGATTCACAAGCCCAAGAGGTATTCACTTTAAGGCCTTGGGTAAGATATGAACTTGTGGTAATTGGGCCTTTTTTGTCGAATGTCTCCACTGTTCTTTTCTTTCCCAGTCTTGTTTGACTTTATTGGTGTTGTTGTTCAAAAAAAGAAAAAAGGAAAAAGAAAAGAAATGGTAGACTGGGCAGCCAAAGCTGCTGATCATGGTGGGAATATTTTAGTGTTTCGGTGTCCAAGTGTGTGTCTGACAGGGCCTAGGAGCAACTACATCAGAAAGGTACTTTTCCGTTTTATTTTGTTTTGTTTTTCTTACAGAGTGGTAGGCAAGAGTCTGGAGCTGGAGTTGGCTGTCATGTCCAAGTCTGTCTGCTTTCTAAAATGTTGTTTGTTTGAAATTGGAAGGGTAAGATGAACTGCAGTATAAGATGGACTGTTTTGCTAGGACCAAGTCATGATACCACTTCTTTTCAATGTTAGCATGAATAATTTGTTGTATGTTTAATGCATATAGAGATATGTTATCTTACTGTATTCATTATTATATTTAAAAATATATAAAACATGGAGTCCATCTTTGCTTCATTCCATTTTACTCAAACCTTATTAAAATTAATTTATTTGTAGACAATGCTTTCTTGATTATAGGTTCAAAATGATGAAGGGTAAATAGTAAGATATATACATAAATTTTGTATAATTTTCTTATTAAAAAAGTTATACATGCTGATATTTATACATTTACATATGAAGGCTATAAATAACATGGTCAAACTAAAAGACTCAATTTAAAAAGTGTTAGAATTTTAATGTATAATCTAAATTAATTAAAATTAATAATAATCAAAAGCAATATGTAATGATCAGATCTCATTCTCTTATTAATACCATGAGCAGGCAACTCCAGCCACATATTGTACTATAACTATGAAATTTGTATATATGTGTAAAAATAAATTTATGCCAATTTAACTATTTATTTTTATTCTGACTTCCCTCACTGAAGCTAACTATAGTGACAGGAGACATTTGTTTACGCATAAAAAAATAGTTTACTACCTATTTTAAAATAAAAACTGGACTGAAGCCCCCAGCTCACAAAATGTGGATAACTGAAATTGTTTTCATACATTACTTCTTAAAATGGCAGTATAGACAAGATTTTTGAGCTTCATGCACATGAATAATGAAACTTCACATAAATAAAGCTTGTTAAGAAATGGACCGAAATGTACATTAAATCATTTCTTCTAAAACCTGCTTAACAAGAATATGAAAATCTATAAAGGTAGTTTATAAACAGGAGAGATATTCTCCATTCTAATGCTATTTTTATAAAGGCTATCCAGTCATTACTGTGTGATTCTTATTTTGTACTGTCTCAGGCAGAGCTCCATTCTCCTGTCACTATATGTAAGCACAGATGTCCTAAGAGACATGCTATCTGAAGTTAGCCTCCGCTCTCCCATGGGTTGTTCCTTGCTTACTAAAGTGATATGTAAATCTATGATTTAAGCTTTTATTACACAGTGATTCCATTCTTCCACTGTGACCAAAAGTACCTGACTGCTGATCAAATTCTCTGTATTCGTCTTACCTTTTCCCCCCAATCTTTGTTAGGTTCTGAGCTCATGCCCAAAGCGCTCTCCACCAGGATAGTGGGAGGCATTTGGTGGTTTTTCACACTTATCATCATTTCTTCGTATACTGCTAACTTAGCCGCCTTTCTGACAGTGGAGCGCATGGAATCCCCTATTGACTCCGCTGATGATTTAGCTAAACAAACCAAGATAGAGTATGGAGCAGTAGAGGATGGTGCAACCATGACTTTTTTCAAGGTAAGTCCTATTGGTTATCTAAAATTTATGTATTAAAATGATAGAATACGAACAAACCTTTTCTTGTTAATGAATGTAAGAGCATAGGAACATTGTTATTTGTAGAGAATAATCAATAGCATATTTCTCATGGGGTGGAGACATATTCAACTCAATATATGGTCATCAAAGCAAATCATTTTAATATTTGCAAATGGCAAGAAGTTGTTGCTTTATAAGTATTTCATCTTTGTTTGGAGGAAAATCTGTTCAGAAGTAACATTATTTTCCCCACCAAGGTTTTGTCATTGAATGTAAATAGACAAAGTAATATATCTACTGAAAATTGAACAGTGGGAGATTCAGACTCTACAAGGTGTGGATATTCCAGAAGAATAAAATGATTACATGTAAGAATGTTTTCCATATAGGCATTTCTTTCTGTTAAGATGAAACAGGTTTTACATGTTGAGAGCCTACAGAAAAACAAGGAAAATAAGCGCAAACAGTTCCTATTTGCCGGACAATCATCCATCTAATATTCTGGAAGGCGTAGAATCTCAAAATGGACTACCCTATTGGCATGCAGTGGTTTCCAGTGGGGAAGTCTGTTAAACATTTAAATGGAAATTATGGTGGCACCAAATTCCAGGCACATAGCATCTTGTCCTCCTCTTTAATATTCAGATTGTCTCCTTACTTCCACTCATCTCACTGGGTCAGAGTAGAGCCAATGAGGAGATTCCACTTTAGGGAATCAGTATTATGTCCTAATTTATTTTCCTGAGTATTTTTATATTGTTTGTAATTTAGCAAATTTTTAAGCCTTAGTATTTTCCTTCATTGTTCACACAAATGCAATTGGCAATTCAAGTGGACAGAAGTGGTAGATTGTTTTTCTCTTTAAAAAATAATTGATTCAAGATATAAAATAAATTATTTCAACAAAACTCCAGGCAGCACCTACCAAGTACCAGAAACTGTGCTACACATTGGGTATTCTAGAGCAAATAATATCTAATTCTCACTTTTAAGAAATTATAGTTTGTTGCAGACAGGATCAGTGATCATATAACAGGATTTTATATGACTTAAATTGACAAATAATTATATGATTTTCTTTGTAAAAATTCTTACCAAATTAAATAAGCTTTTTGGGGGGTTCTGGAGATCACCAAATACCTAAAGAATGAAATCGATTGAATGTTTTGGTCAAATCCACGTAATTCTTAAAATTAAATTGCTTTCAAAGAGAATATTTTTAATGGCTAGCTTAAAAATTAGATGCATATTTTACATTTAATTGGAAAACTATTATCATTTAATTAAATTTATTGAATAATGAAGTATGAGCAAGTCATTGAGATCAATATGGTGCTATTTGATTATATTAATTGCAATTGATCATTTTTCCCAGTTGAGTATTAAAAATTAATAGAGATTGTTTTTCTTATTAAAAAACCTTTTTTAATACAAAAAGAGACTAGCTGTTGAAAATTATAAATGTATATCATCAGTGTTAGTAACTTTATAGAGTGAATATGTGGTGCATTTAGATTATCACAGTATTTGAGGGACTTTTGAAGTTGAGTTTGTACAATAATGCATATAAAATACTAATGCAAGTGGTCTGATACCAGAAGTAATTACTTTAGCCTCACAAATACTTCAAATTTTGTTTTTATTTTCTAGATTACTCACATATCCTGTTTCAAAGCTCTTGTGTATTATAGCAAGATACACTCTGGAAAAATCACTGAAAATTTTCATCTTTTCCCCATCTTTGAGCTTATCTCTCCCTTTCTTTTCTTTACAATCTTTCTAGTCTTCTGCTATGCTTTTTGTTGCTGTTGTTGTTTTAGTTCAGTTGCTCTCTTGCAGTGTCATTTTACCTAACTTCACTTTTCTTTGCTGCTCACTTTTCTTCTTAGTCTTTCATCTCTAGTTTTCCTTTCTCACACATGGGAGTGCCTCTAGCACCCAGAGAAAATTGATGTGAAACAACTTTCTGTTTTTAGCAGCACAGACTTTCTTTCTATAAAATTGAAGCCTTTGGGAATGTGCAATAGTCACAATAAAAATGACACAGTGATAATCACTAAGGTGACAATTATGTTGATAGTTTTATCACATGCTGACATCTTACTGTTGAAACTTGAAAAGGCATTAAAATTTAAAAGGATACAGTATTCAGTAAATGTTGATTTTTCTTTAGTTATTTTAGTGTATCCCTAAATGATACTAATTTCAGCTACATATTTTGGCTTGTTAAACTATATGCTTATACCAGCTTTGGTATGAAATTTTGTTCATATGAAAGCTCCTTTCCTGGTGGCTCAGAGTATGCCTGCAATGCCAGAGACTCGGATTCGATCCCTGGGTTGGAAAGATCCCCTGGAAAAGGGAATGACAACCCACTCAGTATTCTTCCAGGAGAACTCCATGGACAGAAGAGCCTGGTGGGATACGGTCCGTGGTGTCCCAAAGTGTCAGACATGACTGAGAGATGAACACTTTCATTTTCTATACCAGCTATTAGTATGAATTAAAAAAAAAAATCCCTACCAATCTGGAATTGAAGCAATTGCACACTCATTTTGAAATTCTACAGTGAATCAGAGACTATTGTGTGTAGTGAATTTACATCTGATACCATTATTCTTTTCTTAATTAACAGCAATGCATACAAACACTCTAGGAAGCACCCTTAAGGCATTGACTTTCTAAAGGAATTTCCATCCTGTTTTTACTAATTGAGTAAGACCCTGCCGCTAGCTAATTGTTCTGGAACAGCTCAGTTCCAAAAATTATTTTAAAGAATGGTAAAGTTGTATTACTACAAGCAAGAGCTGGCTCAAGATATCTGGGCTTAAAGGAGGGGTGAGTGTTCAGTATTGCAGAAACAGAGTTACACAGTCATTCTACAGCACTGAACAATTCTTTTTCCAAAGAACATGCCTGACTTTGTTCATTGACCTTACATGTATACTGTTATCAAGAAGATTTCATTCATCTCCCCTATATCCATTACATGCCACACACATTCTCTCCAGGGATAAATGTAAAGCAATGACTGGGAAAATAACTCAAAATTGAGCAGACGGTGGTTCTTCATTGTAATCTCATATAAAACAATAGAAAGCTATATGACATCACCAATATGTTCATAGTCATATTTAGATAATAAAATAGCTGAGGGCCCAGGGATCTTATTGAAAAACAATAAAGTAGGAGTCAAACCATTCTTCTCAGAATCTAGGAACTTGGTGTAGCCAAACTGAAGCCTCACCAACTGAAGCCAACACAATACAGAATGTTACCAAGCAACTAGCGTATTCTTTTCTCCTTGAAGCATAAAAATTAGGAGAAAGAATACATGTAGATTATCAGCTCAAAAATAACTCAGCTATAGCCTGTAAGTAGTATGGTCTCTTTTGAGAATCCCTAGATTTTCAAACGGAGAAGGCAATGGCACCCCACTCCAGTACTCTTGCCTGGAAAATCCCATGGGGGATTTTCCATGGGCGGAGGCGCCTGGTGGGCTGCAATCCATGGGGTCGCTAAGAGTCAGACACGAGTGAGCGATTTCACTTTCACTTTTCACTTTCATGCATTGGAGAAGGAAATGGCAACCCACTCCAGTGTTCTTGCCTGGAGAATCCCAGGGACGAGGGAGCCTGGTGGGCTGCCGTCTCTGGGGTCGCACAGAGTCTGACACGACTGAAGTGACTTAGCAGCAACAGCAGATTTTCAAAGTGGATCATGTGTTTTACAAATGATGCTGAAATCACCTTGTTTCTGTGCAACTCGTGACTCAGGTTTTTCAATTTCTACAAATTTTCTCTCTGGGTTTGGTCTCCCTGAAATCTCTGGTTTTGTTACATATACTAATATAGTCTGTCTTTCCTAAAGATATCACAGGAAATGTGTGTCTTCTTTTATAGTTATTAAATAAATTCTGCCACATGTTGACAGGACATTTAAGTAGTATCAAATATCTAATGCAAATCATTTAATACTTCTGAACCTATATTCTACAATTTAGAATAGTTAAGAGGGAAGGAAACTGGAATCAGAGAAACCTGAGCTTAATTCCTAACTCCACCATCTACTATCAGTGCTACCTAGTTAGGTTTCCTTTACAGTAGCAACTCACTTTTTCTTTTTTTTTAAAGCAAATTCTGTACAGTTATCTTTTGGAACAATGAATATTCCATTCATTGATGCAACACCTGTGATAAAGGATTTTAGCTGTGTTTAGAATATGCGTTTACTTTGAAAATTTTTCTATTCTGTAGAGAGTTGAAAAGGTTTCTTCAAAATATGTAGCCCTCCGTAGTATTTTCATTTTAGTAAAGTGAAGTCACTCAGTCGTGTCCTACTCTTTGCGACCCCATAGACTGTAGCCTACCAGGCTCCTCTGTCCATGGGATTTTCCAGGCAAGAGTACTGGAGTGGGGTGCCATTGCCTTCTTCAAGGGATCTTCCCAACCCAGGGATCGAACCCAGGTCTCCCACATTGTAGGCAGATGCTTTACCATCTGAGCCACCAGGGAAGTCATCATAGTAACAAGCCTCCCTGTTACTTTATTTTCATTTTAACCTTGGGTTAAAATTTATTCAAGCATGTATGAAGGTTACAGAGTTAGGAATGCAAGCAAATGAATTAAGCCATCTGGGGAGGATAGTTTTATCTTTTGTTACTTAGTAGCAAAGAAGGTATTATTTTGTTTCATTTTTCTTTATGTATAGTTTCCCTCTTTAGAAGAATTCAAAGTACATTCTAAATGCCAACTCATTAATCTTGCCAGCAACCCCTATCAAGGTAGGAAGCAATTATCATTATGCTTATTTAACAGATGAGGAAACTGGGCCATGGAGAGGTTAAGTGACTTATTAATTATGAAACCAATAACCAAGGAACTCATAATATTGACAATAAAAGTAATAGCCAAAGACATCATGGCATAACCATCATTACTCAAAAGAGCTAAATGCATTAGTCATTTGGGCTAACCCACATGACCTCAACTGTTTGATCATATTAAGTTTCTAAAACATTTGCCTTAAACCATTGGGGCAGATACAACTATAGCATGTTCTGTATAGTCTACTACTTATTCTGAGCTTATCAGTTCAATGGTCTTCTAAAATTAAATTATGCCAGGGTTACAGTACAGGTTTTTAAGGCTGAATTGCTTGTGTGGCATGCCTGTAATGATTTTCTGAAAGCTTGACTGATTTTTGCTTCTTAAATGCCAAGAGAACATAAGTAATTTCTGACTCAAGGGATAGAATGTAAAAAGTTGACAGTTTACTGCATGCACTTAATAAATGGATTTAGAAACTTACTATTCATAGATCTTAATTTCTATAAAACATAAATTCTGTTATTTTTATTGAGAATAGTGCTGCTAATGGAATTATATTTTCTATAAAGAGATTTATACATTAGAAAAGTAAATTATTAACATGGCATCTATAGTTATTTTTCAGATCAAAAAGTGTTTTCTGAAATAAATGTTTATTTTCCCCTTAAGTTGATGGTAAAATACTTGGGAATTTCCATTTTGCATATTCAGATTCAGGAAATTGACCTAGAATAGTTTTTGAACATGGCAAAGATATTTAACATTAGTTTTGAATTTATTTTATTTATTTTTAATTTTCATATTGTCAACATGCAGCATTGTGTAAGTTTATGGTGAAAAATGTATTGATTTGAGAAACATATGTATTGCAGTATGGTTATCACTATAGCATTAGACAATGTCTCAGTGACATCATAATTATCATTTCCTTTTTGGGTTTTGAACAATCAAGATCTAGTTTCTTAGCAGCTTGTAAGTTTATAATGCAGTATTGTTGACTATAATCATATGCTTCACATTATATCTCCAGAACTTATTCTTTAATGACTTTGTATTTTTTATGGCAAATTCTTAGTTAAGCATGGTGATCACAAAAAAAGGTTCAATAATTATTTGCACATGGATAGAAATTGAGTATGATTTTCATTGTGTACTAGATTTACTATTTACTATATTCTAATGATTTCTACCATTATCCAGAAAGGATTCTTTGACAATATAATAATTGGAAAATTCATATGGTACTTTAGTAAGTACAGGGATTACTTCTTAAATATTTGCTCAATCTAAGGGTTGCCCACTTTATTTAGGTGTCACTAACCAGCATACAGCTTTGTTCACAGTTAATTTAACTTACTTGGAATCAATTTCTGCTTAGTAATGATACCCCCCTTTCTCCTCAATAAATTAGGAAAAAAGGTCTCAAATGTTATTTTTCTGTCTCACATGGGAAATATTTTCTCTATAACTAAAAAATAAAGATAAAATATTAATATGAGAATAGTTATATTGGCATCAAATTTTGTGATTAAAATTTTTGACTCATTGATAGAGTATGCCTCCCTATGTATGCATCAAAAATTCTAGACCAGCAGTCCCCAACTTTTTTTGACACCAGAGACCAGTTTCACAAAAGACAATTTTTCCATGGACTGAGGTGTCTGGATATTTTCAGGATGATTCAAGCACATTACATTTACTGTACACTTTATTTCTGTGTACTTCCCTGGTGGCTCAGAGGTTATAGCATCTGCCTCCAATGTGGGAGACCCAGGTTCAATCCCTGGGTTGGGAAGATCCCCTGGAGAAGGAAATGGCAACCCACTCCAATATTCTTGCCTGGAGAATCCCATGGACTGAGGAGCCTGGTGGGCTGCAGTCCATGGGGTCACAAAGAGTCGGACACGACTGAGTAACTTTACTTGTTTCTGTTATTATTATATCAACTCCACATCCGATGATCAGACATTAGATCCCAGAGTTTGGGGACCCTTGTTCTAGACCATAGCCAGTAAAGTTAGTCATGCTGACTACTTTATTAAAACTACTTTATTAGCACTACTTTAAATCATGGGGCTATTCTTTTTTATCTACTGAAGTCCTAGAAAATATGGCAAACTATAGGACTAAATCGCATGCATAGCATATGGAAATATGGTCTTGTCTGTGACAATCATATCACTGATGAATAATAGTCTTGGTTTTCATATCAATTTTTCTTTTACAAAGGATAGAGTCACTATTTTATCCTATTGGATATACCATCTGCTAAGTTATAAACATCTTTAAAATATCCATTCATGTACATCATTAGTCTCAACCTATCTGCACGTTAGAACATTAGAATCACTTGGGGAGCTTTCAAAGAGCACTTCTCTCCAAGCCAAGTGATTAAAACTTTCTTGAGGCAGGATCCTGAGCATCTTTTTTATAACCTCCACCGGTGATTCTAATGTGCAGAAAGAGTTAATTTGATATGTAAATAGCCCCTTGTTTATTGGTAGTAATTGTTAGTAGCTAATTGCATCCACTTCTACTTCTTTCATTTTACAGTGGGCATTTTTCTCTTCTGCAACTCAGACATTACAAAATATCAGACAAAGGCATAAAATGATAATTCTGCTGACCACATTCTTACTTCTTTTAGATTATTTACTTGAATTCTGTTTAAAGCCTTTTTCAACAGGTTTGCTGAGAATAAATAGTATAATTACATCTTTACTTTTGACACCATTCCTGGAGGCTCTTGATAGGTGTGCATAAGAACTGTCTTGTAGCAGGATGAAGAAGGTTAGAACTTTCTCCTGCTCAAAGAAATATGGTGGGATAAATCCTGATTTTTGTTTGTGTACCTAAAAAGTTGAGAAAGCGTATGTTTTATGGCAACTGAGCAGTGAATATATTCACCTTTCCTTTATAAACCTTTATTGCAGTTTCTTCTGTCAAGGTGGGGATGGAGGGGCAATTAAAGAAGAGACCTATAACAGGGCATACTAGAGTCTTGAAAGGATTGTGTTGATACATGTGACTTTTCTGTTTTCCTAACGGGGAGGAGATTAAGAAGAGAAGTACTTCATACTATGTGTGTGCCTGCTGAGTTGCCCAGTTGTGTCTGACTCTTTGTGACACTATGGACTGCAGCCCACCAGACTCCTCTGGGCATGGGATTCTCCAGGCAAGAGTACTGGAGTGGGTTGTCATTCCCTCCCCCAGGGGAACTTCCCAACCTGAACCATTTGAAATTTGGGCTCATGCAGTTTTCTTGCCTGAGCTTATTGTACAATTCTGGAATATTTGGTGAGCCACTGTCACTCCTTTCCTTGTGGACAAAAGAATGTACCTACATTAATGGATGGGAATAAATTATGACATAATTTAAATTGAAGTCTTCCTCTGCGTCACTATAATTCTTCAGTATCCCCCTACAGATCTAAACTGAAGCAAAATGTTTCTCAAACCTGACATTCTGCTTTATCTTGGGAAATGGGAAAACAAGATAGTTTAAATCTTGGCCAAAATCTATTCTTGATAACTTGCTTGCAAGTTACTACCCGAGCAATTACTCTGTGGTTATTCAGAATAAATAGAGACTTCACTTTAAATTTTTTGTTTACTTCGTGTATTCAACTTTGGGGATAGTTTAGTTTACTTTGAATTTTTTTCTATAAGCTTAGAAGAGTGAAACAAAACTTACAAGTTTTGTATGATTGAAAACCAGCATATCTGAGTAGTCAGATAGATTAGTGATTAATACTATTACTGAAATGTTCATTTCTTCATGTTGATATATTCTTCATCAGATACTTTTTTCTAGAAATTAAAAAAAAAACTCAACATAGATTTTTGTAGCCATGTTATTTCTCTGACTCTCCAAAATTATTTTTTTCTCCATTAATGATATCAAGATATTGATTGTGGGTAATAGATCATTGTTAACATTAGTTTAAATGCTAATATTTTGTTTAATATTATATGGTTGGTATTTTTGAAGTGTTTTTGTATTCTTTTCAGTGTCTAGTATGGCTTTGATATTTATTAGTCAAGTTTGAAATATTTAAACCATGTATTTATGATGCATTTAATTTACTGGCAGAATAAGGGAGTGATTTTTACCCAAAGAAGTTGTCTCCTTCCCCCATCCTCATCTAACACACAATTTATTGTATGTGAGGCCCGATCCTATGTTTATTACAGGGATTTGCATAAGGCCTACAGAAAACCAACACCATTTTACTATGTTCCCATTGCAAGAAATAAAATGGTGCCTTTGAGGAAAGCTGCTTCATCAGACACTAGTTTAGCGTGCCAAGTTACAGCTATCAATGGTGAAACAGCAGATGTGAAGGCTAGCTGGCATCAGAGCATATGAGTCAAAGACTTTCCTATGGGAAAGAAAGTGCTCCATTACACTTTATCTATACTAAGAAGAGTGGTTCTATCAAGCTGTCTGAAAATTAGAATATGATGGTTTTTATTACCCAAGCTCTGCCAGAGTGAATTCAGTAGTTAAAAAGTAAGCGACAACACCATTCTGGGAATTATAAGTGATTAGAGTTTCAATGTATTTAAACTCGGAAGGAGCAGCCACTTTTATTCTAGCTTCTGTGAAATATCAGAGACAAAAATTTAGTCTCTAATTGTTAAAATTTCAATATGTACCAATGAAGATTTGCAGCACTTGAATGAAAGAAAGAAGTCATGTGTTCCACTGCAGTGTAAAGTTTGAGAAACAATGTTTTAATTGCCTTGGAAAGCAAGTATGTGGAGCTCCTGTTATTCCAGGATAGCTGTGGTTCTCTCTCTCCTTTGCCTTCCCTTCTCTGCTCTGTGCAGGGACCACTCTTGCTGTCTATAAGGTCAGGATGGCAACTCAAACACTGCCTTGTACCTCATCAATCGTAGGAGAGAGGGCCCCCCAGGGAATGAGAAAACTTGAAAATCAGTTAATATAGTGATGTCGAGCTGACATGTCAAGTGCTAGATAATGGATAACAGTTGTCACTGTAAGAGTTTATAGCCACTGGTTGGGCAAAAATTTGAAGGAAATTCAAGAAAGACGCATTTTTGGACACACAAAAACTAGGCTGAGATAAATATAAAAAAACCCATCATGTTTTATTTCTTAAAAAATAAAGTGATGATTTCATCTACATACATAGCCATATACAAGAATGATTCGAAAGCAAATGTATGAACAAAAAATCCAGACTCTCTGTTATGTAAATGTTTTTAGGAAATTATATTTATTGGCATTGGGGCTAACAGATGTATCAATCATGGTTACTTTTTATGGGTTTTTTGGGGGGCATCCAACTTTAAAATATCATAAAAGACATATTATTCTATTCCTCTGGATCATCTGTTAATTACAGAGGGACAACACTGAAACCTCTACTAAATCCAAAATATCTCTGGCAGTTAATGTTCTTGATTTTTCATGCACTATAATGTCTCTTTGGAGAGAAGCTGTTCTTTCCTTACAAATGGAATTTACACTAATTAGAATTTTTGGTCAGCTGAATTTTCTTTTGTTCATTTGTGCCTTATTCCTTTCCCAAAGTCTGAATAACAGTAATATCACTTTGTTCTTTGATATTAAGAGCTGATTTAAGACATCACATGATTGTTGAATTAGTCCTTTCATTATATCATAAAGTAAAATGAAGTTTACTCTTACTGCTGCTGCCAATGGTTATTCCCCTTTGGAAGCAAATTGAGTCCTTCTGACACTCAGTGATCTGATACTCAATCATCATGCATATTCACAAGGAGTAAAGAAGTCATAACTCATTCCTAGTTTTTTATATCCTTCTGCTTAACCCACACATAGATTGGAAAAAAAGACAAAATAAACTTCAGAACTTGTTAATAGGCATTGATAACTGCAAGCTGAATAATAGTGTCCTAAAAATATTGTTTTAAAAATATAACTGGATTAAACATTACTGTTAAATGTCTTAGTCTTAACTCATTTTTTTTTTCTGTAATATTAATGATCCTGGCAGTGTCTACAATTGTTAAAATATCTAATGCTTACTGGTGAGCACTCTTATTGGCCTCAAATATTCAGAGAAATTCTTTAATAGTAATAAATAAAGAACATTTCAGATGAGTGAATGTATGTGTATATGTGCAAACATGCTTGAATGAATGAGTTATTTAGGAATAAAACATGCCAGCTTAATTGGAGTTAAATTATGGATGATTACATAATTTATTTTTCTTATAACCAGTTTCCATGTGAAATCTGTTTTGGTAGAAAAATGTTACAGGGTTGGCAATAAATTGTACTTTTATATTTCCTGACAGCATTTGAATAATGCTTTTGATTGTTATTAGCCTATACTAGTAGAGTATAGTGAAAAGATTTGATTATCTCTAAAAGTAGGTGTTTCATTTATTAAATATTGTAATTACAGCTAATTAGAGGCTACACCATAAATTAGTTTGCTTTGTAGGTCCCTTGACTGTTTTCAGAACACTGTGAGTTTGTGCCTCATTTTAATTTACTACAAAAACAATTAAGTACAGACCAGAGAAACAGAAAACAGCATTAATAAAGTATATAAAGAATTGTTGAGTCATTATAATGCATTTTAACATAATGATTAAGTGCATAGTCTAGATTGTGGCATGAAATCCTACATCTGTCTCCCACTTGGATTATTTAGCCAGTCTCTCCAGGTTTCTATGTTCTTAGAGGTTAAACTAGGGGTATAAATTTGGGTCTCATAGATTGTTTACATAGAGGCCTGAACATGCGACAAACTCCCATTATGTACTTATTACAATTCTTATTGTATGGAATTTAATAGTTGAATTGTTAAACTCTGTAGCAGGTGAAATGATTTCCCCAAATATAAATGCTTTAATTCCTGGAAATATACCCAATTTACCTATTGTTAATGCTAGGATCTGACACTTCATTGCATTTTTGTTTCATTAATAATTTGATCATGATTGTAGATTATTTTCAAATAATTATTTAAGGATAATCTTCTGGATTATTATTTCAGCTCTGTACTGCTGAAAAAATAAAACTAATCATGAATCTAGTTCCATCCGTAACTTACACATAGTTTTTTAATTAATGGTTTATATTAATAGTTTAAATAATGGTCTTTTTAATTAATGTGAGATTTGCTTTGACAAAAAATTATGTTCAGAATTTTTGCTTATTAGAAGAAAAACTCCCATTTTAATTGTTCTTCTCTATAAATTTTAGCCATTGTATTTTTAAGCAAATTTCTTTTTCTCTTATAAAATAATGTATATGACTCATCATAATTTTAGGAAAAGAAGGGGAAAATGTCCCAAGTCCAACTCCAAAGACAATTCTTAATATCCTGTCACAATAACATCCAGCATTTTTTCTATAGATATATTTTCATCTTCTTGGCTTTCCTCTTATTTCAATATTAAAGACTTTAGCACTAATACACAATTGGTGTATTAGTGCACTAGCTACACAATTTCTTCTATTTTTACTAAGCAAAGGTAATAGTGCTCTTTTCAGGAATACACTTTAAAGATTTAGTAGAATAAGGTTATGAGAATGTTCTTATGATATGTATAGAAATATTTTTTCTTGAGGCATAGTTTTAAAAAAATAGTCTTTTGTTAATTTCCAAACCCATCCAATTTAATCATTGCACAATTGTGAAGTATGTTCATATATAAATGCACATATACAGCAGATAAATCATTTTTAACTGAAATATTTAAGAGATTGGGATGTTCATTTTTAATGTTTATTTCATTAAAATATTAGAAATTCAATGCTTTAAGATATTTAAACTTAATAATTCCTTTTTTAACAAACTTTAAAGTAACATCAGTAGAGAGATGATATTAAAAGTTATCTGTTTAGGCTTCCTAATATAATCTTGTTTTCAGATGAAAGAGGAAAAAAGATATGTAGTAGAAATAATCGTTAACCTTCTTCAGTTAAATTATATTAATAAACATTTAGAGGAATGATCATAGAAACATTTTTCTTTGTCTATTAGCTGCAGTTTATCCAGCCTTTCCATTTCTATGAATCAGAAAGATCGCTTGTATGCCTGTGCCCCTCTCACAAAGAGTTAACATTGAATGCATTTGGGTTGGACTTCAGTTTCTCATTGATACTAGGCTTCTCAGGACATGCTAGCAGCCTGACGCCAACAAATAATTAGAACTTCACTGGGCAAATTCAGAATCCATTTTATCAAAATGGAATGAAGTGATGGCATAGTTGGCCATGACTAAGAAATGAACATGGTTAAATAAAACCATTTTTAGGCCTGCCTGGAATATTTTATAAAAGATCTCATAAACAAATTTGTTGGAGACAATTCCAATGATGATGTTGAAGGTATTGAATATCTGACATAGATCCCCTTGAAATCCAGGAAAAATACTATTTACATTTGTGAGAGAAAAAAAAAAAGAGAAGAATTAAAGAAAAAATAAATAAAACAGCAATATTCCTTCTCAAGAGTCCAGATAAACTAGCCTTAGGTAAAGGGTGATCTTCCAAAAACAAAAAGACTTGTATCTGCATTTGAAGGTGTCTGAGAACTAATATTATGCAAACCAAGTCTTCAGATCAATTTATGAAGCCTTTGTCTAAGTGAAGCAGTTGTTGAGGAAGCATCAAGTCTGCCAGGCTTCACTTTTAGTGCTGCTCTTTGGGGTCAAACCATTGCAAGTTTCTGCTTCCCTTTATTTCTACACTGATACAGTAATGTATGCCATTCTTAGTGTAAAACTTTTGTGGGTAGAAGAGCAAAATTAATTGTATATTGAAAATAAAAGTGATAGCCAAACCCTAGTTACATTTCTTTTTTTTTTTTTTTTTTTTTTTGCATTGCCAGTAGACCCAAAGTAGCTGCCTTACCATCCTTATTCTTGTTGTTCAATCACTAAGTCATTTCCAGCTCTGCAATCCGTGAACTGCAGTAAGCCAGGCTTCGCTGACTTTCACTAACTCCACCCTAACTCATTTGAAAAGACCCTAATGTTGGGAAAGATTGAGGGCAGGAGGAGAAGGGGACGACAGAGGATGAGACGGTTGGATGGCATCACCGACTCAATGGACATGTGTTTGGGTGGACTGTGGGAGCTGATGATGGACAGGGAGGTCTGGCGTGCTGAGGTTCATGGGGTCGCAAAGAGTCAGACACAACTGAGCAACTGAACTCAACTGAACTGAACCCTAACTCATCCTTGTCAGAGTTTTTTTTCTTTCCAAATCTCAGGCCTAATGCATTGCTAATGATATTTCTTGAAAATAAGGATACAATGATTTACTATTAGTAGTCATTAGAGAAACACTTGAGTATTTTGTCCTTGATCCTTTTTGAATTTAGGAAAACTTTTGACAGTATCCGTAGTTTGTTATGAAACTCTTCAAATAAGTTTTACTATCTCAGGCTAAGAAATAGGCCTGGGTTTTTTTTTATTTTGGCTTTTCATAAAATTTCAGGGCTGTTGATCACCTGAAATGTGGCTAGTGGAAGGAACTGAGAAATAAAATTTTTAATTTTATTTCATTTAACTAATTTAATTGAAACAATGAAGCTGAGGCCGTATATTTTCCCATTAAATACAACATTATATCTTATTTTAAACTTTGTATCATGAATGACGTTGTACTATGCAGCATATGATTTAGCACCTGTGTAATTTTTATTGCAAATTAACACAGGGGTGATACAGTCAGCAGCAATGGAGTGACTCAGTTCAAAATGATTTCTTGTGTGTACTGGTGTAACATTGTAATATACTTGTTTGAATAGTTTATGCAGATGGCATAAATTACACTGACTTATATAATCCATCTGGTACTTAAATTGAAGTATATACTATTATTTTAAACAAAAGATAATGAAATTATCTTTTTAGTTTAAAAAATACATATGGACAAATTTGAGGCTTCTCAGGTGGTGCAGTGGTAAAGAATCTGCCTGCCAATGCAGGAGACACAAGAGACATGGGTTCAATCTCTGGGTCAGGCGAATCCCCTGAAATAGGAAATGGCAACCTCCTGCAGTAGTCTTGGCTGGAAAATGCCATGGACAAAGAAGCCTTGTGGGCTACAGTCCATGGAGTTACAAAGAGTTGGACATAACTGAGTGACTAACACACACAAAGGGGACTTAAAAAGAGTTTCAGAATTTCAGAGGATAAGTCATGATCAGATAATATTTAAATATTTTAATGTTCATTTATGAAAGCAAAGTCTAAAAAAATCAAATGTTAGAGAAACTACTGAAGGAAGAGAAAGGGTTTCCTTATATAGCCACAAAAATGGAAAAAGAAAGACAATACTGACAATATGCTGAACAGTCACATTTAAATTTTCTTCATTGGTTCATTCATTCTTCTGTAATCAGTTTTTATACCTTTTAATTATGGAATTCTGATCTATTTTCATGAAATATGCCTGTCTGGGATAGATAGAAGAGATCTAAAAATTCTGACTCAGTTCACTTTTACAGTCTGAATATTTTGTAGTAATGACAGCCCAAAGCCTATATCCAGGAGTCTATTCATTAATGAGGTAAGAATTCAAAGTACATTGTAGAACTTATTCATGAAGTTCTGTGAAGGCCTTTTGTTAAAGATAAAATTTTCATCTCATATCTTATATTAGAGCCTTTAGATATGCATCAGAGTCTGAATAATTTGTTTTAGTAACCAATTATGTTAAAAAAATGGAGAGGTATAAAATTTCTCTATTAGGGTCCAATACATAACTATTTCATATAAATTTGATCAATATTTCTCCTGAAGGTAACAAAATGGTATAGATAATGAAGGCACTGTGAATGCTCCAGGGACTCAGATGGAACTTAAAATCACTTTAATAGTTACACTAATAAGATTGAACCAGTATAGCTTAACTAAGGATGAGTGCCTCTTTGATCTGAAACCCATTGCTGTTTAGCTCTTCCCAGTCAACTCAGTGCTTAACTAATTAAGCAATATGGAATATATGAAACAAGCCTAACTAATCATTTCCTACTTATTTTTTTAAAAAATTTGCTCTTCCCTTAGCTCTTGGTAATCACCAATCTAATTTCTATCTCTACAGATTTGCCTGTTCTGAACACTTCATATAACTTATATCAACATGCAGCCTTTTGTGACTGATTCTATCACTTAGCATAATATTTTCAAGGTTCATTCATGTTATAGCATATATCAGTTTGGAATAGTCCCCTCTTCCATTTTTTGAAGAGTGTGAGAGGGGTTAATATTTTCAGTCTTCTCTTGAGCAAGAGAAAAAGAAAGAAACAGGAACTATAAAAGCAACCAGTAAACAATTAACAAAATATCAATAAGTACATAAATATTAAATGTTACTTTAAATATCTCATGTAATAAAAGAAACCTAGAGTGACTACATTTATATCAGAAAAAAAAAATAATGCTTAGTTAACATACTCATGGGGCTTCCCGGGTGGCTCAGTGGTAAGGAAGCCACTTGCCAATGAAGGAGACATGGGTTCCATCCCTGGGTGGAGAAGATCCTCTGGAGAAGGAAACGGCAATCCACTCCAGTATTCTTACCTGGAAAATCCTATGGACAGAGGAGCCTGATGGGCTACAGTCCATGGGGTTACAAAAAAGTTGGACATGATTTAGCAACTAAACAACAATATTATTATCCTCAGTGTTAAATGTTTCATTATATTATCTTAGAAATTATTTCCATACTCAATAATACCCATTAACTAACTCAGTAATATTAATCTAAGGTTTAAGTTACCTAAATATCTTGGAAATTTTGTCAAACACACTGTAGAACACAAAATTATCCATATACAAAGTTTGAGAGAGTCATAATTCATTTTGAAAAGTATATTTTTAACAATATTAAGCATTTATATAGGAATGAATTTATTTGATCAGTAAACCATGATAGTAACTTCATAAATCTATATTACATATATTTTTCTTGAGAAATCAAACCTAAATCTTATAACAGTGAGTTATGTCCTTGTATATTATATCATATTGACAATTTATATAAAATCATATAACCATTTTTCTTTGGATAATTATTAAACCAATCTTATTTGGGTTTTTATTGAAAATGACCTTTGAATAAGCATCTTTTAGAGATTATCACAATTCATGCATTAGATATTCTGTTTATTATTTTCTAAGTATTTAAGAATATTCAGGTTTATGTAAGCACTTATTTATTTCTATAAACTCATCAGAATAGAGTTTGCTTAAGTTTAAGAGATGCTATTTTATACTGTCAATACTGGTGTGCTGTGATTCATGGGGTCACAAAGAGTCGGACACGACTGAGCAACTGAACTGAACTGAACTGTATCAATACCAACCATTTCAATACCCTCTGAAGGTAGAAGTCATGAACTTTCTTAATGGGAGACACAGCAAAAAGTAGTATTGAAATGATTGTTACTGTTTAAAAACTATTGTAGAGAATATGGTCGCCTCAATGGCATAAATAATTATTTCCAAAAATATAATGAAAGTTTTACTCTCTTTTAGAATTATTTCTTTTCTTACACCCATAAGATACATTTGGTCTTAGTGCATATATTTAATTTAATACATAGTCTTTCCAGTTGTAATTTTAATAAATGTGTCTCATGCAAGCCCAAGTGAAATGTAAATTAAAGTTATGGTAAATAGCAACATCAGCATTTGGAGAGTAAATTCTTGATGTGAGAATGAGAAGAGAGAGACTAGAGTTGTAATAGAACCTCTATGTTTATAATCTCTTCGGGCACACAAAAAAAGAGGCAAGATCGCCAGTATAAGTTTATTAAAAAGATAAAAATCTGGGCCATTCCCCCTATTTACTGAATCAGAAACTCTATCTTTGGATCTAGAAGCTTTCAGTTTTAGCAAATACTCCAGGTGATGCCTTTGAATTCTTAATTTTAAAAGCAGAACGCTTTAATAGTAGACACCTACTTTTAAATACATTTCTGCTTATAGTGGCAAATCTGATACCTAAAAGTCCAACAACTTAGGGATCTTTTGTAATGAAAGATGTATACTCAGAAAAATTCTATCTAGAAAAACATGTTTGTTGACTTTTCTTGGCAATTTAGAAACACTAGGATTTTTCAAACTCTTTGTAAAACTCAAGCTGTGTCCTAGCTTTTATTTCATTTGATCATGTTTTCCAATTGTAACATTATTTGCATTAAATAATGCTTTTAAAGAATTAAGAATGTGATAAGGCTGAAGTATATAAAATCATTCCCAAGTGGCTTTTAAATCGTCATATTACTCAAAGCAAAGTTTCAGAACACCGTTCCTTAGGACACAGTGTGAACCAAAAACATTATTATGATTAAGTGTGAGAAATGCTGTGTTGTGAGCACTTCTCAGTGCAGTGTCACAGTAAATGTTGACATATCAAAGGCTCTGAGAAGTTATTTTATTTTATTTACTTATTTATTTTTGGCTGCACTGGCTCTTCATTGCTGTGCATAGACTTACAGATTTTCTCTAGTTGTGGGGGCTGGGGGACGGCTACAGTCTAATTCAGGTGCATAGACTTTTCCTTGCAGTGGCTTCTCTTGTTGTGAAGCACTGGCTCTAAGCACATGGGCCCAGTATTTGTGATACGTGGGCTTAGTTGCTCTGTAGTATAATCTTACCAGACCAGGGATCGAACCCATGACCCCTGCATTGGCCGGCAGAGTCTTACCAGTGGACCCCCAGAAAAGTCCTCTGAGAAGTCCTAAAATGCCATAATGCAATCTGTTCCAATATTATTTAACCTAACTAAGGTATTTGGTCATTTAACATAATAAAGCTTGAAGAAATATAGCACTAAATTAAATTATGTGAATCATTAATTATTTTTTAAATTAGCCATTAAGATACCATATTTAAATTATACCAAATCAAATTCTGGAAGTTATATTTAGTTATTGATTCTGTACTATAACTGATTACTTGTGTCTAGGGAAATTTATCAAACTTGCCTTTTTGTAAAGAATTTTGCATAATTAATGCATTTTTTAAAATATATGTGATACCAAAGAGTATTACAAAGAATTAAAATAAATGAGATATGCAACATTCTTTATACTTTATTTCAATAAATGTTTTTAAGCATATACAGTATGTGATAGAAAATGTGCTAGATTCTAGGGATACTGATTAATAAAAGAGTTATATCCTGCCCTCCTGGAGATTAGTAATTTTGAAGAGAAGATAAATATTGAAGACACAGTTAGATATATCAGTTCAGTTCAGTTTCAGTCACTCAGTCATATCCGACTCTGTGACCACATCAACTGCAACATGCCAGGCTTCCCTATCCATCACCAACTCCGGAGCTTACTTAAACTCATGTCCATCAAGTCGGTGATGCAATCCAACCATCTCATCCTGTGTCATCCCCTTCTCCTCTTGCCTTCAATCTTTCCCAGCATCAGGGTCTTTTCAAATGAGTCAGTTCTTTGCATCAGGTGGCCTAAGTATTGGACTTTCAGCTTCAGCATCAGTCCTTCCAATGAACATTCAGGACTGGTTTCCTTTAGGATGGACTGGTTGGAACTCCTTGCAGTCCAAGGGCCTCTCAAGAGTTTTCTCCATCACCACTGTTCAAAAGCATTAATTCTTCAGTTCTCAGCTTTATTTAGAGTCCAACTCTCACATCTATACATGGCTACTGGAAAAGCCATAGCTTTGACTTAATGAACCTTTGTTGGCAAAGTAATGTCTCTGCTTTTTAATATGCTGTCTAGGATTTCTGCTTTATTGACCTTGTCAAAGCCTTTCATTGTGTGGATCACAATAAACTGTGGAAAATTCTGAAAGAGATGGGAATACCAGACCACCTGACCTGCCTCTTGAGAAACCTGTATGCAGGTCAGGAAGCAACAGTTAGAACTGGACATGGAACAACAGACTGGTTCCAAATAGGAAAAAGAGTACGCCAAGGCTGTATATTGTCACCCTGCTTATAACTTCTATGCAGAGTACATCATGAGAATCACTGGGCTGGAAGAAGCACAAGCCTGAATCAAGATTGTAAAGAGAAATATCAATAACCTCAGATATGCAGATGACACCACCCTTATGGCAGAAAGCGAAGAGGAGCTAAAAAGCCTCTTGATGAAAGTGAAGGTGGAGAGTGAAAAAGTTGGCTTAAAGCTCAACATTCAGAAAACGAAGATCATGGCATCCAGTCCCATCACTTCATGGGAAATAGATGGGGAAACAGTGGAAACAGAGTCAGACTTTATTTTGGGGGGCTCTAAAATCACTGCAGATGGTGACTGCAGCCATGAAATTAAAAGATGCTTACTCCTTGAAAGGAAAGTTATGACCAACCTAGATAGCATATTCAAAAGCAGAGACATTACTTTGCCAACAAAGGTCCATCTAGTCAAGGCTATGTTTTTTCCAGTGGTCATGTATGGATGTGAGAGTTGGACTGTGAAGAAAGCTGAGTGCTGAAGAATTGATACTTTTGAACTGTGGTGTTAGAGAAGACTCTTGAGAGTCCTTTGGACTGCAAGGAGATCCAACCAGTCCATTCTAAAGGAGATCCCTGGGTGTTCTTTGGAAGGAATGATGCTAAAGCTGAAACTCCAGTACTTTGGCCAGCTCATGCAAAGAATTGACTCCTTGGAAAAGACTCTGATGCTGGGAGGGATTGGCGGCAGGAGGAGAAGGGGACGACAGGATGAGATGGCTGGATGGCATCACTGACTCAATGGACGTGGGTGTGGGTGAACTTCGAGTGTTGGTGATGGACAGTGAGGCCAGGCGTGCTGCAATTCATGGGGTCGCAAAGAGTCGGACACAACTGAGTGACTGAACTGAACTGAACTGAGGTTGGTCATAGATTTTCTTCCACTGAGGAAGTGTCTTTAATTTCATGGCTACAGTCACCATCTGCAGTGATTTTGGAACCCCAAGAAAACAAAGTCTCTCATTGTTTCCCCAATCTATTTGCCATGAAGTGATGGGATCAGATGTCATAACCTTAGTTTTGTGAATGTTGAGTTTTAAGCCAACTTTTTCACTATCCTCTTTCACTTTCATCAAGAGGCTCTTTAGTTCTTTGCTTTCTGCCATAAGGATGGTATCATCTCCGTATCTGAGGTTATTGGTATTTCTCCCAGCAATCTTGATTCCAGCCTGTGTATGGAAGTTCTCAGTTCATGTACTTTTGAAGCCTGGCATGGAGAACTTTGAGCATTACTTTATATATATATATATATATATATATATATATATATATATATAGAGAGAGAGAGAGAGAGAGAGAGAGAGAGAGAGACTAATTACATATATATTGAATGCTCAATAAAATATAGCAGGTGCTATAATAGCTGTATCCATTAAAGTTCTCCAGAGAGTGAAAAAATAATTATATATAGATAATGAAGAAAATGAGTTTGTGTTTCTCTTAAAAAATAAGAGAAATAATAGTGGTCCACAAATGCTCTGTGGAATCTAAATTTGGAATGGACATTAGAAGTTAGAAGATAGGGTGAGAAAAGAAAGACTAGTAGTCAGTACTCCCCACCAAAAAAGGTGCAGTAGAATGTATTGAGCAGATAAGCAAAGTTTGTAGTTGTGCAGTAGAATAACTTACTAAAGGAATGGAGGTTGCTTGGAGGAGTGGAATAGATTTTTCAAAAGACAAGTTAGGTCTTTAACCTATTTTCTGTATAGCTATAAAGCTGCTGGTATCATTTCAAGAATTAGAATGAGGTGAAAAGACAGCTCTCAGAAAGGGAGAAAATAATAGCAAATGAAACAACTGACAAAGGATTAATTTCCGAAATATACAAGAAGCTCATACAACTCAATGCCAGAAAAACAAACAACCCAATCAAAAAGTGGGACAAAGACCTAAACAGACACTTGTCCAAAGAAGACATACAGATGGCTAACAAACACATGAAAAGATGCTCAATATCACTCATTATTAGAGAAATGCAAATCAAAACCACAATGAGATATCACCTTACACCTGTCAGAGTTGCCATTATCAAAAATTCTACAAGCAATAAATGTTGGAGAGGGTGTGGAGAAAAGGGGACCCTCTTATATAATGTATGTAAATGATTCAGGGAATGTAAATTGATTCAGCCACTATGGAAGATAATATGGAAATTCCTTAAAAAACTGGGCGTAAAACCACCATATGACCCAGCAATCCCACTCCTAGGCATATACCCTGAGAAAACCAAATTGAAAAAGACATATGTATCTCATTGTTTATTGCAGCACTATTTACAATAGCTAGAACAAGGAAGCAACCTAGATGTTCATCAACAGATGAATGGATAAAGAAGTTGTGGTACATATAGACAATGGAATATTACTTAGCCATAAAAAGGAACATATTTGAGTTAGTTCTGATCAGGTGGATGAACCTAGAACCTATTATACAGAGTGAAGTGAGTCCAAAAGAGAAAGATAAATACTGTATTCTAACACATATGTACAGAATCTAGAAGAATGGTACTGAAGAACTTATTTACAGGGCAGCAATGGAGACACAGACAAAAAGAATAAGACTTATGGAAATGGAGAGAGGGAGGAGAGGGTGAGATGTATCGAAAGAGTAACAAGAAAACTTACACTACCATATGTTAAAAGAATATCCAATGGGAATTTGCTGTATGGCTTAGGAAACAAACAGGAGCTCTGTATCAATCTAGAGGGGTGGAATGGGGAGGAAGAAGGGAGGATGGTTCAAAAGGGAGGGGATATATGTATACCTATGCCTGATTCGTGTTGAGGTTTGACAGAAAACAACAAAATTCTATAAAGCAATTATCTTTCAATAAAAAATAATAATAAAAGAATGGAGAGCACTGTGCCATAGGTGATAGTATCTTAAATGAGTGAAGGAGTTAGGAGGAATTAGGTAGAGACTGTAATAAGAGGAGAGAGGAATTTATAAAGCCTTATAGTGTGAACTGGGCTTCCTTGGTGGGTCAGATGGTACAGAATCCATCTGCAGTGTAGGAGACCTGGATTTGATCCCTGGATTGGGAAGATCCTCTAGGGAAAGGCTACCCACTCCATTATTCTGGCCTGGAGAATTCCATGGACTGTATAGTGATGGCATCACAATAGTCGGACACAACTGAGCAAATTTCACTTTCACTTTCATAGTGTGGACTAAATCGGAGAACTTTTTAGATGATGGATATATTTGAAATGGCTTAGACAGATTTATTCTTCTGAGTTAAATGCCTTTGTTGCTTGTAGAAGAAAATGATTGTAATTCTTTTCTGGATCTAAACATGTTTTTAAAAATTATGACAGTTGCATTCCTGCAGATGAAACATTTTTCTGAGTCCCAAGTATTTATATCCTCCAAGACTTAAATCCATAAGCTTAGTTACCAGTTAGCTTTCTATCTTCATGCAGAGTATGACTTAGATGTCAGCATGTTAAGGATCAAATCTGATGAGCTGAAATTCTACACATACATCACAGGTGTTTCAAGTTTAAAGGGGACGAGAATCTCTTAATTAGAGAACTGATGGTAGATGTATGTACTTGATTACCCATTTCCACTCCTAATTATGAAAAGTTTAAGAATAGTATGCCACATGTCTGCCATGTATTACAAAGATCTTAAAAAAATGGCATGGGTTACAGTCAGTTCAGTTTAATTTAGTTGCTCAGTCGTGTCCGACTTTCTGCGACTCCATGGATTGCAGCACACCAAGCCTCCTTGTCCATCACCGACTCTTGGAGTTTACTCAAACTGATGTCCATTGAGTCGGTGATGCCATCCAACCATCTCATGCTCTGTCGTCCCCTTCTCCTCCTGCCCTCAAACTTTCCCAGCATCAGGGTCTTTTCAAATGACCCTGAATGAATATAGAAGTATACATTGCTGTTGAGTTTCCCTTTGTTTTGACATTCAGATAGTAATCACAGGGTATTTAATTCTGATTGACAGCTGTTGGATACTTACACTCATTTTTTTTTCTCTTTGAATATTGCTCTCTTTAAGCTCGTTATGTCTTCAATATCTTTGTGTCATATGTTTGAAGCAATCTGGCAGAATGTGGACTCCCACTTCACTTTGGTGACAGGAAACCCTAAAAAGTATACTTGGTTGTCTGAGTTGTATAATCTGTGTCTCTTACTCCTCTGAATATTTTGCGTTCTCCTTATTCACTTAGTAAATATTCATTGAATTGCTCCAAAGCATCAGAGGCCATAGTGAGTGCTTAGTCTTTGTCCTGCTGCAGTCAAGAGCAGAGGAGAGACAAACAAGTTACTTCACAAATAATGACCAATTAAATCTATACCAATTTCCAGAAAGGAAAACTGCATTTGTCAGAAAAGCATATAGCTGGAGATCGAGATTTGTTTTTTGTTTTCAGAGGGGTTTCTTTGAAAAAAAAAAAAAAAGACATTTAATATTTTTTGAAAGGGTTCTGGTGAGGTGGGCAAACATATCAGGCAGGAAGAAATTGTGGAACTGAGGCAGCCCCAAGCTTGGTATTTTTCATGCACTCTGTAAAATTCCCCTGAACATCCCATTAAATTGCATACACTCTCCTTATGCTTGTAGCTTCTGAGATTGTTGAAAAAAGCAAATGTCTTTTGAAACCTTATAAGGCAACTTCACAAATGATTATTTTCAGCAGAATGAAGAATGTTTTACCATTGTTCACACTTCTCTAACTGTTTTGCTTGAATCTGAAGAAAAGAGAAATTTCTTTCTGAGTGAAGTAGTATCTTAGAGGTCCCTAAGTAGAACTGGAGATTGCTATATTTCTAAAGTAATTTCTTATCTTAATGGCAGAAGAATTCAGAGAACTGGGAAGAAATATAAAAGCAATAGCATGACTTACTCAGGTCTTTTAAAAACCATTTGCTTTTTTTCATATGATAGACTCTGTACAGTAAACAATCTTTACACAATAGTAAGTCGGCAATATTTATCTATCCCTTACTTTGTGTCACCAAAAAAAAATACATGTTGTTTTTGATCAGTGTCACTTTTTCAAAGATGTGATATGTGTGCTTATATAATATCAGGATTTCTGAATTTACCCCATTTGTGTTTCAAAGTATATAAAAAAGATCTATCATGTCTCTATACAGTTTACTCTTGTCCCTCTGAAATAATTGTAATGCTACCTGAAATTGTTTAAAAGATTTGCCTTAGTTAAAAGAAAGTAGAAGGAGTACCTTAACAAAATATCATAAACTGGGTGGCTTAAACAACAGATATTTATTTCTTACAATTCTGGAGGCTAGGTCCACAATCAAACTACTGGCCAGTTCAGTTCTGGGTAAGAACTGTCTTTTTGGCTTGCAGATGTCTACCTTCTTTCTAAGTCCTCACACAGAAAAGAAAAATAGAGATGAAATTCCAGGTAAGAATACTGGACTGTGTTGTCATTTCCTACTCCAGGAGATCTTCCTGATCCAGGGATTGAACCCAAATCTCTTGCATCTCCTGCCTTGGCAGACGGATTCTTTACCACTAGCACCACTTAAACCTAATTACCTCACAAAGACCTTACTTCCAAATACCATCACATTGGGGGTTAACGTTTCAATACATGAATTTTGCAGGAACATAAACATTCAGTCCATAACACAGAGCATATAATAAATAAATTAAAATTGTCTTTGTAAAAGTAAAAGATTAGAAGCAGCAGATTCATCATGACCCTCTCATTTTTTTCAGGACATGTAGTTTGGCTTAGTTCCTGGCCAACCAGTTGTCTCTACATCTTCTTGGGTCCTTAGGCAGCTTTCTATAAACCATACCCTTTAGGCAATAGAATTGCATCTTAATCTATCATGCCAAACAGCAAACCAAGCTCCCTTTTTCCACTTTGCCTGGAACACTTGTATTCCATTTACAACACGAGCTGAATTCTCAGCTATCCCTGCCTGATTCCTGATGCAGACTCAACCAGTCTGGTGGAATCAACCAATCCACCCTCTCTATTCTGCTTTATTTTGCTTGTTTCAACTTTATTAATATATCTCTTCTTAGCATCATGGACTTAGAATTTTGTATTTATAATACCAGCATTGCCAGAAAATCTGGATGTATTTCTTAACTTATATTCTTATCTAAGAAAAATACTTTCTATACAACAGATTCACTAAAGTTTAACATCTTAGATACCTGAGAAAGACTAGACCAGGCATTCATTTGGAGGTAAAGGGATATAGATGGTTAGAAGAACTTATGGTACATTATCTACATCATCAACAACTTTCAGCTCAAAAATCATCAACTGAACATTTTTAATGCTCAAAGTCTACTAGACACTAATAGTCAGTGTCTAATAAAGAAGTAAGTGATCCTTGACTTCAAACTTTTTCCAGTGTAGTAGAAGTGTTCAGCCTTTTAGATTAACATACAATGACAGGGGAAAAGTTACTATAATGATAGTACACTCAGAGTTCTTTAGGAATTCAAAGAAATGATGGTTCATTCTATCATGAAAAGTCAAGAAAGGAGGGATATGGCAGTAAATTTACAGTGGAGTTATCATTTAAACAATGCCTTGAATAAAAGTTTCAAAAAAAAGAACAGTGGAAAAGAAAATTCTTCTTCCTCTGGGATGAAATGGAAAGAGAAGAAAAGTGGAGGCTAAAAAGTATTTTGAAATAGAAATGAGAAAATAGAATTCACTTAAATGTTCTTGGTTTTCTTAAGTGAGTAGATAGAAGACAGATTTGTATGGTTAGTGAGAATGAGGTAAGGATAAAAAAACCTAGGAGGATAATTGGGTGAATGTTTGGGTGGATGGATGGATGGAAGCAAAGAAGTATAGAAACTATGGAAGCAAATATTTATTGAATTCTTAGTTTTGCCCAGGCAGTGTATTTTCACACCCCCAATTTCAAACCAAATTTAAAGAACAAAGGGGAACTGGAATATTAGAGTTTGTGATGGAATTAGGAATATCCATTTATAATTAATTTGTATCATAGTTCAGCAAAAATGATTAGTCACTGGTCTTTTTTATCCTTAGCCTTGCCTGTTCATATAACTTGGGCCCACTCTGTTTTCTAAATGGTTCTCAATGGTTGCCTCTGTCCTTGAGATTCTCCAGGCAAGAATACTGGAGCAGATTGCCATGCCCTCCTCCAGGGGATCTTTCCAACCCCGGGATTGAACCTGTGTCTCTTACATTTCCTGCACTGACACACAGGTTCTTTACCACTAGTGCCACCATATAGGTAAAAATGAGATGTGTGGAGTTAAGCTACAACACCATGATTCTGCATTTATGGTCACTGTACCATATGTAAGATCATGAATGGTAGACTGAATAATCTTCCATTTAATCTAAATGTGAAGGAAGGTAAGTTAAAGGGTGGCTTCTCTTTAGTCTCATATAAGTTGTAGATGTAATTTAAGGCAGGAAGGAGAGAAGTACTTCTTGGGAAATGAAACTTCAAGAAGGGCAAGAATGCAAATGCAGAAGCCAAGGCCATTTTCTTATCAGTGGTGGCACCCCACTCCAGTCCTCTTGCCTGGAAAATCCTATGGATGGAGGAGCCTGGTAGGCCGCAGTCCATGGGGTCACGAAGAGTCGGACACGACTGAGCGACTTCACTTTCACTTTTCACTTTCATGCATTGGAGAAGGAAATGGCACCCACTCCACTGTTCTTGCCTGGAGAATCCCAGGGACGGGGGAGCCTGGTGGGCTGCCGTCTATGGGGTCGCACAGAGTTGGACACAACTGAAGCGACTTAGCAGCAGCAGCAGCAGCAATTGCTATCATCACCCTTTGTGTTGTGTACAGGAATCAGCTACATGGATAAAAGGTGCCTAGAATTACAAAAAATGCAGATTACATACAGCAAAATGCTCCAAAAGATCCATATGGCACCATTTGCACATACCTTTAAGATGCTGATGACCTTATAAAATGAATGACATCTCAGCAGTGACATGTAAGAACCTAGAGTCAGAATGAGAACTAGACCCCTAACTCTATGTCCATAAAGATAAATCTATGTCTTTATTCACTCACATGTTGGTTTTAGAACAAAGAAGGAAGAGGGAAGTTCCCTTGAAAAGAAAAAAAAAAAAAAAAAAACCTCTAAAAGATAGAATCCAAATACCAAGGTTTCCAAGGATAGCCCTGTCTGTTTAAATGAATTTAGTCTTTTAATTGCTTTGGTACCCACTCTTCAGTCTCAAAACTTTTCCATTGGACAATAAAGGGCCATCTTGCAAACAAAAAGCTTGAAATTTTAATTGGTTTAATGTATGCCTGCTGAGACAGTAAAAAATCTGCCTGCAAAGTAAGAACTCTATTTGATCACTGGGTTAGAAAGATCTCCTGGAGAAAGGAGGAGCAACCCACTACAGTATTTTTGCCTGGAGAAATCTATGGACAGAGGAGCCTGGTGGGCTAGAGTCCATGGGGTCCCAAAGTTGCTTCAGTTCAGTTCAGTCGCTCAGTCATGTCCGACTCTTTGCAACTTCATGGACCGCAGCATGCCAGGCTTTCCTGTACATCACCAACTCCAGAGCTTACTTATGTCCATCGAGTCATGATGCCATCTAAACATCTCATCCTCTGTCGTCCCCTTCTCTTCCCACATTCAATCTTTCCCAGCATCAGAGTCTTTTCCACTGGGTCACTTCTTCACATCATGTGGCCAAAATATTGGAGTTTCAGCTTCAGCATCAGTCCTTCCAGTGAATATTCAAGACTGATTTCCTTTACAATGGACTGGTTGGATCTTCTTGCAGTCCAAGAGACTCTCAAGAGTCTCCTCCAACACGACAGTTCAAAAGCATCAATTCTTCAGCTTTATTTATATTCCAACTCTCACATCCATACATAGCTACTGGTAAAACCATAGCTTTGGCTAGACAGAGCTTTGTTGAAAAAGTACTGTCTCTGCTTTTTATGCTGTCTGCGTTGGTCATAGCCTTTGTTCCATGGAGGAAGTGTCTTTTAATCTCATGGCTGCAGTCACGATCTGCAGTGATTTTGGAGCCCAGAAAAATAAAGTCTCTCACTGTTTCCATGTTTCCCCATCTATTTGCATGAAGTAATGGGACTGGATACCATGATCTTCATTTTATGATGTTTAGTTTTAAGCCAACTTTTTCACTCTCCTCTTTCAATTTCATCAAGAGGCTCTTTAGTTCTTCTTTGCTTTCTGCCTTAAGGGTGGTATCATCTGTATATATGAAGTTATTGATATTTCTCCCGATAATCTTGACTCTAGCTTGTGCTTCCTCCAGCCCAGCGATTCTCATGATGTACTCTGCATATAAGTTAAATAAGCAGGGTGACAATATACAGCCTTGATGTACTCCTTTTCCTATTTGGAACCAGCCTGTTGTCCCATGACCAGTTTTAACTGTTGCTTCCTGATCTGCATACAGGTTTCTCGGGAGTCAGGTGGTCTGGTATTCCCATCTCTTTCAGAATTTTCCACAGTTTATTGTGATCCACACAGTCAAAGGCTTTGGCATAGTCAATAAAGCAGAAGTAGATGTAGATGTTTTTCTGAAACTCTCTTGCTTTTACTATGATCCAATGGATGTTGGCAATTTGATCTCTGGTTCCTCTGCCTTCTCTAAATCCAGCTTGAACATCTGGAAGTTCAAGATTCATGTACTACTGAAGCATGGCTTGGAGAACTTTGAACATTACTCTGCTATTGTGTGACATGAGTGCAATTGTGTGCTAGTTTGAGAATTCTTTGGCATTGCCTTTCTTTGGGATTGGAATGAACACTGACCTTTTCCAGTCCTGTGGCCACTGCTGAGTTTTCCAAATTGGCTGGCATATTGACTGCAGCACTTTCACAGCATCATCTTTTAGGATTTGAAATAGTCAACTGCAACTCCATCACCTCCACTAGCTTTGTTTGTAGTGATGGTTCCTAAGGCCCACTTGACTTAATTCCAGGATGTCTGGCTCTGGGTGAGTGATCACACCATCATGGTTATCTGGGTCATGAAGATCTTTTTTGTATAGTTCTTCTGTGTAGTCTTGCCACCTCATCTTAATATCTTCTTCTGTTAGGTCCATACCACTTCTGTCTTTTACTGTGCCCATCTTTGCATGAATATTTCATTGGTATGTTTAATTTTATTGAAGAGATATCTAGTCTTTCCCATTCTATTGTTTTCCTTTATTTCTTTGCATTGATCACTGAGGAAGCCCTTCTTATCTCTCTTTGCTATTCTTTGGAACTCTGTATTCCAATGGGTATCTTTCCTTTTCTCCTTTGCCTTTTGCTTGTCTTCTTTTCTCAGCAATTTGTAAGGCCTCCTCAGATAGCCATTTTGCCTTTTTCCATTTTTTTTTTCTTGGAGATGGTCCTCATTGCTGCCTCCTGTATAATGTCACAAACCTCTGTCCATAGTTCTTCAGGTACTGTGTCTATCAGATATAATCCCTTAAATGTATTTTCCTGGAAAATTCCATTGACAGAGGAGCCTGGTGGGCTAGAGTCCATGTGGTCCCAAAGTTGCTTAGATGCATCTAAGAGACTAACATTTCCACTTTTATACCCTTACATGCTCCATCGCTCAGTTGTGTCAACTCTGCAACCTAATTGACTGTAGTTCATCAGGCTTCTCTGGTCAATGGAATTTTCCAGGCAAGAATACTGGAGCGGGTTGTCATTCACTTCTCCAGGGGATCTTCCCGACCCAGGATAGAACCCACATCTTCCGCATCTCCTTCATTGGCAGGCAGATTCTTTACTACTGAGCCACCTGGGAAGCTTATATACACTAAAGTTATGGTTTTAATCTGAAAAGAGTAAACTTGACAAAGTTAATTAGCAGTTGTCTTTTGGTTGCTTTTCTCTCCATCCTTCCAAATTTCCTGCATATTACACTATCATAGGAAACTCAAACCCAGATCAAAATTAACTATAGAAAATCAAGGTTATTTTTGCACATTACTTCCAATGTTTAAATTTCAAGCCTCTGCATCAACCTTGGGTGGACAGTTCAGTGTGAACTGCTGCTGTGTCTCTAATTGTCATTTTCTCATCATCATTTTTTATTAGAGTATCCATAAAAATTTTCTAGTGCAACCATAAACCTAGGGTATCTCTCTACTGATTAACACACTGTGCACTAATATGTGTCTGTCAATGCAATTTAGTATTACTGAGTTTTTAATATTACTAGACACTGGCTTAAATTATTATGATCTTGCATATTAATGTAATTGTTGAGTTAATGATCAAAATATCTTGCTTGGTGATAAATTTACTTGAAATCACTCTTTCATTTCATATAAAGCAGGGCTAAAACAAATTAAAATTTTTTCACCTGAAAGCACCCTACATTTTCCTATCAATCTCAAAGAGAATAGGTTGTGTTGAATAATGCTGTCTTAGGAAAGCATAGTGATTATTTACCTGCAATTCCTTAAATTAGGTTTGTTGATTTTTTTAAAAAAAACTTAGGTTTCAAGTGTCTGAAATCCAAATCATATCCTGGTTTTATTTTCAGAATATCAACTTGAGAATAACCATAGTATTTAAAAATTTGGAAGGCATGTTTGTTATATTGTTCATAACATGGCCATCTTTTGTCATTTATTTTGAGTGAAATAAAAGCAAATTAAATATTTTTATAGGTATATCAAAACTGGGATTTTTCAAAGAAAAATCTTGTTTGTTCTACTTGTAGTACAACTACAGGAAAGTAACCTTTTATAAGTTAGAAAAAATAGTCAAGTTTCAAATGAGTAAAATTACGAAATTTTCTCAAATATTTTTAAAGTACTAATTTGACAGGTATTTGTATAATGGGGAAAGAACAGAACAGAGATCACAGAGCTTTGGCTCATATTCAGTTTTAAGTGATAATCTGTTAACTTTAAACTGGAGAGTTTACCATCCCTAGTAGAAAAGTCATTTGGAAATGTGTGAAATGAGATGTACTGTTTGGCTGCATCCTAACACAGAGGACAAGGGGTACTAACTTCCCATTCTTCTGTGTGAGGTAGTGCCTGGCCAGCAAAGAACTATCCCCCACAAAATGTGTCTTTAATAGCTTTCTTCTTGACTGGGACATTGGAACCCTTATTCATTTATTTTCTCTGGATCTCAGTCAATCTTAAAGGATACTTCCAGTGTTGAAATATTGCTCAGCAGTTATCTAGAAATAGTTAAACTGAAACAATTAATCTAGTAGAATCACAGATATCTTTGTGTTTTATACACATGAAAACACATCAAACACATACACGCATATTTTCACTTTTAACAGCATCTTCTCTGTAATGAGATTTGATCAAAGGCACTCCATTTTGGAATCAATTCAAGGAGAATTAGTTTTGGAAGCAAGAAGGAGTCTTTCCATAAGATTATTTTCCAGAAGCCAATCTATAAGGCAGACCCCAGTGGAGAGGGAAATGGCAACCCACTCCAGGGTTCTTGCCTAGAGAGTCCCATGGACAGAGGAGCCTGGTAGGGCTGCCGTCTATGGGGTCGCACAGAGTTGGACACGACTGAAGCGACATAGCAGCAACAATGAAATTAAACTACATTTTTAGAACAGTGGTTTTAAAGTATCTTTTTTTCTTGAAGGAAACATGATTTTTTCAAATAAAATTGCATACTCTCTAATGTAGAAAATGTATGAAAGTTGAGCTCTTCAGTGTCCCATAGTTGCCACCTTCTCCACATGCTTTCTTCCTCTCCAGAAACATAAGAGATATCTCTATTAAACCCAAGTACTCCTTAAAATACTATGCTGTGAGGTAGAAGTCACCAAACTCAGTGACTAGTCAGATAATAGGCAATTGAAGTCAATTGTGCCAGACCTAGATAATCAGCAGTGGTAGGTTTGAAATGAATTTGAGACTTCCTATTATCCAATATTTTGTCCTTGAGGACTGCTTTTCTGCTGTATTCCAGATTAGACATTGTTACATTGTTAGAAGAAATTTTGTTAATTTATTATAATGAAACATCTGAAAAGCCACCACCATCTTTGATATTTCAAGTCCAATAAAGTGATAAAGTCCTAACTCCTTCCAGCAGTCTAGAGAAGTAATTCCACATCTCAGTCACATTCTGGCCTTTTGCATCCTCTTTGAATAAAATGTGAAATCTTTCATGAATGTTGGAGATTGATTTCCTTCTGATATATATGGACAGGTTTTGGATCTTATTCTGAAAACATAGATGTTAGCTACACTCAAAAACCAGTCAATAAATGAGACTCATTTCCATTAGCCAAACTCTAGGGCTATAATATGCATAATATTCTTATCCCTTAATAAAAGAAGCCAAAAGTTATCATTGGATGCCAAAAAATGTGAATGCAAAGTGATAGCCCAGGATGAACTTAAAAGGAAGTTCTTAGAATCAACGCATAGAGCATCCATTGTAATAGAAGAGTGTGGAAGAAAGGGGGAAAAGAAAATGGTAATGAAACAGAATGGAAAATGAAAAGAAAGGCAGTGCTAAGGTACACATATGTTAGTATCTTAATTTATATCAAAGTGTATGGTGTATGTAGTATTTTTTGCCTCCATTATATAATTACATCTTATATTTTCTGTCTAAAAATGGAAAAGATGTAATATAAAGTCTATTGCATATTTTATACTCATGCTATTGAGAAACACGTGTCTCTCTTATAAGGTTCATGTCATATGCATTTTATACTATGAGGAACTGCATATGAATATGAATTTATGCATTTTTATCTCAATGTCTAGATTTCAGTCTTATAAATTAGCAATTAAATTGAACTAAGTGTACTTCTGATATGATTTAAATGTCATTCGATTCTTTTTCAGAGCACTCATGAATAGGATCATTTTATTTTAGTGGGTTACAATTATGAATTCAAAAAATGAAAACTTGATTTTTATTTCTCCAATTGACAAAGGAGTACAGACCCCAGAATTTATAATAGAGATTTATATTTAAAATATAATTTTAATTTTACTTTCATTATATTTTACTGTATGTGTGAGAACTATGCCTCATACTCAAAATTAGAAGAGTAACTTAACAGTTCATGAACGTGTATGGTTTGACTGGATACTTTACCTGAACAAACCACACATTAGTCAGTTTTCATATTTTCTGGATTGTTTGAACTTGACACCTCTCTTTTGTCATCATACTAGCTTTGATAGTCATAATGAGATATATGTCATAAGGAGTCATGTGTTTTAAATAATGTCCTGATGAAAATTTTTGAGGTTTATTTGCTTTTTCTATCAGACATGCTTGAGCATATATGCCTGTTTGTTCTCTCTTGTTTTCATTCATTGGTACTTCACATCCCTGCATAAGCTGGTGAGGCTGTGGAAGAGTACTATGTCTAGACCTGAATATATTATACCAGACTATTAGCAAAGAATCATTCTGTTACAATCCATGCATGAAACAAAGCCAATGCTTATTGGTTGAATAAATGAATCTGTGAAAAAAATCTGTTACATATATGAAAACACGTAAAAGCCATTTTCAGTTCAAGAACAAGTCTGCTTATCACTATATGAGAGATATATTGTTACTCTATACTAATTTTGGGAAGCCCTTTTATATAAGATATTGTGAAGACAGATGTCTACATTCAGAGTGGCTGTATATTAGGTTGACTCTTTATAATCATAGCAAATGCAATTCAATGGTGAGGAAACAAAATAAAAACAGTTAAGTGGTATTCCTTTATTAATAATTACTCCTCCAATAATTAATAATAATTCCTCCAAAATAATCACATAATTTTGACTTAGTAATTTTTATTGCATCTATATTTTAAGCATAATGAAGATGGATCTTTGATAATTTTTAATAGTATGGTTGGCTTGTATATAAATGTAATAAAAATGTAATTGCTTATTAAATTCCTATTAGGTATTTGATGCTTAATATAAGACATACAAAATTGATTATATACTAAATCCTATTAGTGAATTCATATTAAGCACTACTAGCTTCCTATATTATAGTTGTTATTAGATATATATTCATTAAAATATAAAAGTAATAATATATAGTATATTTAACTGCATAAGTATATATTGATCAAATTATACTTATAGATTTACATTTTAATATATTCATTTTTCTAAGTTCTAATCAGTATAGATTTGTAATGTACATTATGTTGTCCATATATGGCCAGTGTAAATATTTTTTTAATTTCTTGTTTTCTGTTTTCTACAAGACTTAATCTATTGTTTGATTTACATTCATTTCTGTGAAATGGTAGCATTAATTCCTTTTTCTTCTTGGGCTTAAAATTCTCTGTACCCCAATTTATAGATGCAAATCCATAACTAGTGACCTTGGAAACTTATCTAAAGAACATAGTCTCTTTATTCTTTGTTTTTATCAGATCATAAAACTGCCTTTTTTCTCCTTCATCTACTGCTTCAAATAGCTAAGTGTTGTGGAAACGGATAATCTCAGAGACGATGCCAGTGTTAGGTCTAAGTGTGTGTGTGTATGTTCATGTTTTGTGGATGAGTTATAAAACTTGAACATAATGACATTGTATATATTAATGATATATTGCTTCACACTATTATTATTTGAAAGAGTTAATCATGTGACTAAAAATTGAAGTTTGAGAAAATTTATCTTATGAGTATTCTAACATCTGAGTCTATAGTATGTAGTATTTCACCAGTGAGAATATTATAGTTTGTATTAGATGTTATGTTTGCAGTTATTTTTAAGTCTAATCTGCACTATGAGAGATTGCAGATTGAGATTTAAGATTGCCAAAGAGATTGCAAAGTAATGTAATGACAAATAATTTAGGTGTTGAGGCTCTACTGTCAATCTGCATCCCAGTTCCACCACATAGTAGTTGTTTGACCTTGGACAAGTTACTTAATGCTCTGTAACTGAGGCATAATAAAAGTACTCACCTCATAGTGTATAGTCATAAGGGATTTGATTTAGGTCATACCTGAATGGTCTAGTGGTTTTCTCCACTTTCTTCAATTTCAGTCTGAATTTGACAATAAGGAGTTCATGATCTGAGCCACAGTCAGCTCCTGGTCTTGTTTTTGCTGACTCTATAGAGCTTCTCCGTCTTTGGCTGCAAAGAATATAATCAATCTGATTTTGATGTCAATCATCTGGTGATGTCCATGTGTAGTCTTCTCTTGTGTTGTTGGAAGAGGGTGTTTGCTATGACCAGTGCATTTTCTTGGCAGAACTCTATTAGCCTTTGCCCTGCTTCATTCTGTACTCCAAGGCCAAATTAGCCTGTTACTCCAGGTATTTCTTGACTTTTTACTTTTGCATTCCAGTCCCCAATAATGAAAAGGACATTTTGTGGGTTGTTAGTTCTAGGTCTTATAGGTCTTCATAGAACTGTTCAACTTCAGCTTCTTCAGTGTTACTGGTCAGGGCATAGCCTTGGATTACCATGATATTGAATGGTTTGCCTTGGAAATGAACAGAGATCATTCTGTTGTTTTTGAGATTGCAACCAAGTATTGCATTTCAGACTCTTTTGTTGACTATGATAGCTACTCCATTTCTTCTAAGGGATTGCTGCCCACGGTAGTAGATGTAATGGATGGAGATTCATGACATTTTACAGGAGACAGGAATCAAGACCACCCCCAAGAAAAAGAAATGCAAAAAAAGCAAAATGGCTCTCTGAGGAGGCCTTATAAATAGCTGTGAAAAGAAGGGAAGCAAAAAGCAAAGGAGAAAAGAGAAGAAATAACCATTTGAATGCACAGTTCCAAAGAATAGCAAGGAGAGATAAGAAAACCTTCCCTAGCAATCAATGAAAAGAAATAGAGGGAAACAATAGAATGGGAAAGATTAGAGATCTCTTCAAGAAAATTAGAGATACCAAGGGAAAATTTCATGCAAAGATGGGCTCCATAAAGGATAGAAATGGTAGGGACCTAACAGAAGCAGAAAATATTAAGAAGAGATGGCAAGAATACACAGAAGAACTATACAAAAAAGATTTTCATGACACAGATAATCATGATGGTGTGGTCACTCACCTAGAGCCAGACATCCTGGAATGTGAAGTCAAGTGGGCCTTAGGAACCATCACTACAAACAAAGCTAGTGGAGGTGATGGAGTTGCAGTTGAGCTATTTCAAATCCTAAAAGATGATGCTGTGAAAGTGCTGCACACAATACACCAGCCAATTTGGAAAACTCAGCAGTGGCCACAGGACTGGAAAAGGTCAGTTTTCATTCCAATCCCCAAGAAAGTCAGTGCCAAAGAATGCTCAAACTACCGCACAATTGCATTCATCTCACACGCTAGTAAAGTAATCCTCAAAATTCTCCAAGCCAGGCTTCAGCAATACGTGAACTGTGAACTTCCAGATGTTCAAGCTGGTTTTAGGAAAGGCAGAGGAACCAGAGATCAAATTACCAACTTCCGCTGGCTCATTGAAAAAGCAAGAGGGTTGCAGGAAAACATCTATTTCTGCTTTATTGACTATGCCAAAGCCTTTGACTGTGTGGATCACAATAAACTGTGGAAAATTCTGAAAGAGATGGGAATACCAGACCACCTGACCTGCCTCTTGAGAAACCTATATACAGGTCAGGAAGCAACAGTTAGAACTGGACATGGAACAACAGGCTGGTTCCAAATAGGGAAAGGAGTACATCAAGGCTGTATATTGTCACCCTGCTTATTTAACTTATATGCAGAGTACATCATGAGAATCGCTGGGCTGGGGGAAGCACAAGCTGGAATCAAGATTGCTGGGAGAAATCTCAATAACCTCAGACATGCAGATGACACCACCCTTATGGCAGAAAGTGAAGAAAAACTAAAGAGCCTCTTGATGAAAATGAAAGAGGAGAGTGAAAAAGTTGGCTTAAATCTCAACATTCAGAAAACGAAGATCATGGCATCTCGTCCCATCACTTCATGGGAAATAGATGGGGAAACAGTGGGAACAGTGTCAGACTTTATTTTTCTGGGCTCCAAAACCACTGCAGATGGTGATTCCATCCATGAAATTAAAAGACACTTACTCCTTGGAAGGAAAGTTGTGACCAACCTAGACAACGTATTATAAAGCAGAGACATTACTTTGCCAACCAAGGTCCATCTAGTCAGGGCTATGGTTTTTCCAGTGGTCATGTATGGATGTGAGAGTTAGACTGTGAAGAAAGCTGAGCACCAAAGAATTGAGGCTTTTGAACTCTGATGTTGGAGAAGACTCTTGAGAGTCCCTTGGACTGCAAGGAGATCCAACCAGTCCATCCTGAAGGAGATCAATCCTGGGTGTTCATTGGAAGGACTGATGTTGAAGCTGAAACTTCAATACTTTGGCCACCCATGCGAAGAGCTGACTCATTTGAAAAGACCCTGATGCTGGGAAAGATTGAGGGCAGGAGGAGAAAGGGACGACAGAGGATGAGATGGTTGGATGGCATCACCGACTCAATGGACATGGGTTTGGGTGAATTCCGGGATTTGGTGATGGACAGGGAGGCCTGGTGTGCTGTGGTTCATGGGGTTGCAAAGAGTCTGACACGACTGAGCGACTGAACTGAACTGAACTGAACACAGTCCTATAGGACTTCCCTGGTGGTACAGTGGTAAGAAATCTTCCTGTAAATGCAGGAGACACAAATCCCTGGGTCAGAAAGTTCCCCTGGATAGGAAATGGCAGCCGAACGCTTGTATTCTTGCCTGGAAAATCCCATGTACAGAGGAGCCTGGTGGGCTATTGTCCATAGGGTTGCAAAAAAGTCACAATCGAACATGCACATGCATAGGGTTATACTGAGTTAATTCTTGTAAGCACCTGAATATGTAGCTAATGCATGTTACTTTGTTGCTGTTTAGTCACTAAGTAGTGTCCAGCTCATTTGTGCCCCCATGGGCCATAGCCTGCCAGGCTCCTCTGTCCATGAGATTTCCCAGGCAAGAATATTGGAGTGGGTTACCATTACCTTTTCCAGAGGATTTTCCTGACCAAGGGATCAAACCCACATCGCCTGCATTGGCGGTCTGACTCTTTACCTCTGAGCCACCTAGGAACCCCAAATCACATTACAGATCCAACCAACTGACTTGAAAATAATGAATCTTAAACTTCAATTAAAATCTATGTAATACGTTGCTGATGATCTGAAGAGAAACTTAATTTACATCCTAAACTGATAATCTGCATGTTAAATATCAATAAAATCAGATACGGAACTGAATAAATACCATGCATTTTTTAGTCCCAATTTTGAAATCAAAGTATATTGACTTTTTATGTTTTTATAAAAGAACCTTAAGGAGCTTGTTAATTATTTTTGGATGTCCTTGCAAACAGGCCCCTTCTGTTGCACATCTCACACCTCAGAGTTTTTTCTACATGAATGCTTCAGAGTGGTTTTGATGTTTTCAGATTCTTGCTTTATCAAAGACATTTATTAATTGAGTCTTTGAGTGTGTTATGTATGTTATGGATTAAGGCATGCATGCTTGGATAGAACATCAGATTTTTTTAACTCCTCATATCACTTAGGGTATTTTTATTTCATATCACTTCTAGTCAATCCTGATTTTTTAACTCCTCATCTCAGCTAGGGCATTTTTATTTCATATCACTTCTAGTCAGTTCTTTTGGGAGAAGAACGCAAGTGAATGCTGAGTTAGGAAAATTAGTTAGTTAATAAATTTGGGATTAGCAACGGCTTTGTTGAAATAAGAAAATTAAGTTATCTTATGTAAGTAACATTTTATTCCATTAGAACTCACAAGCCTTTATCTATCCCTTATCTTACCTGGGAAAAAATTGTTTCACCTGAACCTCAGTTTCCTCAATACATCATGGAGCTTAAGAAATTCTATCTTGCAGGATTCTTTCTACCTGGGAGTTATAAAACACACTTAATAGAGGGTCAAGCTGCTCATTGATACACAATAAATTTCAGAGTCATTATTTCCTTAGTGGGAGCCATGATTTTTTTTAAAGTACTTTTGTTATTTTGTATTATTAGATTCTACAAACAGACATTCACTAAAAATATGATTACAACAGACAGGGAATTTAATTCACGACTCCTCTTGAGTCATTAGAGGGAATATGAGATAGATTCAAAGAAATAAGGCATCTTCCAGGAACATTCTCCTAAATATATAGATATTTATCCTACTCTGTGTTTCTTCTTTGTAACAGGAAACTATTACCTTTCTTTTCATTAATTTAATTAATTATTAATACAATTAATTAATAATACATTCATTGATCACAATATTTTTAGTTGTAAGGAGTCACCAACATGTGGATTGCCTCTTATTTGTAGGAATGATTTATTTCTGCCACACTGGTAATATTACCTAATGAGTATAGGGCACTAGTGGTAAAGAACTTGCCCATAGAGATGTGGGATTGATCCCTGGGTTAGGAAGATCCCTTGGAGGAGGGCATGGCAACCCCCTTCAGTATTTTTGCCTGGAGAATCTCATGGGCAGATGAGCCTGGCAGCTACAGTGCATGGGGTCACAAAGAATCAGATGCAACTGAAGTAACTTAATATGCATTCACTCTATACTGAATATATATGATGATAGGCCCTTTTCATTATGTTTTTTCATATAAATATTACAATCAGGCTCGGATCTTGAAGCTGTTATTTTCTACCTATAAAAGTAATTTAAAAATATATAAATTTTAAGAAATTGATGAAAATGTAATTTTCATTGATGAAAAGGTAATTTTAAAATCTATATAATTGATGAAAAAGTAATTTTAAAATCTATAAAATTTAAGAAATTGGTGAAAACGCATATATAAATTGTCAGAGCTAAGATTTGAGCTGAGACCATCAGTTCAAACTACTATATGCTATAATTGTTCATTTTCTAACTCAAATTTCCACTTAATATTTCATTTCTCTGAAAATAATCAGTGAGTTTGATTATTTGTAACTCTAACAAATGATATCAAACACATTCTAAAGTCTGAATACCTCTGGGAGGAAATGGAAAATTTATACATGCAGACTTAGAAAATGATATGAATGTAAGCGTGCCATTTCAGATGGCTTTATGAAGAGAAATTGCTTCAAAAGTCTTATTCTATTTTTGAGTAAATAACAGCTAAAGAGGGGATTTTTAAGTCTACTCCAAATTTTCAATAAAATCTATATTATTCAGGAACTAATATTATTTTCTTCAGGCCCAAGTTAAGTAAGTGACTATTGAGAAATGATCATCATGTAAAGATACATGTTTCATTGAAATTAATTTCTTCTTTTCTAGATCTATCTAGTTTAGGCAATAAATTATAAGATGGAAGGTTTTTAAATATAGTGTTTATTCATTTTAATGGTAAATATGCACACCAAATGCCCTATGGTGAGTAAATAATAAATTAAATAAAATGAAGTAGCTCTACATTCAATAAAATGTTTCACTGAAGCTCCTGCAGGTGTGAGATGCATATGCTAAAGTCTAAACCACCATTCTAAAAACTGCTTTTGTTGATACATGCTAGAATAATATTGCCAAAAATAAGAATTTTGACTGCATTCCTCCTCTCTATGGAGTCCCACTCTAGCCATTGGTGATAATAAATCTCAGTAGTCAATGTTTGTTGTTGTTGTTGTTGTTGTTTGGTGTGGACCATTCTTAAAATCTTTATTGAATTTGTTACAATATTGCTTCTGTTCTATGTTTAGTTTCTTTTTGGCCATGAAGCATCTGGGATCTTAGCTCCTGACCAGGGATCAAACCCACATCCTTTGCACTGGAAGGCAAAGTTTTAACCACTGGACTGCCAGAGAAGTCCTTAGTCAATGATTATTAACAGGACTCTTTACTATTTCCCATGTGCCAGGCACCATGCAGAATGCCTAATGCATAATATATATTCCTTAGTTCTTCATTCTCATTTCATAGATGAAGGAACTAAAGCTTGGAGAACTTTAGTAATTCACCCAACGACAAGCAAATAGTTCGAAGCTAGGGCACGACTGAGCCACTTCACTTTCGCTGGTCACTTTCATGCATTGGAGAAGGAAATGGCAACCCACTCCAGTGTTCATGCCTGGAGAATCCCAGGGATGGTGGAGCCTGGTGGGCTGCCGTCTATGGGGTCGCACAGAGTCGGACACAACTGAAGCGACTTAGCAGCAGCAGCAGCAGCAGCAGCAGCAGGGCATCTGACTCCAAAGCTCCAAATCTTATTTACTGTGGTTTCCTAAAGCTTGCTACTCATTGCCTTTTTTATTTTATAAAGAATAAAAATAATGAAAAAATATGAATCACTTCATGACAGTGTTAGAGGACTTTGATATATAGCTGCTTTTGAGCCCAGATTTCTATATTAGTGAACTAAAATACAGTACTCAAAAAGACAATATATTTATTTTATCTACTTAATGGACCAATAGAAAATTAAAGAAAATTCAGAAATATACAGCAAATGTCATTGTAATTATTCATGGTGTTCTATCTAATGTCAAATCAATTCTCTGGGAAATAGAAATCTAAAAAATGTTTTTATATTCATAATTATACTTTGGCAGTTGGATTAGTGATAATAAAAATAAATTCTGTATGTCTGACTCTGTCATTATTGCTAGAAGTAATAGACAAGGTTCTGTAAACATAGTTTATAACTGACCTTAAAACCTCTATGTTCTCTTCATATTTCTTTAATAATTATATCAATTTGTACTCACAGAATAAGCAATATCAAGTTATATATCATGTATCAGAGAGCCAGACTAGTTTATTCAATATTGTAATCTAATTTCTGGGAGTATTTATGCACATGATAAACACAAATTATATAATTGAAGAAAAAGAGGAGACATATATATACAAACATATAATTTTACATTTATTAATAGAAGTTATACTGCTTTTGAATCTATAGAAATGGTAGAAAATTTTTTGCAAGGAAGTCATTTAGCATTGTATTACTGTATATAAGATTCATACATTTGCAGTAACTGAAAATATCTTATTTTTGTACAGATGTCCATGTAATCAATAATGTTATTTTTTATGTTAACTAAGAAATTAGGAGTCAATTTTTAGAAAAGGAAGTAGATGCAAAGGAGTAGTAGATCAGGCAGTTTCAGAAATCAGCCATAAACAGCTTTTCCACAGAGATTCATGATGTTGTTCCCAAGGAAAGACAGTTACATGACCTCAGATTAGTCTCTTCCTTATTATTTGATTTTTTTGGATAAATAGATTGTGCTATGTTCTCAAAGTATAAAGGATGATACATTCTAATATTATTGGAGCATTTGAAATGGCATAGATAAAAGCCTATTTAGGGGGGCATAAGATCACCATAAGCCTCTTGTCAATTTCCAAAGAATTCATACATATCAAAAAGGACTCAAAGAAAAATAGCAAAAAGGAACGATAATGAGCCAGTCAAAGCAAATGCTTAATGCATCTCCACTTCAGCATTAATCATACTGTATGTGGGTGAGGGTCAAAGTGGCTGAGGTCAATAGAGAGGATTCTGGTAAAAGCAAAAAGAAAAACCAAGCTAGTGATTTCAGGCAGATTGAAATTTTAAAAGTGAAACATAAAAGGTCACAAAATCAGATTCAGTTTGCAGAAGCACAGTGGGCAAGTTTTAATGACTTCTCAGCAGAGCCTTTTAAGAGAAGTACTCCAGTTTGAACTGTCCAGACAAACCAGACTTTTTTATCAACAGGAAAATAAATGGAATATTCTGAAGATTATATGAGATTATATAAGTTGCTTTATGGAGGGCATTTGGCTACTTTGAATGATTATAGTATCTTTTTTGTAAAAAGGGTTTAAAATGTGTGCAAGTTTTATTTAGTACAGGTAATTTAGATATCATTTTATATTACAAATATGCAATATGTAGATATGTGTACATATATATTTTTAGAGATATGATACTTTCTGTAATTAAACTGAGTATGTATTGTATTTATAAGGCTTTAAAAATATTTATGTAAATAGTATCCTCAGAGGTCTCTAACTTCCTTTTTAACAGATTCTGAGAGAGAAGCAATTAAGTTCTTTGCCTAACCATATTGACTCCATCAGACAATCCACACTGCATTTGAAAACAAGCAGCACAAGGAAAAAGAAGAGGAGGATGAGGGAAACAGGAACAGAAACACAAATTTTCCTGTTTATAATACAAATAGTTCTTTGTTAATTCTCTTGCTGAGGGATTTTCAATTTTATCTCAGGATTTCTTTTCAAATATATTTACTATTGTTTAATTCAATTATTTATTCAAAGCTTATTTGATAAGGTACGTTTCAAGGAGTAGAACGGTTTCAAGGATTATAAAATATATATGGTCTGTGCTTCATAGCTTTATAATTAAAGGTAGCTTTAATAAGTGTAGCATAAATTCAGGTATTTTTTGTAATCTAGAATAAAATAGTAACCATGCAAGTAGCTACTTAAAGCTTAATAGATAGCTCTGTAGAAGGCAATGGCACCCCACTCCAGTACTCTTGCCTGGGAAATCCCATGGGCGGAGGAGCCTGGTAGGCTGCAGTCCATGGGGTCGCTAAGAGTCAGACACGGCTGAGAGACTTCACTTTCACTTTTCACTTTCATGCATTGGAGAGGGAAATGGCAACCCACTCCAGTGTTCTTGCCTGGAGAATCCCAGGGATGGGGGAGCCTCATGGGCTGCCGTCTATGAGGTCGCACAGAGTCAGACACGACTGAAGTGATTTAGCAGCAGCAGCAGTACTGAAATTACTTCAATTCCTGACCCTTTTCCTTTAGAAATACAAACATATTTATTTAACCATAGGTAATTTTCCTTGAAAATAAATGTAATTGAATATATTGATACTGGCATATGTCTGAATCATATTAGCAATAATATATAAATATGTTTGTATATATATATATATATATAATTTTATTCTACTAAACTAATATTCCATTCTCTATATCCACATTGCCACTAATTAGTTCACTTAAGCCACGTGGATTATTGTGGTCCCAACTGGACTTTCTGCTCATAATCATTCCCAACCTGTCAGTGATCTCAGGTACAGCACCTAATTTTTGAGCTTCCCACATGCTAGGACACTTAGTAACATTTCTACCCTCAATTATTTGCTTTTGTATTTTTAACGTATAATTGCAGGATAATTGCTTTATAATGTTGTATTGGTTTCTGTTGTTCAAAGTGAATCAGCCATAAGTATATTCTCTTGTTCCAGAATTACATAAAATCATGATAAAAATGAACTAATGTTTTTAATATACTTTTGGTTTTTTGGAAGATAGAAAGCACTCAATATATATTAAATCTTCACAGTACTCTTGAAAGTACACAGCAGGAAAATAATTTAAATTTATAGAGGGGAAATTTTATCATAAACATATTTGCCTAAGATTCCTCCTCTAGTAGATGATGAACTAGCAATGAAATCCAGGACTCTTGGTCAAAAATTCTTCATCTTTTTTCCTTACAGTTAGGATGAAAATATACCCCGATTTCTCCAAGGAAGTCTTACCTAATATCTAATGTCTTAAATCAATCATTAATTGTGCCTTCTTTCACTCTTAATAGTGTCAATAAATCATAAGGTTATCATAACTATTGCTCAGGGAGAAATAAGAAGAAAATCAGAAATAGACTAGGCTATACCAAAGTTATTTTGCTGTCAGTGTTGATCAGATATTAGATTATGACCATTAATGATATAATAATCTATTTTAAATGACATAAAGGGTAGAAACTTATATAAATATTTTTAACTACTTTGAGATGGACTATTGTTTTGTTTTGTCTATTATTTAAATACTACTGAATTATCTATGACAAACTCTGAAAAAAGTGAATGTTTCAGTTGCTCAATCATGTCCAACTCTTTGTGACACCATCAACTGTAGCGTGCAATTCTCCTCTGTCCATGAAATTCTCCAGGCAAGAATATTGAAGTGGATTGCCATTTCCTTCTCTCGTGGATCTTCTTCGACCCAGAGATCCAACTGGGGTCTCCTGTATTGTAGGCAGACTCTACCTCTGAGCCATCAGTGGCTCTAAATGTTGTCTAAATAATTTTAAGATGTGAAAATAGACCCAAGATGGATCCAAACCAATCAAGTTTGATATACCAGCCAGCGGATAAAATGGGGAAATTTAGTCACATGCCTTGTAACAGCTGAATCAGATTGAGTGAAATCAGAGAGGTTCTTTCTGATTAAACAGAAGTCCAATTCAGTTCAGTGCAGTTGCTCGGTTGTGTCTGACTCTTTGAGACCCCATGGACTGCAGCACGCCAGGCGTCCCTGTCCATCACCAACTCCCTGAGTTTACCTAAACTCATGTCTATTGCGTTGGTGATGCCATCCAACCATCTCATTCTCTGTCATCTCCTCCTCCCGCCTTCAGTCTTTCCCAGCATCAGGGTCTTTTTCAATGAGTCAGTTCTTCACATCAAGTGGCCAAAGTATTGGATTTTCGGTTTCAACATCAGTCCTTTCCAATGAACACTCAGGACTGATCTCCTTCAGAATGGACTGGTTGGATCTCCTTGCACTCCAAGGGACTCTCAAGAGCCTTCTCCAACACCATAGTTCAAAAGCATCAATTATTCAGCTCTCAGCTTTCTTTACAGTCCAACTCTCACATCCATATATGACTACTGGAAAAACCATAGCCTTGACTAGATAGACCTTTGTTGGCAAAGTAATGTCTCTGCTTTTTAATATGCTGTCTAGGTTGGTCATAACTTTCCTTCCAAGGAGTAAGGAAGCCTTTTTATTCCATTGCTTTAGTCACCATCTGCAGTGATTTTAGAGCCCCCTCCCAAATAAAGTCAGCTACCGTTTCCACTGTTTCCCCATCTATTTGCCATGAAGTGATGGGACGAGATGCCATGATCTTAGTTTTCTGAATGTTGAGCTTTAAGCCAACTTTTTCAGTCTCCTCTTTCACTTTCATCAAGAGGCTAAAGGGACATTAGTCTGTGTTCCCTACATAAATTAATAATTGACTACTAAGCTAACATTTTTCTAATTTTCTTCGGTCTTATAACTTTAAAACTGCTGATGTGAAAACTGGATGTTTTCTGATAGATGCTTATTTTGTAATGCACATATTTCTCTTCAGAAATGAACCCTTGATATTAGTGATCTTGGCTCTTTTGTCCAGTTTCAAAGATCTTTTTTTTTTTTTTAGAAAGTTATAATTATTGTTACTATTTTATAAAAAATCATGGACTGCTTTAATGCTGCTCAGTTCAGTTCAGTTCAGTTGCTCAGTCGTGTCCGACTCTTTGCGACCCCATGAATTGCAGCAGGCCACTCCCTGTCCATCACCATCTCCCGGAGTTCACTCAGACTCACGTCTCAGCATCCCAATTTCTAAATGTTGAACAACTTGACAGAAGTTGATGTTCAAATTTATTCAAGCCCAGTGTATGTGTATAAGATATATGTGAGATGTGAAAGGACTATGGGTGTGGGTGTGTTTGTGGGGTGTGTGTGTGTGTGTGTGTGTATAAAGGACACAGAGTCATTCCAAAGAACTTAGAGAAAATTGCTCCTGAAAATCCTATAATGGAAAGCACAGGGCAAGAATAAAGAATCTATGAATGTGCCTGTTCATGAAATTATTTAAATATTTGTTTTAAAACAAGACATTAACATAACTATTATCCCCGTTATTTTGGCTTAAAATTTATATACCCATTTAGATAAGTTCATAGTATGTTTTATATAATATATATAATATGTTATTAATACAAGGAGATATTTTAAGAAGAATATAAGAACTATAGTGTCCATGTAACATCACTGAATTAGACTAGAGAAAAATCCACAGTAAGCTATTTGAACAAAATTTTTTCAGCTTTGTTTCCTTCAACTATTATTGGAAATTCTGCTATAATACCATAATACTCCTTGATTAATTGAGTTCTTGAGTTATTCTAAATTTCTCACTGTACTGAAGTCCACTTCTAAAACCTTGCATAATCCTGTCAGTGAGAAGTTTGGCAAAAATTATTTTTTTAATCAAAACCACTTTAATCTTATTCTCTGATATTACATTAGATTTTCTGTCAGAAGAGGCCATTATAGTTGGAGGGAAAACTTGATAACAAAGTGAATAAGGTAAGATGTTTCAAATGGTGGAAAATAATCTTTTACAACTACTACAATCAGGTTTATTTCTTTTCCATTATATTTGATAAGCATGGTCCAGTTGTTCAGTTTTTGTATATAGCCAAAAAATGTCAAAAACTTCGGTTTCTACTGAAGTTTTTCAGCAGGACAATCTTCATATTTGCACAAAGGTACTTTCATTTGCTTGAGATGTTAACTTAACAGTGCTATTTTTCATAATTTCCAATATAAAATGGAGCCTCATCAGTGACAAGAAAGCAGTTATTAATGCTGAAGATTAGACATTGTAATTTGCATCTGCTTATGCTCTCATCAGAATGTCCTTGCTTCAGAAAGCAGACACAGAGCGATAGAGTTCTTTAGTTGGCCTCGTGGTTTGTTTTGTTGCTTGGAGATGCTCGCCTGCAGACCTGTACTGCTTACACTTACTCAGCAAGGCTTGCTCATGGATTTGTTGTATTGAATCACTACTTACAAACTCAGTTTCCTCCACCACTGAGCTATTTTGATGAGTGTTGTCAGTGCCAGTGTGGGGAGAATCCCAGGGATGGGGGAGTCTGGTGGGCTGCCGTCTATGGGGTCGCACAGAGTCAGACATGACTGAAGTGACTTAGCAGTAGCAGCAGCAGCCAGTGGTAGAATTTCCCAATCTTCCAAATACCTTAAATTACTTTAAGCCCTGGATTGAAATCTGTTAAAAACATTACTTTCAGACATATTTGTTTCGTCATATTTGAACTCCTTTAAAAAATACATGGCTTGAAGAATTTTGAGCATTACTTTGCTAGTGTGTGAGATGAGTGCAATTGTGCGGTAGTTTGAGCATTTTTGACATTGCCTTTCTTAGGGATTGGAATGAAAACTGACCTTTTCCAGTCCTGCAGCCACTGCTGAGTAATCCAGATTTGCTGACATATTGAGCACAGCACTTTCACAGCATCATCTTTTAGGATTTGAAATAGCTCAACTGGAATTCCATCACCTCCACTAGCTTTGTTCATAGTGATGTTTCCTAAAGCCCACTTGACTTCACATTCCAGGATGTTTGGCTCTAGGTGAGTGATCACACCATTGTGATTATATGAGTCATGAAGATTTTTTCGTACAGTTCTTCTGTGTATTCTTGCCACCTCATCTTAATATCTTCTGCTTCTGCTTCAGTTGCACTCAGCTCACACACTAGTAAAGAAATCCTCTTTCTTGTTTGTGAACCTAGATGCGAGCATTCAGTCTTCCATTAAGTGATACATTAGCTTCAGGGTTTTATTAAAACTTTTTATCAGGTCGATGAACTTCTCTGCTATTACAAAAATTTTGTTTTTAAAATTAGGAATAATTTTTCCTTTTTTTTTGCATCTTTTGACATGATCATATGTGTGACATGGTGAACAAGATTTTTTTTTTGTCTAATATGAAAGCAACCTTCTATTCTTGGGATAAACCCTACTTCTTTATGTTTTGTCCGTTTTGTACATTGTTGGATTATATTTGGTAGAAATTTCTGAGGAACTTTATTGCATGTATTCATGAGGAATATTGGTCTACAGTTGGATGTTACTGTAATGAGGATCTTAGAGAATAAGCTAAGAATATTACATCTCCGGGCTTCCCTGGTGGTTCAGTGGTAAAGAATCCGCCTGCAGTATGGGAGGGCTGGGTTTGGGAAGATCCCCTAGAGGAGGACATGGCAAGCCACTGCAGTATTCAGAATCCCATGGACAGAAAAGCCTGGTGGGCTGTAGTCCAGGAGGTCGCAGAGTCAGGGAAGACTGAGCATCTAAGCAGCAGCAGCATTTCGTCTTCACTCTTTGGAAGAGTGTATTGAGAGTTGATGTTAGTGCTATCTTTAAAGTACGGTAGAAATTACTAGTGAAATCACTTAGGCATAGAATTTTCTTTGTGGAAGAATGTTAATGACTGATTTTATTTTTTCATGGATGTGGGCCCTAGATATCTTATTTTTAATAAACTTAGTAGTTTTTGCCTTCAAGAAATTTGTTCATTTAATCCATATTATTGAACTTATTGGCATAAAGTTGTTTAAGAAAGTAAAAGTGTGAGTCATGCAGTTGTGTCTGACTCTTTGTGACCCCATTGACTGTAGCCCATAATATTGCCTAATTATTATTTCTTTTTATATCTATAAAATCTATAGTGGTAATAGTGGTACAGTTCTCTCATTTCTGATACTGGGAATTTTCTTCATCTCTCTTTTGTTCCTGATCACTCTGGCTTCAAGCTTATAAATTTTATTGACTTTTAAAAAGAGCTAGATTTTAATCTCATTGATTTTCTCTGCTGTTTACTGTTTTCTAATTCACCAAATTCTTTTCAATATATTAGTTCCTTTCTCTGTTTACTGTTGATTTCATTGACTCTTTCTAGTTCTTACAGAAAAAATTGAAGTAATAAAAATTTATTTTTTCTTTTCTAGTATATGCATGTGTATTCCTTTGGCTTCTCATATCTAGGGTTGCTGTTGTGAAAACTTATAAATAGTTGTTTCTTTGTTTTGATTTGATTTCCTTTTTTGATAGTATTTAAAATTTTCTACACTGTATAATTAGAAATAGACTTAAAATTTTTTATCCTGCTTAGCATTCTAAAAGCTCTATTAATCTGACATTGTTTTTATCCTACTGACTAGAATTACTTTTTTTTTGTTTCCCTTATTTCCTGCTTCCCTTTTTTAGTTAAACCAACTGTTCTCAAAGACTTCTAATCATGTAAGCATTCTTTAGTTGTAGTTCTTTATACATCTATTTTGTTCCTTAAATCAATATCACATTATACTACCTAGTATTTCTAGTTTCTTTTTTATATTTACCTATATTTGGTCAATCTTTCTTTGTTTTGTGTGCATATCATCAATTATTAATTTAATTATATTGATATTTTGTTTGTTTTCTTATGTATCTGTTCCATTAATTCTCTTCATTTTGCTCTCTCCTTTTCAGTGTGTCTTTAACAGTGTTTCATATTCTCTTTAGAGCAGATCTTTTTTCCTATAATTTTATATTCTTCTGGAAACTTTATCTGCCTCAAGTTGTAATAAGAAACTGAGAGGAGGGAAAAAGAATAGTCTCTTGCTCACATTGGACAGTCTTTTAGGAGGTTAGAGAGAGGTGAGCTGTCCCCCTGGACAAATCTGCCCTTGCAGTCTGTTCTTATTTGTCCATCAGCTTCTCCCGACTACCGTGGAACATCCCTTGGGAGACTCTTTCTATACTTACATTCAAGGCCTGCTTATTTTTAAGATCCACATTTCAAAGTTGTAACCTCTAATCTCAGATAAGGAGTAAAGAGATGATTATTAACAGAAGCAATTCAATTCTCAGAGATGAAAGCATTGTCTGTACCTGTTGCACATCTTTATTCCACTGGCCTCTGGTGCCAGGCTGTTTTCTCCATCTCACATTGTGAAGGCTTAGCTGTCATTATTTCTCCTATTTAGAATCATTGTAGAGCATGTTATGATATAGCCAATATGAAGGAAGAGAAGGGATATATATATATATAAAATATAAAGTATTTATGTATACTTCCTACCCTATGATGATAAACACCACCACCCCATTTTCTCAGATTCAAGTTTTCCCTTCCACAACAGAACTCACTTCTTTTTGTGAACCCAAGGGCTTATCATAATTTTTTTTTGTATCTAATACAATTCTTTCTTTTTTTAAAATATTTTATTTTTACTTTATTTTACTTTACAATATTGTATTGGTTTTAATATTAGTTTAAGGCATCAGTAATCTCTTCTTAACTTACATGGGAAAGTGTACATTTTCAACAGCTTGTGTTGATCTACTTTTTTGACAGGAACAAACAGATTTTCATGTGTTTTTCTTTTCTTTTTTTTTGAGGCTATGGATATGGACATTTATGTATCTTAATTTTATGTGTGTATGTATTTTTGGCTGCACTGGGTCTTCATTGCTGTGTGGGCCTTTCTCTAGTTGTGGTGAGCAGGGCCTACTCCCTCATTGCGGTGCATGGGCTTCTCACTGTAGTGGCTTCTCTTGTAGGGCGCACGCTCTGGACCCATGGGCTCAGTAGTTGTGGCTTCTGGGCCCTAGAGCACCAGCTCTGTTTTTGTGGTGCCTGGGCTCAGTTGCCCCACGGCATGTAAAGTCTTCCTGGACCAGGGATTGAACCCATGTCCCCTGCAGGTGGATTCTTATCTGATGTACCACCAGGAAAGTTCTCCTTTTTCTACATTTTCTTTACTTATGACATTTTGATAGTTACATTTGTATTGTCAGAGATAGAAATATTATATATATATGTAGCCCATTATATTGTAGGCCATTAACTGTATAGTTAATGGCTTATAATTTACTCTAGGACATGACCATATGTATACATACATAATGCACACATATAATCATACTCATATCCACAGTATATAATTATATGAAAGATGTTTATTAAGATGTCAATCTTGAAATGAAAGATTAATATATAATCTAAAATTGTAATATGTGTTTTTGCTATATATTTTGGATGGCATCATTTATAAATTAGTCATATAATTTTATTTCTATTATAATATTTAGACAGGGAAATTCCAGAAGCCAATCTCTGAGCTCCAGGTCTATGTATAAGTATGTACTGGAACCAGGAATAACAAAAGAGGGTTTACTCAGTCCTATGCATCAGTTAAAGGAATAAATCTCTCCACTCACCCAATCTTTTCAGATAAATAAGCTTTATAATTGATATATTAGAGACTTCCCTGATACATTAATTTTTCTACTGGACCATTGTTTAGAATGCTAAAGCATTACATTTAGTTCAGTTAACTATCTTTAAAGCTTCAAATATAGTACATTAAAATGTCTTCTATCTTACTCAGTTTTATTCATTTGCTAGGGTTACCAAAATAAAATACCACAGAGTGAGTGACTTAAACAGCAGAAGTTATTTTTTTCACAGTTTCAGAGGCTGAAGTTCTAGCTCAAGATGCCAGTAGGGTTGGTTTCTTCTGAAGCCTCTTTGCTTGGCTGACCTCTCTTTGTGTGTTCAGCCAGTGTTCCCGCTGGGTGTGTGCATTCTTCATGTGTCTTCCTGTGTCCAGATTTCCTCTCCATATCAGGGCAACAGTCAGATTGGATTAGAGCCCAACTTAATTGAATCATTTTTCATTAATCACCTGTTAAACACTGTATGTCCAATACAGTCACATTTTAAGGTACTGAGGGTTAGAATTTCAACATATAAATTTTGATGCTACAAAATTAAGCCCATAATACCAAGATTTCTGTGAAGTAAATTTTTTGTGTAATAGTAATGTAGCCACCTCATGCAAAGAGTTGACTCACTGGAAAAGACCCTGATGCTGGGAGGGATTGGGGGCAGGAGAAGAAGGGGACAACAGAGGATGAGATGGCTGGATGGCATCACTGACTATGGACATGAGTTTGGGTAAACTCCTGGAGTTGGTGATGGACAGGGAGGCCTGGCATGCTGTGATTCATGGGGTCGCAAAGAGTCAGACACAACTGAGTGACTGAACTGAACTGGATGTAGAGAAAAAATAAGAATCATATCTTAAGGAATAAAACAAAACATTTATTTTGGAGAGTAAATTACTGAGCAACTCCATGAAAATACATAAATCTAGGTCCTATTATTCTTTGGTAGAAGTAATTAGGAGATATTAGTAGAAAAAAAATTTGATTTGGGAACAGATAACAAAGCTTCTAGGCTCAGCATCATTTCTTATTAAACTAATGATCCTTATTAGGCCCCTGAGTCCTCTAAGTCTTGTCATTCTTTCTCATAATTTGTTTAGTAGAGCAATGTTTGGAAAGATCAATTGAGTTATGTATATGCAAGTTCTACTATAATTGTAAATAATATATTATCATTTGATATTAAATCATTATTATTATTACTATCATTATTAAAATTATCTTCAGGTTCATACAGCACATTTTTGATAAAAAAGAAATATATGTTCCCTGTGTCATTTTAAATGAAAATAAGTAGTATTAATTTTGTTGGAAAAATTTACATAAGACTTTTCAGTAATTTGAAAATTATACAGTATCTGAATTTGGTGGAAATCAATGAATATTTGTTGTGTCCCTCTTATGTATAAAATACTACCTTGGGTACCATGCATGATACAAATGTGAGCAAAACTTATTTCTGGCTTTTAAGGCAATTGGTCCTAGTAAAACTTGTATGCTTATTTGAATATGGAAGTTTCCTTAAAGGTAAAACTCAATGAAGTGTGGTTACAACCTTGAGGAGATTTGTAGAAACTTATGACCTTAACTGTTGGAGCAAAGTGGAGTGATCAGAAATTATATTTTAAGAAGATAATTGAAAAAGAGAGTGATTAGAGGGAAACAGACCAATTTAAGAATTCATAGTGTGAGTTTGAATGAGAAATAATAAGGTAGTGAAATCAAATAACATTTGAGGAATAGATAAGGGAATAGTAAATGACAAAGACATTTAGAAATGAGTTTGTAATCTACTAAAATATTATTTTTCTTCCTCCTTCACTTTGTGGCTTTATTTATCTACTTTGCATCATCAAAATCTGTATTCTTCCGACCCTCCTATTAGAATCTAAGCTGTGTGAGGCAGAATATGTAGCACATATTTTGTTTTTCTCACAGAAAATACCATGAGAAAATTTATACAATACATTCTTATTATAATTTAAAAGTTGAATTTTATTAAAATATATGGAATGAACAGTTTTTATTCTAGGTGATAGTGAGGGAAGAAAGTAGAAAGAGGTAATACCATATACATGAACATAAGTTGGGAAAACAAGATTTTGTTGGGGAAAATTTTTCAGTGGCTCTAAACTGGTTCAAGTTTAAGAGACTGGAACTACAAGTGATTGGCAGTGTTAAATAAATAGACTCTTTCCTTTTTTGCTTACCAAGAGAACCTTAGATGAGAAAAGCATTCCATTAATGTATTCATATTCTTAAAGTTTTCACCAAAGGTAGAGATTGAAAAGGCAATCGCAGAAGTTTAGAGAAATCAAATGTTAGAAGGGAGAGATAGAAAGAAAGAAAGAAAATGACATCTTAAAATAGACTAGAGAGGTGGAACCATTAAACTATAATGTTATATAACACAAGAGAGAAGAGAGTGAATGTCAAGAAGACTGAGTATAGAAAATGAGAAAGCCATTGGTGTGTTTACTGTGCAAATAGGACAAAGTTATTCGAAAGGCTTTGGTCTTCCCCAGTGGCTCAGTTGGTAAAGAATCTGCCTGTAATGCAGTAGACCTGGGTTTGATCCCTGAGTTGGGGAGATCCTCTGGAGAAGAGAATGGCTACCCATTCCAGTATTCTTGCCTGGATAATTCCATGGAAAAAGGAACCTGGTGGGCTACAATCCATGGGGTCTCAAAGAGCTGGACGAGACTGAGCAACCAACACACATTTGAAAGGTAGAAATGGGAAGGACAAGGGAGAGAGAAAATAGTTTTTGAGTCAGGACTTGGAGAAGTATAATAGCTCATGATCAAGCAACATCATAGAGGTATGATACAGGGAAGCATATTTCTAATAATACACAGGTAGGCAAGAGGAATTTGAGGGAACTGACATGAATGGCTTCAACAAAACTGGAGACAAGGTCATCTGATGCCAAAAACAAGTAAGAATGGGTTTTGATGATTTAGAAGTATATAATCATTTTCTATGGCCATAGAAAGAGGTTAACAAAAATGATAACCAACAAAAAAGACTCATGTGAGATCTGTTTGTGGTAACCTATCATTAATAATACACTCTGAGATTTATTACTCATAGGTTAAATGATAGGTTAAAAATGAGGCCATTAGTTTGGGGGATTGAATTCTAGAAGTAGTGCTGCCTCTAAAACATAAAATACATAGGCTATATAAATATTAGATGATTTATCTAAGATTTTACTTTTGGCTTTTCCAATTGTAAAATGTTTTCTAAAGGCATCTGCTTGCATGCATTCCAAGTCACGTCCAACTATTTGTGACCCTTATGGACTGTCCACTAGGCTCCTCTGTCCATGGGATTCTCCAGGCAAGAATACTGGAGTGGATTGCCGTGCCCTCCTCTGGGGGATCTTCTCCATTCAGGGATCAAACTGGAGACTCATGTCTCCTGCATTGACAGTAGGGTTCTTTACCACTAGCACCATCTGAGAAGCCCCGCTAAAGGTTCACTTCTTTTCTAAAAATGATTTTATGTTCTGATGAGTCCAAGATAAACTTCTGAATCGTAGTGAATCTCATTGAAAGAGAGTGCTCCAGGATTTTGAAAAAGAACAAATTACTGTAAAACTATGAATAGTCAAAACCATTACTATCATATTATAACTTCGGAGGAAAATTTTTAGAACAATGCGTTATGATATACTGTGTTATGCATGATATTTTATACATATTAAATAGCATATACATGCATGTGTATATATACATATATATTTACAGTGAAATATATCAGAAAAACTAATTTATATTATAAGTTACAAAGAGTACTTAGATCAAATTATTCAGAAGTAAAAGCAATGGTACCCCACTCCAGTACTCTTGCCTGGAAAATCACATGGACGGAGGAGCCTGGTAGGCTGCAGTCCATGGGATCGCTAAGAGTTGGACATGGCTGAGCAACATCACTTTCACTTTTCACTTTCATGCATTGGAGAAGGAAATGGCAACCCACTCCAGTGTTCTTGCCTGGAGAATCCCAGGGACAGGGGAGCCTGGTGGGCTGCCATCTATGGGGTCGCACAGAGTCAGAAACGACTGAAGCGACTTAGCAGCAGCAGCAAACTCACTAAGGATTGTTTAAATTAATTGAAATAAACTAGTCCAATCATTTATTTTAACAACAAATGTATATCTAAGCATGCATCAATTAGTTTTTGTTTTGGATATTTCATGGTCATGTAGATGTGTCTTCTATGTTCTCTGAACACACAAAATGAAAAAGAATTAACAGATCCAGTTAATGAAACACTTTTTAAATTATGTAGTTCAGTATCATGGACTTACTTTTGTCCATCCCTTTGAACATTGCCCCACTTTGTCCTCATTGTAATGGCTAATCCTGGCAGGGCTTTTATATCAACTCTAAGTGTATTTGGTCTCCACTTGCAGTTATTTAAGAGATATGTGCATCTCCAAAAAAAAAGTAGTTCTATAATCATATACTATTACTGTTCCTAGTTTACTAACACTTATGTCAATGTGATTTTTTTAAACATAACGGTACACTTCACTCTCTGGAATGCCTTCCACCAACACCATAAATAAACTTGTTTTTTTTCTCCCAGTGGTAGCAGTAAAGGAAAGTTATAGACTGACCAAGCCTTTGAATAGAAGATAATGAGGTCCAGATTAATTACTATGTAAAACATCATATACAAAAATATTCATGTTTTTGATGTCTTAAGTTCCTTTACTGCATTAATGACTGTCCTTCTGCCTGCACCTATTCCCCTGTCTTTGGCTTTACTTCTCTGAACATTTTCTGCACAACTGTCTAATGTTTGTTATATATGGGTTTCATGGGCAGATTCAAGAACATTGTGTATTATTTTAGGTAGGAAACTGTATTCTTGTAAGTCAAATACCTAATTAAATATGTGGATGCAATCTCCTGAGGAAAAATTATGAAAAATAGGAGAGTTTGGAAATTATGAAAAGTTAGGGCAAAGCATGCCTGTGTGCTCAGTTATGTCCAACTCTTTGCAACCCTGTGGACTATAGCCCATAAGGCTCCTCTATTCATGGGATTTTTCCCAGTAAGTTGCCGTTACCTCCTTCAGGGAATCTTCCTGATCCGGGAATTGAACCTGCATTTCCTGCCTCTCCTGCATTGCAGGCGGGTTCTTTACTACTGAGCCATCTGGGAAGCCCAGAGCAAGGCTCATGCCTGTGTATTAGGTTACTTAGCTTGAGAGTAGTGAATAACTACAGCTTTATGACAACTTAAGCAACACTTTTTTTTTAATGGCAACATTGCTAGGAAAGGCTTTAAAGAAAACTTAAATTTAATTATTTTACTAATAATGCACCTTTTCTAAAAGTAACTAAGCAACACTCTAAAATATTCTATGAGTCATTCTAATGACATTTTCTTTTGTTCAAAATACACATTCAAACATTTTAGCTTCTCTTTTCCTATAGAAGGATTTTAAGAAATGGTTTATGATGTTTCCAGTTGGGCCTTTTGCCTCAATTTTTAAAACAGAATTTTCCTTGACATCATTAAAAAGGATATTTTATTAGTAGCATTTGCTCAGGCAAATTAGTTGGTTACGCTAGCAGTTCTGCTTAGTTTTGTCAAGTCAAAAAGATGTCATCAGCCAAAATTTAGGACTGGAGTCAGTCAAACTGCCATCTCAAAACTTGTCTTTACCATCTGGTTTGATGCTGTCTTGACATAATATCTTTTTGATGGATGTAACAAAAACTTGCCATCAGCAAAGGCGGCATTCCTCAACATCTGCAGCTTCATTAGAATCAACAACAGGGTTCTGCTGGGGTAGCTGTGACACCTACGTCAGCAAGTGCTCAGTCTGAGTGAACTGGAGAGCAAGCTGCTTCTTCCCATGGCAATTGCCCCGTTAGGCAAAGATTCACATTCTTACTCAGATACCTGCATTGCATCCTGAGGTTTCAAACCCCTGTGTCACCCTGGAAATGGATGTGGTTATTTCTCATCTCTAGGCATTTATTCTTTAGCTTTCCTAACTGTGTGAAGGGCAGCAGTTTTCCATGTCAATTGATGTAGTGGATTTTGACCAACCTCTTCAAACTGTTGGCTCTCAACCAGTTTGGAATATGAGGTATATTACACGCATGGGAATGTGAAATACATCCCACTTAAACCAGGGCAAGAGTGTTGAGAATTCTAGTCAGAACACAGCTCTTTCTTAAATTATCCTTAAAATATCTGTTCTTAATCTCTGTCATTATCTTATTATATCCTCTGCGAATCAGTCATCTGATTGCTTCTAGTGTGTGTGGGTGCTAAGTCACTCCAGTCACATCTAACTCTTTGCAACCCCATTGACTATAGCCCACAAGACTCCTCTGTCCGTGGAGTTATCCAGACAAGAATACTGGAGTGGGTTACCATGACCTCTTCCAGGATTTCTTCCCAACGCAGGGATTGAACTTGTGTCTCTATGTCTCCTGCTTTGCAAGTCTATTCTTTACCACTGAGCCACCAGGGAAGTGCAATAGCTTCTAGATATGCTATCAGTTGGGCTTTCCAGGTGGCTCTCATGGTAAAGAAACTGCCCCCCAATGCAGGAGACATAAGAGACTCAGATTCGATCCCTGGGTTGGGAAGATCCCCTGGAGGAAGGCACTACAACCCACTCCAGTATTTTTGTCTGGTGAATATCCATGGACAGAGGAGCTTGGCGACCTACAGTCCATAGGGTCACAAAGAGTCAGACATGACTGAAGTGACTGAACACACACATGTGCTATGAAATGCCCTCTGGTTATATATTTCACACTTTGTGTTTTAAGTCAATTTTTTCTTGGTGTTCAACTGAAATATCCAGTTGAACATCCTGTTACCCATACAGATGTTAAAGAGATTGTAGGCAGATTTAGTTTTTATATAAATATTTTTCCTCTAAATAAATAAAAAATATTAAAAATAAATAAAACAATCTTTAAGAGGACTACATTATGTACAAATCCTGTAGACTGTATCCATGAAATGAATATCATTTAGCAAAGGAAACCCCTCAAGAGATTATCTTCAATATTGTGGTTTGCTAAAAAAAAAAAAAAAAAAAAAATTCTTAGAGCTTTCATTTAGGAGTTACTTTTAAAACACAGTTATATACAGCACAAGAAAACCAGCTCCTTTTATAAAACTATCCTGCTTTCAGAACAACAACAAAGGTAGTGTACAGCTTACATTTAAACATTGTTTTACTCCAAATATGTTTTCTTCTTTCCCAAAGAAAATTTATCCCAATAGGTATGATAGTTTAGTTGCTAAGTCATGTCTGACTCGTTGGGACCCCATGGACTGTAGTTCTCTGTCCATGGGCTTTCCAAGCAAGAATACTGGAGTGGATTGCCTGGGTCTCCTGCATTGAAGGAAGACTCTACTGGCTGAGCCACCATTGTTAATAATGAAAATATTTGAAAAGATATAGCATAACATCTGAAGGCAATTCTAGAAAAAGTATTTTAAAAATGCATCAAATTTAAGACAAAGTGAGTATTTTGAAAGTTCAAGAGTCATCTGGATGTGTTGATTGGATAATGTTCATTTAATAAGTTATTGATTCATTTTCTATTTATGGAGAACTGTGTGCTTTCTGGACATGGACACAGTCATATGGAAAGTAAAAATAAAGTGACAAATTCATTCTATTGAAAAAACTAATACTCATTATGAAAAAACTTTTTTATTTTCTAAGTCACAATAGAAAGCATGACTGATAAAGAGAGATAGCTAAACAGAAAATACTGAAATAATATTGTACTATATTTTCTAATATTATTGTTATTATTAATTTCCCAGCTATTATTGCAATAGAGAAGTGCTTTTTTTTTTTCATAAAATTCTTGAATTCAAAAGTGAGTACCAAATTATCATTATTTATCCATACTGAAGTTTAACTAGTCCTTCAGTTTTACTTTCCCTGACAGAGATTACATGGTTAAAAATATACTGTCCAGAAGGTGAATAATCATATAAATATATTAGAAATAAAAAGTCCATCTTTGTTATATTTACTGAATTTTAGTTTCTTTTCATATTATTTTTATATTATTTATTACACAATTTTCACTAATGCTATTCATTAGCTTTCAGTTAGGACTTTGCTAATTTATATTATAATAAAATTTTAATGCCTATTAATGAAAGTGAAGGTAAAGACCTAAAATTTTACTGTTTATTCTTTTTAGAGGTTCATTGAAATTCTTAATCACATTCCTTAGGTTTGATGTTTCTTTTCTTTAAATAAATCCATCCATATCTAATTTCATGCATTTTTAGTCACAGCTGAGCTCCCATGCCTATGTATTAAGAAGGCTGAATTATGGTTGTTATTTTTTAAATTGCCCTTGAAACCTCAATCACATCCAAAATTAATTCAAAATTTTAAAAAGTGAGTTTTGTGAATGTGAATAAGTTTGTATTTAAATACTAGCATATACCTTTCTTTATTTGTTTCAACCACAGTGTGGCCAAGGTGGTGTCCCCATATTTAAAGGTTAAAGCTCTGTATATAAACAGTTCAGAACATTTTCTTGTTTTTTATGAGTATAGTTAGACTCACATATTTATCCAAGCAATCCATATTACTCTTTAATTTCATTGGCATTGTCAAGAACAATTCTCCTCTCTAGCTTTTAAAGTGAACTTTTTTCTATTCATTTTGAATGAGTCTATTTGTAATAATTTCAAAAATCATTCACATATACTTAAATAGAAAACATTTCAAAATAAAGTCCATAAACCATGATACAGAATTTTATGTACTTTGTTAAATGAATTAGAGGAAAAATAGATTTTCAGTTAAAGAGTAGTAGTAGTCTTAGTCGCTTAGTCATGTCTGACTCTTTATGACCCAGTGGACTGTAGCCCACCAGATTCCTCTGTCCATGAAATTCTCTAGGCAAGAATACTGGAGTGGGTTGCCATTCCCTTCTCCAGGGCATCTTCCCAACCAAGGGACTGAACCCAGGACTCCTACATTGGCTAGCAGATTTTCTACCCTCTGATCCACCAACTGTAGGGTTTTCAGTTAAATAGTTAATCCTAATTTTAACAAAATTGACTGATTAAATAGGAGCACACATACACAGACACACGTCCGAAAATATATTTTTGTAGCTACACTTTTGAAACCTTACTTACTTGGAGTGCTTGTTTATTTTTAATATTATTACTACTTATACTTCAGTAATTCATTCAAAAATGTGGATATTCCTTCTAAAAAATAGTTGAAAGTTTCATAGATTACATAGATTATCTGTGATCAAATAAAGTTTAAGATTGGACCTATTTAGAAAGAAACCTAGATCACTGGTATAGAAAGCTTGGCATGGTCTACTGTTCTTGAGTGATTGTGTCTGTGGAGAAAGAGAGATCTGAAATAGAGCTCCTGTTGCAGAGCTTACTGAACAAAATTAAAGCTTAAACATTAGCAAGCAGAAATAAAATGGAATAAGATCTGTAGCTACCTAGGGTATGGAATGCTAAGTCAGGAACTTATTTTAAAAATAATAGTTCAGTTCCTCGGCCATGTCTGACTTTTTGTAATCCCATGGTCTGCAGCACACCAGACTTCCCTGTCCATCACCAACTCCTGGAGCTTGCTCAAACTCATGTCCATTGCATCAGTGGTGCCATCCAACCATCTCATCCTCTGCTGTCCCCTTCTCCTCCTGCCTTCAATCTTTCTCAAGATCAGGGTCTTTTTCAGTGAGTCAGTTCTTTGCATCAGGTGGCCAAAGTATTGAAGCTTTAGCTTCAGCACCGGTCCTTCCAATGAATATTCAGGACTGATTTCCTTTAGAATGGACTGGTTGGATTTCCTTGCATTCCAAGGGACTCTCAAGAGTCTTCTCCAACACCACAGTTCAAAAGCATCAGTTCATTGGGGCTCAGCTTTCTTTATGGTCCAAATCTAACATCCATACATTAGTACTGGAAAAACCATAGCTTTGACTAGATGGACCTTGTCAGCAAAGGAATCTCTCTGCTTTTTAATGCGCTGTCTAAGTTGGTCATAGCTTTTTTTTCTAAGGAGACGAGCGTCTTTTAATTTCATGGCTGCAGTCACCATCTACAGTGATTTTGGAGCCCAAGAAAATAACATGTCTGACTGTTTCCACTGTTTCCCTATCTATTTGCCATGAAGTGATGGGACTGGATGTCATGATATGAGTTTTTTGAATGATGAGTTTTAAGCCAGCTTTTTGGAGGTCACCATAGGCCAAACAACAGGGAGAGATCACAGCTCTGCCCATCAACAGAAAATTTGATTAAAGATTTACTGAACTTGGCCCCGCCCATCATAACAAGACCCAGTTTCCCCCATGGTCAGTTTCTCCCAGCAGAGAGCTTCCATAAGCCTCTGAAAACCACAGTCACAGGAAACTAAGGAAACTGATCCTATGGATCACAGCCGTGTCTAACTCACTGAAACTATGAGCCATGCCATGTAGGGCCAACCAAGATGGATGGGTCATGTGGAGAGTTCTGACAAAACGTGGTCCCCTGGAGAAGGGAATGCCAAACAACTTCAGTATTCTGGCCTGAACTCCATGAACAGTATGAAAAGAGAAAAAAAATAATAGGTATATACCAAATATAAAACTTGGACTAAGGAAAAATAAAAATTAATCATCAATTTTATTGAGACAGTGTCTAAAAGGCAACCTCCAAATCTATGCTTTCTAACTTGAAATGATTATTGAATGCTAGGAATTAATCAGAGATATAGCCACATGTGACCTATTTCTACTTGAAGGTACAGGCAGAAGATTCTAATAGAGATTTGTATCAAAACAAAGAAAGAATTCTTGACAAAAGTTATTTTAATTAAATACAAGAGTTATGGCTAGAACACATGCCGGTTGTCTCTGCCACTGCCTTTGATAGACAGTGTTAAATAAAGCATGTAGGTATTGACATTCCTTCCTGGACTAAACCCTGTGCTGATTAATGGTGGATACCTACTCATTTTCCTTGTAAACTGTCCTGGAATTGGTTTGAATTTAGCCTCAAACTGCTTAAAATATTCTTTTTGCACTCAGTGGATTTAACTTTGTTCAGGTGATATAGGTGGAATTGAACAGGTTGCCAATATCTCTCTCTCTCTCTCTCTCTCTCACACACACACACACACACACACACACAGACAAACCACAAATATTCTTACCATTCTCTCAAATTTAAGGTTAAATTTAGCTTTATTTAGGAATCACTTAGCAGATACCTAAAATCATCATTTTTTTGAATTTACTTCAAAGGGTTTCTTGAAAACTCAACTATATCTTATTATGCGTATAATTCTGTTTTTTTTTTCCCTTCTTTTGGTATTTCTACTGGATTGTTGTTGTTGTTGTTTCCCATTACATATACTCATTTGCATAAGTATTTTTTGGTGTTCCTTTTAAACTTTGGATTGTTTAACCTGTTGGTGTTGGTTTAATTGCTAAGTCGTGTCTGACTGTTGTGACCACATGGACTGTAGCTGACAGGTTCCTCTGTCCATGGGATTTTGTCTTGCATCTATTTTGCTTCATCCTACAGTACTTAAAGTTTATTTTGGTGTGTCTCTAAATCACTGCCTTAAATAATACCAACAACTAATTACAGAAAAGCAATTTTAGCAAAATTGTGTCCACTGTTAAAACTCACAGCAAGTTGCTTTAGTATGCAAGTTGCAAGTCTGCCTTAAATGTTGGGATAGATGTTTGATTTCCCTAATCTCACTTTTCTCATTTTTGTGATGGCTATCCCAAAACCTATATCACAGGGACATGAAGAGATTTAAATAACATTATGTTCTTAAAATGCTTAGCATAGGATTCGCACAATAATAAGTTCTAAGTTTAGTAGTTTTAAGAAAAGTAGCTAAGAAAATACGTAGCAATATCAATCTGAGCCTTCCTTTAATGGATCCTTACGTTAATGGTAATTAGCCCATTATTTTAACTTACCTGCCTGAAGATTAGATTTAGTACATTTTCATGATCAATCTGAATATTTCTTTCAGTTATCCTATAACTTCATGTGTAGTTAATACCTTTAGAGTTAATAAAAATGTATTCTCTAAATTTGGGAGGGATGCTTCTTCAGCAATACTGTATTTTTTATAATAACCTGATGTTTCATAACTAATTGCTTACCACTTCATTGGTGCACTCTATCCATTCCTTCAAATATATATCAGATGCTTTTCTCTCAGTACCTGTGCTGGGTGTAAACACTTGACACTGTAACTCACCAACCATCATGAAGAGTACAAAGAGTAACCAAATAAGCATTAAATAGGATGAGTGAGTGGGTGGGTGAGCGAAGTCGCTCAGTTGTGTCCGACTCTTTGCGACCCCGTGGACTGTAGCCCACCAGGCTCCTCTGTCCATGGGATTCTCCAGGCAAGAATACTGGAGTGGGTTGCCATTTCCTTCTCCAATTAAATAGGATACATACTTAAAAATTGCAAAGGTTGGCTACAGTGTACTACGAGAACATGTGAAGTGAAGTGAAAGTCGCTCAGTCGTGTCTGACTCTTTGCAACCCCACAGACTGTACAGTCCATGAGATTCTCCAGGCCAGAATACCAGAGTGGGTAGCCTATTCCTTCTCCAGGGGATCTTCCTGACCCAGGAATCGAAACGGTGTCTCCTGCATTGCAGGCAGATTCTTTACCAACTGAGCTATCAGGGAAGTCCTTCTATGAGACCATAGAATGATTTAAAAATCTACTGGCTCAAACTGATTCCTTTTTATGGCTGAGTAGCTTTCCACTGGAGCTTAGGTGAGTTTCCAGGTTGTGCTAGTGGTAAAGAACCAGCCTGCCAATGCAGGTGATATACACAGATTCAATCCCTGGGTCTAGAAGAGCCCCTGGAGGAAGGTGTGGCAACCCACTCCAGTATTCTTACCTAGAGAATCCCATGGAGAGAGGAATCTGGCAGGCTACAGTCCCTAGGGTCACAGAGTCAGACACGACAGAAGCGATTTAGCATGCATGCACACAATATGCCTTTACCATTTAAGCCAGTAACTTTTAACGTAAGTGTATGTTCTCATAGAACACTGTAGCCAACCTTTGCAATTTTTAGGTATATATTCTATTTAATGACTAATTGGTTGCTTTTTGTACTCTTCATGACTCTTGTTGAGTGGTGGTGTCTAGTGTATCTCTGCACCTAGTACAGGTATTGAAAGGAAGGCACCTAACATATAACTGAAATGACTGACTGGACAGAAGAGCCTGGCAGGCTGTAGTAATGGGGTCACAAAGAGTCGGATGTGACTGAATGACTAACACACACGCATGCACTCACACATACTTTCTATAAATAGCTTCTAGTACCTAATGTACATCAGGCACTATTCTAAGTAGAAGGGGATAAAATGATGAACAAAACAAGGCAAAATTTTCCATCTTCGTGTAGTTTATCTCATAACAAAAGAAGCTAGGAACTGAACTAACACATCAATAAAAAATAGGAAATATGTAATATACAGCATAGTTGTTAAGTGCTATGGATGAAAATAAAGCAGGAGGCACATCTGTGTTATCTTGGAATGGCATTATAAAGAGAATAAACAAGGGAAGTCTCTTTGAATAAGTGATGTTCGAGCAAAGATTGAAAGGAAGTGAAATTATGAGACACAGACATATGCAAGAGAAGTATCGTAGAATTAGAGAAAATGGCAAGTTCAAGCATCTGGGTTAGATATGGCTCTTCTAATTAACATATGCCTCAGGTTAATGATTTATATAATCATTGATGTAATTACCTTATACATATTAAATTCATGATTATTGTGATTAAGTAGACTTGATTAGCCAATAGATGGAGAAATAATTCAAGTTGTTTCTCTCTCCTCCCTGTGGCCTGACTGATTTTTTTCTATTATTTAGAAACAAAGAATCCATTTTGTATATATATATGTATATGGTAACACAATACAGACATTATATAAACATCATTCTTAAAATGTTTTGATGAGATTTGTATCATTTCCCAGTAAAGTTTAGAAATTCTGGAAAAGGTACTGGTTGAAAGTGAAATGATGGTACTATTTTTTTTTAAATTAATTAATTAATTTTAATTGGAGGCTGATTACTTTACAATATTGTGGTAGTTTTTGAAATACATTGCCATGAATCAGTCATGGGTGTACATGTGTTCCCCCCCATCCCAAACACCCCCTCCCTTCTCCCTTACCATCGCATCCCTCTGGGTTGCCCCAGTGCATTGGCTCTGAGTGCCCTATTTCATGCATTGAACTTGCACTTGTCATCTAGTTCGCATATGGTTTCAATGCTATTCTCTCAAATCATCCCACCCTTGCCTTGTCAAACAGAGTCCAAAAGTCTGTTCTTTACATCTGTGTCTCTTTTGCTATCTTGCATATAGGGTCATTGTTACCATCTTTCTAAATTCCATATATATGTGTTAATATACTGTATTTGTGTTTTTCTTTCTGACTTACTTCACTCTGCATAATAGGCTCCAGTTTCATCTACCTCATTAGAACTGACTCAAATGTATTCTTTTAAATAGCTGAGTCCATTGTGTATGTGTACCACAACTTTCTTACCATTCGTCTGCTGATGGACATCTAGGTTGCTTCCATGCACTAGTTATTGTAAACAGTGCTGCAATGAACATTGGGGTACACGTGTCTCTTTCAATTCTGTTTCCTTGGTGTGTATGTCCAGCAGTGAGATTACTGGTTCATATGGCAGTTCCAATTTGTTTTTTTGTTTTTTTTTTTACTTTATTTTACTTTACAATGGAGTATTACTCAGCTATTAAAAAGAATGCATTTGAATCAGTTCTAATGAGGTGGATGAAACTGGAGGCAATTATACAGAGTGAAGTAAGCCAGAAAGAAAGAAACCAATACAGCATACTAACACATATATATGGAATTTAGAAAGATGGTAATGATAACCCTGTATGTGAGACAGCAAAAGAGACACAGATGTATAGAACAGTTCCAATTTTTTAAGGAATCTCTACACTGTTCTCCATAGTGGCTGTACTAGTTTGCATTCCCATCTACAGTATAAGAGGGTTCCCTTTTTTCCCACACCCTCTCCAGCATTTATTGTTTGTAGACTTTTTGATGACAGCCATTCTGACAGGTGTGAGATGGAACCTCATGTGATAATGAGTGATGTTGAGCATCTTTTCATGTGTTTGTTAGCCATCTGTATGTCTTCTTTGGAGAAATCTCTGCTTAGTTCTTTGGCCCATTTTTTGATTGGGTCATTTATTTTTCTGGTATTGAACTGCATGAGCTGCTTGTATATTTTGGAAATTAATACTTTGTCAGTTGTTTCATTTGCTATTATTTTCTCCCATTCTGAAGGCTGTCTTTTCACCTTGCTTATAGTTTCCTTCGTCATGCAAAAGTTTTTAAGTTTAATTAGGTCCCATTTGTTTATTTTTACTTTTATTTCCATTATTCTGGGAGGTGTGTCACAGAGGATCTTGCTGTGATTTATGTCAGAGAGTGTTCTATGTTTTAATCCAGGAATTTTATAGTTTCTGGTTTTATATTTAGATCTTTAATCCATTTTGAGTTTATTTTTGTGTATGATGTTAGAAAGTGTTCTAGTTTCATTCTTTTATAGGTGGTTGACCAGTTTTCTGATCACCAGTTGTTAAAGAGATTATCTTTTCTCCATTGTATATTTTTGCCTCCTTTGTCAAAGATAAGGTGTCCATAGGTGTGTGGATTTATCTCTGGGCTTTCTATTTTGTTCCATTGATCTATATTTCTCTCTTTGTGCCAGTTCCATACTGTCTTGATGACTATAGCTTTGTAGTGTAGTCTGAAGTCAGGCTGGTTGATTCCTCCAGTTCCTTTCTTCTTTCTCAAGATTGCTCTGGCTCTTCGAGGTTTTTTGTGTTTTCAGACAAATTGTGAAATTATTTGTTCTAGTTCTATGAAAATTACTGCTGGTAGCTTGATAGGGATTGCACTGAATCTATATATTGCTTTGGGTAGTATATTCATTTTCACCATATTGATTCTTCCAATCCATGAACATGGTATATTTCTCCATCTATTTGTGTCATCTTTGATTTCTTTCATCAGTGTTTTATAGTTTTATATATACAGGTCTTTTGTTTCTTTAGGTAAATTTATTCCTATGTATTTTATTCTTTTTGTTGCAATGGTGAATGGGATTATTTCCTTAATTTATCTGTTTTTTCATTGTCAGTATATAGAAATGCAAGGGATTTCTGTGTATTAATTTTATATCCTGCAACTTTACTATATTTATTGATTAGCTCTAGTAATTTTCTGGTGGTATCTTTAGGGTTTTCTTTGTAGAGGATCATGTCATCTGCAAACAGTGAGAGTTTTATTTCTTCATTTCCAATTGGTATTTCTTTTATTTCTTTTTCTCTCTGATGCTGTGGCTAAAACTTCCAAACCTATATTGAATAGTAGTGGTGGACACCCTTGTCTTGTTCCTGGCTTTAGAGGAAATGCTTTCAATTTTTTTCCATTGAGGATAATGTTTGCTGTGGGTTTATCATAGATGGCTTTTATTATGTTGAGGTATGTGCCTTCTATGCCTGCTTTTCAGAGGTTCTTTTTTTCTTTTTAATCATAAATGGGTATTGAATTTTGTCAAAGGCTTTCTCTGCATCCATTGAGATAATCATGTTTTTTATCTTTCAATTTGTTGATGTGGTGTATCACATTGATTGATTTGCAAGTATTGAAGAATCCTTGCATCTGTGGGATAAAGCCTACTTGGTCATGATATGTGATCTATTGGATTCTGTTTGCTAGAATTTTGTTGAGGATTTTTGCATCTATGTTCAGCAGTGATATTGGCCTGTAGTATTCTTTTCTTGTGGCATCTTGGTCTGGTTTTATTAGGGTGATGGTAGCCTCATAGAATGAGTTTGGGAGTTTACCTTCCCCTGCAATTTTCTAAAGAGTTTGAGTATGATAGGTGTTAGCTTTTCTCTAAATTTTTGGTAGAATTCACTTGTGAAGTCATTTGGTCCTGGGCTTTTGTTTGTTGGTAGAATTTTGATTACGCTTTTGATCTCCTGGCTTGTGATGGACCTGTTAAGGTTTTCTATTTCTTCCTGGTGCAGTTTTGGAAGGTTATACTTTTCTAAGAATGTTGCCATTTCTTCCAAGTTGTCCATTTTATTGGCATATAGTTGCTGATAGTAGTTTCTTATGATCCTTTGTATTTTTGTGTTATCTGTTGTGATTTCTCCATTTTCATTTCTAATTTTACTGATCTGATTCTTCTCCCTTGTTTTCTTGATAAGTCTGGATAATGGTTTGTCTATTTTATTTATTTTCTCAAGGAACCAGCTTTTAGTTTTGTTGATTTTTGCTATGGTCTTCTTTGTTTCTTTGTAACTTATTCCTACTCTGATTTTTATGATTCCTTTCCTTCTACTAATTTTTTGGGTTCTTCATTTATTCTTTCTCTGGTTGCTTTAGGTGTAAAGTTAGGTTATTTATTTGATGTTTCTCTTGTTTCTTGAGGTAAGCTTGTAATGCTATGAACCTTCCTCTTAACACTGCTTTTACTGAATCTCATAGGTTTTGGGTTGTCGTATTTTCATTTTCATTTGTTTCTATGCATATTTTGATTTCCTTTTTTATTTCTTCCATGATCTGTTGGTTATTCAGAAGCATGTTGTTTAGCTTCCATATGTTTGTATTTTAATAGTTTTTTATCCTGTAGTTGACATCTAATCTTACCTCATTGTATTCAGAAAAGATGCCTGAAATGATTTCAATTTTTTTGAATTCATCAAGGCTAGATTTATGGCCCAGGATGTGATCTATCCTGGAGTATATTCTAAGTGCACTTGAGAAAAAGGTGAAATTCATTGTTTTGGTGTGAAATTCTCTACAGATATCAATTAGGTCTACCTGGTCCATTGTATTAGAAAATGATGGTTCTTTTAAGAGTTTCAAATGTTGATGATTTTTTTTCCTCACACCTATTTATATTTCAGAGTTTCAATTAGAGAGGAGCTAGAGACCTAGCAAAAGTGTAATTAATTTTAATCCTAAAGGAAAGGGAATTATTTCCTCTGACTGCCTGTCATACATCCCCTCATCAATTTAGGTTACACCTCATCTGTCATTTGTCATGGCATTTATCCCACCATTTCATAATTCTTAGTTTACTTTTCCAGCATTTATGAGATATTGAGCTTTGCATCCACAGTGCCTGGTATGGTCTTTGTTACTAAGCTGGTACTCAACACATATTGGAATGAAAGAACAAGTGAGTGAATGGGTAAGTGAGTGAATGGGTAAACAAGTGAATGTTTCCATGTTCCTATAAATTATAAATTATTCCAAAGGTAAAGGAATAGATATCAGAATTTAATAGGTATATGGTGCAGTCCTAGAAGAAAGTTGTTATGTTTCTCCATTGATTGATCATATAAGTTTGCAGCAAGATTGAAATCCTGATATCTTTAGAGAGTTTTATTGCTAATCAAAGTGACTTTATGTCTGTTCTCATTCATTCCTCCTTAACATTTCTGTGAAATTGTTAAGAAAGCATTTTATTCGATAATGGCCAAGAAATTGTGGTTCAGGTTCTTCCATTGACCGAGTGAAGATGGTTCCTAATTTTATTTAAATTTGACCAAATGACAGTAAAATCTATTGCTGGTTGCTATTACTTATGAGAGAATAAAATATTTGACCGTGAAATTTCATGATATCTCATTTAAAGAATAAAATGCAATGGCCAGAAGAATCATCAGCAGGAATTCTAAACAGGATAGAATGAACTATCAAATCCTGACTCATCTTCCTCTAAAGGATAACTTTACCAAATAACTTTAAACTTGCTGCCCATCATATTATGCTCAGTCATAATTCTCTGTCTTATTCCTCTGCTAACTCTCAATAATGTTAAGAAGAGCAGTTTTCTCTGTTTTATTGTCTTTCCCTTCAAATAGCCTGTTTTAAGAGATTACAGATGCTTTGAGATAAAGCTGCCAGGATTATTCCAAGGACTGTCAGGTTTGCTAACAACCAAATGCTTTCAGATCACTGCATTTGCCTCAGATCCACCTTTGATATGAACCACATATGGCTTCAGTCCTGTTTTCCTGAATTAACTCTAATTTCCTAGTGACCAAGGTCAGATGAGTCCAGATAGGGCTCAGCTGTTCTTACCTAGCACATATGTTCCAGTGTTGTTGGTAATTTATTTACTGTAATAAAAAATTAAAATGCAAATCTCAGCCAGATTCTCCTTTACCAAGGTCTCCCTTGGTATGGGCTTTTTCAAATCACGTATTAGGAATGACTACATACTGACTTTTTCATAACAATATTAAAAATGCTATTATAGCATTTTTATCAAATATTTAAGTTAATATTAGAAATAAAATTGGTAATGTGGAATTTATTGAAAAGGAATACTTTGAGTAAGTGCCAATGACACCAAATTTACTTTGGTAATTTTGAAAAATCATCAGAAATTACTGCTTCTTCTTCTAGTACTTCACCATATCCATTGATACATCAGAGTTCCACTAATTCTGCTATACATTATGGTTTAGGAGATAAATTATTGTTTCATGAATGTTTTATATTTTAAAATAAAAATAAATGGGTTCTTAACATAAATGAAGTATATCTTTAAAGTTACTTCAAGATGTTTTAGGTGCTATGCTACTAGATAAAAGGGCTTCCCTGGTGGCTCTGAGGGTAAAGAATCTGCCTGCAATACGAGACCCAGATTCGATCCCTGGATCAGGAAGATCCCCTGGTGAAGGAACTGGCAACTCACTCCAGTATTCTTGCCTGGAGAACCCCATGGACAGAGGAGCCTGGCAGACTGCAGTCCATGTTGTCACAAAGAGATGGACAAAAAGCTCTGAACAACAACTACTCAATAAACTTTTTTAAAGAATCTGAGTTGTAGCCAAAACTTCAAATATTATGTTTTAAAAAATATTACAAAATAGTACTGGATTTTCTTTGTATTATTGATGCTTTGAGGTCATAATAGTTCAAACTAGATTAATATTAAAGATTTCTTCTCTTCTTCAATAAAATAAGCTTTCCTCTAGAATAGGCATAAAAAGTTAATTTAAATTCTTGTTTCTAGAGGTTTCATAAACATTTTCTTACCGTTTTTAGGGTATCAGATAGGTTTATATGTCCATGGACACAAAATGATTTCTGAATGTTATTTTTTATGGTTTTGCATTTATTTAAAACTGAATTGGAATATAATTTCTCTACAATGTTGTGTTAGTTCTGCTGTACTATGAAATAAATCACCATATTCCCTCCCTCTTGAACCTCCTTTCCACCCCTACATCCTACTCCTCAGTGTCATCACAGAGCGCCCAGCTGAGCTCCCTGTGCTTTATTTGAATTTTAGTTTGTATTTGACATCGAGCAAAGGGAGTAGGGGGAATAATTCACTTGCATACTAAACAATTTAAGTCAAAGATACTTTTTTAAAGATGGCTTTCAATTTGTAAAATATGTTGTTCACAATAAAAGTTCTATGCCAGTGGTACAAGAATAACCCTTACTTGATTGGCTTTCGTAACATTTTAGATGGGATAGAAACAAAATTTCAAAGCACTGGAGAAGGAAATGGCAGCCTGCTCCAATAATCTTGCCTAGAAAATTCCATGGACAGAGGAGCTTGGTGGGCTATAGTTTGTGGTATCACCAACAGTCAGACACTACTGAGTTGACTAAACAACAACAACATTCTTACACTAATATCTTACCAGTTCTAAATGTCTCTCTCTAGAATGCTCAGGAAAAATGTTGCCTAAAACCCATTAGTTATTGGAGATCTGCAAAGAGCCAGGTAATTTCAGGTTGCATAGTTTATCTTGAGTTCTGTCAGAAACTAAAGTTATATATGTTTACATTTGGAATCATCTTTTTTTTTTTTATTTTAATTTATTTATTTATTTTTAATTTTTACTTTACAATTCTGTATTGGTTTTGGCATAGATTGACATGAATCCACCACAGGTGTACATGTGTTCCCAAACATGAGCCCCCCTCCCACCCCCCTCCCCACAACATCTCTCTGGGTCATCCCCGCGCGTCAGCCCCAAGCGTGTCATATCACTGAATGTTATTTTTAAAGCACAACATCTTTTGGCATCTGTGAATTTTTAAAAAGTCTTGTATTTCTTATTCTTAACAAGAATTTTTAAAATCCATTTGTTTACATTTCATAGCCTCTGAAAACTGCTATTATAAAGAGACAGTGCCTTATGAATTTGTTTTATTGGTTTTATGTTGATATAGCAAAAACCAAGTCAACTTACAAGCCTCAGCATTTTGATAAAATAAACACTGCTAAACATTGACATCCTAAATCTGCCCAATATAGAAGGAAAAGTGTCCTTAATATGGGACACACACACATATACACACACCCCAAAAGAAAGAAATTTATTCTGGTGTTTAGAGTGACAGTGTAGTTGTGTGAGAAAATCAGATTATTTTATTTTGAATATTTTAAATATATTTCCCTGGTGGCTCAGACAGTAAAGAATCTACCTGTAATAAAGGAGCCCCAGCTTCAGTCCCTGGCTTGGGACGATCCCCTGGAGACGGAAATGGCCATCCACTTCAATATTCTTGCCTGGAGAATTCCATAGACTGAGGAGCCTGGTGGGCAGTCATCCGTGGAGTCACAGAGTTGGACACGATTGAGCAACTAACACTTTTCCTTTATATTGCTTTGATGTTACTATTTGTTTCAATCAATATCTATGAGACTTGATTTAATTTATTTACTTGACTTTATATTACTGTGTACAATATAACTATAATGATAATACTTGGGAATATTTTTCATTTTTGCTAAAGACATTATTGTCTCATTATGAAATTAAAATTCTTCTTTAAAATCATGATGTCATAAATCCTATCAGCAAGTTTCTGTTTAAAATCTGTCTTCACTATTAATTTTTTTTTTTTTTTTTTTGGGTATCAAGTAGCCTTAGTATACTCACTTGTGAAGTAAAGGAGTGGAACAAGATGTTCTCATGTTTAATTTTTTTTCACTAATTCATTTTTTAACTTGACTACACTCTATCTGAATAACTTCTCTTCTATATCTACTTTGCCATTATCTTAATTCTTGCCTTTTGGAAAATTTATATTTCATGCTTAGTTTATTACCTGGCTTTCATTTTTCATGTTTCTCTTAAATAATACACTATTCTAGACTGTCCTTCCTAACAAATTTGGCATCAGTGGTGCCAACCTATATTCCAATTCCTTAGTCTTTTCTGGTGCTCTGCGTAGGTCCTCACTTCTCTATGTCACTGTTGCTGGACAACCTTCAAAGACTGTTTACATTTGGTTCAGCAGCTTATTCTCCATGCCTGATTTTATCTTGTCCCTTGGCAATGATCACCAGCTACTTTATGGAATGAAGCTAACCTTAGTCTAAGAGGAGATTGAGAGGACATAATATACAGATCAATCTTTTAACATGCCCCATCTTCCACCTATGAGCTTTAGTTCACATGGCAACTTGATATTTCCTTATTTCTAAATAAGTGAACATAAACTTTCAGACAATATATAAATATTTATTACTTTTGTTTTTAATTACCCACTTACTGACCTTAAATGAGATCTTCCTCTTAATATTTAACTTGTAAAGCTTTCATATACTATTTTTAACCTTAAAGATCCTATGGTCTTTTTTACTTTGAAAGTATTCAACAATTTTCTATTTTACTAGAAATAAAACTAGCTGAGTCTCTTTATTTTCTCCTTATGCATTAGATCTTAGAGTATTAGCACAATTCCATATGTATTTAATATATGTATTTTGAAATTAGAGGTCAAGTCAGTTGCACTGTTTTAAAATCCTCTTTTATTCTACATTTCACTTGAGGATTCCATTTTTTTATATCAGATTTTTAATATGTATCTGATCTTTGAATGTGTTTTCTTTCAACAAAGTCCATTTAGAATATTTCTTTGAATTTATGCAATATCTTTTACCTTGCTAAGGATATTAATATCATTTTATTTGTTTTATTCTTTGGCTAAGATCAAGTGGTGGCTCAGACGGAAAGCGTCTGTCTACAATGTGGGAGACCTGGGTTCTATCCCTGGGTCGGGAAGTTCCCTGGAGAAAGAAACAGCAACCCACTCCAGTACTCTTGCCTAGAAAATCCCATGGATGGAGGAGCCTGGTGTCCATGGGGTTGCAAAGAGTTGGACACGACTGAGTGACTTCACTTCCACTTTATCATTTATGTTAGAGACTCACTGCAAGCCACAAGTGCTTAGTTAAGGATGAAAAACTATGAGCTTCACTTTAGGGTGATGTAGTTGTTCACTTTTTTGTAAATCCATGATATGTGCCTTTAGCTGTAGTTGTTATAGTACAGTAATTAAGACTATGAAGTGGTAGCCTATTTACCCATGTTTCCCTCCTGCTTTTGCCAGGAAGAAGCCACATGAGTTTAGGTGAACTATTAACTGCTCTGTGTTTTCATTTTCTAATTTTAGAGTGGTGACAAAAATATCTACCACCTAATAGAAATCTTACAAGACTTAAATGATTTAATATGTATAAATAATTTATAATAATGTTTGGCACATGCTGAACTCTATATGTTAACTGCTATTATTACCTTTTTTGTTGTTATTGTTTTCTTAATATTATTACTGTCTCTTTAGAGAAGTTTAATTTTGCTTAAAAATATCTTCCTGGAGAGATTAAAAGATCAAAGACAGACAGAGGGCTGACTGATCTCAACATTGGTTATAGATTCCAACATGTTCCTTCTAGGCAAGTGTGGCTTGCCTAGATCAACTCATCCAGTGTGCTCTTGTTTACTTCCCACAGAATAAAACCTCTTGGCCTTTGCTTGGGTGGGATGGAGCAGTCACGAAGAGAGTTGTTTTTAAGACAGTTTTTCAATATATTCTACTTTTGTTAGACCTTTAATCATTCTGGCTTTGAGAGGGATATGGAAATGCTAATCTCAGAAACTTTTGCAGGGGAAAAGAGGGCCTTAAAAGTTGATTAGCTCAATTGCCATTCATCTATCTGCATTCCTCCTTCCAAAATTTTGTTTCTGCTGCACTTTATCTGATCCTCTTTTGCCTTGTAGTTTCACACCATAGGAGAGAATATGTGTTCAAAGATGATATTGGTGTTTTTTAATAAAAATAAAACCCAAGCACTTGGTAGTATTATGCTCTCTTTTTAACAAATAGAGTAACAAAAATGTCTTACTATTGCATAGTGTTTTTACATGTAGTGTCCTTATTTAATCCTCACAAAAACCTTAGAAGTTTGGTAGATATTTGACTACCATGTAAACTAAAATTAAAAGAGATTAGTGAGCTTGCATAAGAACATATTTTTTTTTAACAAGAGAAAAAGAATTAGTGATCATTCTGACTCAGACCTACATTATTCAGAACTTATCTATGTATTAGTTAAGTATAGTTAACCAATTATTCATGTGTGGCCATATTTATAGAGAAAAGTACATAGTAATCTTCATATTCAGCCTTAGTGTTTTGTTAAGATACTTTCTTCATATACTTTACAAGCAATCTTAGCTGCTTTAAACTTAAGTGTTTCAGTAAAGTTCATGTTGTTCAAGCCTTTTGTTTTTAAACTAGTGATAACTGACATCTATACTATCTTCACTACTGAAAATTATAAAAGAAATAAAATTTCCAGGTGGCCCTAAAGACTAGTTTTGTATTTTAACTTTCTATAGAAATAGTTTGAATTTAAAGGCATCACATACCAACACATACATACTTGCAATCTACAAAGACTTTAATCTTATCTCCCATATCTGGCTACACAGTGTTGTGTTTTATAGCCATAATTGATAGATGACTGTGCTCAGTTGGAAACTGTAGTCAAAGAATGACAGCCAAACTAGCCAGCAAGCCATATAAAATGTGAGTGAGCAGCAGATAGTCAATATCTCTACACGGAAATATTTGGGTGTTTATTATGAGAAACAAAACAGTTTGGTAACTTTTCTATCAAAACCTATTATCCCATATAAGAATACTAGGAATAGGCTTATTTTCTGTAGACAGGAAAGATGATTGAAGCTGTACAAAAATCATAGACAATAGATTCAAGAAAACCAGAAGTATATTAAGAGATATTTAAGTAAAAATGGAGGACAGGAAGTTATTAATAAGGACCTATTATATAGCACAGGGAACTCAATACTCTGTAATGGCCTGTATGGAAAAAGAATCTAAAAGAGAGTGTATATATGTGTATACTGTAGCCTGGCAGGTCCACGGGGTTGCAAAAGAGTCAGACACAACTTATTGACTAAACAACAACAAAGATGTTACATTTTAAATTGTCAAGTAATGAACATGCAGTTTTGATACATGAATTTTTAGTATTTTCATGGGATTGTGTTTGTTATCAGTCACAGATTCACTAAATCAAAAACTGTGTCCAATTTTATTTTTTACATAAAATCTCTTTAATCTGAAGGTGAGCTCTGATTTTGATTTTATTTTGTATTTTGACCTCACTTAATCCAAAACATTAGGAGAAAACATTTTTTACCTTTGAAAGGAAATGAACTTGTTGTAGCTAGCCTCATTATGTTCCTAATTTGGATAGCGAAATATATCTTTGCAAAATCTCACTATTGGTCATAATGATTCCAGTAAAAATATCACCACAGTCTTAACTATTCCTCTCATTTCCCATATCTACTCCAAACATTTGACTATTTTCCTTAAAAACAACTGACATGCCACCATAGCTGCCCAAATTTGTTATCATGCCAATCTCATTCTGGGTGCTCTAGCTGCCTTCTTTCAAAGACTGGCCTATCAGCATGTTATAATGTTCATTGGAGAGCAAAGGTTTGCATTTTTATTGCTTCATAGCTCTAAGCTTTACTTGTTTTTATAAAGCACATATTGCACCATCAGGTATTTCCCCAACTCCAAATTAATTTTTTTCTTCCCATTTTATCATTGAAATAGTGCCATAATTTTTAAAAATATTATTCTGTACTAACTTTTAGTGGGAGGAATAATATCACGTTTATGTCCTGGCACATGTAGGACTAAATTTATGCTTATACTGCAAAAGATTGTATACCTATTTAATGGAAAATAGTTTCAATGTTTTATGGCAGAACAACCAATGAGGTGAAAATCCTCATTGTGTTTATAATTGGAACATTATGTTTTGTGTTGGTATAAGAATGAAACTCAGGTAAGGGTTTCACAAATGAGCTTTCCATAAGCAGATGCTAACCTTTTTCCTGTTTATGTTTTAGCAGTGCCTTCTGAACAAAACCCATTCCTTTCCTTTAGCAATAAGTCGTACTGAAGCCCTACTGAGAATTTCCAGCTGGATATAAAAACTCTTCTATTTTCTTGGTCCAGGAATCCTTAGTTAGTAAGACCTGGATGATTGATTTCCTGTTGTCCTGAGGCAGGTTAAAAGAAGTTCTATGGTGTCCAGATTGTGTCTCAGCAGAAATGTAGTCATCTTACTTGTAATATCCTTATTTGTAACAAATTCCTCTTGTCTCTTCAACTTATATTTGTATGTGTCTTTGGGGGATAATGTAACATCTGTCTTATAGTCAACAACTGAATTCGGGGGAAAAAAATCTCTTACACTTTTATAGTGTCAATCGGTGTCCAGTGTCTGCATTTTCCAAATTTGATGCTATAGTAATGTCGAAAGATAAAATTGTACACATGAGATACTCATGTGGGATACAAACACAAAAATCCCTCCTTATTAGTCTGTTTTATTCTTTCTTTTTTTATTGCCTCCTATGATTTACTAGTTGTGATCTTTTGAATCTTAGGGCATTTTTTATATATTTGGCTAAATAAATCTGCTCCATGCCTGGAAATACGATGAAGAATTGCTCTGAGAAATGATTCTTCACAGATTTTGATTTTTGTTGTTGTTGTTGTTTACTAATAATACAATTATACAGTATTATGAGCAAACTAAACATAGTTAATTTCATCAAAATATTGTAGGATCACATGGAAACTAAGGAATAACTTTCTTATGTATCCCGTTTTTCCCCAGAAATCAAAAATCTCCACATATGACAAAATGTGGGCCTTTATGAGTAGCAGGAGGCAGTCTGTGCTCGTCAAAAGTAATGAAGAAGGAATCCAGAGAGTCCTCACCTCTGATTATGCGTTCCTGATGGAGTCAACGACCATTGAGTTTGTCACCCAGCGGAACTGTAACCTGACACAGATTGGTGGCCTCATAGACTCCAAAGGTTATGGCGTTGGCACCCCCATGGGTAGGTTTCACGTCAGCCGCTGCTTCTTTGTTCATTAATCCTAGTTGCTGTGAGAAGGGAGAAAAAAACAGTGCCTCCATATGCCATTAGGAATTTTGCTTCAAACAAATGTATCTTGCTATATTCTGTGACTATATAAAAACAGGAAAATAGTTGGACATCTGCTTCTAAAGGAATGAGTAACAAAAGAAAAAATGATTTCTACTAAAATGGTCAGTAGACATTTTTACTATATCAGAGTTGAAAAAATCCACAACACCCCCCGTAAAGGACCTTCTCTTTAATTTTACCCTTAAAAAAAAGTTCGAAGAATAAAATAAAGTTTTTGGAACTTTATTTTTTCAGATTAGTGGTGTATGAATATAGTCTTTGATTTTGCTGACTAAAAGAATGAGCTTTAAATGGTTACTGTGAATAATCATTTTATTTAAGAGAAGTATATGTTTTATTTAAGAGTACTAGTATTTTACCAGTAAAATACCTAGAATAATTTACACTAGGAATGATTGTATTTCACATTCTTCTATATGACAAAATTAGTTTCAGTAATAATCATGGAATGAAATAATAATAATTGCCAGAAAAGACAATGAAAATTTACATTTTTTGAGCTTAATATTTATGTATATGAATATATATATATCTATATGATAAGTTAATGAATCAATAAATACATAATATTAGAGTACATACATACATGCTGTGGGCATAAAAATGGCTCTCCCCAAATGTCCCTGGTTTAATGCCCCAAACATGTGAATATGTTGCTGCTGCTGCTGCTAAGTCACTTCAGTTGTGTCCGACTCTGTGACCCCAGAGACGGCAGTCCACCAGGCTCTGCCGTCCCTGGGATTCTCCAGGCAAGAACACTGGAGTGGGTTGCCATTTCCTTCTCCAATGCATGAAAGTGAAAAGTGAAAGTGAAGTTGCTCAGTCGTGTCCGACTCCTAGGGACCCCATGGACTGCAGCCTACCAGGCTCCTCCATCCATGGGATTTGCCAGGCAAGAGTCCTGGAGTGGGTTGCTAATGCCTTCTCCAGTGAATATGTTACCTTTATTGCTAAAAAGGACTTTGCAGATGTGATTAAGGATCTTAAAATGGGGATATTTTCCAGGATTAACCATGTCAGTTCAGTTCAGTTCAGTCACTCAGTCGTGTCCGACTCTTTGTGACCTCATGAACTGCAGCACGCCAGACCTCCCTGTCCATCACCAACTCCCAGAGTTCACCCAAACTCACTTCTATCGAGTTGGTGATGCCATCCAGCCACCTCATCCTCGGTCGTCCCCTTCTCCTCCTGCCCCCAATCCCTCCCAGCATCAGAGTCTTTTCCCAATGAGTCAACTTTTCCCATGAGGTGGCCAAAGTATTGGAGTTTCAGCTTTAGCATCAGTCCTTCCAAAGGACAGCCAGGACTGATCTCCTTTAGGATGGACTGGTTGGATCTCCTTGCAGTCCAAGAGACTCTCAAGAGTCTTCTTCAACACCACAGTTCTAAAAGCATCAATTCTTCGGTGCTCAATGTTCTTCACAGTCCAACTTTCACATCCATAGATTAACCACGTGGGTCCAATGTAATTGAAAGAGTCCATATAACAAGGAGGCACAGGTGTCAGAGTTACAATTAAGGAGATAACACAACAGAAGTAGTGAGAAAAAGAATGTGCATATGCTAATCCACCTAGGCTGCTAAAACAAAATACCAGAGAGTGCTTAAAAAACAATCATGAACAATGACACTATAATAGTTTTGAGACTTCTGCAAAGTTTTCAACAACTGGGTCAAAATTGATTTTCATGTAATTGTGTTTAATAAATGGTATAGCCTTATTTCTCAATGTATCCTCATTCATAATTTTATTGCTTTTAATTTTGAAAAGTTTCTTTCAAATCAACAAACATGTATACTATAATTAGAGAGTGAGGCACAGATTTATAAAAAAATCCCATTTCATGATAAATTCAGAAATTACAATACTATCCATGTCTTTGTTTTTTTGGGGATCATTTCTAACAACTTTCAAAAGTCTAGGAAGTCCAAAAATTTTCCGCAATAATAGCTTCAAAAAAATTCAGCATTAAACTTTCATATTTGGTAAAGTTTATTCAGGTTCACTATAGCTGAAAATAGTTTGAACTGGCCCTGAGAGAATTTTGAGATATTCACTCCTGTAACATTGCATATTCCAGCATTAATATGATAGATTAAAAATAATGACTCCACAGTCACTGTTGAAATAAATAAAGCAAAACAAAACAAAACTAGAAAGAATCTGCCTGCAATGTGGGAGACCTGGGTTTGATCTCTGAGTTGGGAAGATCCCCTGGAGAAGGGAAAGTCTACTCACTCCAGTATTCTGGCTTGGAGAATTCCATGGATGGCATAGTCCATGGGGTCACAAAGAGTTGGACAGGACTGAGTGACTCACTTTCACTTTTAAGCTGTATAATGAGGATTCTCCAATTAAGTTGCCAAGTGGAGTACAATGTTTATTAAAGAATAAAAAATAAATATTTGCTAATTCAAAGTTCAATAAGTAAGGTTGTTAAAACTCAATAATAAATGTTTAGAACTCAGATGAACAAAAGATATTTTACAGGGAGGGATGTTTTATTATTGACATGTTTTGACTTGCCAGTGTGTGGTGATAGTTGTTGCTACTGTTGTTTTAAAATTCTCTACACAAAATGAACCTCCTTTTCTGCTTACACCGGGAACAGACCATCCAAAGCTTTGCCATTATTGTGCCAAAGTATATATAATTAATTCTAACATATAAAGATGATTGAGTTATCCTAATTATAATAAGCTTAAGGAACATGTCTTTTCAAAATGTTTTAACTTATATTCATAATAAGGATTGAGTTTATTGTGATAGTTTTGTGTTGATCATGTGTTCAAATTCTAGCATACTCCCTAGTTAGATCCCATATGGTTCTTTCCCTCTGTATGAATTCCCTAACGAATTAACAGTTTCATGCAGTCATGTACCATTTATTTCGAGTTTATGATGAGCAACTTTGATAAATTTTCAAGCTTAGTGAAAGTGAAAATATTAGTCACTCAGTCGTGTCTGACTCTTGGCCATACCATGGAGTATAGCCTTCCAGCCTCCTCTGTCCATGGGATTCTCCAGGTAAGAATACTGGAGCAGGTAGCCATTCCCTCCTTTAGGGGATCTTCCCAACCCAGGGATTGAACCCAAGTCTCTTGCAAGAATCTCTGGCAGATTCTTTACCATATGTTAGAAAAAAGGCTGATTATATTCTCAAAACTATCATCATGTAGTATTTTGCACACTGATATTCTATATTTAGTCTTATCATTTATTGTGATCTTGGACAAGTGACATGAAATTTATATTTTCTAAATTTCTCTTTTTTAATTAGTAAAATTAGAGAGTTAGACTAGGAAAACCTAGGGTCTATTTAATGCTAAATATGGTGTTTCAGATAATATGCTTGACAGATTCCTAGAGTTTGATTTAAAGTGGGAAGGAAACTATTATGTGAAGCAATATGGTTTGCTGGTGTCTCAGAACAAATTTTAAAAATCAAACACCTTTAACACATATGAAGAATGGAAGCAGTGATTGGTGGGTTCCTATTGCTTCACAGTTTCATTTGGAAAGAACTGAAGAAAATAAATTCATTTTGTTTCTGAAAGGAGTGAGATTCCTGTATATCCATACCTTCCTCTTTGGTTTACATTATATGGAGGAGGACAGAAATATCGGGCTTTTAGTTGTTATAAGCCCATACAAGATTATTGCCAGCACTCCACGGACTTTCAATTATTTGTTGAGCAAATGAACTCTACATCTAAAAATATGATGCTGCAGCAAGATTTATAAACAGAGAAAACAAATAATTTTTGGAGCTAATGATCAGTGTAGCATTTTACATTATTCAATGTGATGACCTAACTGAACAAGAGTGATTCAGTGTAGTGAGAATTAAATAAGATTTGGGGAGGATATATAAGGATTTTGGAGTATGTGTGCTAAATCCCCTCAGTCGGGTCTGACTATTTGTGATTCTATGGACTGTAGCTCACTAGGCTCCTCTGTCCATGGAATTTTCCAGGCAAGAATACTGGAGTGGGTTGCTATGCCCTCTTCCAGGGGATCCTCCTGGATCTTCCCAGCCCAGGAATTCAACCACATCTCCTACACTGCAGGCAGAGTCTTTAAGGCTGAGCCACTGGAGAGGCCCTCTTTGGAGTATGGGGCCTGGGGCATCTCATTTTGGTTCCTGTCCTCATCACCATACAGGCGCCTGAGGTAACTCTAACTGTTGGAGGCCATCCTGTTAACTTGCTTCTCTTTGGAGTATAGCACAGATATTTTTCATGAATGTTAGTTACATAATGACACTCATAATTTCAAATTATTAAAATAAAGAAATTTGACTTATATTTAATATAAAACCTTAAGCTTGAGAGTTTTTTGTTTACTTGCTTGTTTGAGTTGTAAATACAATGTATCAGTGTACCAAGACTGTCATATTGTTTTGCTTTGAGGACATGCTTTCTACAAATCAATCAAAGTGAGTGAAAGTTACTCAGTCGTGTCAGACTCTTTGTGACGCCATAGACTGTCCATGGAGTTCTTTAGGCCAGAATACTGGAGGGGGTAGCCCTTCCCTTCTCCAGGGGATCTTCCCAACCCAGGGATCAAACCGAGTTCTCCCACATTGCAGGTGGATTCTTTACCAGCTGAGCCACAAGGGAAGCCCAATCAATCAAAATAGTATATAATTCTCAAAAACTCACTGGGATATTTCAGATGTGAAAGCTATTTTAAAAAGGAAAGATAATAGTTCAATCAGTTCTAGGGAAGCTCCCTGTTATAGTTTATGGGAACTATACAAAGAGCAGCTTTTTTATTCCTACCCTCGACAGTGTTTACTGTAAGATATTGACTTATAAGGAAAATATAAAGCAATTTAAAATAATAATATATATATACTTTACTTTTAATGTAACTTTTTAAATTAAGAAAAATACACAACATTTGGAATTTCTATTTCTTCTCATTCTAACCTTATAGATAAGATGAGAGAACAAAACAAATTAAGCTATAAGCCTTAGGATGTAGTCTTTTTTTTTGTTTTTAATCTACTCAACTCAGCTGATCAGATCAACTTTTGCCCTTCTTAAAAAGTTTAGTTATTGTGAAAAATAGTCACTGCTATTTGCAAGGTCACTTGCATGAGAAACTTATAGAAATCAAGTTGGATTATATATCTATGTGGAATCTTTTTTGTAGTATGTAGTTAGTGTGGTGTAATAATGTAATATATTAGTGTTTTAAATAGAATGAATTTTTAAAAATTGGAAGCTAGCATATGATAAATTTCTTTTATAAGGACCTTCTTGGAATTTTAATATAAAATTATCAGTATATATTAGTACAAATTCAAAATATCTAATAATACTTTGAAATAGCAAAATTATAGACTAGGAAGAACATTTCACCATATTTTTATTTTCACTGCCAAATAATATTGAATTTAAATTTATTAAAATGTCTCTTTATTACAAAAGTTATTTAATACATTCAATATACACTTTATTTTTAGCCTAATTCTGAATAATATAAATACATTTAAAGGAATAAATATTCAAATCAGTCACCTGCAGGTATTATAATATACTTTTTGTTTCTCTTGTTCAGATAACTTGTTTTCTTCTGTTTGACTTGATAATATTAAATTCTTAACAGTAAATTTTATTTTATTCATTCAAGAATAGCACAAAATTAAATGATTTTGAGTCTCCCATACATTATGAGTCTTATTAACTCATATAAATTCATCAAAGTGGTATAATCTAGAAACAGGCATTTCCTACTTTAACCCCTCAAATGCTTCTGAGGAAAAAAAATGCTTCTGAGGCAGTAATTTATGATTTTTTATGTCAGCTCTGCCAAAAATATAACTTCATAAATTATTACTTAAGTCATTAATAAATGAAATGACATGCAACGCTAGTACTTGAGTAAGATTCTGACATACCATAAACTTTCAACCAACATCATAACCTGAATATCTCAACTCATTAATTAGCATTTCCCTTAATATATAATCTTATCCAAGAACAGTTATGATTTTTGATAACTTGTATTTACTTAATTTTAAAATTTTGTTTAATTATAAGGAATAAATTTTTTAAAATAGTGCTTTTCGGTGTGAAAAATAACAGGTTATTTGAATTTCTTTTCCGAGCCAAAGTCAAGGAGATACTCTATTCAAAGCAAAGCAATGCAGGCTGTTTCTGGAAATTTAGATGGATACTAGAGAAATTCTTCAGGATTCTGAGTTTATGCCTGCAGGAGCCATAAACTGAAATGAAAATTCTATTTTTATTAATATTGTAAACAGATCAAAGAGGAACCCCCTTTGCCTTCCTTTTCCTGTTACTCAGATTTTCAGTTACTGTCATAGAGGCATGTGCGGTTAAGTGCAGGAGGTTAAACAGAAATACTATGTCTCTTCTGGACTGAGTATTGAGAAATATTTCAAAACTCATGCGTATTTTCCATTTTCCCCCTGGAAAGTCCACGTGTCCTTTGAGCCTGCCAGGCCTCCTGTGATTCATCTACGGGCCTGCTGTGACCATTCATCACTCTGAGTGTGATGATTACTGCCCAAAGCATGTTGTGGACTCACTGAATGACTCAGATAGAAGCTATTTAATTAGGGAAGCTCTGTTTACACAAAATACCTTAGTGGAGCAATCAACAATGATTCGAAGGTAAATACTAAATAAGCATAAGCTGGCTTAATTAAGCTCGTGGTGACATTAAATCCCTTTCATAGTTTTCCAGAATGCAGCGGTGCTATTTTAATGTGATATTTATGGTATGGTAGATTTTTGAAGTTTTGGTGTTCTTATAATAAGTTAACTGAAATTCCTTTTCATCCATTCAAAATAAAACAACAAAAACTGGATGCGGGGTGGGGGTGTGGTAAAGCAAAAAACAAATCACAGCAGTTTTCATTAAGGAATACTAAAATGTGTGTGAGAGGCTGCAGTCTTGCTTGTTAATTCATTTTATAATCTATTTAGTTGAATAGGGAGCATTTCTACTTAATGGCATTTTCAGCTGCCTTGTCTCCCTTCTGACCACCCATACTAAAAGCCTTCTTGGCTTCTGTCTTTGGAATTTTGAGTGCATAGTGCACTTTGAGGACTAGGCAGACTCAGCAGTTGTGAGCTGGTAGGAAAGCAGCAATCTAGAGAAATCCATTAGAGCCAGTTGGTGTTATTTTGCTTCCCTGTGTTCAGTTTGGTAGAAATATTGTAAAGTTTCTGTAGGGTCCCATTAAAACTGTTTCTATCTTTAACAGTAAGCTAGTGGTACACTTCATCCATTTATTGGTGCCCCCACCAGTAAATAACATATGGGAAATACAAGTCAACTGAAAAGGGGATGCAGGAAATCCTGTTTATGTGCCTATCATCCACAATGCTAAAATTTTCTATAACCTTATGTTTCCCCACTTAACTTGTGGGGTTACATCAATAGTAAGTTGAAATAGTCAATGTATAATTATTTCTGTGAACTAAATCCCCATTAAATTACTCATATCATAGAAAACTACTGAAATATGTATAATATATGAAGAACATAATAGGCAATGTAGAGACAAAATAAAGATGAATGCAAAGATACTGGCTTTATAAATGTCTTTTATTTTTTATATATGTCTTTAATACTAAGGTTAAATTTAAAGACAATTTTATCAGACACAAAATTGTTATATACATTATATTTCTATTAAATTTTCTGTGTAAATGTATTTACATTTTATTTCTATTTTATTTACACAAAATTATTTGCATCTTATTTCTACTATATATCTATTTCTTTTATATGCAATTATAAAGAGTGGCTCAGACGGTTAAGCGTTTGTCTACAATGAGTGAGACCCGGGTTCGATCCCTGGGTCGGGAAGATCCCCTGGAGAAGGAAATGGCAATCCACTCCAGTACTATTGCCTGGAAAATCCCATGGACAGAGGAGCCTGGTAGGCTACAGTCCATGGGGTCGCAAAGAGTCAGACACGACTGAGTGACTTCACTTCACTTATAAATAAGATACACTCTTACTTCACAATTGGAATTTAATATTACCTTTATAAACTATTTTCTAACATTTTATATTAACAAATATAAAATAGCTATAGCCCTATTAATAATTCTTAAGTTACTTTTATCTCATTATAATGTCCTCCCACATAATCAGCCTAAAGTTACATTAGGACTTTAGGCTGATTATGGTATCATAGACTCTTTATGGTAGAAGGATATCACTTTGACATGAACAATGTGAAATTTCTTTCTTGTATTTTTTAATGTTAAATGCATGAGATTTCACTGCTTCTTTATTTCTTGTTATTTGACTAAGTGAGAGATTGGGATCAGTACTAAAAAGAGGCATGTTGTTTGTTTAAGGCAGATGCCCATGTTTATAAAAATAGAAATCAATATGAGAAGCATGTTTTTCCCCTGTTTTGCTCACCATCCAATTCTAGAATTCCCAATTCATCATATAATAAGTACTGTAATATTCATCATTATAGATGCATAAAATTGCTGGTCTTTAGTTCTTCAGCTTTACTAAAATGAATGAATACATTTGTCTTCATTAGTTGAACATAATGCACAAAAATTGATGCAAATTATTCATCTTTCTGCAGGTCAAACCTTCCATTAAAATGCATTCTATTTTTTCATTGCACAAGCAGCATAATTTTAATGTTGGTGAAGTGATTTTGCAAGTCTCAATTGAGATCTAATAATTTTCAGAGCCTAAATTAAACAAACAAACAAAAAGCCAAAATACACCTGTATTTTCCTGGCATATTTGCTAAAGCCTAGATTTCAGGTCACTGAAAACAGATGAGTCTCAGTAAGCTATGCATGCTCCACAGACATCATCAACAAACTCTGAAAGCTAGAATCTAGGAAGTTTCCAGAGGGAATGTGATGAATTGTGAGCATCAATGTGAGCAGCCTTCATTAATACTATAAATGTTGACCACATGGTACCTAAACAATAAATATGGATAATTCTCATGAAAACAGAGTCTGTCCCGATAGATTTTATATGCAAACATTAGACCATGAATTTATTTTGTTGGTGCCTTGTGGTGATTACTCCAAGGCCATGGATTCAAATTATATTATAGATTAGTTAGCCTGATTGACTGTGCCAGACTGTCATCCTTTGGTTAGCATGACTAAGTAAGATCAATGAATCACTGGTATTAGGGAAAAAAAAAAAAGTCAAAGCACAGGAGTGAAATGTACAAGCACTAAATTCCAAAGATGAGTGCCTTGCATGTGTTGCCCTATCGTATTTTCTGTAATATGTGGCCATTGTAGACATGACTTACATATAAATCTTAGTTCCACCTGTGTCCCAGGAGTCATAGGTGAAGTTACTAAGCCTCTCTGAGACTCAACATGGGTAGAATCATGTTTATATTATTGGATTAGATAATTTGATTTGATAATTACAGTGACTATATGTGTTAGCTAACTGAATTCATCCAAAGAAAAATTATCTTTTGTTATGACAAGAGGAGGGTTTGCAATTTGCAGTGAGGGCCCACCAAAGTAGGCTCCTATTCTTTCACAGAAACTAGGAGATGGGACATTAGCTTCCTTATGATTATATTTCCCCCCAAGCTCCCAAAAAAGACAGGTCCCAAATCCTTGAGGAACATATTCCTTAAAACTGAAAAGTGGCTTATTTAACTCCTAAAAAGATTTATGTACATTTTAAAGCTATAGGGAAAGAAAAACTTATAAAACACAATCTTCCAAGCCAAGTGCTCTAGAAAAGGGGGAAATAAGGTCTTGCCCTTTATTTTCTTTTTTTTTAATTTATTTTTTATTTTACTTTACAATTCTGTATTGGTTTTGCCATACATTGACATGAATCCACCACAGGTGTACATGCGTTCCCAAACATGAACCCCCCACCCACCCCCCTCCCCACAACATCTCTCTGGGTCATCCCCGTGTACCAGCCCCAAGCATGCCGTATCCTGCATCGGACATAGACTGGCGATTCGATTCTTACATGATATTATACATGTTTCAATGCCATTCTCCCAAATCATCTCACCCTCTCCCTCTCCCTCTGAGTCCAAAAGTCTGCTATACACATCTGTGTCTTTTTTGCTGTCCTGCATACAGGGTCATCATTACCATCTTTCTAAATTCCATATATATGTGTTAGTATACTGTATTGGTGTTTTTCTTTCTGGCTTACTTCACTCTGTATAATCGGCTCCAGTTTCATCCATCTCATCAGAACTGATTCAAATGTATTCTTTTTAATGGCTGAGTAATACTCCATTGTGTATATGTACCACAGCTTTCTTATCCATTCATCTGCTGATGGACATCTAGGTTGTTTCCATGTCCTGGCTATTATAAACAGTGCTGCGATGAACATTGGGGTACATGTGTCTCTTTCAATTCTGGTTTCCTCAGTGTGTATGCCCAGCAGTGGGATTGCTGGGTCATAAGGCAGTTCTATTTGCAATTTTTTAAGGAATCTCCACACAGCAGGATCCTCTATGATCCACCTCCCAGAATTCTGGAAATAAAAGCAAAAATAAACAAATGGGATCTAATTAAAATTAAAAGCTTCTGCACAACAAAGGAAAATATAAGCAAAGTGAAAAGACAGCCTTCTGAATGGGAGAAAATAATAGCAAATGAAGCAACTGACAAACAACTAATCTCAAAAATATACAAGCAACTTATGCAGCTCAATTCCAGAAAAATACACGACCCAATCAAAAAATGGGCCAAAGAACTAAATAAACATTTCTCCAAAGAAGACATACAGACGGCTAACAAACACATGAAAAGATGCTCAACATCACTCATTATTAGAGAAACGCAAATCAAAACCACAATGAGGTACCACTTCACACCAGTCAGAATGTCTGCGATCCAAAAATATGCAAGCAATAAATGCTGGAGAGGGTGTGGAGAAAAGGGAGCCCTTTATTTTCAACATGAAGAATTAAGGTGCTTATATTTTTAAACTGATCTGTCCTTGCATGATATGAGTTCAATTCATTTAGTTCAAATTTAGACACACACAAACATGTAAATTAGATGCGTCAGCGATCAATGCAAAGAAATAGAGGAAAACAACAGAATGGGAAAGACTAGAGATCTCTTCAAGAAAACTAGGGCTACTAAGGGAACATTTCATGCAAAGATGGGCTCAATAAAGGACAGAAATGGTATGGACCTAAAGAAGCAGAAGATATTAAGAGGAGATGGCAAGAATACACAGAAGAACTATACAAAAAAGATTTTCATGACACAGATAATCACAATGGTGTGATCACTCACCTAGAGCCAGACATCCTGGAATGTGAAGTCAGGTGGGCTTTAGGAAGTATCACTACAAATAAAACTAGTGGAGGCGATGGAATTCCAGTCGAGTTATTTCAAATCCTAAAAGATGATGCTGTGAAAGTGCTATACTCAATATGCCAGCAAATGTAGAAAACTCAGCAGTGGCCATAGGACTGGAAAAGGTCAGTTTTCATTCCAATCCCAAAGAAAGGCAATGCCAAAGATTGCTCAAACTACTACACAATTGCACACATCTCACACGCTAGTAAAGTAATGCTCAAAATTCTCCAAGCCAGGCTTCAGCAATACATGAACTGTGGACTTTCAGATGGTCAAGCTGGATGTAGAAAAGGCAGAGGAACCAGAGATAAAATTTCCGACATCCACTGGATCATTTAAAAAGCAAGAGAGTTCAAAAAAATAAAAATCTATTTCTGCTTTATTGACTATGCCAAAGCCTTTGATTGTGTGGATCGCGACAAACTCTGGAAAATATGTAAAGATATGGGAATACCAGACCATGTGACCTGCCTCTTCTGAAATCTGTATGCAGGTCAGGAAGCAACAGTTAGAACTAGACATGGAATAACAGAGAGGTTTAGCATAGGGAAAGGAGTACATCAAGGTTGTATATTGTCATCCTGCTTATTTAACTTATATGCAGAGTACACTATAAGAAATGCTGGGCTTGATGAAGCACAAGCTGGAATGAAGATTGCTGGGAGAAAAGTCAGTCATCTCAGATATGCAGATGACATCACACTTATGGCTTAAAATGAAGAACAACTTAAGAGCCTTTTGATGAAAGTGAAAGAGGAAAAGGAAAAAATTGGCTAATTCAACATTCAGAAAACTAAGATCATGGCATCTGATCCATCACTTCATGGCAAATACATGGGAAAACAATGGAAACAGTGACAGATTTAATTTTGGAGGCTTAATATCACTGCAAATGGTGACTGCAGCCATGAAATTAAAAGATCCTTGCTCCTTGGAAGAAAAGTTATGACCAACCTAGACAGCATATTCAAAAGCAGAGACATTACTTTGCCAACAAAGGTCTGTCTAGTCAAGGCTATGGTTTTTCCTGTAGTCATGTATGGATGTTAGACTTGGACTATAAAGAAAACTGAGCACTGAAGAATTGGTGCTTTTGAGCTATGGTGTTGGAGAAGACTCTTGAGAGTCCCTTGGACAGCAAGGTGATCCAACCAGTCCAGCCTAAAGGAAATCAGTCTTGAATATTCATTGGAAGGACTGATGCTGAAGCTGAAACTCCAATAATTTTGTCACCTGATGTGATGAACTGACTCATTGGAAAAGACCCTAATGCTGGAGAAGATTCATGGCAGGAGGAGAAGGGGACAACAGAGGATGATATGGTTGGATGGCATCACCAATTCAATGGACACGAGTTTGGGTAAACTCCGGGAGTTGGTAATGGACAGGGAGGCCTGACATGCTATAGTCCATGGGGTTGCAAAGAGTTGGACATGACTGAGCGATTAAACTGAAGTGATTCCTAAGCGGTTAGAAATCATTCCTTTTGGAACCTAACCAGGGTTTTAGCATCAACATATCAGTATATTGTAGGTTAAGTAACCAACATTCAGAGGAAAGGAATCAATATCTATTCTATGGTTTAGTCACTAAGTCGTGTCCAACTCTTGCGACACCATGGACTGTAGCTCACCAGGCTGCTCTGTCCATGAGATTTTCCAGGCAAGAATACTGGAGTGGATTGCCATTTCTTTCTCCAGGGGATCTTCCCTACCCAGGAACTGAACCTAGGTCTCCTGCATTGCAGGCAGATTCTTTACTGACTGAGCTATGAGGGAAATCCATCTATTCTATTAAAAACAATTATATTATAGGACATTTTCTAAATAAGCAGCATAATGTTTTTCTTAACATTTCCTGAATATTTAGTAAACAGAATCCAGGTTGTATTCAGAGAGGATTACCTCTGAAGGTATGTTTGTTTCCTTCTAATTTTATCGATGTATAAGAAATTTTATAACTCTTCAACCAGTTTGGATCTGTAAAATACTGAACATAAAATATTAATATAGATCATCCCTTTTCTTAAGGAGATAGACTTAAAAAAAAGTAGATAGAAATTTAGATAGGAAAAGAAATTTAACATCAAATAGGGGGAATGCAATATTGAACATAAACTAGTAGTCTGTTATTTAATGTAGGGATTCAGAGTGGTAGAGGTTGGTGAGAACCAAAAGTTGGCAAAATTGAAAAACTGACTTGAGCTCTCCCTTAGAGCCAGGGTCTGCAACCTCCAGGGTCTAATGTAGGATCATCTGAGGTGGAACTGATGTAATAATAATAGAATAAAGTGCACAATAAGTGTAATGTGCTTGAGTCATCCCAAAACCATCCCCCATGTCCCAGTCCATGGAAAAATTGTCTTCCAGAAAACAGGTCCCTGGTAACACAAAAATTGGGAACCCATTGCTAAATGACAGGCATTTTACTCTCCTGAAAAAGTTATTCTCTTCCAGTTTTGAGGTTCTTGAAGATTAAATAGTATGATGATTTTAGTTCAGATTGTCCAGTTATTATAATTCATTCATCAAAGTTTAATACTGAACTTGGAACAAAAACATCGTAGTGAGGAAGTATTCCTGACATTATCACTCTTACCGCTATTCAAATGATTATCATGCAGATGAAAAATTGTTAGGAAGACAGGGCTTCTAGAATGAAACTATTTCTGTTTTCATATTTTGCATCAGGGTTTCGTGATTTAATATGTAGCAATGTGACTACAAATCTACGTCACCAGTCACTTTTAACTAATATGTATGAAATAGGTCAGAACAAGTAATAATAGTTTACTTTGTCATTATGTGCTGATAACATTTGCCCTTCTTATTCTTTTTTTCACACAAGTCAAAGAATATTCACAATAGTAACAAAAGGCAACTGGATAGAATATCTTTACCCTGCAATTTGAAGGTTTTTACTGATACATTTTGGAGTAGGAAATGGCAACCCATCCAGTGTTCTTGCCAGGAAAATACCATGGATGGAAGGGCCTGGTTGATGGCAGTCCACAGCATCACAAAGAGTCAGACATGACTAGAGACAGCATGCGTATGCATTGATGCATTTTGTGTGCCTCATATACTCATCTCCTTTTGTGCTCTTAGATACTTAAATACTCTCCTAAGGATTCTACAAATATTCCTTTAAGTAGAATCTTTTTTCCATAGAGGTCTTAACACTTTGAATTTTGAGGTCTACAACAGAGAAAAAAAAAATCTCTATCCAATTTAAGCCAGTTATAGAATTTGAATATAGGTATTTAGCTTAATTACTTTTTGAAATTTTATCTTAAATTTATATATATATTTGATGGTCCTTGCTGGTATATCCACATTTCTGCATTGACAGAAGCATTTATATTTGGTTCCATTCCACCATGAACCCCATATCTTGAACTAGTTCTCTGTATCTAGAAAAATGAACAAAGTGAGTTTGGGGGTGCTCTCATTATTATTTGCCATTTTCATATATACCTTTCTAAACCAGGAATGCATATAGAAAGGAAATAGAGGAAAAATAGGTGAAAGGCAGCCAAAGAGAAAGAAGACTTATTGTCCCTATGATCTTCAAAGTAATGCAACCCTTTTTGCATACAAAGTCAGCAGACTAACATAGTTCCATCTGTCGCATGTTTCTATAATATGGTGTTCATTTTAGTCATCCTCATAGTCGCAAAGGTTATTCAATACATGTGTTTTGTGTTACAGTAAAAACTCAACTTACATTGTTCATCCCTATATGCCTAGCACCTGTGTATGTATATGTAATGATTAGAATCTATCCATCTGTGTTTGTACATGTACTAATAGTAAAAAAAAATTCATACATGACTCTCAAACCTGGGTCTCTCACATGGCAGGCAAATTCTTTAAAATCTGAGCCATCAGGGAAGCCCTCATATCATTATTCAATAGGAAAAGATACATAGTAAAACATTAGAATACCACGTACCAAATGTTGTACTGGGATATCTGCTATGTGCTATGACTCCAAACAAGAAGGATCCTGTATGTCTCTGTGACAGCCAAAGAAAAGTGTACAAAGTCAGGGAAAGGTGAGCAGCAGATTATCTGGTTGTAAGGATGTTCAACTAGAAAATTGGAGAAAGTATGAAAACAGGGCTCTCCAGAGAAATAGAACTTCATAGTTTGTACTAATGGAATGTTACTATACAGTCTGAGAAGTCTGTGATATGTTGCCGAAAGGGATTTTATGTCATCATTAGGAGTTGAGCTTGTATTCTATAGATTTACTGTTTTGTTTTAGTTACTAGGTCATATCTCTTTTGCCATGCCAAGGTCTGTAGCCCACCAGGCTCCTCTGTCCATGGGATTTCCCAGGCAATAATACTGGAGTGGGTTGCCACTTCCTTCTCCAGGGGATCTTCCCGACCCAGGGACTGAACTTGCATCTTCTGCATTGACAGGTGGACTCTTTACCACTAAGCCACCAGGGAAACTCGTCCAATAGCTTTAGAGCACCACTAAAAATGTTTAAGCAAAAAATGATGTGCATAGATTTCCAGTGTGGAAAGATCACAAGTTATCACGGAGAAATGATCACATATAGCACTCATTTACTGTTCTGTGATTAAACATTATGAGCTGGTAATTTGTTTCTAAGATAAGATTAATCTCCTTTAATTTTTATGATTATCACTTGTGAGTTCTTTATACACCTATCAAATTGAGATTTTTTGGTAGAATACCTTCAAAATAAAATGCAAAGACTGATGACTGTAACTGTATACTAGTTTAGCTTTTATCTAACAGGAAATCTGAAATGGGTCCCATGGAGTGTTTAGTTGCTATGTATATTAAATACTTCCTTTGAAATAAATGTATTATAATTATTGCATATAGATTAAAGATATATAGTTTAGGTTCATAAGAAATAACTGAAGGTAAATTTGCAGGTATGCATGACCAGCTATTAAGTGATTAATATTTTATTCATGCATGTAAATATTATATTTGGTCTTCCCAGGTGGTGCTAGTGGTAAAGAACCCACCTCCCAATGCACAAGAACAAAAGAGATGCAGGTTCAATCCCTGGATCTGGAATATCCCCTGGAGGAGGGCATGGCTACCCACTCCAGTATTCTTGCCTGGAGAATCCAATGGACAGAGGAGCCTGGTGGGCTATAGTCCATAGAGTGGCAAAGATTCAGACATGACTGAAGCAACTAAGCACACACTCTTGCACAAATGAGTGTGCCAGGTGTTCTACTAACAAAGCAGAAATAACCCCTGTCTTTATTAAATTTACAGCCTGTTACTGTAAATGAGCATTAAAAAATAGTCACAAATTATTTTTAATTACAAACTGAGACAAGTTCTGTAGGGGAAAAGAACAGTGATGCTATATTGTATAACAGCACTGTTGACTGAATACAGCATAAAACTGGAGAACAGCAATGTAAAACTGAATCTGAAATGTAAATATAAAATTTAACTTAACACTTCTTAAAAACAAATATGAGAGAGGCAGTGTCCTAAGAAATAATAAAACCCATCTTTTACTGAGAAAAAAGGCTCTAAGAAAATGTGGCCTAGTTCCAACATTATTGGAAGATTTTATCATGGAAATAATGGTAAAAAGAGATAAAGCTCTAAAAGCACCCAAAATATGTTGTGCATTTAGGGCACCCAACTCTCATCTCAGCATAGGAAGCAGGGAGCAATTTCATAAAATATAACATTGCCGGCAGCACTGTAATTTAAGAACGAAAGTTGATGGTTCCAGCAGATAGCCTCAGATCTTTTGTGCTAACAGTTCTTTTATTTATTAAGGCACTGACCAACGGATGCCTCTAACAGCTGATGGATGGCATAAAGATGTATGAACTTGCTTATCATCCTAACTTATCCCAGATGGTCAACACTAAAAGTGTGAAACTCATATGTTTATGAACTCTATGTGTTCTACTGAATTTAATAAGAAACTGAGAAGATGTCAATATCAGAAGTTGTATACCTTAACATATTTTGACTATATCACAATGGATTTTTATAACTGATTCAATGTTTCATTCAAAAAACATTGTTAAATGCTTACTTTGTGAAAGAACTGTGCTAGATGCTGGATGAAAAAAGATAATTAATGGATGGTTGATTACCTATAACTGACAGCCTGATGTTTTAAGTCATTATTTAAAGCACTTCAAGTATTTGGTATGTGTCTTAGAAATATTTATCATATTAAACACCTTCAAAGAAGAGGAAAAATTAAGGAATTATTGAAACTCTTTGAGTCAAATCATTGAAATTATACTTAGTGAATATAGTATAGTCACATACCCATACAATGTGTAAGTTACTGTACTTCAGAAAGTGCACAGTATCTTGGAGAAATGACATGCTATGCTAGAGGAAACCTAAACTTATGAATAGTCTATTTCATACAAATATCTTCCCAGATCCAAAGAAAACAAATACCAGGATGTTACCTGCTACTGCTGCTGCTAAGTTGCTTCAGTTGTGTCCGACTCTGTGCGACCCCATGGATGGCAGCCCACCAGGCTCCCCCGTCCCTGGGATTCTCCAGGCAAGAACACTGGAGTGGGTTGCCATTTCCTTTTCCAATGCATGAAAGTGAAGTCGCTCAGTCATGTCCGACTAGTAGCGACCCCATGGACTGCAGCCTACCAGGCTCCTCCATCCATGGGATTTTCCAGGCAAGAGTACTGGAGTGGGGTGCCATTGCCTTCTCAGGGATGTTACCTAAATCTCTGTAATACACAGCTCATAACATCTTTATGATGAGTTGAATAACTATGAAATATAAAACAAAGGACACTAAACTCTAGAAAGTGGACAGTGGGGATTTGTTGTTATGGGAAACATAAATACCTAGCCAGCCTCTTATAATTTTAACAAAATATTTAAAGGATCTGGGTACTATTAGGAAAAATAAAGACAGTGTATTTTCCCCCAGAAATGGTTTCATCAGTTTTGGTATACAGATAGATTTAAATAACTCATAAATATTATCACTCATTGTGATGTGGATACTTATGAGCTGATGCTTCATGAAGCATATGAAGAGAAGAAAAAGAACATACAAAAAATATGTGACTTGATCAGTAGTCCTGTGATGTGTAAATTCAAAGCCAAGATCTAACAAGAAACAGCTTATTTTTGACAAAGAGAGCTGATGTAGTAACAGTAGTAATTACTGTTATTGAAGGCAGTGCTTTTCCAATTGAGATTACAACAAAATAATTGATGGGAACATTAATAGATAGGAAGGAAAAAATTCTTCAATAAAACAAATGTAATCATTTAAGACATTTTTAAACTTTATCCTTCATTAGAGAGATAGCAGACTTTTATTTTGCTAATGTACAATATATATTTACACAAAAGATATATTTGTTATGGGGTATTCTTCAAGCTTATTTGAGCAATGAATTCTTTAAAAGTGAAACACAGATGTACACTTCCCAAAAAAGAAGTGTATGGGGAAAATCCAGTTTAGGAAATATTGTTATAATAAGTTTTAGAAAGAGATTTTTTTTTAAGAAAGAGTGATTTTTCCCCCACCCCGATCTTAGTAATCGATTAAAGCATGCAGAAGCCTAATTTGAAAGTAAAGACATTTTTGGCAGGATGGATGGGAGATTGCTGGTATGTGGATATTGTGATTTTAAAATATTTCGCTAAAGCATGATACGTATTAGAAAATTTGCTCTGCAACCTTTAAAGAAAAGCTTTATATCCATTAATAAGCCTCTTGAAGAGTTAAAAGTAAAGTTACTATATTTCCTGAATAAGATAAGGAAAATGTTTTGTACACACTTAAATTGGTATGCTTGTAAAGAGCATGAACAAAACAATCAAACGAGCAAATCGATAATTTATGTGTAGCAGATTTAAACTTTACAACCAAGAATGTATAACTACATGTGTATTCCATTCTGGAGGAAACATCAAAGGATTGAAAGGAAGGGAAGGAGGGAGGGGAGGTGGGAGAGGAGGGAGAGAAAAGGAAAGGAGTGAGAGGGGGAAGGAAGAAGAAGGAGGAGGAAAGCAAGCAAAGAGACAAAATGTATGAAAACCAGTGAAGGGAAGGTACCAGGAAGGGAGGGAGGAGGAAGGAGGGAAGAAAGTAAGAGAGAAGGCAGTCAACTCAATTTAGTCAGCCCAGCAAATTGGCTCAGAACTACTTGGTACGATTTATATTAATTGTTTATAATAAATCAGTTTATTTACCTATGGAGCTTTTAGTCTATTTGTTAGGAGAAATGTTCTTGAAATTATAATTTTAGGTAAAGTCCTTTGATCAAAATTTAACCTTTGGGGACATTTGGAGACTAATTTTTTTTTTTTTAATGAGGAATTCTGAATAGGTGTGTTTGTAGGTTTTATTTATGCACACATATATATTGCTTCTGTTTGTCACTCAAAAGTGCCTTTATGTCTTCTTGATTGCTCTTTGGAGCCCCAGGCCTTATCAAGGGACGTCACTATGTAGTAATCACATATCTTTTTTCCTTCCTTCCTTTCTTCCTCCTTCACTTTCTTTCTCTTTCACTCTCCTTTTCTTTCATGTAAGCTAGAAACGGTTTTCTCTGGTAAATGGGATCCTTCAGCAACTTGAAAAAAGACTATTTTTAAACATAATTATTCCTTATTGTCAGAATGGAGCATATGTTTAAACAACCAAAGAAAGTCTCATTGTAAGCAGGAATAAAATGAAATAAAAACCAGAAATTGCATAGTGAAAATCAGAGAGCTAAATTCAGCTTTAAGAGGTATTTGCCTGATCTCACATGGTGTTTTTTAAAAGTAACTTATATGCCAAAATCTTAATGTAGAGAATTTTAGACAAAATATTTCCTGGGATATAATAAAGGTTTAAGTATCTGGCACCCCACTCCAGTACTCTTGCCTGGAAAATCCCATGAACGGAGGAGCCTGGTAGGCTGCAGTCCATGGGGTCGCTAAGAGTCAGACACGACTTAGCGACTTCACTTTCACTTTTCACTTTCATGCATTGGAGAAGGAAATGGCAACCCACTCCACTGTTCTTGCCTTGAGAATCCCAGGGATGGCGGAGCCTGGTGGGCTGCCGTCTCTGGGGTCGCACAGAGTCGGACACGACTGAAGCGACTTAGCAGCAGTAGCAGTAAGTATCGGGGAATCCTGTGTTGAAATTCCCACAGATTTTTAAATAAAACTTGAACTGAAAATTATCTTTCCATACTTGATGTTACAATTTTTCAGATCTTTTTGTCAAACTTGTTTCTTCACAAGTTACCTATTTGCCCTCTTAAGCATTTGAGGATTGACTTTTAGATGCAAAAGCATATGTTATATTAGACATATTTACAATTTCCTCAGTAGTTTTCTAATCCAGCTTAAGAGCCCTATTGCAAAGGTACTCATCTTCCTTGAACACAACCTTATGGTACATAACCCCAGCTTCTCACAGCTGCCACTCAATGGCCTAATAGTTCTTGGCTTGACAACCTATGGATTGAGGCTAGGTTCATACTTGAGCAAAACTTAAACTCTGACTAATGACTATTCACTTCATTAGAGCTAAGTGCATGATTATTCATGTTGAAAAGAAGATAAAAGATACTTTTATTCATTGATCTCAATATTTCCTTGAAATTTTTCAACTAGATAAAGTTTCAAACCACTTTTGACTTTATTGGTATCTGCTAGAAATGCTTCCCAAGGAGCATCAAATAACACACCAAAGAAGTAATGTCATTATTGATGAATTATTAGTTTTTAAAATAAGTCAATAATAGATGGCAAAGCAATGCAGTGATTTAGTGTCATCAATTATATTATCTGTATTATTTCACCCTGTTAAAAAACTCAAACTGAGGTATATTAGTTTTTTAGCTTGTATTCAAATTGATTTCTATTTACATATTATGTTTACACTGGAAAACACGTGTGGGGAGGTCTGCTAGCAACAGGACATTTTCATATTTACAATAAGTGCTGGAGATAAGCCCAACCAGCAAGAAATCAAGGTGTGTCCATCATTTGTTGAAAATTGGTTTACTTTTTTTTTTAAATCTGTGCCTTATTTTGAGAATGTAGCAGAGAATATGGTGTTTGAAAATATTAGAATAAACATCATTATGTAATTCAGGAGTTTTGGTGAATTGGCAATAAAATAATACTCTTTCAATTTTGCTCAGGATGAAAAATGACCTGCCTCAAAATATTACTGGAGAAGGAAATGGCAACCCACTCCAGTGTTCTTGCCTGGAGAATCCCAGGGACAGGGGAGCCTGTTGGGCTGCCGTCTCTGGGGTGGCACAGAGTCGGACATGACTGAAGCGACTTAGCAGCAGTAGCAGTAGCAAAATATTACTTAAATGGATCAAGAATTTTCCATATTTCAAAGCCTACTTTTCATGTCAGTATCCTCCAAACATTTGTTTATAATTGTGCTTTCAGGCTATATCTTTATATTAGCCACCTATGGTCATTTCTATAAGTACTAAAAGTACAAAATTTGTTTCAGATGCTATTTTTCCAATGGAAGGATATATTTGATAAGCTAAAATGATTTTTTCTCAATCAATGTTTATTTTGCCCAGGACATACATGATTAATCAGAATGGTAATTCAGAGTACACGTGACTTAAAAGATGGTTCTAGACTAGATGTAATGAATTAATGAAAACTGGATAGCCAAACAAGATGACCTTCATTTATAATTTTTAAATACATGCCAGAGAAGTCTAAAAGCACCCCATTGTTAGTCTTACAGTATGTTAGAGTTTATAATCTACTTAGGAAAATAGATCACATCTTAAAAGGTAAATAATAGTGACACTTAATGACCTAAGCTGAGTCTCCAGTAAATGATCAAGGTAGAAAATAGTATGGACTAGGCTAATCCACTAAAATCTGAAGGGCTAAGAGGAAGAATTTAAACTGAGCATCTTCATCAGAGTAGTATTTTGAAGAGGACAGAGGAAGGAAACTAGGAAGAAGAAATTATCCTACCATAATTAGATTTTGCACAGTTAAAAAAAATTAATTAGTTCTAATTATAGGAATGGATAATGCACCTTTTAGGAAGATAGTAAAAAAGATATTTAGAAGCCATGTACTTAAACAATTCTTTTACATAAATTGAGGATTACTTTAAGGAAACAGCTTTCTGTCTGGACTTGGTGTATCTTCACTCCAACTTTTCAGTAAGGTACTAACTTTTCATGATTTTCCTTGTATGTCTGCTTTTTAGCTTGCCTGTTCTTGCTAAAAAAGCAGTGCTGAATTAGTCCTGTTATACTGATCAAGTAAAAAGAAGACATATAGTGCTGTTCTTTATGGGGCAAAATAGTTTCCAGATCAGGTTTTTAACTGCTTTTAGCAAAAATAATCTTTAGGTGTAGATGCAGGAATATTTAGATCAAGACAAAATCACAGACAACATGGAATGCAAGCTGAAATCAGTATGTTTCTACAAGCAGAAAAAACCCTTATGGATGAATTTGTGCAGAAAACTGTAATGTGCAGTGTTTAGGAAAAATTAGAGTTTAGGAATGATTGAACACTAATAACAGACTATTTTCTGGATGAGAGAAAGCAATAAGACTGATCTTTTGGGACAGATGTTGAAAGATGCATATAGTTCAGTATTATTCCATGCTTTGGGGCAACCAATTAGAAAGTTATTACTTATCATATAACACTAATGCAGATGAACATCTATCCCCATTAGCATATATACTAAATTTCATTTATACTGTTGCTTACAATGAAAATAATATTTCTTTCCAAAGTGTAAAATGATAAACAAACAACCAAAGAAAAAATCTTACAATGTGTCACCATGATGATTTTAGAATGATCCAAGTCTGTACAAACTGTTACTTGTGGTATTTGTCTCAAATAACAAATATAAATCATTACTATCTGCAAAATATTAACTGCTCCTTCCAGCTGAGCTATTTCAAATCATAAAAGATATTGCTGTAAAAGTGCTGCACTCAATATGTCAGGAAATTTGGACAACTCAGCAGTGGCCACAGGACTGGAAAAGGTCAGTTTACATTCCAATCTCAAAGAAAAGCAGTGCCAAAGAATGTTTAAATTACCACATAATTGCACTAATCTCACACACTAGCAAAGTAACATGCAAAATTCCTCAAATTAGGTTTCAGTAGTACATGAACTGAGAAATTCCAGGTGTTCAAACTGGATTTAGAAAAAACAGAGGAACCAGAGATCAAGATGCCAACGTGTTGGATCATAGAAAAAGCAAAAACATTCCCCTAAAAATCTGCTTCTCTTTCATTGACTATGCTAAAGCGATTAACTGTGTAGATCACAATAAACTGTGGAAAATACTTCAAGAGATGGGAATACTAGACCACCTTACATGCTTCCTGAGAATCTGCATGCAGGTCAAGAAGAAACAGTTAGATGAACATGGAGCAATGGACAGGTTCCAAACTGGGAAAGGAGTACATCAAAGTTGTATATTGTCAACTTGCTTATTTAACTTATATGCAGAGTATAACATGCAAAATGCCAGACTGGATGAAGCACAAATTGGGAACCAGATTACAGGAAGAAAAATCGATAACCCTATGTATGCAGATGACACCACAATTATGGCAGAAAGCAAAGAGGAACTGAGGAGCTTCTTGATGAACGTGGAAAAGCTGGCTTAAAACTCAACATTCAGAAAATGAAGATCATGGCATCTGGTCCCATCAGTTCAGTTCACTTCACTCACGCAGTTGTGTCTGACTTTTTGCAACCCCATGGACTGCGGCACGCCAGGCCTCCCTGTCCATCACCAACTCCTGGAGTTTACCCAAACTCATGTCCATTGAATTAGTGATGCCATCCAACCATCTCATCCTCTGTCATCCACTTCTCCTCCTGCCTTTAATCATTCCCATCATCAGGGACTGCTCCAGTAAGTCAATTCTTTGCATAAGGCAACCAAAGTATTGGAACTTCATCTTCAGCATCAGTCCTTCCAATGAATATTCAGGACTTCCTTTAGGATTGACTGGTTTGATCTCCTGTCAGTCCAAGGGACTCTCAAGAGTCTTCTCCAATACCACAGTTCAAAAGCATCAATTCTTTGGCGCTTGGCTTTTTTTTTTTAATAGTCCTGCTATCACATCCATACACGTCTACTGGAAAAAAAAGAAAAAAGAAAAAACAAAAAACATAGCTTTGGAACTTCACTGTTCACGTTTGGCTGAAGCATGGCTTGGAGAATTTTGGGCATTACTTTACTAGCGTGTGAGATGAATGCAATTGTGCAGTAGTTTGAGCATTCTTTGGCATTGCCTTTCTTTGGGTTTGGAAGGAAAACTGACATTTTCCAGTCCTGTGGCCACTGCTGAGTTTTCCAAATTTGTTGGCATATTGAGTGCAGCACTTTCACAGCATCACCTTTTAGGATTTGATAGCTCCCATCACCTCCGTTAGCTTTGTTCATACTGATGCTTCCTAAGGCCCACTTGACTTCGCATTCCAGGATGTCTGGCTCTAGGTGAGTGATCACTCCTCCTTAATTACCTGGGTCATGAAGATCTTTTTTGTACAGTTCTTCTGTGTATTCTTGCCATCTCTTCTTAATATCTTCTGCTTCTGTTAGGTCCATACCATTTCTGTCCTTTATTGTGCCCATCTTCGCATGACATGTTTCCTTGGATCTCTAATTTTCTTGAAAAGATTGCTATTCTTCCCCATTCTGTTCTTTTCCTCTATTTCTTTGCATTGATTGCTGAGGAAGGCTTTCTTATCTCTTCTTGCTATTCTTTGGAACTCTGCATTCAAATGGGTATATCTTTCCTTTTCTCCTTTGCTTTTTGCCTCTCCTTTTCACAGCTATTTTTAAGGCCTCCTCAGACAGCCATTTTGCATTTTTGCATTTCTTTTTCTTGGGGATGGTCTTGATCCTTTTCTCCTGTACAATGTCACAAACCTCCATCCATAGTTCATCCGGTCCCATCACTTCTTGGAAATAGATAGGGAAACAATGGAAACAATGAGAGACTTTATTTTCTTGGGCTCCAAAATCACTGCAGACTGTGACTGCAGCCTTGAAATTGAAAGATGCTTGCTCCTTGGAAGAAAAACTATGACCAACCTAGACAGAATATTAAAAAGCAGGGACATTACTTTACCAGCAAAGATCCATATTGTCAAAGCTATGGTTTTTCAGTAGTCTTGTGTGGATGTGAGAGCTAGACTATAAAGAAAGCTGAGCGCCGAAAGATTGATGCTTTTGAGAAGACTCTTGAGAGTCCTTTGGACAGGCAGGAGATCAAACCAGTCAATCCTAAGGGAAATCAACCCTGAATATTCATTGGAAGGACTGGTGCTGAAGCTGAAGCTTCAGTACTTTGGCCACCTTATGTGAAGAACTGACTCATTGGAAAAGACCCTGATGCTGGGAAAGATTGAAGGCAGGAAGAGAGGGGGACGACAGAGGATGAGATGGTTGACCAATGACAGACTGACTTGATGGACATGAGTTTGAGCAAGCTCCAGGAGTTGGTGATGGAGAGGGAAGCCTGGCGTGCTGCAGTTCATGCAGTCGCAAAGAATTGGACATGACTGAGTGACTGAACTGAACTGAACTGAACAGAGCTTGTTAATCATGACTGCTTCAAATTATTGCAACTTAATCATGGGAAACACCATTTTTTGCACAACTTTCCTAAAAACCAAGGTTACCATTTTATCAATGCTCTGTTTTCAGTGTTGAACAATTCCTAGTCATTAACTAAATATCCTTGCCTTCTCTGCATTTCTTTTGTAGATTTCTACTTACCATTTATTGTTTTCCCAAATCTCTGAGTTGAGCCTGCATTTAGCAAGAGATATTTTCCTCTTTCAAAACAAAATGTATTTTAACCATCAAAATCAGAAAGGCCGCCACCTCTATTTATTTTGTTAAACTTGTATTTTATGCCATTTCCAGTTGATTTTTCCTGCTGAAAATAAATACTGGCATATTGCACAGTGTTTGGAAAGAGCTCTGTTCTTTCATCATGTTAACCTTTAATCATGAAATTCTGGTTTCCTGGAAAGTATTAACAAACCCTCTCTTTTCTTAGGTTCTCCATATAGAGACAAAATCACCATAGCAATTCTTCAGCTGCAAGAGGAAGGCAAGCTGCATATGATGAAGGAGAAGTGGTGGAGGGGCAATGGGTGTCCAGAGGAGGAGAGCAAGGAGGCCAGTGCCCTGGGGGTTCAAAATATTGGTGGCATCTTCATTGTTCTGGCAGCCGGCTTGGTGCTCTCTGTTTTTGTGGCAGTGGGAGAGTTTTTATACAAATCCAAAAAAAACGCTCAATTGGAAAAGGTAAATGTCACTTTTTTGCAACTTAGAACAATTATTGTTATAATAAAGCCAACTGTTTTTTATCTTGCCAACCAAGGGTAATACTTAGAACTGTGACTGTTAACGATCTTCTGTCACTCGTTATATACAAAGGTTCGTAGAACTCAGGATTAGCTTTGTGCTTTTAATTTAAAGGTAATATTTTTAATTGAACTGTTTCAGAACCAGCAACTATTTTCCCTTTTATTAAAGTCTAAATTGGAAAAACTTTTGCTGTTTGAATTTCACTGTGATTAGTTTATTGGAAGAATATAATTAATGAAGTAAAACTCAGAAACTGTTATATGAAGAAAAAATTGTCTCTGCAGTTAAGTGCTGTAAGATATGATACTCATTAATAGTTTCAAGTTAGAGAGTAAATATTATTTTTATTTGAAGATTTTTGCTCCAATACATTTCTATTTGAAAAATCTCAAAGTGCATTGTGGAAAGTTTAATGGATATTCTACATTAATGAATATGTGAGAATATTGTGGGTGTCTTCTTTGCCACTTAATATTATTCTTAGTGCATCTTTTTTGTCTTGCACTTGAGTCTTCAGAAGAATATATATAAACCTCAAAATATTGTGATTATTGCAATTTTCCTTAGGATTTTAATATATTTAATCTTTGTACAAATATCTTTACATTCTATTCTTTAAAAAATTTGTGAACCTAGTTCATATTATACATTTCTAGTCCTATAATTCCATTAGTTCTAGAAATATGAGAATGGATATTTATAGAGAAATATTTCTGGTAGTATGTGCTACTCTTTAATATAAATGTATGACTCGGAACATGAAATTCAGCTTTAAAATTTTTAAGACTTTTGGAAGTCTTTTAATATATAAACATCTCTTCTGTTTATAACTGAAAAGCAGTTTTTTAGATCTTAATGTTTAGATACTGCATCAGAGTGAGATTATATTGCTTTAAATATTTAAAAGGTTTATAAATATTTATTGGTAAATATAAAAGTAGAAATATGATATTTCCTTCATATTTAATAATTTATGATATGGTTATCTTTTCTGAAATCAAAATTCTGGATACAGCATTCCTACACTTTTCTTCACTTAATATACTAAATTCAATTTACTTCATTTAATTTAATTAAGGAAGATAATTAATTCCTTGAAATAGTGTTAAATGACTATTCTGATAGTACCATTCTATGAGTAAAATAGCCAACTAAAAAGTCTGAGAAATTTGGACAACTATATGATTTATTTAATGGCTGTATCTGCTGATTTGACTAAATCAAATATCTTTTGCCACAGATGTTACTGAAAAATAGGTCTAAGTACACTTAATCAAATATCTTTTGCAACAGGTGTGACTGAAAAGTAGGTCTAAGTATACTTTTTACATTATGATTTTATTATGATGTCAAAATGAGGTTTGGGGTCAAATCCTAAGAACTAATCAAAGAAGAAAGTTATTAAGTCTTCAATTTTCATATTTACTATAAGTTATCAACAAATGTGATATTTGGTTAGTTAATGCTTAAAATGAGTCCCAAAGTAATGTGAGGAACTTAGGTTGCCTAGTTAGAACTTCACATCATCCGTATACAGTGGTTTTCTTTCCTTTATAGCTCGGGTTTAAAATAACACACATACATTATTCTCTTGACAGCATATGATAATCAATTGCCCTTTTCTCTTTGTATCCTGTTTGTATGATTTACCTGGGCCTTGTCTCTATGTACAATTATTTTATAGCATTAAGGTGTTTTTAAAGGACATGGGAATTTACTTTTTGTACAATCACCTTTATTGTTCTTATAAATAACTAGTTTAGTTGAATTTTTCACATATCAACCAGTTCTCAATTTCTGTGGACTTCTATGACCTTCTTAAAAATTAAAGTGGGAATCAATTGACCTGTTTGGGCTTAAGCAGATAAAATATTATATTGGAGAAAAAGAGCTGTTTTGATAGGACATGAGCATATGAGTCACATCCTCTGATGTCAACATCTCCACAAAGCTTCCATAATGAAGTTCAAATTCTCTAGCTTCTCAGAGGAGACATTTCAGGATCTCTCTCTATTCATCTTTGTAGTTTCATATTTTGCTTCTCCCAAATTTGTGCTTGTACTATAACTGCACTAAATTGCTTTCTATTTTCCAAGGTCAGCCAGCTTTTTAAAATACTCTTCCCATTTGACCTGAGCAACCTTTGTCCATTGTTTACCTGGCAAATTCCTACTAGTCATTTTAGATTAGACATTCAAGACTAGGCATCAACTTACCAAGAAAGGTTTTCCTAATCAATAGGTATAATGAATCTGTGTACAGGGTACAACTATTTCCACAAGGTGGTGTTAGATTTTTATTTTCTATTCCAATGAAATTGCCAACATCTGTTGGATCATCAAAAAAGAAAGAGAGTTCCAGAAAAACATCTACTGCTTTATTGACTACGCCAAAGTCTATGATTGTGTGGATCACAGAAAACTGGAAAATTCTTAAAGAGATGGGAATACCAGTCCACCTAACCTGCCTCCTGAGAAATGTGTATGCAGGTCAAGAAGCAACAGTTAGAATGGAACATGGAACAATAGACTGGTTCCAAATCGGGAAAGGAGTACGTCAAGGCTGCATGTTGTCACTCTGTTTATTTAATGCATATGCAGAGTACATCATGTGAAATGCTAGGGTGGATGAAGCACAAGCTGGAATCAAGATTGCCGGGAGAAATATCAACAACCTTAGATATGCAGATGACATCACCCTTATGGCAGAGAGCAAATAACTAAAGAGCCTCTTGATGAAAGTGAAAGAGCAGAGTGAAAAAGTTGGCTTAAAACTCAGCATTCAAAAAACTAAGATCATGGCATCCAGTACAAGCACTTCATGGTAAATAGATGGGAAAACAATGGAAACAGTGAGAGACTTTATTTTTGGGGGGCTCCAAAATCACTGCAGATGGTGACTGCAACCATGAAATTAAAAGATGCTCGCTCCTTGGAAGAAAAGCTATGATCAACCAGGACAGCATATTAAAATGTAGAGACATTACTTTGTCAACAAAGGTCCATCTCCCAAAGTTATAGTTTTTCCAGTGGTCATGTATGTATGTGAGAGTTGGGCTGTAAAGAAAGCTGAGCACTGAAGAATTGATGCTTTTAAACTGTGGTGTTGGAGAAGACTCTTGAGAGTCTCTTGGACTGCAAAGAGATCAAACTGTTAGTCCATCCTAAGGGAAATCAGTCCTGAATATCATTGGAAGGACTGGTTCTGAAGCTGAAGCTTCAATACTTTGGCCACCTGATGTGAAGAACTGACTCATTGGAAAAGACCCTGATGCTGGGAAAGATTGAAGGCAGGGGGAGAAGGGGACAACAGAGGATGCAATGGTTGGGAGGCATCACCAATTCGATGGACATGAGTTTGAGCAAACTCCAAGAGTTGGTGATGGACAGGGAAGCCTGGCGTGCTGCCGTCCATGGGGTCACAAAGAGTTGGACACGACTGAGTGACTGAACCGATCTGATTTAAAACAAAACCATATGACTCTATCTGTACATCTCATTTTTTGAAAAAGCTTAGCTAACTTCAGAAACTATTCTCATTCCAAGAACATTTGCTGCCCCTTTGAGAAAGTTGGGAATGAGTTTTATCCATTTCAAACAAGGTCCATTCTTTCCTCTGTGAAGCCTTTGACAAGAGTTCTCCCTTGAAAGTGAAAATGAAAGTGAACGTGTAGTCTCTCAGTCCTGTGCAGCTCTTTGTGACCCCATGGACTGTAGCCTGCCAGGCTCCTCTGTCCATGGAATTCTCTAGGCAAGAATACTGGAGTGAGTTGCCTTTACCTTCTCAAAGGGATTTTCCTCACCCAGGGATCAAAACTAGGTCTTCCTCTTGGCAGGCAGATTCTTTACCATCTGAGCCATCAGGGAAACTTAGCTCACTATTTTATTCATATTTGCTGATTTCTGCTGGGGACGGGGCAGAAAGGGGGTCCCTCTTTCCTTCTTAGATTCTTACCTCTTAATTCCTTTAGGAAAAGGGACTAGTGAGTTTGATTTGTAGCTCCATATCTCAGACAGTTTCTGTTGGTGTAAGACTCTTTCTTCCTTTTTATACTTCTCTGTTTTTCTCCTTCCTTCCTTTTCTCTCTCTTTTCCTGTTAAATAATGAAACTGATTCCAGAAACTTAGAAAAGTTGATCATAAAGAATAAAAAAGAACTATGTTTTCTCATAATTGAAAAGAAATACATCTATAAAGTAAATAAATAATAGGTTTATTTGATGTGATCCAATGTATTTATTGTGATAAATTATGTTCTTGAGCTCCATTCCTTTTCATTTTTCCTGAGAAAAATATTTTTCTTTGTTGGGCTATATGGTTTAACACCTTAGTTAATTTATTAAAATTAGCTGTGAAATATTCCTAGATTTTATTGTAAAATATGCATGTGAGTGTACAGAAATTTAGTTTATTTGCACTTGTGATTTGTGTCTTTAATTGAGATTTTTAGATTTTAAAACCAAAGTAAATATTTTTAAAATTATTCATTTACTCAATAATTATTTATTGAGAACCAAGTGTGCAATGAATTTTATTTGCACTTTGGAGTAAGCAAGTATATATTATTCATAATTCCAGCTCCCAAATACTTTATCTCTTACCTCTTTATCTTTCTCTGTTTTATTTCTTCTTTCTTTAATTCATAATATTCTAGGATTTTTAAAAAGAACAAATGAAAATTTCTATCTTTATCTAAATAAGCTGGTGGATATGATATACATGAAATCTAGTTGAAAATGAAGTTTATTTATAAAAGTTATGAATAACTAATATATTACCTTTCAAGTCTTACCTCTGATAATGATAATAAAATGAGTGATTATTATTAAAGGTGAAAATAATATGTCTTTTATAGTATATATTTTGTAAGATATTAAAGGATCACACTGGTCTTAATTACTATAAAGTTTTTATATTTCTGAGCTGTTTGAGAACTAAGTGTACTATAAGAATGTGTTATTTTTAAATGAGGGCAGGTTAAACTAAAAAGAGAAGATAATGCTGAAATATGTAGACCTTATAAAAATATAAAAATTGTAAGTTGCATTCCTTTCCAATAACCACAAGATGGTGTATTATAATTTTTAAAATACTTAATGGTTTTAATTTTGATGGAAATATTAATGCCTCAAGGACATATTGCTTTTCACATTTATTCAAACTTGTAAACTAAATAGGTGTTTTTCTTTTTTTGATGGTTTTCACCATATAACCTGACCATTACAAAAGTTACTTAAAATGTTTTTCCAATTTGAACATGTTTGAAAAACAACTAATCAACATGTGCATTTTCTAATTTTCTTTTTGCCTTGTATTTTCCTTGCTTTTAAAAACGTTAGTACTTGAGGTTCATTCAGTAAGCAATTCAAGAAATTGTTGCACATCTTAGGCAATTATCAATGCATTTCAGGTAACATAGATTTGTTTGAAATAGTCTGTGTTTACCTTTTAAATCTTACTTATAACTTTAAAAACTTGCTTAATATTTAGAATTTTAATTTATCTGGTAATATATTTTTATGATAATACATTGGTTTTTGTAAGTATGAGTTATAAATTGCTGTAATAATTTTTATAATACTATTTAATGATACTTATTGTTTATTAATGTTTGGAATTATTAATCATTTCTTAAATTTTTGAATATGTTCACTTTTAAAAGCTATATATAATTCTGCCTTCTTTTGATATCCAATGAGAATGGTAAAATAACTTACATAGTTGCACCTTTTGTTTCTTTGTGATACATATATAAATCGATTTATTTCCATGTAACTGAAATAGATTTGCCTGTACAAACTGTTCCTTACTGAACATCAGGTTGAATACAAATCTTTGCATTTCTTGATATGAAAATATAATAAAATATTCCCTTTCTATTATTTAAGCATAAAGAAAATATAGTAAATACATCTTAGAAATAAAAATATATTAATTATTGCTTGATATTGAATTTCTAAGCTACATTCCGTGTCTTGGATACATATTTTGTGCTTTCCTGCAAGGTGATTAAAGTACATTTTAAGAGCTATTTTGTACAGTTGTTTTTCAGGACATAGTACATTTTAGTGTACATAGTTGTTTGTATTATAGAACACTGGTAAATCTTATCAACAACAATCTTTATAATGTGGTGATTTTCAGTCATTGAAAATTCCAAAAAAGTGTTGTGGGCTCATAGAATGTTCTTCAGTGTATAGTTGAATGAGAAATGTAAAAGGCAGTTGTAACTCATAGAAGGACAAATGAATGAAACAAAGAAATATGAGGAATAAGAAGAAAATCATAGTGGTTTAATTTAAACTTGCAAGACTAGAGATTCTGTATGAAAGATTATTCAGAGGAAAAACACTTTTCAAAGCTGGCTGAATCTGTATTTCATGGAATCAGGAGAATTAAAACAAGTTGTTCATAAATCCTTATGCACAAATTGCTTCCAGAATGCTGAAGAATTAGTTCTAACAGAAGTAATGCTTCATAAAAGAAGACATTTATTGGAGAAGATATATGAAAGCAAACATTGTCATAAATCATCAGTAAAAATTTATTACAATATTTACATTTTTCCAAATAATAGTTACTTACAAACCATGGAATATTTATACTTTTCATATAGGGAGTTTGTATTTAATATATGGAGTTTTAGCTGTTAACATTCTAAGTACATTTTTAATATAAAATCTAGCTATACAGCATGTTGCTACTCAAAAGTTAAAAGTGGCAAATAAACTTTGGACAAAAGTGTATTTTGTCTTGTTTTTATATTACTGCCTTTCTCTGAAAGCAGAGCATCTCTCAATTTCCACTAATAACCTCTATAGGGACTAACTGGATGGCTCAAAAAAAAAAAAAACCTTTTTATATATAAATATAAAATAACACTTCAATCGCCAGTCTTCCTTTCGCTCACTAAGTAGTTGCAAATCAGCAAAAGGAGTTTTGCGTCATTTGTTTATGATGGCTCATACTCTTTTAATGCCCATAAAGTTTTGAAACAAGATTATAGCTGGTTTTCATAAATGACTTTAGAATTTTTAATGTGTTATATGTCATGTGAGTACAAAGTTACTCAGAGCTATGCAAAGATTATTATCCATATTGAGCAGAAGAGGATAAGTATATCAAGGTTCGAGTATGTTTCTCAAGCTGAAATATGCCTATTCTGTTTACACCACAGAATACTGCAGGACATAGAAGTAGAACATTTAGCTATTTTTCTTGGCAGGTTTTATCCCTGATGTTGTATTGACAAAATGTATGGAGTAGGAGTTTAAGTTAGATAAACAGACTGTGGGCTTTGCTCATAAGTCCTGTATAGTTATTTCACTTTCCTGGACATTAAGCATGAGTTTTGAAATTAAAAAAAAAAAAAGACTTGGAATCATTCTTCAAGTGTGTTCAACTTTGTGTTATATTAATCTTTCTATATATCTTTTAAATAAATGAATGGGTTACAAATACACCATAAATGAAAATGTTTTAGAAGTTAATATAGTTAACATATATAGAGCTTTTTGCATGTCTGTCATATACTAAGAAGCTTTCATTATAATATAATTATTATTTTTATTTATAAAACTGATACATTTTAACTACTGTACTTTAAAGGAAAGAGAGCTTTCCTGGAATTAAGCATTAGTTATTTGGATATTACATACTTTGTTGAAAAAATGTTATTATTATGACTACTGGCAAGAATATGATTAACACTGCTTTTTCTTAAAATTCATTTCACAGCTGTAATGACTAAAATGGTGTTGAAGCTTGTCAGACCTAATTTATTGATTTTTCTAACTTAAGTAAGGGAAGTGTAAAAATGTATAATGATGCCCTATTTTTCTCTGTCTCATTTATTTGTAAAATGCAATATAAAGTTATTCAGTAAGAGTCAAAGTTTCTGAGAATATTTTAATCTTTGGTTATGTTTATCATTGTAAAATAATCCAGGCTAAAACATAGGAAGCTTTGTCATTTTATTTATTGAGAAAAAATAATTTAGTGCCATAATTTTTTCTGTCTGATTTATTATTTAGTATTCAAAAATTACCATTTGTTAATAATAGAGTCCAGGTAGAAGAACTTAGCTAAAATTCAAATCACTTAGTGAGGCAGGCTAATATAATAACACACAGAATGGAAGTCAAAAGAACAGTATTCCTCTTTTAGTTAGAATATCAACATGTACATACCTGTCTGACTAGTGCACAGCATATTTAAATAATATATATATGTATATATGGACTTTTTAAAAAGAGTACTGCTCTAAGACTAAGCATCAAGATCAAAGTTTATACATATATATATAAATATTTTTTATTTTGGACATGAGTATCTTAGCTAGTCATTTTTCATCTCATTGCTTCACTGTTACATTCATACAGCTTTAGGTAAATCCATAACTCTGATAGATAGCACTAGCTATTTGATATTTTTAAAAGACTGCCAATTAAAGAGTAAAATCAAAAGAAATGGGCCTTGTTAAATGACATTTATCTTCATTATTTAGGACACCAACATTTATATAAAATGTTGCATATTTCATCCAATATACTTTTTATTTCCCTTTAGTTATTATTTAGTTAATTTAAGTATTACCTAAAGTGGAACAATTTTCCACAGGGATTAATTACAGTGACTGTTTGGATTTGTCTCTACTACATGTGATCTGGAATTCTTGATCAAATGGCCCACAGTATCCGAAATTAATTAGAAAATGTCTGAGAATGAATGAGGTATCCATAATCAGTGAACAAATAATTTAAATGACAAACAAACAAAACATTTTCGTTGAGAGATGCTGTATATATTAGGACATTGCACTACAAAGTCTCTTAGAAACAGTTTAAAGATGTTTTGAGTGAGTGAGTGAAGTCTCTCAGTCGTGTCCGACTCTTTGCGACCCTGTGGACTGTAGCCTACCAGGCTCCTCTGTCCATGGGATTCTCCAGGCAGGAATACTAGAGTGGGTTTCCATTTCCCTCTCCAGGGGATCTTCTCGACCCAGGGATCGAACCCAGGTCTCCCTCATTGCAGGCAGACGCTTTAACCTCTGAGCCACCAAGGAAGTCAAAGATGTTTTAATAAGCTTCAAATAGAAACTGTACACAAATATGGTTGGAAATTGTTCTGAATATTGGAATATTATTTAGTTAATTTAATACCCTTTAAAAATAAGACAGTAAGATGTATAGCATAGTTTCCTCCTTACATAATAAATACTAAATAGAGACCTAATAATAGCATATAATATTTATGATTATTTCTCCTTCAATTGGTATATTATATATTCAACATGAAAGTGATGAGTTTCAAAGTTTAAAAAATTAAAATTATTTTTCATCAGTTGCTTTTTTTTTTAAAGACATTGCTAAACATAAAGGATTTAACTTAAAAATGAAGTTTAAATATATCACTGTTCAATGTGGAGCATGTTTGCAACTAGATTTCTAATACTAAAAAAATTTATGTGCTTCTCAAAATGCTATCACATCATGTATCATATAAACATATCTATAAATTAGAAAGTTAAGCTATTAAGATTAAATTATTCTATAACACCACAAATGATATTCTTGAGAACATTTATCTGTGGACTATTATGTGTTGTCTTATACTTAAAAGGCAATGTACATTTAGACAAATTCATTATTTTTAAGGTTTCCAAACCATTGTTTCAAGAATTAGAGACGTGTAATACAGGTTGCCTCATTAAATATAGTGAATTTTATAATGAGTTTAACTAATTTAAATGCAATTATACATGCTAACAGCTCAAAGATTTAAATTTTCATTTTCAGGAATCTTCTATTTGGTTAGTGCCACCCTACCATCCAGACACTGTTTAGTAAACTTTTGAAACTTACTAAAAGAGGTTTTTAATAATGGTTAGTATCCTTGCACCTTTTTTTCTTTTTGTAGTCTGTCATATTGTGCAGAAACATTTTTGTTGTTGTTTTCACCCTAAAAGAAACTTACTTTGACACAATTTGTGTGTTTCTGTCCCTAAGAAGTGATTTGAAAAGCATGGTAGTTTTCTTTCTCTTTCTTCCTCCCTCAATCTCTCTCACTTCCTCTCTCCCTTATTTTCTTCCCTCTTTCTTTTGTTGTTTCTTTCCTTGTCCCCTGCCCCCTTTTCCTCTCTTCCTTTCTCTTTTATTCTTTTTCCTCTTCCCCCCTCCTCCTCCTCAGCTTCCTTCTTCTTCATTATAACTCAGAAAATTCCTGTCAAGTGCATTTAGGTTTTTCAAAATCTTATTCCATAGTTCAATAAAAGGACATGTAAAAAATTCTGATCATGATATGAATTAGGAAACACTATTTGTCTCTATCAAATGACAAGTTAGAAGTCTAAAAATCAGACATAGTAATTATTTGGCAACGTACAACACAGAGAAACAGCTATATTTCACAATCGTCTGTACAGTTTCAACTTTAGGTCTTACAGAGATCAAGATACAGAATTTACATTTTAAACCTTTAAAAAAATTTTTAAAAATGTGTTTTCTTTAGTGATACAAGTGAACCATACTTTATGGTATCATTAAATTTTTTAAATTTTTCAATGTTGTCTCCAAATTTTTGCTCAAATCTAAAGATTTTCATAGTTTTGTGAAGGATTGGAAATATTATATAAGTAAGAAAAGAACCTACAGTTTCATGGTGACTGTATTAGAACCTAAGATAATACTATTTTTTTTTAGGTAAAACATTGATAAATCAAAAAGAACTGTCAAAGTCAGCTTTATTTAGAGAAAAAAATTAACAAAAGTGGTAACAAGATATTATAATCAAAACTACTGATTGACTGCTTAAAGCTTGCTTGATTAAATTTTTTACTTTCTAATGGCTTAAGAAAATAGAGAAAGCCTAAAATGATAATGGTGGGATTACATGTTTACAATTTTCAGAGTTTATAAATTTGTAAATATCATTTACTTGAGATAATTTTAAATTATTTATGCTTGAATGGGGCAGGATATATGCTTATAATTTATATTATTCAGTATATAAGTTTTATGTTACATAAAATTGCTTTAAAAGAGTTTAAATGCATTTATTTATAGTCGAAGTTAAGTATAGGCTATTAATACAATTGACTTCCTAAATAACCAGAAATAAACCTGAATCAGTTCATGGTTGAACAGTTATGTACATTTGTAAGATTTTTTCCTGAGAAAATCAGTTGTTTAGACCACTCTCTTACTATGGACAAAACAATATCTCTATTTTATTACTTTTGAAATCAATATAATGATGATATCTAAAAACTGAGTTTGCCAAAGAGAATGTTATAAATTTTTTTAATATTTGGGAAATTTAGTTATTTTAAACGAAGGCTTATTTCAAACAATTCAACATTATTCACATCCTATAACATTTTTAAAGTGTCGATGGCATCAAGTTCTGACATTGTTGTATTATCTAATCAATTCTTCTGTTAAATGTTTCAACAGAGAACCAAGACTAAGTTACCTCAAGACTATGTATTCCTCCCTCTTTTGGAGTCAGATTTTTCCATTTCTACAGTGTTGTCATCACCACCATCTTCATCATCATTTTCATCATGTTCTTAATAAGTACATCTAATAGTAGGTATTAAGTAACAAGAAACACTGTGTCCATATACTGGCTATAGGTGTCATATAGATCCTTTAGTAGAAATAGAATCTGTGAATTTCAAAACCATATAATTTAGCACATAATAAATAATACATAGAGATAACCTGCAGTGAGTTTGGAATTCATGTGTAGCATTTAATCATCTCCCATGACAAACACTAATAAATTAATATTTTTATTAATTTAATGTTATTAAACCAATAACAAAGTTTTATCTGATTAATTAGCTCACTTGTACACAACGTATTTTACTAAGATTCTGAAAAAAAATTTTAAGCAATTGAATTACAAACATTATTTAAAAAGAATTAAAATGTTAAGGTCATGCGTGACTATTGTTAATTCAGTCAACATGTGTTCAACAGTGCTGTGAGCACTTGATCTCTACTCTTTACAATTCAATGAGACGAAAACATGGAAGCCCAAGAGGTCAGACGAGAAACATGATAGTGAGGGAAAAATAGTAAATTGAGTAGAAATAATAAGCCTGGTCCACTGGAAAGTGGTTCCTGAATAAGTTAAAATTTGAGTCATGTCTGGAGGTAAGGGATAAAACTGGACCGATGTGATAAATGAAAGAACTCTGCTGAGTACCAGAGCAAGAAGACACAAAGGAGAAAAACTTTGGAGGTCCAAAGAGAAGCATGTATGTAAAGAGAAAAAAAAAAGAAGAAGAAGAGGAAGGGGAATAGGTTGGGGGAGAGATAAGGTAAAATTAACTCAGAGAGGTCATGATGGAAAAAAGAGATTTGGATTTCACCTGTTTATTGGACAAGAAAATACTATTAATAACTGATGTTTAAAACAATAGATTATTGTTGATAATTGTGAGAATTTCAGAAATAGACAAGGCATAGATTTGGGATGATCACTAAGGAAACTCTTCAGCAACCTAAAGAAGAAAAATGAGAATATAGCCAGGAATGGACAAGAAGCTACCAGGGCAAGATCAAAATACATAAAATTGGATATCAGAATATCTTGCTGGAGGTGCAGTTGTGAGCTGCAGAAAGTGAGTTATCCTCTGTCATATAGATGCCCAACTTAATTCAGTATTAGTTTGTGTCACAAAAGGTGATATATGAAAAGTATTTTAAAAAATATAAGGCATGTATACGATATTAACCATTGTTATCCTACATTATTTTGGAATTCAGTTCAGTTCAGTTCAGTCGCTCAGTTGTGTCCGACTCTTTGCAACCCCATGGACTGCAGCACAACAGGCTTCCCTGAACATCACCAACTCCCGAAGCTTGCTTTTGGATTTTGGAATTAGCCTAAGATGATAAACAACAAAGAAGCAACACAAAATGCAAAACAAAAAAGACTTCACATGCATATTTGATTAGGTTTATTTCATTATGTTTTCATATCACTTTTTGGAATTGTGTAAATTTTTCATTCTTGTCCACATTTTTAGTTGTTGTCCAAATTTTTTGTTCTTGCAAAAAGAGAGCCTAAGTCTTAGACCATCTGAATGTCAACAACAATATGCAACTAGTTCATGAATCTGATTTATATGTAACTAACACATGTCTCAATTAGATGGAAAGGGAGACTAACAAGTTTCCGTCTGATGTTTTCACTCTGTAATAGAAATTTGAGGAGTGTGTAATAAGTTCCAGGTATATAGAATTTCTGGCAAATCTATTGCCAATGAAATAGGAATTAAAAAAAATATATATATATAGGGTCATTTCTTCTTCATGGAATAAGTTATTTATCAGTCCTCAGTTATCAGGTTGATGACACCAAAAGTTTAGTTGTGCATGGATTTTTAAATGTGATACAATGTCATTTCATGATTAGGTCATATGTGTTTGTAATCTTCACCAATAGTTTTGTAGGCATGATCACAAAAAAGATATAATGAATACCAAAAATAATTTTCCATATTTTATGTCTAAATGTGTGAGTGCTATTTTTGTTCTGTTTTGAAAGACAAAATGAAGAATCCATGTTTAAAGAAAATTTTCATATCTTACATTATGATCTAAAAGCCAGTACATTTTGTCTAATTTTTTTTAATAGCATGGATGGATTTCTGGTAGCTGATTTGTTTATTTGTGCTTGTATTTAAAATTTAAGGTAGATTATATCTTATGTTAATCAATTATATCTCTTAAAACCTCATTCAAATTATGTGTAATGTATGTATTCCTAGCTGGCAGTTCACTATCAGGTGGAGATTTTCTTTAAACTTGCCCACTTTGATAAAATATTTTAATTATCATGTTTTGAGTATTAAAAGTGGAATAATTTGATATAACCATTATAATGGAATTTTTCAAAACTTCAAAGCTGCTATGTTGACAAGTCTGTTGAGACTGGATTTAATTTTGTTTCAGGACCATTGCAGTCTATGTGTTTGTAATATTTCCTTTTCTGTGTTATTCTGTAGAGGTCCTTCTGTAGCGCCATGGTAGAGGAACTGAGGATGTCCCTGAAGTGCCAGCGTCGGTTAAAACACAAGCCACAGGCCCCAGTTATTGTGAAAACAGAAGAAGTTATCAACATGCACACATTTAACGACAGACGGTTGCCAGGTAAAGAAACCATGGCATAAAGCTGGGAGGCCAAACACCCAAGCACAAACTGTCGTCTTTTTTTCCAAACAATTTAGCGAGAATGTTTCCTGTGGAAATATGCAACCTGTGCAAAATAAAATGAGTTACCTCATGCCGCTGTGTCTATGAACTAGAGACTCTGTGATCTAAGCAGTTGCAATGATCAGACTTGATTTATAAACATCATGGATCAACTGAGTTAACGGGGTTACACTGTTTATCATGGGTTCCTCCCTTCTTCTGAGTGAATGTTACATAACCATTTTGTGGCTGGTTTCAAATGCAGTCTGGGAAGAAATTACAGGTTCCTTTTGAGGTTCAACTGTTGCCAGGAGATGGAATATCAATGCCCTAAGGGTAACCAGAGGAAAAAAAAATCATTAAGAATAAAAATACTTGGAATCAGCAAAAACTGTAGTGTTACAAGAGACAGTTAAGTCTTCTGAACACCCAGATAAGAGGGTGATGATGTCACTAGCCCCCAGCTACTCAATATAATGGTCATCTGAATAGACAATATGTGCTTATAGGATGTGAAGAAATGTAAAGCAAAACAAATCTGAATTTCATGGCAAGTGGAATATAAAGCAGATCTTCATCAGTGTTTTTCTTTCTTTTCTTTTTGTTTTTTTGACAGTCTGTGTCACTGATTGAAATAGAAGTGTCAAATTACCAAGGCAATAATGTTTTTTCTTATATTCACTGTGGCAGGAGATTTAACATGTATCTCTACCAAATCCCTACCTATTCCAGCTACCCTTTCCCCAACCTCACAACAAGAATAAAAAAGCAACAGTTGGTTCAGAGATTCTGAATTAAAATGGATGATGTTTTGCAATCTTTTTCTTAAGCTGTAAAAGAGGGCTGAGTATTGATAGTTCTATGGAAGACTGAAACTTTCATTCTAACATTCAGACATGTTAATCCAAAACCTCCTTCCTGCTATAAATGAACTTGATGGAGCCTGGGCAGATCTCAGTGAAAGGAGAAAGGGGACTGGTCATCTAAAGAGAAGTATGTGTGGTGAACTCTGACGTGGACTGCATTTATCAATACAGTCACAATGTTAAATGAACAAAATTCTTGAGCAGTTTTTTTCAAAAAATGTTCAGGTTTATTTGTGGAAATGCAAGATTTCTATGAAAATAGTTTTTGTATGGAAATTTTTGTAATACTTTTTATCAACAAAATAAGAACATGCGTTCCTGTCAGGGGTGTGATGTCGAGCGTGAATGGTAGTGCGTGTGCACCACCAACGTTTGGTGAAAACTATTTTTATCAAGAAAAAAAGGAGTCATAGAAGAGAAATATTTTCAAGTTAGATAATATAAAAGCTAGGTGCACTACCACCACTGCTTACCATGCCACACCCCTGGTTTCCACGAGGCTGATAACATACTGTAATGAACAATTGTGTGTAAAATGGTAAAAGACACAGACCTCTTGACAACATTGTGATAACAGTTGAGTGCACACAGTTTGCTGTTTGAATCCAATGCACAAAATTTAAAAAATCATTAAAATTATGTCCATTTTACTTTCAGCTTTGACTTTCATTTTTCTCTAATATGGGTAAATGAGTACACTATTTGTTGTTTGCATGAAGGGAAGTATACTTCCTGAATCCTTCCAGGTCATCAAGGATGACCACTTCAAAACTGCCTGGAGAAAAGAAGAAAAAAGATCAGGCTAAAAGCTGGGCCAAAATATAAAATGTAATCTTTAGGCTTAGGACAGTTCAAATGTGAAAAAGAACAATTTTAGAGGATATAGTCATGATCTTAGCTCTTCTGTGAGTGGACATTGATTATGTCCATAGTGTTGTATAAGACAGTATAGTGATTATGATATTATATGTGAACTTCAACTCATGTCCAATTTAAGAATTCATTGCACATTGATAATTTAATTCAGTAAAGGGAGAGGAAGAGATAGGCTCAATATCAACAATAAATTAAAAAAAAAACCAACTCATTTTAACTAGAACTCCTATCCAAAAAAAACTCCCCAAAACATAAATTTCTAATAGCCATTATGTAAAAATTCAATTTCTAAGGGTTTTCAAAATTTCTAGTGTCAGGGTTAAGTTAAATTTTATATTTCAAGGACAATTATGTCCCAAAATTAAATTTTAGGAAGTTGCACAAGTTGCTGTTACAAATCTCAACATTTTTTTTTTGTATTGGTAAATAACCTCAAATAACATAGCTCATAAAATATTCAGATTTTGGTCTGAATATTAAGCTTTTACTCAATTAGATTCTAATAAGATTTTAAAGCACTTTTAAATTTCAATTCTTCATTATATTACAAACTTAATAGGCAGAAAATCATGACTATTTTTTAAATAGTCTGGAATTAATTATTTATATCTTTGGTATGATCTGATAATTTAAGAATTAACTTAAAAAGTATAAAAAATTCTGCTGTATTTTAACTCCAAAGGTTATTTAGAATATAAAAATGATGTATAATATTCAATTTTTATCTATTTCCTGAAAGGTTTCTACATTACTGCCAAAATAGATATTGCTCTATTCATTGCATACTTATACATATATGAAGTACTGTTCTTAATTTTATTAAAATTTGGTTACTTTCAAAATAATTTCAACCATTGAAAGAACATCTCTTATCTGTGGAAAGGCAGTGTATTGGCATAAGATTATTTTCCAGTGTCTACCACTCAAATTGTAAGAAGAAGAAGAAATGCCTGTTCTAGTTGACAACATAACCTGATGACTCCAGGTAATAAGTGGAGATACATACATCACAAATAAATAACTCTGGCCACTAAGGAAACTGGGGGAGGATATATTTATACATATCACCACTAAATAATGCTAATCAGATGAAAATATCAAGGATTTATATTCAGTATATTTCATAGATAATTAGTCCTAACAGTTATGAGAATGCCACAGAGATATATTTATATATTTACAACTGAATAACCCTAATCATTATGGGAGCACCAAGGGAATAGATTCTATTTTACAAACATGTAAAATGGATAAGGATATTTTATAAATTAAAATCTTTCAAATATTTTTCACTTCAGTTATATATTTTTAAGAATAAGTTCCTTGTTATTATTAAATGAATTTATGTACTAAAAAATAATGCTTTTAAAGAATTTTAGCACAGTGCTTCTAAATGTTTATTATGAAATATGAATACAGCCAATTGTGTACAATGCATATGTATAAAGAGAATCATGGCATCAGATGTACAACAGAATCATAGCATCAGGCTGTAGTGTGCATCAAAGATTGTCACTGGGTGCGGGCTATTCTATTCCAAGACTAGGCTTACTGACAGTCACTTCCAACACTGAGGTGTAAATATAAGCAGAATACTTTAATAGAGATAAGAGATTGCCCACTGTTTCAGGAAAGAGAGCATGAAAGGTACAGGAATAACTTCATTTGTTTCTGATCAAGGCAAGCAAGGTATGGAAAACAATATGGGCCAGGCTCACTTAGGAATTTTGTCCTCAGTTTAGAAGATGGTGCAATGGCAGTTGGCTCAGGGGTAAAGAATCTGCCTACCAATGAAAGTAACTCAGGAGTTGTGGGTTTGACCCCTAGGTCAGGAAGATCCCCTGGAGTAGGAAATGGCAACCCACTCCAGTATTCTTGCCTGGAGAATCCCATGGACAAAGGAGCCTAATGGGATACAGTCCATAGGATGGCAAAGAGGCAGACACAAGTGAGTGACTGAGCATGCACACAGGCACAATGGCAGGGAGAACCTGGTCTTGAAGGTCTTGAGTGTATCTGTGATTTGAATCCTATTGCTATACTATTGACTCACGCTCAGACAGCCCTTTGTGTCTGCAGCACAATCATTATTATAGAGAGATTTCTCTCTTTTCTTGCCTTCTGGAGATTTTCTTAATTTCTCTACCATGTTGGATCCCCTGTTGCTTCTAACAGATATTCTCCCTTTCCTAGGTTTATCTCTAATTTTGATGAATTATAAAGAAGGACTACCTCAGAGGTCAAGTTTTTTGATATTCCAGTCTAATAAATGCTTTTATTCTACTCTTATATAAATAATTATTAGTTTTTTGGGGGTGTCTAATTCTAAGTTGAAAATAATTTTCTTAGATAAATTTGAAAACCTTCTTTCACTGCTTTCTTACTTTCAACTCACCCCGTGCAAATGTGAAGGCATTCAGATCTCCAATTCTTTGTGATTTTTTTATTCTCTCTTAAATTTTTTTTCTTCTGATTGCCCAGAGTACCCTAATATATTGGAGCTACTGAAGTCCTGAGTGTACATCTATAAGATTTGCTTTCCTATTTCTCACGTCTATCATCTTTATATTCCAAATTACTGAATTGAGTTTTTTCATTTCTACCTAATTATTTTAATTTTTATGAATTCTTATTTTATGAAAGCAATAATTTCTCTTATATGTTTGAAGCGAGTAACAGTAATCTTAAGACATTTCCTTCTTTCTGAAAAGACCTCAGTTTTTTTTTTTTCCCCCAAGTTGCATTTTTCTATATGCTTGTTTGGATTTCTATCTTCTGTATTAGAGCTTTTCTTCAGATGCTTGTTAAGTCTTCACAACCTGTTAATGATTAAGAAAAGGGAACTAAAGTCTGATTTGAGAGCTCTATGTGCACAACAGGGTAGGGGAGACTTTTCATCTAGTTAGAGTTTTACCACAGATAAGTCTAGTTGGACTGTTTATTGAAACACCCCTATCTTTGGATCTTTCCTTTGATTACCCCCCAGGAGTATCTTTTAGTTTTCTTCCTGAAGATGAAGCCTCAACTGTCAAGTGTTCTGCTAATCACTGGTTAAGAGCTCTTGAGATCGCTACATTCTGCCTTCAGAATGACTAAGGTCACTTATCATCAGGCATCTCAGGAGTAAAAAAACCTGCCTGCTAGTGCAGAAGACATTAAAGATGAGGGTTCAATTCCTGGGTCGGGAGGTTCCCCTGGAGGAGGAAAGGGCAACCAACTTTAGTTTTCTTGCCTGAAGAATCCCATGGACACAGGAGCCTGGCGGGCTATAGTCTGAGGGTCGCAAAGAGTCAGACATGACTGAATGAGCACTAAGGAGCATACATATAACTCAAATTTGACACAACGCAAAGTCATAAAATAAATGCAAGGAGATCTAGGTCACTTAATCGCCCTGTTTTAAAATTTAGCATTCAGGCTTTCAACTGAACCTAGCATATTTCAGTGTGGAGTCCTTCCTTTTTTTTTTCCCTTTTGAGAATGATTCCTTATTGCTTTGATGGGTTGAAGAACAGTCTTGCAGGGGAGAAGAAGGAAAAGAATACAAGGATCCATTGTTTTCCAACTACTTTCAAGAGGCCCTCCTTGTTGTATTTGCTCTCCTGCATTATCAGTTATTAACGCACATTGCACAGCTAGGTCCTGTGCCTTGGAGGATTCTGTGATGTCATCCTATTGGTTCACAGCTTTTCACACTGACCACTTGGAATTCTACTTTTTCTAGTCTGTTTGATTACCCATCATTTGTTCATATGCTTTTCTCCTTCCAAAAATGTTGTTGAAACTTTCACCTTTCTTGTTCACTTTATTCTTGGAGTTTAATACTTTAAAAAACAAAAAACTCTCTACTGTAATTTTTATGGTTGAGTAGGGAGCAATTTTTGATACATGCACTCAATCCTTCACTCTTATTTTGATCAAGAACCCTGTACTTAAAGAAAATATTGTGCAGAAATCCAGAATAGAAGCAAATAAAAACCAGAACTACTCTAGTTCAAAGATAATGGAGGTAGAACAGACTTTGCTCTTATTATTGTAAAGAATGTAATATTGCCCATGTTTTCTTCTTACTGAATGCTTTTTCTGACTCAATATGTAAAGGTGATACTTTTTTTTAAAGCGATACTTTTACAATACAAATGAATTTCACAAAATAGATCCCAATAATATTTCTGAAGTGGAGAAGATTTTAATTTTCCCCTTGCACTTATCAAATAATGCTAAATTTGGAATCCAGTGTAATTTATACCGCAAAGGCTTAGGTCTAATTCAAAACATTCCAACTTCTATTTTACAAAGCTCAAGAAGCATGTTTGTAGATAAGGAACACTTTCTAAGCAAACCATGATGAACTGTAAGATATTAAGAATCCTCTTTAATGTACTGCCTTACACAATACTGTGCTTTCACATTTATTGAATGTAATTAAAAAAATAAACAAGTATATCCCTGCCTCTTTACAAAGGAGAATAGCTGTTTTTCTACCTTTCAACTAGATATTTCTATAATATCACATCATCAAAAATATAGCACTCTCAATTACCAATTAGTTAACCTTAAGGTCAGTCTGTAGAGCTTAATATCTAATCTAATATCATTGATATACTGAAAAATCTAAAATCATAAATTCCACTCACTTTGGTCAAAATTCATCAGTTAAAGGGGAAATAAAAGGCACACTACACAATGCTCTTTCCATAAATTTAAATTGCATTTTAACATACACCTTGTATATCAAGGCTTCCTTGGTGGCTCAGCAGTAAAGATTCCACCTAATGCTGGAGATGCAGGTTTGATCCCTGGGTTGGGAAGATCCCTCAGAGAAGAAAATGGCAGCCCCGTCCAGCATTCTTGCCTGGGAAATCCCATGGACAGAGGAGCCTGGCAGGCTACGTGTAGTCACAAAAGAGTCAGACGTGACTGAGTGACTAAACAACAACAATTATAGCCTTGTATCTCAGCTCATAATCTAGGGTTTTCATATATTAATACTTTAAATACTGTAGCTTCAGCCACTATAATCACATTTCCACCAGGAGGAAGAACAAAAGGAAATTTAAAAGGTCTTGTGCCTTCCTTGTAAGGATACATACCACAAGTTGTACATTAAGGTGGTAGAAATAATGATATGTTCACACTTAGCTGCAAGGTAGGATTGGAAATAGACTAATATAGGCAGCCACGTGTCTAGGGATTCTATTGCTTTTAAAATGTATAAACAGATTTGAAGGGACATCTTTTGTCTTCAGTCAACAAAGGAAGACGCATTTGGTAATATCTTTGCAGAATACCTTTCATTTAGTTATAGACAAAGACCTAGCTTACATTAACCATTCCTTTGATTCCCAAGATATTCTTTCTCATTCTGTAAAAATCCAGACACCTTGATTAGAGTTGACTTATTACTCTCTGCCCCACTACTATGAATCAATTAAAGATGCACACATTTGTTTATATTTAATAATTACTGAATCTACATTATAAACTAAGATTTGTGTTAAATGCTGGGTATGCAATATAATCAAAAAGAGACATGGTGCTTACTTTGGTAACCCAAAGTCTAGAAGAGGAGACTGACCTTAATCAAATGTGTTAAATATATAAATACAATCTGAAAAGTGCTGTCACCAAGAAATGTTCCTTTCTGTCAGATTCAGATGAATGATGAAAGTTCACTCACTTGATATCAAGTGGTACAGTTTAATAGTTGGAAATGTGAAAACTTGGATTATATGTATAAAGGATGCACAGGGAAGCATTTATTGGTATAACAAAATACACTACTGGTTTGTGTCTTCTTCCCAGGACTACATAGCTTCTGTTGGCTTCAAACCATGGCACAAAGTATGATTCTTCCAGGTCTGCAGAGCAAAAACTGAGATGTAAACTCTATTAGACCATTATTATCATCCTGTTACTCAGGGTGGTGATGTCCCACATGCAAAGTATGATACCATAACTTTACCTAAGTTTTCCTCTGACCTAAACTATTGCACTTATGTTGATTTTTTTGGTCCTCATTTAGGTACAACAAAATATGTCATCAGTGCTCCTTTTTTTTTTTTTTTTTAAGGTTTCTTGTCTTTGTTTCATGATAGAAATGAACAGTGACCTAACAGTTTAACAATTGGTTTTGGAACACTGAGAACATTCTTGTTGAAAGAGGGTGAAATAGCCAAATTTTAAATATTTAGTTCTTGGCCAAATGTTTGCTCAAAAAGGAAATTTTTTACTAAGTATGTGCTTCTCATCATTCATATTTCTGCACAATCACTGCTTCCTCAGGAAAGTCTACCCCAATTCTCTAGTCTAAGTAAACGTTCTCTTATTATAAGCTCTCATAAAACACCATATAATTCCTTCCCATAACCACACTTCACTCTCTTTCACACAGGTTATGGAAAGGAAATATTAAATATTAAAAATATTTACTAGGTAAAAATTCACATAATTTCTTTATAAATTCAATAATTAGTAGAAATATTGCTAATATTTTTTGCCATAATTTATAATAAGTATTTTATATGAATTATTTCTTCCAGTTCTCTGAGTAACACTGTGGGCTAGGGCTAATATTATTATCACTTTATAGACAAGTAAACCATAGACAGGAGAAGTTAAATAAATTTTTAAAGAATTACTGTAGTCGAACTTGGGCAGATAACTCTTAGTCACTATTCAATCAATACACAGTATAAGTGAGAATTTCCGGGGAAACGGGGATAGAAAGAGGAAGAACAAGTATGACATTCCAGAATGTCTTCTGAAGCTTTCTTTTTAAACTGGAATTTACATTACTAAGACTTTTTTACGTTTCTCCTAAGAGTTCTTTCTCATCTTTTTCTCTTTTCTTTTTTTTTTTTTTACTGTATATTACTGACTGCACCTACTATAATTTGTTGTCCAGATAGTAGGTATTTATTGTTCTTTTTCTTTTTAAGCTGCATATTATGCTAGTGTGTATATTTTTGCATTGCCATCTGGTACTGATCTGTTAAACTTTTTCTTGGATTGCATATCTGAGCAGCCTCAGGGTATGTCACTGTTCTGCTCTACAACACTGCCAAAGCCACTGTACCAATCAACGTCTTAATCACCAATATGTAAGACAAACTGATAATCCATTCCCTTTCACACTCTGGGATTCTGTCATATTTTTAAAAAATTTTGCTTTTCAAATGTGCCAAAGGTCATTGTCATTTTCCTCTTGATTAGTAGAACTTTTACCTTCCCCTATGTGTATTCACATCCCTTGAAGTGTCTAGCTACTCAGGTCTTTTACCAAGGTTTCTATTGAATTATTTTTCTTAATGAGTTCTAGAAGTCTATACAGCAGTGATGTTATCTAATCTGTTATTTGATTTTATTTTCTGGAAACACCTCTTCCCCATTTGTTATCGATGTATTTTTTACTTTTCTTAAAGGCTGTTTGATAAACAGAGGTTGCTAATCTTAATGTTGCCAAATTTAGCATTCTGTTACTTTGTTAGTACTTGTGGTACCCTGTTTAAGAAATGTTTTCTTTAGTGATAATGAAATATCATTGTTCATATTCATCTATGTGTTTTTCTAAAAATTTTAGTTTTGTTTTATACTTTTAGTAAATTCAGATGTGTGCTTCCCCCCGCCCCACCTGTATAACTATTTAACTCCTAAATTTGTTACCTGGTGTCTTCTCTCAGTGGTCTGCTATACTGCATCTGGAACATATTAAGATTTCCTATAATCATCCATCCATTTCTGGATTTTATATTTAATTCTTTCTTATTCTTTATCTTAAGAAATTTCTTATCATATCACATAAATTTCAAAATCAACCATTCAAGATAAACATACATATACATTGGAACTTTAATCAGAATGAAATCAAATCTTTGTATCAATTTGGAAAGAATTTATTTCTTACTCATAGACATATATTTGTCTTTAATGTCCTTTATAGCTTTTGCTTACAGTTCTCACACACTTATTTATTCCCATGGAATTATAGTTTTTGTAACTATTATAAATGATGTCTTTAAAAAAAATGCTGTTATTATACTATATGTTACTTGTACATAGAAATGAATATATATGTATTATATATATATATATCTTATATTCAATATATCTTACATTCAACCACCTTGCTAAATTCTCCTTTAATTTCTGTATATTTCATTCTAGGTTGTTTCAGATTTTCTATGTAAACAGCCACATGAAATACAAATAATGAGTGTCTTCCTCTTCCTTTTGTTTTTCAATTTCTTCATGTCTTATGGAGCTGTCTATGACCTCCAATACAATGCTGAATATACTAGGTGGCAGTAGACATCTTTGTGTTTTCCTGACTTTAAAGGAAATGTTTCCAACCTCTTATGACCTTATTCGTTTTTCCTCAGTCTTCCTAAATTGCTGCTTAAATCATGATCTCCACTTAAAAATTTCCCTCTCCCCTTACCACTTGTCTAGATCTCCACCTACATTTTGAAGACTGTTGATGTTCAAGTTACAAAGATACAGTATAACAACTGAACTATATTCTGTCCTCTGGGACAGACTTTGTGGTGGAGCTACAAAAGTAAACAAGTAAATGCCCTCAGATATTTTGAATTCTTTGTGTATGCACACAAGGAAGCTGGATCCTCATTATATTTTGCGAGTACTTTCTACCTAGCTTTTCTGTTTTTCCAATATTTTTTGCTTTTTAATTCACTCCTCACACCCCCAATAGAAGTTTTTTCTGTTTTTTGTTTGTTTGGCAAAATAGACCTGATAAATAATGTGTTTGCTGCAAAAGGCAAAATGGTCTTTGTTTTCTCTGTAACCTACAATGTAAACAGTAGCTTTTTGACCTGCCATTTAGACATTTTTAACTCACATAAACTGATTCCAAACTGTCTTAGCTCCATTTTCCTTGCTGCACCCAGAAACTCTGTGTTCCAAATCTGTGTGTGCATGCATGCTCAGTCGTGTCTCACCCTTGTGACACAATGCGCTGTAGCCTGCTAGGTTCCAGGCAAGAATACTGGGCTGGGTTGCCATTTCCTAATCCAGAGGATCTTCCCAACTCAGGGACCAAACCCGAGTCCCTGGAGTTTCCTGCCTTGGCAGGCAGATTCTTTACCACTGTATCATTTGGGAAGCCATGTTCCAAACATCCCAAATAATTAATAATTTTGCTGCAAAATTTCTCATTTTCTATGCTTGCTGTACCTGAAATGTTCTTATCTCATTCTCCCCGTACAAAAGTTTCTACTTATTTTTCATGGTCTCCTCACAAGTAGAAATGTATCTAAGTTGAAGTATTGAAGTTTTGAAGTATTGACGTTTTCTAGGAGTTAGCATTAGTGTCTTTCACTTAGTAAGTGTTCAATTATTGAGCTATATAAACTTCTCTTTCAGAAAAAAATTTAATTTTTATTTTATAGTCTGAACAAATTAAGCAAATAACTTTTTAAAGTTAGCTAAATTTCAGTAAGGGAAGTATAAAACTAGAATTTTAATATATTCTTATGGCTATATTGGCAACAGACACAGAACTCACATACATAGTTCATTTATGATAGCTTCAAGTGCATAATGATATATTTTGGGGATTTGCTTCCACATTGTCATGTTTTTATTTTGTTGATTATTCAGTCCTTCCTAAAGTAAATCCTGCTTGTCATATGTGTCAGTAATATTTCTGTTAAGGCTAGTTGAGAGTCTGTAGATCATGATTTATGATTGACTTCCTTCTAAAGAAAATAACTTGAAGCATGTTAATTCCACAAATGTTTCCTCAAAAGTTCTTGCATACCATTAACTAAGGAGTCGACAGCTAGCAAGGAGATTGGATTTTTCTGATAGAGGCTATGGTACAATGCATAGGCAAATATTGCACAAATAATTAGATCAATATATTATTATATATTAAAACCAATTACCCAGTAGAGTGAGTACAGAACATAACAGAGTGTAATTTACATTCATGAGTAAAGATTGTCTTTGAGTAAATGAAATTCTAAGTTAAACTATGAAAATTGGAATTGAATAAGAAAAGAGAGTAAAGCTGAAAATTCTAGGAAAGGATAACAATAAATAGCATGGGTCACAACCATTGTAAATCAACTATACTCCAACATAAAATAAATTTAAAATAAATAACAAAATAAAATAAAAATAAAAATAAATAAGTAGCATGTGTGAAAACACTGAGGCAAGGAGGATAAAAGACTGGTGTAACCAAAGCACAGTGAGCAAGGAAAAGAATGACTTGAGAGTAAGACTGGCAGTTTAACACAGACTGTCTCATTAGAGGCTTTGATGCTCATGTAAAGAATTGTATATGTTTAATACAATCAGAAGGATTAAAAGTTTTTGAATAGAGGAGTTATGTGTTCAAATTTGAGTTTTTCAAAGACAGTGTTGGCAGATGTCTTTCCTGAAAGAGTATCCAATGACCCTTCAGGACATGTATGAACCTGCAACCTTAAGATGAGGAAAATTCATGGATCTAAATACACAAAGACTTACTTTGCTGATTTTCCCAGTAAAAAAATCAAAAAGAAATCTTACGTCTACTAGTAGAACAAATCCTTCCTGATTATTCCATAGGAAGCTAGGAGGCAACGTCTTGGGTGTTGTTCTCTTTCACATTATTTGTTTTTGTGTCTGTTCAAAATTTTCAAGGTTTAGATTTCCAATAAATATTTGTTGAAAAAAATAATGCATCTCAAAAAATAAAAGGGACTAATTAATAGTCAAAAATCTATTGGAAAAGAATGATTGGAGGGATGAGGGAAGCTGTTTTGGAGATCTGATTATAATGAGATGTAACGAGAGTCAAGTTGAACATTAAAAACAAATAGTATTATGAAAATATAATATAAAATATTAAATTCTAAGCTAGTAATAAGATCATATAGAAAGATGGGAGAAAACATGGGTTGCTGTAATCTTTTAACTTTTAATATTGAACTATGGACTGAAAGGAAAATCAAGAAATCATCTAGAGACTGCCTTTCTTCTTTCTTTTTCAACATACTCATCCTCCATGGATATTTTATACAACCACCTCATTGCTTATGTTACTAATGAGATTTCAGTGACTCTCATATTTATATCAAGCCTAGAATAAGTCTCTGATTGCCAGACATCTCTATGTAACCAATTAGACATCTAGAGATTTCTTCCAAGTCTCCCTCTGTATTTCACATCCTGATTAGAATCATGGCTAAGCATCCTACTAGATGCTGAAAAATGGAAATCAAGTATAATACAATAAACAGCTCAAAATTCTTTGTAAAAAACGCTCTTTCACAGGATTTTATGACCTTGTTGAGAATGTGTGGGTGTGTGCTAAGTTGCTTCAAAATTTTTGTGACCCTATGGACCATAGCAAGCCAGGCTCCACTGTCAATGGGATTCTCCAGGCAAGAATCCTGGAGTGGGTTGCCATGCCCTCCTCCAGGGGAATCTTCCTGACGCACAGGGGAATCTTCCCGACCCAGGGATTGAACCTGGGTCTCTTATGTCTCTTGCTTTTTGCCACTAGCACCACCTGGGAAGCCCTAGGAGGTTGGGAAAAATGAACAGGGAAAGGCTCCTTAAGAGATCAGGCATAAGCTGCCTAGTGGAACCTCTGTGGCAAAGTATGTTGCTTGAGGTGGGAAGGCTTGCCAGTAGGGGGATATGTTTAAATAGGGAAAAGAGGAACACCTTTTTGATGCTAAAGAGATGTTAAAGAGGAAAATAGTTCACCTCACTCAGAAAACTGTGAAAGTTTAAAAAGTGCCCAAAGGTTACCTTTCAGGTTGTAAATACATCAGGGAAGAAAGAACCTAAAGATATGCCATTCTGAGACATTTCTACTTACCCATTAGACAATGGGCAGGCGTTGAAACATTAATGGGATGATTTGAGTATACTGGCATTTTAGGGAAAAGACATCACCTCAGTGGCAGGATGAGAACTGGTTTGAAGGAAACTTAGAGTGGAATATTAAAAGAAAACAACAACAAAAAGAAACTGATGATTGTAATCCCTGTAAGGAAAGGCGTGGGGGGAAGGACAACACAATATAACAAAAAGCCAGTAGATATGAGGATGGCCAAATTTGAACAACTTTGAGAGAAATTAAAGAATTAAAAAGTCAAAAGATATAATTGCCTGTGGAGAAAAGCTAAGGGATTAATCAAAAATGACTCCCTCAGGTTTCTGGCTTGGTAGCAGCATCGAGGATTGTGTCTTATAATAGGATAAGAGAACATAGGATCGAAGGGATTTGTGACTTATCTTTCACACCATTCTCCATTACCCCATACTCAATTATATTAACCTCTACTATTAACTGTATTAACTTCTCTTCCTGAATATTTTTTTTCATTCCTCCAGTGATTATTTAGTGAGGTAAATGTACTTGAGCTAACATACTAAGAGTTATATACTTGAGCTAACATATTAAGTGTTAGCCCCTATCTCTAACAAACTTGTAAGCAAATGTCCTCCTGACTATTTTTGAATTTATATTCTTTCCAGTACCTTTAATACTGCCTTACATCATACTGGGTATGTTAACTATTTTCTTGCCCCCAATCTCACCTTCCCTTAAATAACTCTCAAAATTTCTGAGAGAATCACCTTTTTGAAAGCAGCTAAAACTATTTCCAGTATAACATGAACAGTGTTTCTCCACTTTTTGGCAGTGATATTCTTATACCAACAGTCTGTATCTCTGTTTTCTTTGCATTTCGACCTTCTACTGTGGGGTGACAAATGTTACTTATACAAATGTTTTTGAATGAGTGAATGAATGAGTGAATTCATGAAGAACTAACAGAAATACATTCGGTTGGAGTTTTAGAGATACCAGTGAGAAAAGACGAAAGAATGTGGTTCCACAAGACTTTGATCTTTTCATTACAGTTCAAAATCTAGTCACAAGTTTTGAAAGTCCAGAATTTTATTTTATCTGTATTAGAGTTGTTGATCTCCACAGAATTGTCATTTCAGAAGCGGTACCTGTAAACTAAGGTGGCATATCCTTACAAATACAAGTTGCTACACTATGTACAAATGTATGAAGCCATCATTTGGATCAGGACTGTCCAACTGAGCTCTCTGTATTGACTGAAATGCCATAGACCTGCACTATGCCGTACAGCAGCCCCTAACTTCATGTGGTTATTGAGCACTGATATGTGCCACTGACAAAACTGAATTTTATTTAATTTTAATCGTGTTAAATATGTGTAAATAGTAACAGGTAACTTGTGGTGACTTTATTGTGCAGTGCAACTTTAGAATAAGGAAATTCTTTTTTTTCTTTTTTAAATTAACCTTTAAATAAATTTATTGAAGTGCAGTTGTTTTAAAACATTGTGTTACTTTCTGCTCTACAGCAAAGTGCAACATTTATAAATATATCCACTCTTTTTTAGATTATTTTCTCATATAGGTCATTATAGGATATTGAGAAGAGTTCTTTGTGCTAAAAAGTAGGTAAAAATTTTCTCCCAAGTTATTTATTGAATCTTATCTGAATTTGGTATAAAATTATATGTATTTTTTCACTTCACGTTTTGCTTATGCATCTGGTTTGCCTTTGTCTTTTTTTTTAATCATATCTAATAAAATGAAATTGGATCTCTTTCACTGCCTCTGCTGCCAATCTCAGTTGCAGAGAATCTCTGGCATTAAGCTTTGTCTAGTCCAAAGCTCCGTATCTGGCTCTCAACTCTAGAATCCTACCCATAGCAGCCAAACCTTTCCCACATGTGGATTCTTATTGTGCTGGTCAGCATTACCCCAAAATGACTATTCAGTCCAGTTCAGTTCAGTAGCTCAGTCGTGTCCGACTCTTGTGACCCCATGGACTGCAGCACACCAGGCCTCCCTATCCATCACCAACTCCCCGAGTTTACTCAAATTCATGTCCTTTGAGTCAGTGATGCCATCCAGCCATCTCATCCTCTGTCGTCCCCTTCTCTCTGGCCTTCAATCTTTCCTAACATCAGGGTCTTTTCAAATGAGTCAGTTCTTTGCATCAGGTGGCCAAAATATTGGAGTTTCGGCTTCAACATTAATGCTTCCAATGAACATGCAGGACTGATTTCCTTTACGATGGACTGGCTGGATCTTTGTGCAGTCCAGGGGAGTCTCAAGATCTTCTCCAACACCACAGTTCAAAAGCATCAATTTTGTACTCAGCTTTCTTTATGGTCCAACTCTCACATCCATACTTGACTACTGGAAAAACCAAAGCCTTGACTAGACAGACCTTTGTTGGCAAAATAACATCTCTGCTTTTTAATATGCTGTTTAGATTGGTCATATATTTTCTTCCAAGAAGCAAGCATGTTTTAATTTCATGGCTGCAGTCACCATCTGCAGTGATTTTGAAGCTCCCCACTCCAAAAAATAAAGTCTGTCACTCTTTCCATTGTTTTCCCATCTGTTGCCATGAAATGATGGGACCAGATGCCATGATCTTAGTTTTCTGAATATTGAGTTTTAAGCCAACTTTTTCACTTTCCTCTTGCACTTTCATCAAGAAGTTCTTTAGCTCTTCACTTTCTGCCATAAGGGTGGTGTTCTGCATATCTGGGGTTATTGCTATTTCTCCCAGCAATCTTGATTCCAGCTTGTGATACATCCAGTCCAGCGTTTCTCATGATGTACTCTGCATCTAAGTAAATAAGCTGGGGACAATATACAGCCTTGACATACTCCTTTCCTGATGTGGAACCAGTCTGTTGTTCCATATCCAGTTCTAACTGTTGATTCTTGACCTGCATACAGATTTCTTAGGAAGCAGGTCAGGTGGTCTGGTATTCCCATCTCTTCAAGAATTTTCCACAGTTTGTTGAGATCCACACAGTCAAAGGCTTTGGCATGGTCAATAAAGCATATACTTATGCTTTAATTTGAATGAAAAATTGTAAGTGTAACTAGAATATATGTTGGTTTGTCAGGTACTCTCTACCCTTTGAGAAAAACTGCACAGGAAACCAATTTTTTTTTTTTTTTTTAGGAAGTGATACAGGACTTGCTGGTGATACAAAATTCAGATTACAGGTGCTGAGTTTTGTGAATCTGAGCAGCCTGTAGTATCAGGTTATCTATTTCCTCAGACTCCATCAGAGATCTTCACTCTGTGTGCCTGCCTCAGAAGAGAAAGAGTTCTACTAGCAGACAGCAGGTCATCTCTTGGGAGAGGGCTTAAGGCACACAGATGTTAACTTATTTGGGGAATCTCCATTTTCTATGGTTCAGCTTTGCTAACATCCTTTCTCTTACACACATTTTCTCCTTTGAGGTAAAACAACTGTCACATCTGTTTATCCTCAGTCTAGTTTCCATGCCAGAAGGTGTCAGGTATCATCTTTATTTACAAGTTTCAAGTTCTTAAGCTTTTCTCTGGCTTTTGTCATGCTCACATACACAAAATTTCTCAACTGTTTCAACTTAGTTGAGTGAATAAATCATAGGACACTAGATTTAGTTTACCTGATGTATCAAGTAAACTTAAATGATTTAACAAATAATTTAAAAGAAGTATAAGCAGAAAAGTAAGCTTCATCTGTAGGGAACTTCTATTCACCCTCTTCATATTTACCTTTCCCATTTGTAGATACTAGATCAAATGCAATATTATGAGCAATAGTTTAAGTTTTATCAGGATGGTCCAAATTCTCTATGAACCATAAATCTACACTTGAGAATAATTAACATTGATCTGGTCAGTAATTGGTGAAGAATATCATTATTATATATCTCAAATATAAGTGATGTCATAGTAGCTTATAAAAAATGAATTTTATATTTAATAAATACAGTAATAAGTTTATTTCACAAATTCTACTGCAATAAATTCCTAAAATTTTGTATTTCTGAACAACAAATTATGAAATAAAATGAATAAAATATATGAATGTGAACATATTTAAACTGGGTTTGGGCAATGACTTATTTGTAAATATATGTAAATAAATCATAAATAATATATGAATGAACACATATAAACACCAGAGCTTTATAATTTATAGATTTATATGATAAATCTATAAATCATTTTAAACTTACCTAGTGCAAAACTCTAAGAACTTTTCAGGGAGCACCTTTGTTTTCCAGCTTTCTCTTCTTTAAGAGAATAATCTAAGGCATATCTCAAAAGAATACTATAAAAAGTCAGACCAATGAAAATGTTAACCTTAATCTTCAAAATACAATAACTCTTTAAACCATGATGACTATCTAAATCCATGACATAACTGGGTTGGGGAAAGAAATTACAATTACATCAGAGAAATGTACACAAGCTCTCTTGTATAGAGCTGGAAAAAAAAAAACAAACAACTATTCATGGGAGAACATTTTACATGGCAATACACTCAGGTGTTTAATCAATGAAAAATTTGAGAGCCATTACTCTGAAATGATTTCTCCATAAACCCTTATTAAAATTCAATTCTTGGTATTTCTCAGTAGCACTTCAGTAGTTTGGCTGCTTCATAGGAAATGCAATAAAAAGTTTACATTAATTTCAAAATATGATAAAATTTTAATTATTAGTTTCTTATAAACTTTGTAATATGTTTAACAACAAAAGTTTTAAAAGTTTGTATATTTGCTACAGACTTGTATTCAGGAAAGAATTTACAGTCTGTTTTGACTTATGTGAATTATGGTAATTTCAAATTGTTTTTAATGCATAATAATGGTGATCATTGTATAGAATTTCCTTCCAAAGAAATGGGTAAATGACCTAAAATTGTTTAATGACATATAAATAAGGTGATAAATATAGTCATTAAACATTATAATGTAGAGTGGCATCATAATCTTAAAATGAACAGGAAAAATATAGAATGAAAATGTGTATATTCTGGTAAAAGTGAAAGACCCTGCTCAGGGAGTTGGAAAAAAAAATTACACTGATGAGTATTTGAAAATAAGATTTCCTAGGATTGACAATTTTTAATTTCCCTTAGCTGAACTATTGCCCATTATAAAATATTTTGTGAAGAATATTGAAGCCATCAAATGTTTTATTTTAGCTATCAGGTATGACATAGCAAGAAAGCAGGTAGACAAACTATATAGTTTGTCATGACAAAACTCAGAATAATCCCTTTTTAAGAATATGGATTATGATTAATTTCTCCTTTAAAGTCAGACAGGCACTATATCGTTAAAGAGGCATTACTTATATTGCTTACAGAAAAAACATTAAAAAAATTATTATATATCTATTTCCCGTGAAGTGATGGGATCAGATGCCATGATCTTTGTATTCTAAATGCTGAGCTTCAAGCCAACTTTTTCACTCTCCTCTTTCACTTTCAACAAGAAGCTTTCTAGTTCCTCTTCACTTTCTGCCATAATGGTGGTGTCATCTGCATATCTGAGGTTATTGATATTTCTCCCGGCAATCTTGATTCCAGCTAGTGCTTCTTCCAGCTCAGTGTTTCTCATGATGTACTCTCAGTTCAGTTCAGTTCAGTCACTCAGTCGTGTTCGACTCTTTGTGACCCCATGAATCGCAGCACGCCAGGCCTCCCTGTCCATCACCAACTCCCGGAGTTCACTTAGATTCATGTCCATCAAGTCAGTGATGCCATCCAGCCATCTCATCCTTGGTCGTCCCCTTCTCCTCCTGCCCCCAATCCCTCCCAGCATCAGAGTCTTTTCCAATGAGTCAATTCTTCGCATGAGGTGGCCAAAGTACTGGAGTTTCAGCTTTAGCATCATTCCTTCCAAAGAAATCCCAGGGTTAATCTCCTTCAGAATGGACTGGTTGGATCTCCTTGCAGTCCAAGGGACTCTCAAAGGTCTCCTCCAACACCACAGTTCAAAAGCATCAATTCTTCGGCACTCAGCCTTCTTCACAGTCCAACTCTAACATCCATACATGACCACTGGAAAAACCATAGCCTTGACTAGACAGAACTTTGTTGGCAAAGTAATGTCTCTGCTTTTAAATATGCTGTCCAGGTTGGTCATAACTTTTTTTCCAAGGAGTAAGCGTGTTTTAATTTCATGGCTGCAGTCACCATCTGCAGATATCTTGGAGCCCAAAAAAATAAAGTCTGACACTATTTCCACTGTTTCCCCATCTATTTCCCATGAAGTGATGGGACCAGAGGCCATGATCTTCATATTCTAAATGTTGAGCTTCAAGCCAACTTTTTCACTCTCCTCTTTTACTTTCATCAAGAGGCTTTTTAGTTCCTCTTCACTTTCTGCCATAAAGGTGGTATCATCTGCATATCCGAGGTTATTGCTATTTCTCCCGGCAATCTTGATTCCAGCTAGTGCTTTTTCCAGCCCAGTGTTTCTCTTGATGTACTCTGCATATAAGGTAAATAAGCAGGGTGACAATATACAGCTTTGACGGACTCCTTTTCCTATTTGGAACCAGTCTGTTGTTCCATGTTTAGTTCTAACTTTTGCTTCCTGACCGGCATACAGGTTTCTCAAGAGGCAGGTCAGGTGGTCTGGTATGCCCATTTCTTTCAGAATTTTCCACAGTTTATTGTGATCCACACAGTCAAAGGCTTTGGCATAGTCAATAAAGCAGAAATAGATGTATTTCTGGAACTCTCTTGCTTTTTGCATGATCCAGTGGATGCTGGCAATTTGATCTCTTGTTCCTCTGCCTTTTCTAAAACCAGCTTGAACATCTGGAAGTTCTCGGTTCACATACTGCTGAATCCTGGCTTGGAGAATTTTGAACATTACTTTACTAGCATGTGAGATGAGTGCAATTGTGCAGTAGTTTGAACATTCTTTTGAATTGCCTTTCTTTGGGATTGGAATGAAAACTGGCCTTTTCCAGTCCTGAGACCACTGCTGAGTTTTCCAAATTTGCTGGCATATTGAGTGTAGCTGTTTCACAGCACCATCTTTTAGGATTTGAAATAGCACAACTGGAATTCTATCACCTCCACTAGCTTTGTTCGTAGTGATGCTTTCTAAGGCCCACTTGACTTCACATTCCAGGATGTCTGGCTCTAGGGGAATGATCACACCATCGTGATTATCTTGGTCGTGAACCTCTTTTTTGTACAGTTCTTCTGTGTATTCTTGCCACCTCTTCTTAATATCTTCTGCTTCTGTTAGGTCCATACTATTTCTTCCCTTTATTGAGTCCATCTTTACTTTGATTACTAACTACTTTTTTAGACTCTTGTGATACAACTGTGACTTGAAACTGCAGATGGCTGCAAGCTAAGGAATTTTCATGGAAGGTGTCTGGTAATGCCAGCATAGTCAAGTTTTCCATTTAACAACAAAGTTTATCATGATATATACAACAAATCTCAACTTTTTTTTTTTCAATAAGTAACCCAACATAAACATTGGGTCAATTTAAACTAAAGAGAAAAATAAAGTACATAGAGTACATAGGATATACGTACTATATATAATACATATGCATGATGCATATATATAGTGGTGCTGATGGTGGTTTAGTTGCTACGCCATGTCCAACTCTTTGCAACCCCATGGACAGTATGTAGCCTGCCATTCTCCTCTTTCCATGGAATTTCCCAGGCAATAATACTGGAGTGGGTTGCCATTTCCTCCTGCAGAGGATCTTTCCAACCCAGGAATCAAATCTTCACCTCCTGCTGGGCAGGTCGATTCTTCACCATTGAGCCACCTGGGAAACCCTTACATTATATACACTATATAATATTAAAAATCGATGAGGCTATGTTATTGTCAGATAATAGGATTCAAAGCAGGAGTGCATGTGCATGCTTACTCAGTCACTCTAGTCATATCTGGCTCTGTGACCCTATGGACTATTGCCTGCCAGGCTCCTCTATCCGTGGGATTCTCCATGCAAGAATACTGGAGTGGGTTGTCATGCCCTCCTCCAGGGGATCTTCCTGATCCAGAGATTGAACCCAGGTCTCCTGCACTGGCAGGCAGATACTTTACTTCTGAGCCACCAGGGAAATCCCTCAAAACAGGAATATTACAAAGAAAAAGGTGGATATTTCATAATGATAAGAGGATGAATGTACTAAGAAGATACAATAATATAAAATGTGTATACACTAACTATCAGAGTAATAAGATCTTAGAACTAAGGGGGGAAATAGAGAAATTAAGGCCATAATGACAGCTGAAAATAATCTAACTGAAAAGCGTATCATTGCTAAAATCTTCATTTTAATGCCCTCTTCTGGTAACTCATAGAACAAATAAATAAATCAATAAAGACATAGAAAACGTGAACATTATCAATCCATTTGAACTTTTTGTGAACGCTACATGCAAGAGTTGCAAAATTCATGTTCTTTTAAATGTGCATATTGAGCACTCACCAAGATAGATCCTATGATGGGTCTTAAAATTTTTTTGATAAGATGAAAAAGTATGTAATCTCTGATCACAAGAGTATTAAATTAGAAATCAAGAGGACCAATAAAAACCAATGACAAATTACCTAGAAAATCTGAAAATAATTAAAAATTAACTAACAGGTATAAATAATCATAAGTTAAGGAAGGAAACACAAAAGAAATTAGAATATATTTTATATTCAAAGGAAATTAAAACAAAATGTCAAAGTCTTTGGGACAAATCTACAGAAGTCTTTGTATGGAAGATTGCGATTTTAATTGCTTACATTATAAACAAAAATGATCTGTTTACATTAAGAAGCAAGGGGAAAGGGCAAATAATATCCAAAAAATTAAAAATAATAGATATAACACTGGAACTGAAGACATGAGAAATGAATAATCATTAGGAAAATATTTGAAAACCAGAGCTAATTCTTTGACAAAACAAAAAAGTGTTAATTAAAACAAGCAAGAAAACAAAGAAAGAACATCCATGATTTAAAAACATAGCTAAAATAAATAAATAAAAATATAGTTTGATTTTTATATAATGAAGTTATGTTATAAACTGCCTTATGCTAAATTGAAGAATTTTTAAGATGTAACATAAAACTATAGTAATTTAGATAATATGGTATTGGCATAAGTATAAACAAGTGAATCAACTAGATGGAATTGAGAGCCTTGAAGTAGATCTAAACTTAATTTTGGACCAATTTTTTGAGTTAATTTGAGGAGTAGAAAGCATTTCTTTAAATTGATGTTAGAATCACTAGAAATCCATATTAAAAATCTGTCAAACATTAACTCACTCCATACACAACAATTAATTACAGATTTATCACAAACCTAAGCATTAAACCTAAAATTATGAAGGTTCTAAGATAAAATATAAGATTATATTTGAGAGAACAAACATAATAATAACAATATATAAAAGAAAATATTAATGCTGCTTTATCCAAATTAATGTTTTCTGCTTGTTAAAAGACACTAATGAAAAATGAGGAGATCAACCTCAGATTATTAGTAAAATAGACAAAATAATTATAACTCATTCAAGTTCTTATATGAAGAATATATAAAGAACTTCAAAAATCAGTAACAAAAATTAGATAAAGAAAAGAATAAGTAAAGGTATCAAATACATACACCATAAATAAAATATAAAAATGACTAGGTACATGAAAATCATCTATTTTTGTCCAGAAATTAAAAGTGTACTACATCACACTCATAAGAATAGCTACAGTTAAAATAATTAAAATGCTGAGAAACCAAATTATAGTGTGATGTTGGAGAACCTAACATTCAAAATTTGTTGGTAGAGCTGTAAGAGACTCTTACTACTTCAGTAAATCGGTATTTGGAAATTTCTTAAACACTTAAATTACATTACCCTATGATCCAGTAATATTACACATTCAGTTCAGTTCAGTTCCGTTCAGTCACTCAGTCGTGTCTGACTCTTTGCAACCCCATGAATCGCAGCACGCCAGGCCTCCCTGTCCATCACCAACACCCGGAGTTCACTCAGACTCATGTCCATCGAGTCCGTGATGCCATCCAGCCATCTCATCCTTGGTCGTCCCCTTCTCCTGCTCCCAATCCCTCCCAGCATCAGAGTCTTTTCCAATGAGTCACTCTTCGCATGAGGTGGCCAAAGTACTGGAGTTTCAGCTTTAGCATCATTCCTTCCAAAGAACACCAAGGACTGATCTCCTTCAGAATGGACTGGTTGGATCTCCTTACAGTCCAAGGGACTCTCAAGAGTCTTCTCCAATACCACAGTTCAAAAGCATCAATTCTTCGGCACTCAGCCTTCTTCACAGTCCAACTCTCACATCCATACATGACCACTGGAAAAACCACAGCCTTGACTAGACAGACCCTAGTCAGCAAAGTAATGTCTCTGCTTTTGAATATGCTATCTAGGTTGGTCATAACTTTTTTTCCAAGGAGTAAGCGTCTTTTAATTTCATGGCTGCAGTCACCATCTGCAGTGATTTTGGAGCCCCCCAAAATAAAGTCTGACACTATTTCCACTGTTTCCCCATCTATTTCCCATGAAGTGATGGGACTGGATGCCATGATCTTCGTTTTCTTAATGTTGAGCTTTAGGCCAACTTTTTCACTCTCCACTTTCACTTTCAGCAAGAAACTTTTTAGTTCCTCTTCACTTTCTGCCATAAGGGTGGTGTCATCTGCATATCTGAGGTGATTGAGATTTCTCCTGGCAATCTTGATTCCAGGTTGTGTTTCTTCCAGTCCAGCGTTTCTCATGATGTACTCTGCATATAAGTTAAATAAGCAGGGTGACAATATACAGCCTTGATGTACTCCTTTTCCTATTTGGAACCAGTCTGTTCCATGTCCAGTTCTAACTGTTGCTTCCTGACCTGCATACAAATTTCTCAAGAGGCAGGTCAAGTGGTCTGGTATTCCCATCTCTTTCAGAATTTTCCACAGTTTATTGTGATCCACACAGTCAAAGGCTTTGGCATAGTCAATAAAGCAGAAATAGATGTTCTTCTGGAACTCTCTTGCTTTTTCCATGATCTAGCAGATGTTGGCAATTGATCTCTGGTTCCTCTGCCTTTTCTAAAACCAGCTTGAACATCAGGAAGTTCACAGTTCATGTATTGCTGAATCCTGGCTTGGAGAATTTTGAGCATTACTTTACTAGCATGTGAGATGAGTGCAATTGTGTGGTAGTTTGAGCATTCTTTGGCATTGCCTTTCTTTGGGATTGGAATGAAAACTGACCTTTTCCAGTCCTGAGGCCACTGCTGAGTTTTCCAAATTTGCTGGCATATTGAGTGCAGCAGTTTCACAGCATCATCTTTTAGGACTTGAAACAGCTCAACTGGAATTCCATCACCTCCACTAGCTTTGTTCATAGCGATGCTTTTCCAGGCCCACTTCCCTTCACATTCCAGGATGTCTGGCTCTAGATAAGTGATCACACCATCATGATTATCTGGGTCATTAAGATCTTTTTTGTGCAGTTCTTCTGTGTATTCTTGCCACCTCTTCTTAATATCTTATGCTTCTGTTAGGTCCAGACCATTTCTGTCCTTTATCAAGCCCATCTTTGCATGAAATGTTCCCTTGGTATCTCTAATGTTCTTGAAGAGATCTCTAGTCTTTCCCATTCTGTTCTTTTCCTCTATTTCTTTGCATTGATTGCTGAAGAAGGCTTTCTTATCTCTTCTTGGCATTCTCTGGAACTCTGCATTCAAATGATTATATCTTTCCTTTTCTCCTTTGCTTTTTGCCTCTCTTCTTTTCACAGCTATATGTAAGGCCTCCCCAGACAGCCATCTTGCTTTTTTGCATTTCTTTTCCATGAGGATGGTCTTGATCCCTGTCTCCTGTACAATGTCACGAACCTCATTCCGTAGTTCATCAGGCACTCTATCTATCAGATCTAGGCCCTTAAATCTATTTCTCACTTCCACTGTATAATCATAAGGGATTTGATTTAGGTCATATGAATGGTCTAGCGGTTTTCCCTATTTTCTTCAATTTGAGTCTGAATTTGGTAATCAGGAGTTCATGATCTGAGCCACAGTCAGCTCCTGGTCTTGTTTTTGTTGACTGCATAGAGCTTCTCCATGTTTGGCTGCAAAGAATATAATCAGTCTGATTTTGGTGTTGACCATCTGGTGATGTCCATATGTAGAGTCTTCTCTTGTGTTGTTGGAAGAGGGTATTTGCTATGAGCAGTGCATTTTCTTGGCAAAACTCTTTTAGTCTTTGCCCTGCTTCATTCCGCATTCCAAGGCCAAATTTGCCTGTTACTCCAGGTGTTTCTTGACTTCCTACTTTTGCATTCCAGTCCCCTATAATGAAAAGAACATCTTTTTTGTGTGTTAGTTCTAAAAGGTCTTGTAGGTCTTCATAGAACCGTTCAACTTCAGCTTCTTCAGCGTTACTGGTTGGGGCATAGACTTGGATAACTGTGATATTGAATGGTTTGCTTTGGAAATGAACAGAGATCATTCTGTCGTTTTTGAGATTGCATCCAAGTACTGCATTTCAGACTCTTTTGTTGACCATGATGGCTACTCCATTTCTTCTGAGGGATTCCTGCCCGCAGTAGTAGATATAATGGTCATCTGAGTTAAATTCACCCATTCCAGTCCATTTTAGTTCGCGGATTCCTAGAATGTCGACGTTCACTCTTGCCATCTCTTGTTTGATCACTTCCAATTTGCCTTGATTCATGGACCTGACATTCCAGGTTCCTATGCAATATTGCTCTTTACAGCATTGGACCTTGCTTCTATCACCAGTCACATCCACAACTGGGTATTGTTTTTGCTTTGGCTTCATGCCTTCATTCTTTCTGGAGTTATCCACTGATCTCCAGTAGCATATTGGGCACCTACTGACCTGGCGAGTTCCTTTTTCAGTATCCTATAATTTTGCCTTTTCATACTGTTCATGGGGTTCTCAAGTATAAGGCAAATGAAAGTATAAAATGTTCATATAAATACTTGGATAAGAATGTTTGTAGCAGTTTCATTCAGAATAGTTCAAACCTGGAAAGAATGCGAATATCTATCAATAAGAGGATAGATAAACCAGGTGTTGTATATTTATACAATTGAATGTTCCAAACCAATTAAAAAAAAACTTCTGATATGCAAAAACATGATTGAACCTCTAAAGTGAGGGGAAAAAAGGACATAAAACAGTGCATACCATATGCTTCTTATTTATTTAAAATTCAATAGCAATCAAAAGTAATTTTTAGTTGATTTAGATGAAGAGCAATGGATAGTCTCATTTATTGCTGGTGAGAATAACAAGTGCTAGAGTTACTGTGGAAGAGAGTTCAATAGTTTCTTGCAAAGATAAACATAGTTTTGTCATACAACCCAGCAATCACACTGCTGAGTATTTACCCTACTGATTTTAAAATTTATGTCCAAACATAAATCTGAACACAAATATTTATAGCAGCTCTGTTTATAATCACTAAAAACTAGAAGCAGCCAAGATGCACTTCAATAGTTGGAAGTATAGACAAACAATTCTTTCATACAATGGAATATTACTCAGTAATAAAGAGGAATGAGATATCCAATCACAGAAAATAATGAGAATATCTTAAATGCACATTGCTATGCAAAAGAAGCCAGTCTTAAAAGCTACACATTGTATAGTATCATACGATATGCATATTTGTATGGAATTTTGGAAAAGACAAAACTTTAAGATGATACACAGAACAGTGCTTGTTGGGTACTTGGCAAAGGGAAGAATTAAACAAACACTGAGGATTCTTTAGGGGGGTGGAATTAACCTGACTATGTATCATGATCATGCATTTGTCAAAAGTCATTGAACTTTATACTACAAAGAGTACATCTTAATATATAAAGATTTTAAATAAATCATTAATTAGGTCTGCAATCCCAAGATGGAACACAGCCTCTGACAAAAGAATCTGTTTTAATGAATGAAATAACTTCACAGAGTTTGGTTAAAATTGCTCATTTATGTGACTTTGGAAATGATTGGATTCTGTAAGATTAAGGGGAAAGGAATTACACAAAAGAGGTTAAATCATCTGCCTCCAATGCAGGAGACCTGGGTTCGATCCCTGGGTCGGGACAATCGCCTGGAGAAGGAAATGGTAACCCACTCCAGTATTTTTGCCTGAAGAATCCCATGGACAGAGGAGCCTGGCGGGCTACAGTCCACGGGGTCGAAAGAGTTGGACACGACTGAGCGACTTCACTTCACTTCATCCTAGCTGGTGATGTTTTGAATTTTACCTCTCGTTGAAAGTACTTGTTGGAGTACTAGTTAACAGTTCTGAAACCACTGTACATGTAAGTGAGGAAGTAAGTGGATTTTGGATGTTGTGAATCAGACTGATTATTGTTGGAGACTGATTATTGTTGTTCAGTTCAGTTCAGTTGCTCTGTCATGTCTGACTCTTTGTGACCCCAAGGACTGCAGCACGCCACTCTTTCCTGTCCATCACCAAGTCCCAGAACTTCCTCAAACTCATGTCCATCGACTCAGTGATGACATCCAACAATCTCATCCTCTGTTAGCCCCTTATCCTCCTGCCTTCAACCTTTCCTAGCATCAGTGAAGTCACTCAGTCGTGTCCAACTCTTTGCAACCCCATGGACTATAGCCTACCATGCTCCTCCATCCATAGGATTTTCCAGGCAAGAGTACTGGAGTGGGTTGCCTTTCCTTCTAGCATCAGAGTCTTTTCTAATGAGTCAGTTCTTCACATCAGGTGGCCAAAGTTATGAAGCTTCATCTTCAGCATCAACCATTCCAGTGTGTATTCAGTACTGATTTCCCTTAGGACTGAATTGTTTGATCTCCTTGCAGTCCTAGGGACTCTCAAGAGTCTTCTCCAACACCAGAATTCAAAAGCATCAGTTCTTCAGTGCTCAGCTTTCTTTGTGGTCCAACTCTCACATCCATACAGGACTGCTGGAAAAACGATAGCTTTGATTATATGGACATTTGCCAGCACAGTAATGCCTTTGCTTTTTAGTATGCAGTCTAAGCTGGTCATAGCTTTTCTTCCAAGGAACAAATCTCTTTAAACTTCGCGGCTGCAGTCACCATCTGCAGTGATTTTAGAGCACAAGAAAATAAAGTTCGTCACTGTTTCCGTTGTTTCTCCATCTATGTGATGAAGTGATGGGACCAGATGCCATGATCTTATTCTTTTGATTGCTGTTTTAAGCCAGCTTTTTCACTCTCTTCTTTCACTTTCATTAAGAGGCTCTTTAGTTGTTCTTTGCTTTCTGCCATAAGGGTGTTGTCATCTGCATATCTGAGATTATTGAAATTTCTCTCTGCAATCTTGATTCCAGCTTGTGCTTCATCATTTTTCATGATGTACTCTGCATTTAAGTTAATAAGCAGGGTGACAATATACAGCCTTGATGTTCTCCTTTCCCAGTTTGGAACCAGTCCATTGTTCCATGTCTGGTTCTCACTGTTGCTTCTTGACTTGCATACAGATATCTCAGGAGGTAGGTAAGGTGGTCTGGTATTCCCATCTCTTGAAGAATTTGTCACAGTTTGTTTTGATCCAAACAATCAAAGGCTTTAGCGCAGTCAATAAAACAGAAGTAGCTATTTTTCTGGAATGCTCTTGCTTTTTCTATGATCCAACACGTTGGCAATTTGATCTCTGGTTCCTCTGTCTTTTCTAAATCCAGCTTGAACAACTGGAAGTTCTTGGTTCACATACTGCTGAAGCCTAGCTTGGAGAATTTTGAGCATTACTTTGCTAGCATGTGAGATGAGTGCCGTTGTGCAGCAGTTTGAACATTCTTTGGCACTCTTTTCTTTGGGACTGGAATGAAAACTGACCTTTTCCAGTCCTGTGGCCATTACTGAATTTTCCAAATTTGCTGACAATTTGCAGCACTTTCACATCATTATCTTTTAAGACTTGAAATAAGTCAGCTGGAATTCCATCACTTCCACTAGCTTTATTCGTAATGATGCTTCCTAAGGCCCGCTTGACTTCACATTCCAAGATGTCTGGCTCTAGATGAGTGATCACACCATCGCGGTTATCTGTGTCATGAAGATTTTTTTTTGTATAGTTCTCCTGTGCATTCTTGCCACCTCTTCTTAATATCTTCTGCTTCTATTATGTCCATACTTTCTGTCCTTTATTGTGCCTATCATTGCATGAAATATTCCCTTAGTATCTCTAATTTTCTTGAAGAGATCACTATTCTTTCTCATTCTATTGTTTAACCTCTATTTTTTTGCATTGATCAATTAGGAAGGCTTTTTTGTCTCTCCTTGTTATTCATAGAAACAAAGGGCTAGAATGATCTATCTGGTGGATAGATTCGAACTGGAGACATCAGTAGCATGTTTAGCTTAATATGTATAAAGAAGGATCAATAAAGACATATTTATGCTTATGTATATTATTTATATAGTTTAGTATACATAGATCTTCCCTGGTAGCTCAGATGCTAAAGAATCTGACTGTAATATACAGGGAACCCTGGCTTGATTCCTGGGTTGGGAAGATTTGCTGGAGAAGGGATAGGCTACCCACTCCAGTATTCTTGGGCTCTCTGGGTGGCTCAGCTGGTAAAGAATTCACCTGCAATGCGGGAGACCTGTGTTCAATCCCTGGATTGGGAAGATCCCCTGGAGAATGGAACAGGTACCCACTCCAGTACTCTGGCCTGGAGAATTCCATGGACTGTATATCCCATGGGGTTGCAAGAGTCAGACATGGCTAAGCAACTTTCACTTTCACTCTACTTTAATATGCACACATATTTCCAAGATTTGCCGTCTAAGAGATTTAGAAAATAAGGCACTGCAATGATAATGAGCACATTATTAGAGACCAGATCTTGGTTTTAATATCATTATCCAATAAAATTAACTAGGGATTGTTGGTGAAATGGCTGATTCTAGGACTAGATCAAAGAATATACAAGGTAAACCAGAGAGCATATTGGAGTGCCAGAAAGTAAAGACACTTATTGTTGTTGAGAAAACAACAACAATAACAAAAGGGGAAAAAAGGGCAATGATCAGAGTGTGTCAAAAGGATGCAAAAGCAAGTCAAAAGAGCCCCCAATGGCAAAACTGGAACAGGTTGAACAACAAAGTAAAGAAAATAGCATTGGATTATAATGCCAAGTATGAAATAAATATCTATGCATCAAATGAAATAATTTATGATTAAAGAAGTAAATAACTATGGAAAATAGACAAAATCCCATACAGAATCATGCTAAATAATTTATGTAAACACTTTCTTCTGATGAAGGTGAGATTAACTGGAAGGAGTCAAGGAGAAATTTTACATCACAATATAAATGATCTATATTTTGATTTAGGTTGCAGTTACATAGGTTTATATATATATGGATATATATATATATGAGATATATAGACATATATGATATATGTGTGTGTGTGTGTGTCTAAACTCATTAAATTCTATATCAAGATCTATAATACTATACTTCTGCTTCTGGAAAACTTAAGTAATAGGGATCAGATTTTCTTGCCTACTTTAAAGACATAGGTGAGTGAGTGAGTGAAGTCGCTCAGTTGTGTCCGACTCTTTGCGACCCCGTGCACTGTAGCCCACCACGCTCCTCTGTCCATGGGATTCTCCAGGCAAGAATACTAGGTAAAACATATGAAATAATGACACTCAAGATCTTGAAAAGCAGGTAACATGACAGTGAAAACTGAGTGAAGGGAAACAGCAAAAGTGAATTGTATTATTTCCCTAGCTTATTGCCTAAAGGAAGATTAAAGACTGGCCCAGAGAGTGGCAACTGAGTAGACAGACCGCAACAGTCTCCCAGAGTCGAGAAGTTGGAGCTGAGAGTTTGGAGATGCTCACACAGGTAGAGTTCACAGGACAGAGTTCTAAAAATTAGAAAAAGCACACACAGAAAGAAAATTAGAGATGTTTACAAAGGGTGCTTTTCAATTATTCAGCTGAGTACTAATGAAAAAATGTATATGAGGAAACTAACGAAGGGTAGAGAAAAAAAATCACCAAAGAGAATTAGAAGAAATAATATATAAAGTTCACATAGGGCAGCTGTTTCCAACAGATGAGACAGGAAAATCACAATTCAGGTGCTTGGTTAGAGCTCTATTCAGTATCTACAACCTGTGAGCCATATCTGACCTGTGATCTATTTTGATATTAATTTTGAGCTAAATGGATTTTTTGATATTAAAGATATATAAATAAACAAAATACACACAAATGAAGAATTTGAGACAGATACCATGTGTGGCCCACAAAATATAAAATATGTACTCTTTTAGATAAATATGTCTCTATGTAATTTGTTTACAGCAGTTGTTCAGTAGTAAGGGGAAGTGAATCCTAGATTGTTGTTCAACTTGGTAATATTTTCTTTAACAAAAAACTTACAGCTAATATCAAAGTTAATGGTGAAAGAATGAATGTTTTCTCCCTAAGATCAGCAACAGAACCAGGGTATCTGTTCTCCAACCTTTTATACCATCAATACTTTTGTCTGGAGAATACGGTCATATTTTGTTTGTGCTGATGTTTTGCAAGTGTTAACATATGTCAAAACTTGTCGAATTGTACCCTTTAAACCTGTTCAGTTTATTGTTTTTCAATTACACCTCAAAACAGCTGTCGGAATCTATATATCACACAGCATCTAAATTATATTGTGAGAAAAATATTATTCAGAAAATATCATATGAGTGATACATATCTCAGGAAATCTTGAGATTTTTACTCAGTGAAAAAATAACATATATCCTGGAAAAAAGGACAATATCATCCCGGATTCTAGGTCCAAAAATTTCCCTAGCTATTTTCTGGAGCTTGAATGTTTGTGTCCTTTTCCAAATTCATAGCTTAAAAAGCTAACCTTCCGTGTGATGACTTTTGAAGGCAAGGCCTTCCTGGGGTGATTAGATCATGCCAGTGGAGCCCTCACAAGGCAGGATGGTGCCCTCATAACAGAATTCCTTTGGCCCTTCCACCATGTGAACTTCTAGTCTGTAGCTAGAAGATATCCATCTCTAAACCAGGAAACAAGTCTTCACCCAACACTGAATCTGACAGCCCCTTGATCATGGACTTCACAGCATTAGGAACTGTGAGAAATAAGTTTCTGTTCTTAAGCCACCCAGTCTAGGGAGTTCTGAACAACAAATTGAATGGGCTAAGACACCACTGAACCAGAATGCTCTTTCTTTCTAAATACTGGTGTATATATTCCATCTCCCCACTTTAAGATTTTCACTGACTACATGACAAACTGGTTAAGAATGACCTATAATAGGTCTACACATTGTTTATTCTCTGTTTTTATCTCTTGCTAGCATCTAACTTCCATCTTCTGAAGCACTTCATTCCTTTTCTCCACCCATGGGAAGCTGAGCTCTGAACATATTTCAGAATATGCTATATAGTATCTTCCCTTAATTTCTTTAAAATGATTTTTCTCTGCCTGAAAAATTCTTCCTCACTATTCACATTTCATCTTCTACACCTCCTCCAGAGATCTTTCCTGGACCCTTTAGACTAAATTAGGTTCCTTTGCTCTGCGTGCTGTGCTAGGTCACTACAGTCATGTCCAACTCTTTGTGAACCCATGGACGGTAGCCTGCCAGGCTCCTCTGCTGTGGCATTCTCCAGGCCAGAATACTGCAGTGGGTTGCCATTTCCTTCCAGGTTATCTTCCTGACCCAGGAATCAAATCTAAGTCACTTATGTCTCCTGCATTGGCAGGTGGGTTCTTTACCACTCAGTTCAGTTCAGTTCAGTCACTCAGTCGTGTCCGACTCTTTGCAACTCCATGAATCGCAGCACGCCAGGCCTCATTGTCCGTCACCATCTCCCGGAGTTCACTCAAACTCATGTCCATTGAATCGGTGATGCCAACCAGCCATCTCATCCTCTCTCGTCCCCTTTTCCTCCTGCCCCCAATCCCTTCCAGCATCAGAGTCTTTTCCAATGAGTCAACTCCATTACCCGATAGTGCCACCCTAATCAGATTATTGTCTTACTCAAGAGTTGTTTATTTCTTCATGTGAGAAAAAAATGCACACAGATTTCAAGTTACTTGATTTAAAAAAATCAAAACAACAAACACTAGCATGTTATCATTACTCTTCACATGTAAATTACTATTTGCAGTCAATGTCCAACTTCTAATTGTGTAATCAAAATTATAATTTGTTTTTAAACTAGTGATATTCACTTTGGAATCATCATCCAGGGCCAGAATGTAGAGATGATATAATTATTTAAATAAAATATTGTAATATATGAATTCTGAATGTAATTGAAATATTTTTCTTCACAAAACATGAAAAGAAACCTAGAGTTTTTTCTTACACAACAAATGTAAACAGCCCAGTAAACACTATTAATTATATTAAATGTTTCTATACTTAATGTGATTAAAAACAGAATTTATTAGCAAAAGATTATCACCTCAGAAGTTATTTGTAAATACTACCTTAAGGTTAGTGATGAATCTGTGCACAAACAAATAATATTCAGAGTAAGTATAAGTAAAATTATATAGAACTGTCAGTATCTGAGAATCAATTTCAATGTAAATATATTGGCTTTATCAATTACAAACTTAACTATAAGAAGTGGAGTCACTACAAGATATCTATCTTATTAGAACTATGATGATACATTCCTAAGTGCACTTAAAAGATGGAGATTTCTTTTAGGTAATTGAAAAAGAAATGAAAAGAGCTATACTGAATGCATGGCTTCACAGCAGTTGGAAAATACAAACTTCATGAGGGAAAAGGAAGAAAATTGCCTTTATATCAGAGAGGCCTTGGGGAAATCAGTGGGTCGTGTGTTTGTGTGAATGTGTGTAAAATGTAGAGTAGCAGAGTTGGCTTGGGAGAGTGTGTGTTCAGGGTGACGTTGCACCCATTTTTTTCAAAAGGCTAAGGCTCACCTAATAGAAAAAATAAATCACAAAGTGTGCTTTTGAATAATTTTCTATTTTCCAGGTTAATTCTTTCTTCAGCTTTGGCCTATTTCTTAATCTGAGATGTTTCTGTGAATATAAACTTGACCTCTCTAGTGATAAATACAAACAGCTTTCAATTATTGAACTATCTGTAATAGAGATAAAACCTCCTGTTTAAACAATTAACTTTAAAAGTAGAAACCATTCATGGTATTTTTAAATTGTTCTCTGCTCTGGATTGTCTGGTGACCATAAAGACACAGTGTGACTTTAAAATCATCAAGTATGAAACATCTGTAAGTTCAAAAATCTAATATAGAGTTGTAAAGTAGGTTGTAAAGAGAAGACTATAAGGTAATTATGAAAATGATGGAAGAGAATACATTCTAATATACATATACAAGTGGTTGTGTTACCCACCAGGTTCTTGGACAATTTCATCAATAAATATTAATACAAGTCCAGACAAGACATTCAGACAAGGCTGTGGGAACCATGTTGCCGCGCAAGGGATTGGAAACAAGCAGCATGCTCCCTTGCTCCACCCTTGAGTGGGTGTTGGGGCTGATTGCTTAATATGATGCCAGATCCTGAAAGCCTCAGAGTTGCCACCTTGTGGTTGGAGGCGGTAATGCACGAACAGATCATTTTTCTATCCTTGGCCCCAGGATTCTGCTCCTGGATTAAAACGAATCCTGAATACTTAACCCATTGCTGTGATATCTGAGCCTACTTGGGCAGACTTTACATTTCCTTTCTTCCAAAAAATATAAGGCCTTAACAGTATTTTGACCCAAATCTTGCTTTGTTTCACTGTTTATCAATAAATCAACGATATAATGTAGCAGAATTCCCTTTGCAAGACTCAGTTCCCTTGCTAAGGCATTTCCAAAAAGATGGGTGCTATCCTACAAGCCAGTGGAAGCACTGTCCAAATACATGGTGTAGGCTTCAGAGTGTCAGGGTCCCTCTGTGACACTTGGGTGAATATGGTTATGGGTTTTGTACCACTGGATGGATAGATGCCTGCCTCACTTACTGCTCCTAAATCTTGTCAAACCAATACTTCCTGTCAGACTTTGAATAGGGGGGAATTGAGGTGTTACACGGGGATTGGCAGAGTCTAATAACTAGGTTTTTTTGGAATTTAGTAAGCAGTGTTTGAATCTCCCTAGGCCTTTTATTGCCTCTTCCCAGAGTATTTTACCCTAGACTTTAATCTTATTTCTTTTGGGGGTATACATTTTGTCTGTCCTGGTGCTGAGGTGTCCCAAACTACAGGATCTACTTGTTCTCTAATTTCCTGGGGACTATTTTGATGACCAGCAGTTAGGTCATCTGGGGCTGCTAATAGTTGTGTTCTCTGTTTGAATTCTCTTCATTTTTGGATTTCACCTTTTCCTAATAATATACTAACTCCTAGCAAATATCTTCCAAAGAGCGAGACAGGTCATTCTGGCATATTCAAAAAGCTGTGAGTAATAATAACAGATATGGTTTCTGTGAAGAAAAGGAAACTCTCCTAAGTGGTTGGAAGGAATGTAAACTTGTGCAGTCACTATAGAAAACAGTATGGAAGTTCCTTAAAAAACTAAAAATAGAGTTGTCCTATCATGTAGCAATCCTACTCCTGAGAATATATCTAGGGAAAACTAATTTGAAAAGATGCACACACCACAATATTCAAAGCATTACTATTTACAAGAGCCAAGATACAAAAGTGGTCCATCAACAGATGAATGGATAAAGATGCGATATATATACACTACACACACACACACCTACAATGGAATACTGCTCAGCCATTAAAAGAATGAAATAATGCCATTTGCAGCAACATAGATGGACCTAGAGATTATCATGTACTAAGTGAAGTAAGTCAGACAAAGACAAATATTACACGATATTCCTTGTATGATACAAATGAACTTATTTGTGAAACAGAAACAGACTCCCAGACATAGAAAACAAACTTAGGGTTACCAAAGGGTAAAGGGGGTGGAGGAGGGATAGATTAGAAGTTTGGGATTAGCATATATAAACTACTATATATAAAATAAATAAACTCCTACTATATAGCACAGGGGACTGTATTCAATATTTTGTAGTAAAATATTGTAGTAAACCATAATGGAAAGAATATGAGGAAGAATATATATATATGTGTGTGTGTGTGTGTGTATACACACATAACTGGGTCACTTTGCTGTACAATAAAAATTAAAACAAAACCATAAATAAATTATGTGTATGCTGTGTTCAGTCGCTTTGTTGTGTCCGACTCTTTGTGACCTCATGGACTGTAACTCACCAGGCTCCTCTGTTCATGGAACTTTCCAGGCAACAATACTGGAGCAGGTTGCCATTTCTTACCCCAGGAGAGCTTCCCGACCCAGGTATTGAACCTATGTCTCTTGCGTCTCCTCCACTGGAAGGTGGATTTTTTACCACTACATCCCGTGGAAAGTCCCCAAATCGACTATACCTCACTAATAATAATAATAATAATGGAACCAACTATGCAGGCAAGGGAAGATGGAATTTGCCTTACCTTTGGCTGTCCATTAGCCCCCTTCACAGTAGTTATGGTTGACGAGGGGGTAGCCAGCGAAGTCGCAGCAGAGTAGGTGGTTCCAGTGTCCTTCTCCTCCATGCCACGTCGAGGGTGACTGGAGGCTCTGCCATGTGATGAGGGTGGATTGAGTAGTATCTGAAGCCAGAGAGACACTGAGGCTCCATCGATCTGTGTGCGGGGAGCCTCTCATCCTAGAGATTCAAGAGGAACTGGGGCCAGTTGGGGTTATCCTGTGAGCATCCCACAGGAAGGCACTCTGGATATCCCCACATTCCAGTGCCCTACTTCTGACAGAAGACAAACTGTTTCTAGCCCATGTAACTTCTAGGCTCTGTGTTTGGTCTTCTCAGCACTCCAGGGTCCCATGAATGTGGCTGGTGAATCTCAGCATTTTTTTTTTTTAATTAGCCTCCAATCCTTATTAGCCTCAACTGTTAATTCTTGGCTATTACAGACCTTGAAGGTCTCCTCTACATCTGCCCTCTGCAGGGGGTTGGGGCCCAGCCTCAAGATTCTGTAAATTTATTCTGAAAATCAGGACTGAACTGGCTGATAACATGCCTGGCCATAGCAACCTCCCTTCTGCAGACTCATGGTCTGTATTGGTGTCTTTCTTGAATGCCTCTGTCAGCTGGCTCAGGAAGACTGTTAGTTTCCATCTTTCTCTTGTGTAACTTCTCAGAGCTTATTATAAATTACAGGCTTCACCATACACCTTTCATTCCTTCTGATAAACAAGTAATATAATATGTCATCCTAGCCTAGCTTAGGTGATCACCATAGTCCCAGTGTAGTTATGTTCTGGGATTGCATCCTCACCTGGCTGATAAGTTTGTTTGTGTGGATTGGTGGCCAATAGGCCATTCATATCTCCTTTGACCTTTCTCAATATAAGCTTCTTTTCATTTGGGGTGCAACAGGAATAACTACAATGTCTTGTCAGATCAAGTAGAATGTTAAACTCAGCCTGAAAAATACATCCCTAAGCTTATCAGCATATTCTGAGAACCTGCCAAACCTCTCCTTACAGATTTCTTGGTCCCCCATCAAAAAGGGGACTTACACTCTAGTAATCCCTCCATTCCCCAAAGCTACTTCCTGAGGGGGTAAAAGCCATGTGGGCTAACTTTGAACTTGATCAGACCACCATTAGGGAAAGCACTGAGGGCTCTGATTTTGGAGTTTTTGCTTGACAGGGTAGGATGGGGGTCTGGGGACTGAGAATGATGCTGAAGGGGAAGAACCCAGGGCCAGTGACTGAAGCTGGGTGTGCACATGGCTAGCTGGAGGCTGAGTAGGGCATCTTTGAGAAGGTCTGGCTCCAAATCTTTTGGGGCAACACAGGAATGAGGCTCCACACACACTATAGGAATCCCTCAGACCAAAATCTTGATAAAGTTTCCTAAAGGTCTGCACCTACAGGACATCTCTCCATCTTTGGGACTGCTTACAAAATAGTTCCATCATTGTAAAGTGGTATTCAAGTTAAGGGATCGAGTCCATGGGCACTTCTCCTTGTCACCTGGGGCCAGGCTTGGTCACAACAGAAAGTCAGCTTATTCCTTTTAAAATCTTCTAATTTAAAGTTTCTTCAGTTGTCAAGAATCCAACTCAGACGGGAGTTTTGGGACATTCCATAGGTGTTTTCCAGGCTGAAAACTAGCTACTTGAGGTCCAGAGTGAGGACAAAAAGGTTCACAGAATTCTCTGCCCATAATTAGTGAGATAGATGAAGAGTCTGCAGAATGAAAGAGCCCAGAGTATATGGGTGAGGACCAAGGGAGAGAGGTAGAGAGAAGAGGGAAAAGAGAAAGAGGGAGATTGTGGTTTCAAGTCTCTCCCTGTGAGTGGCAATTCAGGTTTTAGTCTCCACGCTTCCAGAAAGAGCCAGTGAAGGAGGAACATGGTGTCCATTCCCCACTAGAGGCATCAAGCCCAGAAACCAGCTGTCTCTAAGTCATCTGTTGAACTCTGACCCATGGGTTTATATAGGAATCTGCCTCTTCAGCCTGTTCCCAAGGGGACTTCTCTTGGATACAGGAAAATAAAAATGATAATATTTTGAGAATCAGACTTTCAGCTACTAGAGGATATGAGGAGCGAACCTCTATCACTCAGAAATCTCCCATCAAGGGGAGCCTATAGGACTGAGATGTTCAGGGCGGGAGGCCAGCCTCTCCCTGCCCGGCTTGTCACTCATCCAGGTTGGCAGGTGCTGGCCAGAGGGAGCAGGTCTCCCAAGTTGAAGAGTAATGCTATGACTACCCCACATCCACCCTCTCAGAAGGATAGGAGAAAAGTAGGAGAGGACAGAGAGAGAAGTAGAGAGAGGAAAGGAATGAAGGGGAAGGGGAAATTGGTGAGCGGAAATGGACAAAGGGTGGGAGGAAGCATGGCCTGAATGAGAGTATTGATGCCCTCATGAGCAGGAATTGCAGACTTAAGTCAACAAGATGAAGCTTAAAAAGAGGTTTGGGATTCTTCTTGTCACCCACAGGGAAGCTGTATTTTGTAGTCCCATAGGTGCAACTGTTGCTGACATTTTGAGAGAAGTTCTTGTCAGTATTTTTGGCAACATCAGTCCCTTATTTGGTGTGTGGGTATGGCAGATCCTTCATCGCTCCATCAGGGTTTTAAAAATCTCCAGTTTCTGTAATGCACTCGTCTTGTTCCTTACTGGGAGAGAGTTAATAAAAACCTCCCCAAAGTTTGTTTCCCTGGGTCCACAGGCCTTTGCCATCCATGTGACAATTTTGTGCCTCCACTCAAGAGACAGTTTCTCCACTCTCTTTAATCTAGGCTGGTCCATAGGATGCAGTGAAAGTACTGTTGCAGCTTTTGTTACTTCTTTCTTGGAATCCTGGCATTGCCATGCGGTGAAGTTTAGGTTAGCCTACAGCAAAATGAGAAACATTGTGGAAAAGAATTAAGATACTCAGTTGACAGCCTTGACCCATTTTATGGCATGTGAGTGAGGACATTTTGGACTCTCCCACCCCAACAGAGCTGATATGAGTTCAGGTGCATGAGGAATCCCAGGTAAATCAACAGAACTGTCTAAAATGCTACCATATGTGAAAAGTAATAAATTTGCATTGTTTATGATTTTATTTTTTTTAATGTAGCAACAGCTTATGGAGCAATTCCACAACAATTGTGGAACAGTTCCACAGAGCCTTCTGGCTCTGTGCTCAGCCACTGTCCACAATCCACACTTCAACCTGTTATCACCATCATGTATGGAGGATTTTCTGCATCCCTCCCATGCTTCATGGAATGGAAGGACATAAGAATACAAACTCATGTAATTCACTTGTTTGTAATGAGAGATGGGGGGTGCAAACATGTGCTTGTTCATTTATCCTTGTGTTGTGATATTTATTTATTTAGGCTATGCTGGGTCTTTGTGGCTGTGCAAGGGTTTTCTCTTGTGGTGGTGAGCATGGGCTACTCTCTAGTTGTGGGGTGAAGGCTTCTCTTTGCAGTGGGGAGCACAGGTTCCAGGTGCACAGGCTTCAGCAGTTGTGGTACAAGGGCTTAGTGGCCCCGTGGCATGTGGGATCTTCCTGGACCAGGGATCGAACCTGTGTCCCTTGCATTGACAGATTCTTCACTGGACCACCAGGAGAGTCCCTGCTGTGATTTAGATAGCCTTTTTTTTTTTTTTTTTGCACAGCTTGTAGGATCTTAATTACCTAATAATAATAGTGTTAGTTGTTTAGTCTCTTAGTTGCTTAGTTTGTTGTACGATTCTTTGTGACCCCATGGACTGTAGCCTTCCAGGGTCCTCTCTCCGTGGGATTCTCCAGGCAAGAATACTGGAGTAGGTTGCCACTCCCTTCTCCAGAGGATTTTCCCAACCTAGGGATAGAACCCAGGTCTGCTGCATTGCAAGCAGATTCTTTACCTGTCTGAGCTACACAGAAGTCTTAATTACCTGACCAGCAATCCGACTGCCCTCAGCAGTGAAAGCTGAGAGTCCTAGCTACTGAAACACCAGGGAATTCTCTAGATTGTCTTTTAGAGGGTTCTTTGATCACTCTTGGGTGTATGTTCAGGCTTCCATACCTGTTCTCCATCACCTCTTCTTCCCCAAGATGTCAATGAGCTATTAGTAAAGAAGGTATGATGCTGCCGGGCAGAGATTTATATCTGCCTTCTGGAAATGGCAACCCACTCCAGTATTCTTGCCTGGAGAATCCCATGGATGGAGAAGCCTGGTGGGCTACAGTCCACGGGGTTGCAAAGAGTCTGACAGGACTGAGCGACTTCACTTTCACTTTCACTTTCTGCCCTCGATTTCTGTTTCTTAAGATGGTACTCACTGTAGAGCCTAGAGCTGGCAAATTTTCAGTTGTTCTCTTGGTTTACTAAGGACCACTAATCTTTTCCTATCACTTGGTACCACCTCATCATTGTAGGTAACATAGACATTTATGATTGATGTTAATCCTTAGCCTGGTGAGAAACATTTTGTCTCTTCTAGAGGTAAACTTATTCTATCAGCTGTCTTCTTACTGTTTCATGAAGCTTCTGCAATATTCTGAATCTCTTCCACACCTTATGGGAACCAATATTTAATACTCCTTTTTTGCATGTTACTATTCCTCCCATTTTCTAGATCCATGACATAGGAATGGATGCCAGGGGTCTATTCATAAGAAACGTGGATATATTTTCAAAATTTCACCATTAAATCCATATTTAACTTTTCTCACATTTTGAGAATAAAATTCTCTACATGAATAAAATTCTAATCAAGGGTATTTTCCCTCTAGCCAAGGTCCCATAGGTAAGCTGTAAAACACTAAAAAGGCAATTTGTTTATCATGAGAAATATAGTTGTTATCCTCACTAGACTATGTAGATCAGCTAAGAAATGAATCTAAATATTTTTAAAAAGCAAAAAACAAAACGATTGCTACTGCATTTTCAAATATAAATTGCTTTTTTGGTCCACATTTACCTGTAATGTACAATGTTTTATTCCTTCTGATCAGCTTGTTGTCATTCATTTTATTCTTAACTCCTCACTCCAGTATCCTTGCCAGGGAAATCCCATGACAGAGGAGCCCAGCAGGCTACAGTTCATGGGGTTGCAAAAGAATCGGACATGATGTAGTGAGTAAACAACAACAACATTCTTAACTTCACTTAAAGGTCACCTTCTCCAGGATGCCTTCCTTGACGTTCTTCACTCTCTATTCTCAGCTCCCATGGTTTGATGCTCCCATACTCTCATGTTTGACACTCTAAACAATAATATTTTATTGTCCTCTTTCTCTCTCTTTCTACCCCTCACCTTTCTCTCTCTCTTCCTACCCCTCACCTTTCTCCCTCTCTTGTCCTTTTCTCTCTTCCAGTCTCTCAATCTCTCTCTCATCATGGCAGTGATTTTTGACAGCATGATCTGCCTTGGTGTCCCCACTGACCATTACACATCTTGACACATGGTAGGTGCTAAATAAAAGTTGAATAAAAGAATGAGTATATATAATTCTACAAGAAAAGTCAAAAGATAATCCAGAAGACTGATTGATAAACACATTATTAGAGCACAGGAAGTAAAGTTGTAGATTCCAAATGATTAATGTCATCATGCTATGATTGGCATATTCATGCATCTTCATAATAAAATGAGGACTTTGGGGTGTTTAAAACATTATAGAGGAATTTCCCTGGCAGTCCAGTGGTTAAGACCCCATGCTTCCAATGCAGAGGGCAAGAGTTTGATCCCTGGTCTGGGACCTCAGATCCTGCATGCTGAGTGGTATAGCCTTAAAAAAAAAAAATACAAAAACAGTTATAGAAATATCCTGACCCAACATCATTGCACTTGGGTCATGCTTGTACAAGCAGAACCTGTGACAATTATTTTTCTAGAGTTCTTTTACTCATTAACTCTTCTCTGATTGAAACACTGTTTCTTTAGATAGGCTCTTACTTTCCAATGACCTTAATTCTGGCCAGAAGATGTACTTGCCTGTCTCTGAATGGATCCCTTCTATTAATTCTCTATTTTAACTTCCTGGCAGCAGTCTTCCTGCCCTCCTTTTGGACTTCTTTTATATATCATCCAAACCAGGACACTTTTGAGAGTGAGTGAATGTGCTATTAATAATTATGACAGAACAATAGACATGAACCGATTTATGGCTTATGGACTGCTTGGCAAAGTGAGATGTCACCTTACTGATTTTCAGCTGAGGGAGGGCATTCACAGTGGTACCAGCTGAATCCCTATCCAACATGCCAGCCTAAGAGCAGTGTGCCCATAAAAGACACAGGGGGCTCAAGAGTTCATGGTAACACTATCACAAAAACAAAATTTAGTCAAGCAAATTTAGAAGAAAAAAAAAAGAACAATAAATAGACAAATATTATGAATATTTAAAACAAAGTGAAATAAACAACCATAATATTAAGTACTTATATTCTGTATGTCCCTGAGACAATTGGCATCGTATCATTAACAAACACATAAGATATGACCTCTTTTTAAACTTATTTGGTTGTCTTCCACAATAGCACAAATTCTGTTGGAAATAGGGAGATTGTTAATCTATTTCTACTTGATTTTCCAAGTTCAACAATGCTCTCTAGTTTATTTACACAATATCTTTCTGACTTCCATGAATTCAAAATGCCTGTTTTCATAAGTGATTTTTTTTTCTTTCTTCTTCATGAAATTCAAACTAATCAGTGTCTAAATATCCTCTAGTTCACTTCTGCCTACACCATTACTATTTTACTTTCTTATGCTTTGGGAAGGAAAAACAAATATACCTCTACACACAAACACACACACACACACACACACACACACACACACACATATACTCTCCTTCATGCACTTTCCAAAACTCATCCTGTACAGCTAAACATTTATTTTTCTTCACTGTTTGAGATTAAAATAAAGAAAATCACCTTCCTCAAATAATTAAACTTTGTGAGTGAAAATACCAAATCAAAGAAGAGGAAAATTCTGTGGAATATATCCAATTCATTGAAATCTAAGAATTAAGATAAAAACCAGATCAAAGGGGAAAAAAATGAATGACCCAAGTAACTATGGTAAATGGTTGAAAAAGTGGGGATTATGTCTATAGTTTTCAGTTAGTGGACAAAGATTCAATGTAATAGTGATTAGTTTGACTTCCTTGATTTTCATTAGGGTTATGGAAAAAAGAAGTGTTGGAGGAGTTTGTAATTTCCTCAGTTCTGTCTCACTGCAGCAAAAATTTCAAGATATGGATGGACCAGTGTTGCAGTTCAGTTTTATTTGGCAAGCAAAGGAAAATACATCCTCGAGGTGTGAGGGTGGGCCGACCCAAAAGATTAGAAGCAAGGCCAGAGGCTCATTTTGGCTCCTCTTTTTATGTTTTTTTCTCCTTCCCCTGAGCCTGCCCTATGTAAACTGGGCTAGCCAGGAGGGCTGTTTGTTTCACCTAAGGTTCACTCCAGTCCTCAGACTTTCCTTTGTTCTATTTTTGCAGGCTTTTCCCTTCTTTGTCTTTTAGCCACCACTTTTAGTCCTTTCTGGACTCTTTATTCCTATTATAACTACCTAACATTTCCCCCTTCAAGAGATGGGAGACCCAATTCTTTGGGTAGAGGCGGGTAAAGGTCTCTCTGGCTACTTCTTGGTGAACTGGGATGGTGAGGGGCATTGGACCTCCCTCTCTTGCTAGTCTCAAGCCTCAGAGTCCTTATAGCAGTGTCCATCTAAGGGTGAGTGATAATTTCCATGATCGGGTGTAGTTTTATATATCCTTGCTGAACTGGCATTGCATGTTGTAGCTTGTTGACCTGGGCAGAGACAAAATGGGTTAGACAATTGATAATACATGGAGCAGTCATAAACAGCATCAATATGGTGATAACATGGATTAGTAGGCGCAGTAGCCAACTCCAAATTCCCCATTGCCGGGAGACAGATCCTCCAAAGAGAGGTTGTAGTCATGCCAAGAACTTTCCAGCTCATTCTCTGAGATTCTATAGGGTCTGAATGTTTTTCTTGAGGACTGTGAGGCGTTCTTTAACTTAGCTGGAAGTATTTACCCAGAAACAAGATATCTCATTCAAGATGGCTCAAGTCCATCCTTGTTCAGGGATCAGGAAATCTGTCTCCTGTCTATTTTGGAATACAACTCCTGCCAAGCTGTGTTAGCTCTTTAGACCTGTCCTGAGAAATCTTATCCCCAGAAACCTAACTTGGGGGGTTTCATTAGAATGACACTGATTTGTAGTTCTGAATAGGTATCTGGGATCTCCCAGGGGCTCACAGGTGTATTAAATGTCCTCTTCTGTTTTCTTCCACAGCTTGACTCGTGAGTGGTAAATCCAGGAGTCATGTCCTATTACCTTGACTGCTGTGGGGGTAGAAAGTATTACAGGGTAGGGGCCCTTCCATGTGGGCTGGAGTTGAGCCTTTGGTGACCCATCTTTCCCGACTTTAATTATGACTTGATCCCCCGGAAAATATAGTGGTGGCTCTTTAGAATCTTTTGGGTCCTGGTTGATACCCCACAGGCATATATCCTGTTGGAATTGCCCAATGGCCATGGTATGACTGGAGGGATCTAGGAAGAGGTCATTGACATAAACAAAAGGGCTCCCATATAGCATCTCATAAGGACTAAGACTAACCTGTTCCTTAGGGGAAATATGGGTGCAGAGGAGAGCTTTGGTAAAGCCTCCTTCCATCCCAGGGACGTCTCCTGGGTTATCTTTTTAATCACTGATTTTAAGAAATGGTTGGCTCTTTCTACTCTTCCTGAAGACTGAGGCTTCCAGGCACAATGGATATAATAAGTAATGCCCAATGCTTTAGAGACCTCTTGGGTGACCTTAGAAGTAAATGATGTCCCATTGTCACTTTGTAATGACCTGGGCAGACCAAACCTTGGAATTATTTCATTCAGCAGTTTTTTTTTTTTTTTTTTTTTTTACCACCTCCTCAGCCTTCGCAGTCCGGGTTGGAAAGCCTTCAATCCATCCTGTGAATGTTATCTATCATGACTAATAGGTGTTGAGAAACGGGCATCTGGATGAAGTCTATCTGCCAGTCCATCTGCCTACCTCTCCTGGATAGATCCTATGTCATTGGATGGGCTGGGCCAGTTAGGGTCTTTGAGCTCCTTGGGGGTTTTCTAACTGGCAAGTGGGACAAGAGGAGATCACTTGCCTTATAGTCATTTGGAGGCCTATTCCTGGGAAGGTCCTTTGTAGTAATCTTTGGAGGGCCTTCTCCCCTAAATGACTGGTGGCATGAAATCAGTTAGCCAACTTCCATTGGAGGTTCCCAGGCAGAAAAAGGAGTCCCTCCTTTTGGAACCACCCCATATATTCATCTTGAAAGCCCCCACTTTTGGCTTTAAGTCTCAGGTTTAGTATATGAAGGAGTTTCTGGCAAATTAGCCTGTGGAACTAAGGTAGAAACCCCTGTTAGGTCATTGTTCTGTAATGCTGCCCGCTTAGCTGCCAGGTTCCCTCATGCACTTCCATGCTCCCTTTTTGGTGTCATTTACAATGGGAGACTGAAACCTCTGTGGGCAGATGAACTGTCTCCAAGAGCCGAAGGATTTGATCACCATATTTGGTTGGGGACCCTCAGGTGGTCAAGTGGCCTCTTTCTTTCCAACGAGCAGCATGTACATGTAGTACCAGAAAGGCATACTTGAAGTCAATGTAAATGGCTACTCTTTTTCCTTTTTCCAGCTCTAAAGCTCGAGTCAGGGCTATGAGCTCAGCTAAGTGGGCTGAAGTACCTGGTGTCAAAAGGTTTAGCCTCTATGGGCTCAAAATTGGAGACTACTGCATATTCGGCTCTTTTTCCATCCAAGACAAAGCTGCTTCCATCAGTGTACCAGATTTCCTCAGGGTTGGTCAGAGGATCTTCTGACACTCCCTCTTGGGGTTTTGTCTAGTGGTCCAAGGTTTCTAGGCAAGAGTGAAAGGGTAGAGAGCCCTCGGGAGTAGGCGGGAGGGTCGCTGGGTTAAGAACCTCACAAGGGGATACAGTCAGGCCTGGATTTTCCATCAACACTACTTGATATCTGAGGATTCTTTAATTAAACACCCATAAATGGCCTCTCATTTAGGAATTGTTTCCCTTGGTGGCTGGTAAAGACAGTTAGTTTGCCCCCAAAAGAGAGTTTTATAGCATCTTCTATCAGGATTGTAATAGCTGCAAGATGTTGAAAGCAGGGAGGCCAGCCTTGGGTGGTTGGGTCGAACCTCTTGGATAAGTAAGCTATAGGCTAGGGCTCAGGTCCCAACCTTTGAGTTGACACTCCCAAGGCTATTACTTTCTTTTCATGGACATCAATTTGGAATGCTTTTTCTGGGTCTGGCAAGCTCAAGGTAGGTGCTTGAGTTAAGGCTTGTTTTATTGTAGCCTCTGCCTTATTTTGAGGAGTTCCTCACATCAGTGGCTTTGAATCATCCTATCCCTTCAAGCTTTCACATAAGGGCTGGACAATTAGACCATAGTTGGGTATTCAGATTCTACAATATCCAGTTAGCCCAAGGAAAGCTAGCAATTGATTTTGAGTCATGGGGGAGCACACCTGGAGGATTCCTTGGACTCTTTCAGAGGACAGCCTCCTGGACCCATGTGTAATCTGAACTTCCAGGTAAACGCCCTTTGTCTGGACCATCTGTGCCTTAGCATGGGAGACTTTAATCCCTTCTCGGCCAAGAAGTTTAGAACCTGAATTGCAGGTTGTTGGGCATTTATCTCATCTGGAGAGCAGATTAATAGGTCATGTACATATTGTAATATTTTCCCATTAGGTCTCAGGTCCAGATCTAGGAGATCCCAGTTAAGAGCCTGCCCAGACAGGTGGGGGCTATCTCTGAACCCCTGTCCAAGTCATCTGTTGGTGTTTTTCTCCTGGAGCCTCCCACTAGAAGGCAAAAAGATAGTGGGATTCTTTAGCCAGTGGTATGCAAAAGAATGCATCTTTGAGATTCAGGACTGTAAACCACTTGGCACTGGGTGGAATTTCTCCCAAGATTACATACAGACTGGGTACCGTGGGATGGAGTCGGGGGACTAGAGCTTCATTTATGATCCAGAGATCTTGAACCACTTGCCAGGTCCTGTCCTTTTTCTTTACAGGGAGGATCAGGGTGTTATATGGTGAACTGGTGGTAACCAATAGCCCACAGGCAAGGAATTTATTTATTAGAGGCTGTAGTCCTTTCTGAGCTTCTCTTCTGAGGGGGTACTGTTTCAGTTTGGAAACTGAGTGGGATCTCAGAGGACAATGACAACTGGTTCAGCTTGGTGGGCTCATCTAAGAGTCCCCTGGCCCCATACCTGGGGGTTAATTTTGTTCTCCCATAGTATTTAGTCCCTCCCTATTGGAGAGGGTATAATGGATTCCTCAGTAGTAACCAGAAGCTATGGGGCTTTAGGGGCTAAAAAGCTTCCTATCACAAGGGTGGTCCCCAGTTTAGTGAGTTTATCTCTTCCCAATAAGGGAGTAGGACACTCAGGGACCACCAGAAACTGGTGGGAAAATATTTGTCCTTCCCAGCAAGAAAGAAGTGCTTGGGTGAATCTTTTTGTAACTGTTTTTCCTGTAGCACCCAAAATGGTACAGATTTTGGAGGAGAAGTCTCCAGAGTAGGAAGGCAGGACAGAGTAGGTAGCCCATGTGTTAACTAAGAAAGTCTTGGGCCTACCTGCCTCATGCACTTGCATCCTTGGCTCTAGCCTCATGATGGTGACAGGTGGGCCGGCTGGAGTGGGCTGCTTCAGTCCTGTTGAACTATCCTGAGGGAAGGCTTGACACTTGATCTTGAGGCTCCTGGGTCCCTAGGGCAGAGGGCCACCCAATGTCTCAATTGATGACATTTATAGCAAGCCATTTTAGGAGACTTGCCATGGTTTGGACACTCTTTGGCCCAGTGTCCCACCTGTCTACAGATTAGGCATTTGCTTGTGCCTTGTCTTTTAAGGACTCAGGTTTTGCCATACGGCTTCCCTGGAGGGCAGCTAGATCTGGGCATGTTTTGTCTCTTTCCTTCTCTCTCTCTTCGGGGCCTTGGCTTCCCTCTCCTGTCTCTGTTATAAAAGGTATTGGTGGCTGTCTGGAGCATCTCATCTAAAGAGGTAGCAGGATCTTGCTGCTGTAGCTATTGTAACTTTATCCTGATGACTGATGCACACTGGGACAGGAATTTGTCCTTTAGAATCACCTGTCCCTCGTAAGAGTCTAAGTTCAGATTGGTAAACTTTTGGAGGGCCTCTTTTAGCCTTTCCAGAAAGGCAATGAGGTTCTTGTTGGGCTCCTGAGTTATTGCTGAGAGCCAGGCATAGCTGATTACTTTTTGCTGGGCTGCCTTTAGTCCTGCCTTTACACAGATCAGAAAATGAGCCCTTTCCCAGATGTGCTCAGGGTCATTATAATTTCAATTAGGATCTGAGGAGGGGACCGCAGTTTCCCCTACTGGGTATTTATCACGTGACATGTGAAGTCCTGTAGCATAACTTCGGGCTTCCTTTAAGACTCTAGCATGCTCAAGGTCAGATGAAGTTTGACTAAATATGACCATGGTGTCCTTCCATGTCAAGTCAAAGGCCAAGATAATGTGTTGGAGTGTATCTATATATTTGCCTGGGTCATCTGTATAGCTTCCCAGGTCTTACTGGATTTGTCTTAGTTCTAAGAGGGAGAAGGGCTTATGGGCCTTGGCTGGTCTGAATTCTCCCCCAGTTTCAACTAAGGGACCTATTTGAGTTGGCTTTTGTGGAGGGGTTGCTCCCAGATATGGAGGCACTTTTGGATACAGGGAAGAAGCACCAGGCAACTCGGGAGCCATGGGAGGTAAGTCTGCATGGGGGGCTTCCTTCTCTTGGTTGTCTGTGCCTAACACCATTTGCCTTGTAGGCTTACTCTTAAGGCATACAACAATCCCATACTTAAGACAGAGTTCCTTTATATATCTTAATCAGAAGAAAATTTGGACATAGGGGATCTTTGTCTATTTCCCTCGTCTTTCTCAGAATAAGTCTAGCTGAAGGATGGTACTGTAATTTAAGCTCTCATCCTCAGTCCAGTGTTCCTTGTCCTCCAGAGGATACTGTGGCAATGCAGTGGCACAAAAGAATTTTAAGCAAGCAGCCCACTCCAGTATTCTTGCCTGGAGAATCCCATGGACTGAGGAGCCTGGTGGGCTGCAGTCCACGGGGTCACAAAGAGTCGGACATGACTGAGTGACTTTACTTACTTACTTACTCTCCTTAGAGTTAGAGGATTGAAAATCTTCCAATTATCAAGGATGCATCTCAAGGGCATCTGTTGGGAAGTGGATTGGTTATTTCCCATCTGAAAAACAGTGATGATAGGAGGAAAAGAAAAAAGAAAAAAAAACTAATAGGCCTCCTTCTATTTTTATGCATGGACTTCCTTAGGGGTGAGTCTTTTTCAGACTTATCCTACCCAGTACTGTTGCAACCTGAGAGCCAGGCATCCCTGGGTCAGGGTGCAGATCCTCAGGCAGGCTGAGGTGTGACAGCCTCTTGGAGATTGAATCACCAGGCAGGTCGAGGCAGGTTGGCCTGCTGAGAATTGGGTCCCTGGGCTAGGTCGAGGCATGTTGACCTCCTGGAACCCCTGGACTGGCAGATCCTTGAGCAGGTTGAGGCATGACAACCTTCTGAGGACCAGATTCCTAGGTAGGTCAAGGCAGGTCAACCTCCTGGGACCCCTGGTCTGGAGTTGGTCATCCCCAACATCTCCAGCATGACCAGTGCTGCACAGGATTAAGGGGTTGTAATCTTCACTCATTGCTGGTTTGTCCACCACAGATGGGAATAAATACCATGATGTAAAGCAACCCAAGTCTGTGCCCTGAGACCGGGATCCTGGTGTAACAGCCATATGCCTTATCTTCTTATTGCTCTAAGGGAAAGTAAGTCACCAATTTCCTCCCCTAGTCCTCCATAAGAACAGCTTAGGGTGTTTCCAATGTAAATATTTCATTGTCATAGACCCATTTTAGGTAATAGCAGAAGTAATGACAAAGGAATAGGTTATCTGGCCCTGTTAGAGGCATTAAGAGTGTTTTAATAATAAGTGGGGTGGAGTGATATTGCTTACAAGGGGGCAGGGTCCTGATTGTAGGAGTTAGTAAACAGCTTAAGAACAAATTAGTGAGAGGCAAAAAGCCAGATGTTCCACAAAAGTGGACTGGAGATTTGATCTGGGGGTAGGTTTGTAACTTTAGGAGAAGGGTGGTAAGGATTTGGGCCCAAGCAGCCTGCAGGGCTAATTCCCAAGTGGCAAACATCCCTGGAAGCCCAATTGCCCTTGACGTGATGCCACCAACAGACAGACTTCTAGCAGGCATTGTGTATCTGTCACCTGCCCTAGTAGGTTCACTGAGAAATGCTGTTGTTGCACATGTTGTGGGAAACCTGGAAGATGAAGGCTTGAATATCTAGAGGGATTGGATATTATACAGTATTTTTCTCTCAAGGACCAGCTATTTTCTGGTTGTCCCTCCAGAAAATTGCAGAGGAAACACTGTGGGCCCAGACAGGGCTCAGGAAAAGAGCATGAAACAAGAGGCAAGGGATAGGGCACAACTTTTGAAAGTATGACATAGCCCAGGGGCATAATATAAATTGAATAAAATCAAATGGGTTCAAGATGTCAGACAAGTCAAATTTAACTAAACCTTGATTCTTGATCTGTTAGCTAAATGACACACCCAGAGGTGCCAGGACAGTTTCAAGGCACTGTCAAAAGACCAAGGAGTGGATGGTTCCCCAGTTGTTGGAATGAACCTCCCACTCATTAGCACGTGAAATCACCCAGCTAGTGAAAACTAACCATACCACATTCCGTGGCCATTGCACTCCCCTCTGTGATGGCCCACACTCCTGGAGTGTGCCTCTCTCCAAATGTGAACAAATCCACTCCTACCTATTGCTGTGTCTCTCACTGAAATTTTGTAATGAGACATCAAGAGCATGAGCTTCATTAGGTCCTAAAACCAGGCAACTTGGGTTTTGGTCGGGCTCAAGTCCCTGTCTGATACTACTGAGTGACTTAGCATAGCACAGAGTCCCTGCCACATGGGTTTGAGTCCCAATCTTAGATAAACAGTTTCAAGCACAACCTTCAGAAATGGGAAGATGAGGACTTGCCCAATACTTTGTAAGCAGTGGCATAGAAGGAGAGAGGAGCTAAAGGAGGAAAAATCAGTGGGAAAAATGTGCTGAGGAATCCCCTTCATAACCTGCCAGAAAATCTGCTAAATACCTGACCTGTGCTCACAGTTTTCATTGGCCTGATCCTTGACACAAAGGAGGTGAAGGACAGAAGAACCCCCACCCACCTGGGCAACAGCTACAAGAGGACAGAAGATAGTGGAGCCTTTGGGACACACTGGGGAGTAGCCTCTCCAGAATCCCTCAGTTGCACCCACTGCTGTTCACCTATTTGCGGGGGGTTTGAGGAAACAAGTGAGAGATTGTAAAGGAATTAAGATTTTGTTAGCCAAATGTCCTTCCAACCATAGGAGTGAGGACTTCTTACCTTAACCGGAGGTCTCCTGGAAACAGAGACTGAACTGTGTGAGCTTTCTGATGAGTTTGTCTTTATTTCCTGGTTTCCAGCATGCTGGGCTTCTTGTCACTTCCACTGCGCTGGATTTTCTTCATGTTCAGCTTCCACTGTGGAATCTTTCTCTGAGTTGGGCTTCTGCTGTGCTTGGCCTCAGCCTCATAGGGGCCAAGCAGAGGTTGTTTCAGGCAGGTTAAATCTGAGTCAGGGCACTATTTTTGTTGGGGAAGTTTGTAATTTCCTCGGCTTTGTCTCGCTGCAGCAAAAAACTGAAGAGATGGATGGACCAGTGTTATAGTTGTTTTATTTGGCAAGCAAAGAAAAATACATCCTTGATGCATGAGGGTGGGCTGACCCCAAAGATGTGAAGAGAAGAGAGGTCAGAGGCTCAATTTTGGTGGCTTTGCTTTTTATGTCCCCACCCCCCGCCCCAAGCTTGCCCTGTGTAAATTGCGCTAGCCAGGAGGGCTATTTGTTTCACCTGGGGTTCTCACTCTGGTCCTCAGACCTTCCTTTGTTTTATTCTTGCAGACTTTCCCCTTCTTTGTGTTTTAGCCACCACCTTTCTGGACTCCTTTTTCCTTTCTAACTACCTAGCAGAGAAAAGAAGGGAAAAGGAGAGACTGGGGGTTGGAAGTGTAGATAGGGAGGAGATGAGAGAAAAGAAGAGCAGAGACCCAGATCTTGTCCAGCCACCAGTGACCTATATAAGAGGTGATCTGCCACACCTCTTAAGCCCAGTAGTTGTCTGAAGTCCATCATGTCTGCTGGCGGATCCCAAGAAACTCCAGTACCCTGGCTACACCTACCAGGCTTCAAGGAAACTCTGACGATTCGCAACACTTTTGGACTCACACGAAGTTCCTCATTGTGCGTCTGAAGTCTCCAGCGTCTGACTGTAGTGTCTGGGTAACACTCCTGGAAGCACAGGAGAGTTAGCGCACCATGGGAAAAGCTGTGGGCAACAAGAAGCAGATGACTGGAAAGAGGCAGGAAGAGCCTTGTCCTCCCCACTGCCAGATATTTGAGGTGCAGTATTCCCATGCATACCACATGGCTGATCAACAGGAACGTTTCCAACAGGCCAGGGCTTGTTCAATAGCTCATCACTTTCTATTTGCTTTTCCTCCAAGTAATTGCTTCTCATTATTGTCTTCCTTGCCTAGAGGCCCGGTAAAATCTTTGCATATAAGCTTCGCCTCAGGTTCTGTTTTCTAGGGAAACCATCCAAAAAATAGAACCTCTATTCTTCCACAGAGAAGAGAGAAACTCTATTGGAAATGGAAGCTTCACTGTTATATAGATTTTTAAACATTTCAGTAAATTAATTTTATCAATCATACTAACCTTGGTCATTTTTATTCTAAATTTTTATGAACTCTGTCTCTTCCTTTCCACTCCTCCTCACACTGCTTTAATAACAGCCATCACCTCTCTGTTCTGGAATAGAATTTAGGTTTCTTCTTCTTCTAGTCTAGTTGTTGGATTCATCATCCATGCAACTGTCAGAGGGATCTTTCTAATTCTAAATCTGAATTTTTTTCTACTTTAAAATTTTTAAATATCTCCCTTTTTGATGATAAGAAAAAGTCTCCTCTTAAAGATAAGCAGATTGTGCTCTGGGGCCTATTTCCCTTTTTAATTGGAATATAATTGCTTTACAATGTTGTGTTAGTTTCTGCTGTACAGCCACATGAGTTAGCCATATAACACATATATCCCGTCTCCTGAGCCTCCTTCCCAGCTTCCCATCCCATCCATCTAGGTCATCACAGAGTGCCGAGCTGTGCTACCTGTGTTATACAACAGCTTCCCGCTAGCTCTAGTTCTAATTCTCTGGATCTTTGCTCATGTTGGTCTTCTGCTTAGGACACCTCACTGGCCCACCCTCTGCTCATGTTAAACCCTACTCTTCCTTTAAGGCAATAGTTTTGACATGCTGGGAGTTGGTCACATTTTGCTCTTCAGGTAAAAGCTATGGGATTACTCTCAAGAAAAACGTATGTTCACACTTTGCACCATATTTAGAAAGACTGTGGGCCTTCATCTTCCCCATAAACCTATTCTTATACAGAAGGTCATTTCCTCCTTTTACCTCTAGATTGGGGTGCTACCCTCCTGAGAAGCCTTCCTGATCTCTTGACATTACTGCCTCTGACACTAAAATCACCTTGAGAGCCCAGATTGTGCTCAGCTGGCTTCAGATTTTCCAGTGTCTGTCATGGTAAGGAGCAAATGATATTTATGTTTGAGCAAATATATTTATCTATTCGAGCAAAATAAATTAACTTATTTGGTCTTCTCACTGGATCTCTGAGACACACAGGACATGACTGATAACAATTTGCAATATATAACAGTAAAAACTATTCTTCCAAATGGAAGCAGGAATTTTAGAACAGCTAAGAGACTTCAGTCAATGACAGAACTAGAACTTAAACCACTTTTTCCTGATTAAAAGTCTAGTATCTAGTATGCATGCTTACGTTTTGAAACAGCTTTAGCCTCTTTTCTTGACTATTTTTGCCTTGACACTTTCAGGTTACTGAGAGACCATATTTTATTCTGAATATGCATCAAGGCTATTTTGTAATCTGATCTTTAGAAAAAATCTTGATTGAAAATTTATTTCTGATGTGAAAGATACATAAGTGAGTGTCTAACCCAGATGCAACTTGGCTTATGAATCATAAGACTATCAAATTCTTGCAAATATTTCAAGTGGCTGTAAAGAACCAGACTTTTCCATGTGTGAATGCAGGCCAACAGCTTTGCTTTTGATTTTGCAATTGATATCACAGTTTACTTTAGGCATGAGAATCTATTATCTGGGCTGACTGGCTTTGAATATGTTTTCCCTAAACTCATATACTGCTAATGAGATTCTCCTTGAAAACATTTCAGAGTCCTTTGCTGAGGGCTTTGATAAAGAAATTCATTATTATCTTATTTGAAATATGAAAATCATTTTTGCTTTATATTATATAAGTAAGCTTTTTTATTTTTTCTTTAATTTTAGATTTTTACAACTCTGGTAAAAGCAAAGCCTTTATGACATGAGAAATTTACTTTTGTTTTTCCTAATAATAGATCATCAAAAGTTTAATGTTTTCAGCTTATTTCTCATAGAGTTGCCTGAAAATATATTCATAATAATCACAGGCCCCTGCTTTATTGTTTGATAGCCAAATACATTATCCCCAAATGATCACCTTGGAGTGGGTCAAACAAGCATTTGGTTTTTTGTCAAGATTGAATAATTTCACAGAACTAAAATTTCCTGTCATTCTGCATACAAGCAAAGGTAGAAACATAAAGACTGACAACACAGACCAGAGAAAAAATAGATTAAAATGTATTTATCACACTAATAACAATACATCAAAATATAAAAATAAATCAAGAGAAAGATTGATTTTTCCTTATTTCTGCCTACAATAAACTAAAATTCCTGGACATTATATAAAAAATAAACATAAGAAGAGAAGGCAGACTGGCTTGGGACCTTGGGATACTCAGAGCTGAAGATCTGCAACCTAGAACCTTCGACAGACACTGACCAGCAAAAGTCCAAACAGAAGCCTGCTCTCTCTCACCAAAGGATCAGGAAAGGGTTCAGCTTAATGAAACAATTATCTGTGTATTCCAGGCAAACACCACTGGGAAAGCTGTGGTTATACAGTGCCAGCAAAGGCCGAGTAGAGAGTCAGACCTCCACCTTTGCAAGGTTGTAATGAGGTTTCCCAACACCAGGAGAGGAGATGGTAATGTCAGAGAAAGCCAAGGAGAAAGCCTGGACTTTCATCCCTGACAGCTGATCATGAGGCCACCATCTCCTCTTGTCAGTGGAGACTATATAAGGAGCCTGGGTTTCCATTTGGCAGTCACAAGGTGTCCTCTCCTCTCTCCCCCACTGGGGGGGTATCAGAGGAGCCCTAGCCCAACGATCAGGGCTTTCATCATTGCCCACTTATAATGAGGAGTCCTTCACCACCATGTCCGTGGAGACCATATGAAAAGCTGGAACCCTCGTCCTATTCTAGAAGTTTTAAAGAGTGCCACCCTGTCCCCATTACAGGGTGGTAGAAGATGTTAATTGGAAAAACTGGGCTTCTACCTCCACTTGACATTCAGTTTAATTATCTGAATGTTCCTCATAGTTGAATAGCTCATCCTTTACTCATTCACATAACACATTTTCTGAGTGGCTCCAGTGCACAAATGTGTGCTCATATGGGAAATACAGTGGATAATAAATGATTTCTGTTTCCTTGAAGACTTCTAAGAAGGTAGTTTCCTGCCCCTGCTGGCATGGTGTCAGAGAAATCCAGTGAAAAGAAAGATTTAAGTAAGACCCAGAGTCTCATAATATGAAATGCTTCAAGTTTGAAATGGAAATCATCTCTTATATCAATAAACAGGGAGATCTCAACAAGATGCCAATACTAAGATGAGTGATGTTAGAATGATCTGAAAAAGATAAAGAAAGCTCAATGAATGGGTTCACCAGTGGAATTAAGGTTACAGAGGAAAGGATTGGAAAGAGACAAAATAATAGAAAGACAAAATAAACTAGAAGATGAAATAATATAAATTACATAGCCTAAGTAACAGAGCAAACTATATTTTTAAATTTAGCCCTAACATTAGTCCTTTAAGTTGAAGAAAAATAATTACAAAAAATCAAGCATTTTTCCAAAGTCAGATTTATCATTGGATGTAAAAGATACTGCTTCACTCAGTGCCTCCATCCCTGCAGCAGGCCACTGCTGATCCATGCCTCTGCCAGAGAATCCTGGAAACTCACAGGAAAGTCTGCTTCAGTCACTTGTGGGGTCACTGCTCCTTTCTTCTGGGTCGTGGTGTGCACAAGCTTTTGTTTGTGCCCTCCATTAGTCTTTTTCCCAGTCCTGCGTTCAGTTCAGTTCAATTCAGTTCGGTTGCTTAGTCGTATCTGACTCTTTGTGACCCCATGGACTGCAGCACGGCAGGCCTCCATGTCCATCACCAACTCCTGGGGTTTACTCAAACTCATGTCCATTGAGTCAGTGATGCCATCCAACCAGCTCATCCTCTGTCATCCCCTTCTCCTCCTGCCCTCAATCTTTCCCAGCATCAGGGTCTTTTCAAGTGAATCAGCTGTTTGCAATCAGGTAGCCAAAGTATTGGAGTTTCAGCTTCAACATCAGTCCTTCCAATGAACACCCAGGACTGATCTCCTTTAGGATGGACTGGTTGGAACTCCTTGCAGTTCAGGGGACTCTTAAGAGTCTTCTCCAACACCACAGTCCAAGGCATCAATTCTTCAGTGCTCAGTTTTCTTCACAGTCCAACTATCACATTGATACGTGACTACTGGAAAAACCATAGCCTTGACTAGATGGACCTTTGTTGGCAAAGTAATATCTCTGGTTCTAATATGCTGTCTAGGTTGGGCATAACTTTTCTTCCAAGGAGTAAGTGTCTTTTAATTTCATAGCTGCAGTCACCAACTGCAGTGATTTTGGAAATCAAAAAAATAAAGTTTGCCACTGTTTCCCCATTATTTGCCATGAAGTAATGGGACCAGATGCCATGGTCTTTGTTTTCTGAATGTTGAGTTTTAAGCCAACTTTTTCACTCTCCTCTTTCAATGTCATCAAGAGGCTCTTTAGTTCTTTTTCAGTTTCTTCCACAAGGGTGGTTTCATCTGTATATCTGAGTTTATTGATATTTCTCCCAGCAATCCTGATTCCAGCTTGTGCTTCTTCCAGCCCAGCGTTTCCCATGATGCACTCTGCATATAAGTTAAATAAGCAGGGTGACAATATACAGCCTTGACGTGCTCCTTTTCCTATTTGGAAGCAGTCTGTTGCTCCATGTCCAGTTCTAACTGTTGCTTCCTGACCTGCATACAGGTTTCTCATCAGGCAGGTTAGGTGCTCTGGTATTGCCATCACTTTAAGAATTTTCCACAGTTTATTGTGATCCACACAGTCAAATGCATTGGCATAGTCAATGAAATAGAAAGAGATGTTTTTCTGGAACTCTTGCTTTTTCACTGATCCAACAGATGTTGGCAATTTGATATCTGGTTCCTCTGCCTTTTCTAAAGCCAGCTTGAACATCTGGAAGTTCACGGTTCATGTATTGCTGAATCCTGGCTTGGAGAATTTTGAGCATTACTTTACTAGCGTGTGAGATGAGTGCGATTGTGTGGTAGTTTGAGCATTCTTTATAATTTCTGGCAACTTAATGGTGGGGTTAATGGTGACCTCCTCCAAGACGGCTTATGCCATACCAAGGTCTACTGCACCCAGAGCCCTGCCCCTGCAGCAGTCCATTGCTGACCCATACATCCACAGGAGACACTCAGAGCCAGTTCTGGTTCAGTCTCTGTGGAGTCTCTGGGTCCTGGTGTACACAAGGTTTGTTTGAGCACTCCAAGCATTTCTGGCATGATTTTAAACATGATTTTGCCCCTCCTAGAGTCTTGCTGGGGCTTCTCCTTTACCCTGGGACATGGGGTAATTTTTTCGGTGGGATTCAACATTCTTCTGTCTATGGTTGTTCAGCAGCGAGTTGTAATTTTAGAGTTCTCACAGGAGAAGCTGAGTGTACATTCTTTTATTCTTCCTTCTTGGGGATCCCTCCAAAGTAGGAAGTCAAGAGGTACCTGGAGTAACAGGCAAATTTGGCCTTAGAGTACAAAACAAAGCTGGTCAAAGGCTAACAGAATTTTGGAAAGAGAACACACTGGTCATAGCAAGCACCCTCTTTCAACAACACAAGATAAGACTCTACACATGGATATCATCAGATGGTCAATACCAAAATCAGATTGATTATATTCTTTGCAGCCCAAGATGGAGAAGCTCTATCCAGTCAGCAAAGACAAGACTGGGAGCTGACTGTAGCTCAGATCTCCTTATAGACAAATTCAGACTTAAATTGAAGAAAATAGGGAAGACCACTAGACCATTCAGGTATGACCTAAATCAAGTGAGTGAGTGAAGCGAAGTTGCTCAGTCATGTCCAACTCTTTGTGACCCCATGGACACCAGGCTCCTCTGTCCATGGGATTTTCTAGGCAAGAGTACTGGAGTGGGTTGCCATTTCCTTCTCTAGGGAATCTTCCCAACCCAGGAAATTGAACCCAGGTCTCCCGCATTGTAGACAGACACTTTACCATCTGAGCCATCAGGGAAGCTCTCAGAGACCTAAATCAAACTCCTTATGATTATGCAATGGAAGTGACAAATAGATTCAAGGGATTAGATCTGATAGAGTGTGCCTGAAGAACTATGGACAGAGGTTCATGACATAGGAGGCAGGGATCAAGACCATCCACAGGAAAATGAAATGCAAAAGGCAAAATACTTGTCTGAAGATGCCTCACAAATATCTGAGAAAAGAACAGAAGTTAAAGGCAAAGTAGAAAAGGAAAGACACACCCATTTGAATGCAGAGTTCCAAAGAATAGCACACAGAGATAAGAAAGCTTTCCCTAGTGATCAAGGCAAAGAAATAGAGGAAAACAATAGGATGGGAAAGATTAGAGATCTCTTCAAGAAAATCAGAGATGCCAACTCATTTGAAAAGACCCTCATGCTGGGAAATATTGAAGGTATGAGCTAAAGAGAATGACAGAGGATGAGATGGTTGGATGGCATCACCGACTCAAGGGACATAAGTTTAAGTAGACTCTGGGAGTTGGTGATGGACAGGGAGGCCTGGCGAGCAGCAGGCCATGGAATCACAAAGAGTCAGACATGACTGAGTGACTGAAATGAACTGAACTAAACTGAAGGGAACATTTCATGCAAAGATGGGCACCAAAGAGGACAGAAATGGTATGGACCTAACAGAAGCAGAAGATATGAAGATGCGGTGGCAAGAATACACATAAGAACTATACAAAAAGATCTTCATGACCCAGACAACCATGATAGTGTGATCACTCACCAAGAGCCACCTATCCTGGAATGTGAAGTCAGTGGGCCTTAGGAAGCATCACTAGGAACCAAGCTGGCCACAGAACTGGAAAAAAGTCTGTTTTCATTCCAATCCCAAAGAAAGGCAATGCCAAAGAATGCTCAAACTACCACACAATTGCGCTCATTTCACACGCTAGTAAAGTAATGCTCAAAATTCTCTAAGCCAGGCTTAAACAGTATGTGAACTGTGAACTTCAAGATGTTCAATATGGATTTAGAAAAGGCAGAGGAACCAGATATCAAATTGCCAATATCTGTTGGATCATTGATAAAACAACAGAGTTCCAGAAAAACATCTACTTATGCTTTACTGAGGAGAAGGCAATGGCACCCCACTCCAGTACTCTTGCCTGGAAAATCCCATGGGCAGAGGAGCCTGGTAGGCTGCAGTCTGTGGGGTCGCTAAGAGTCGGATACGACTGAGAGACTTGACTTTCACTTTTCACTTTCATGCACTGGAGAAGGAAATGGCAACCCACTCCAGTGTTCTTGCCTGGAGAATCCCAGGGATGGGGGAGCCTGGTGGGCTGCCGTCTATGGGGTTGCACAGAGTCAGACACAAATGAAGTGACTTAGCAGCAGCAGCAGCAGCATGCTTTGCTGATTATGCCAAAACCTTTGACTGTGTGGATCACCACAAACTCTAGAAAATCCTGAAAGAGATGGCAATACCTGACCACCTGACCTTCCTCCTGAGAAATCTGTATGCAGGTCAAGACTCAACAATTAGAACTGGACATGGAACAACAGACTGGTTCCAAACAGAGAAAGGAGTACATCAAGGCTGTATATTGTCACCTTGCTTATATAACTTATATGCAGAATACATCATGAGAAACTGGGTTGGAGGAAGCACAAGCTGGAATCAAGATTGCCAGGAGAAATATCAATAACCTCAGATATGCAGATGACACCACCCTTATGACAGAAACGGAAAAAGAATTAAAGAGCCTCTTGATGACATTGAAAGAGGAGAGTGAAAATGCTGGCTTAAAACTCAACATTCAGAAAACTAAGATCATGGCATCTGGCCCCATCACTTCATGTCAAATAGACTGGGAAACAAAGGAAACAATGACAGACTTTATTTTTTTGAGCTCCAAAATCACTGCAGTTGGTGACTGCAGCCATGAAATTAAAGACACTTGCTCCTTGGAAGAAAAGCTATAACAAACCTAGACAGCATATTAAAAAGGAGAAACATTACTTTGCCAACGAAGGTTCATCTAGTCAAATCTATGCTTTTTTCCAGTAGTCCTGAATGGATGTTAGAGTTATACTATAAAGAAAACTGAATGTTGAAGAATTGATACTTTTGAACTGTGGTGTTGGAGAAGGAGATCCAACCATTTGGACTGCAAGGAGATCCAAACAGTCCATCCTAAAGGAAGTCAGTCCTGAATATTCATTGGAAGGACTGATGTTGAAGCTGAAACTCCAATACTTTGGCCACCTAATGCAGAGTACTGACTCATTTGAAAAGCCCCCAATGCTGGGAAAGATTTAAGGCATGAGAAGAACGGTACAACTAGGATGAGATTGTTGGATAGCATACAACTGACTCGATGGACCTGAGTTTGAGTAAGCTCTGGGAGTTGGTGATGGACAAGGAGGCCAGGCGTGCTGCAATCCAAGAGATCACAAAGAGTCAGCCATGCCTGAGTGACTGAACTGAACTGAAATTAAAAAATAAAACTTAATATATTGAATTTTAATATTCAGGTAGTTATATTGACCTTAATTTTTTACTGTTTTAATTTATTTCTAACACTTTTGTAAACTAAGCAAAAATTGGGAATAAAGAATAATATCCAGATATTGAGACAGTTTCACTGTACAGAAGTATTCCCAGAGAAATTCTTTTTCTGCCCTTCAATATAATGCAAGCTAGAAACATTTCAATTATACTCCTCTTAAATCTTTAAAATGGTAAAGTGGACTCATGGACCTCATGGGTCACTTTTTTTCTCCCCAAACCACAGGGTATGTATATTTTAAAATAACATGTTGACATTTCTGCAAAATTGTGTATAAACTCTGGTGCTATAATCCTAAATTTACAGACATAAAACTAAATGCTAAAATTTCTTCAACCACGGCTACATCATTTTGTATTAGCTATTAAACCATTCTCAATAGACCATAATCACAATGAATTCTAATACTTTCATTTTTATTGGAATCCCTAAGGCAATTTTTTCTGTCAATTTTGAAATCATCTCAATGCATGGCCTTGAGGATAAAATCAGAAAGTGATTGGTAAATTGAGAATGCCTGTCTGTAATGTGACAATCTGTACATCTCAGTTCTTCATCTAGCAATACATAGGCTCAAAAATACATAGGACACTGTGAAATGATAACAATAAAAGCACCTTATGAAAGGAGATGGATTATTTTTAATTATAGAAATCTTTTTAATTGCTATCTCTTCTCTCAGTATGTCAGTTTGTTCCTCAAAAATCTTCAAGAAGGTAGAGTCTCTGTTCTCCACGTCATCTCCCATGTGAGCTGGCACACGTAAGCCACTCAGTAAACGTGTGGTGTGAACGAGTAACGAGTAAGTTACCTCAATTTGAGGAATCCTTCAATAATATAATTAAAAGTAATAATACATTTAAAAGCAAGCTGTAAACTATGGAGTACTAGTCAACTAATTGATCTACTTACTTCTTATTTGTGCTTCTAGGTCTAAACCATACTCACTTGCTTCTCTCTTTGGTTTGTTTGTGACTTTTTTGAGTACTTTAAGATCTATGACACAATTGAGAGAAAGGTACGAATGTTTCTCAGATAGCCTCTGCCCCCTCACAAGCATAGACTCCCCCATTATTAATGTATGCTCAGTTATGTCCAACTCTTTGTGACCACATGGACTGTAGGCCATCAGGCTCTTCTATCAGTGGAATTTTCCAGGTAAGAATAATGGCATGGTCGCCACTTCCTACTCCAGGAGATCTTCCTGACTCAGGAATCAAACCCACGTCTCTGCATCTCCTGCACTGGCAGATGGATTCTTTACCGCTGTGCCACCTAGGAAGACAGACAGATTTGGGGAATGACAATTCCTCCTGCTTTTTGACTTTTTTTGTTTTTTTTCGCCTGTTGTCTTACTGAACTTTTGGATAAGATTGTAAATTGCTTCAGTGCTTATGGGAAATTCTCAGCAAAATTAACCCACATCAGAGCTGGGTGAAGGACCAGGTCCCCTAATTCCCTCCTCAGGGCTCTTTTTAAGATATAACACCATAATATTTGGTTAATGAAAGATGGTCTAGTGGTCAGGGTTGTGAACATCAGTGGTGTGGCACTTGTAATTAGGGTCTCCCTGGCAGTTTGTTAGGTACACAGCTTCCTGACCCAGAGGCTGAGGTGGGACCAAGGAAGCTGTATTTTGGACATGTCCTCAGAGGATTCTGATGTCCCACACCACCCTCTGGGACACGCGGGTCCAGCCCATTATTAATATCACTCACAAAAATCTTACCTTGTTATAAGGATGAACCTACACTGATATATCATAATCATCCAAAGCCCGTCATTTATCTTAGAGTTCACTCGTACTGAGTATGCTCTGTGGGTTTGGATAAAAGTATAATGACATATCCATCATAATCATTATAACATCATACAGTGTTTTCACTGCCCTAAAAGTTCTCGGAGTTCTGCCTATTCATCTCTCCTCTTTCCCTACCCTGCCCTACTACCAACAACCAGTGATCTTTTTGTTGTTTGCTACACTTTTGCCTTTCCCAGAATGTCTTGTGACTGGAATCACACAGTTGGCAGCCTTTCTAGATTGGCTACTTTCACTTAGAAATTAGAATGGAAAGTTTGTTCCTCGGCACTGAGATTCTGATCTCCTGGTCTAGACCTGCCACCTGCTAACCCTCTTCTTTCAAATATCCCACCTCCATGGCATTATCATCTTCATTCTATAGATATTTTAGTTCTTGACTGTGGTGATTAGTTTTATGTGTCAACTCCACTAGACTCTGCTGCCCAGTTATTTGGCCAATCATTTACTACTGTGAAATTTTGTTTGTTTAGATGTGATTGTCATTTATATTCAGTAGACTGTAAGTAAAGCAGATCACTCTCCATGATATGTATGAGTCTCATCCAATCGTTTTGCTGGAGAAAAAATTGATGTTTCCCAAATAAGAGGGAATCATGCCTGAAGACTGTAAAATACATACCCTGCCCAGTTTCCAGTCTGATGGTCAGCCCAGCAGGTTTAGACTTGCCAGCCCTCACAGTCTTGTGAATCATCTCCTTAAGATCTCTTTCTCTCTCCTATACTCATTCTTTCCCTCTTTCTCTCTCCTTTAGTATACTAACTTCTACAACTATGGAGCAAATAGTACTATTGAAACAGAGCAAACATTAACAGTTGATTCACTCCAAAAACATCATGTCCCTGAGTTACAATGGGAACTGTATTCTCTGAAATATGATTAATTGTATTCATCTTCTGGGCTCAGAACTGTAGCTAAGGCAGAGCAGAATAATGCAAAGTGGGATATTTAAGAAATGCAAAAGGAAAGCATCCAAATGCCTTGAGAGTATTCTCATATAAACATTTATTAACTTATTTGAAATATTACCTGCTTAAGAACCTTGCTGATAATTTTCTTTGAAAGCCAAGTGGAATGATAAGCATAGGCAGAGGTAGAAAATCCCTGAATTCTAGATTAAGGTATTTTCCTCACATTTTATAGATTCTATATACTATATATAAGCTCTCTTTTAAAGTACACTTTATAGTCCTTCTGGTGGTCAAGATAGCCTTCAAGCTGAAAATCAGTGTATACTCTGAGGTGAGGGTGAATTTCCTTCATTTGCTTTATTAAAACATTTATTTTTCTGCATATTTCAATATATGGAACAGAATAATACATACTTAGTAATAGCACAGAACAAAAGTATGTCAATTATAAATCTCTCAAACTTTTCTTGGGTTACTAATAGTGCTTTGGCAGTCATGCTTGTGGGTAAAAATAAATGTTATTACACATTTCTATCTTGTACAATATACAATTCATAGAGGCTTATTGCCTCCAAAAAGATACCTTATTCAGACAATAGGTACAATTTTACTGATTTTGGATGGCAGTTTTATATCATATTTCCTCACTAAAAAAGATAAATAGATGTTTTTTGTGTTAGGCTAAATCATCCCCTCATATTGTCCATGCCCTAAAATCAGATTACATTACCCCTTAAGTGGTAAAAGGGGAGGTGTCTATGTGGTTTAGTTAATGATTTTGATATAAGATTTTCATGGATTATTTGGGTGTGTCCAATGTAATTGTGCTGGTGGCAAAGAACCTGTCTGCCAATGCAGTAGACATAAGACAAACAGGTTCGATCCCTGGGTTGGGAAGATCCCCTGGAGGAGGAAATGGCAACCGACTCCAGTATTCTTGCCAGGAGAATCTCATGGACAGTGGAGCCTGGCAGGCTACACTCTGTGGGGTTGCAAAGAGTCGGACATGACTGAAGTGACTTACCATGCACACAGTGTAGTCGTAAAGATCCTCAAAGGAAGGCAGGAGAAGTCATGTGACCAAAGAAGCGGACACTGAGTGATGTGACTACAAGCCAAGGGAAGCCAAATGTTTTAAGAAACTGAACGTGAAACAGATGTTCCCCTGAAGCATCTAGAAGAATGCCGACTTCTTGTTTCCTGCCCTGTAATATACCTTTTGAATATTAGGACTTCAGAACTTATAAAAGAAAAATCATTTGTGTTGTTTTAATCCACTAAATTTGTAGCAATTCATTATAGCAACAATAGAAAACTAACATACTTTTTTTCTGAAAAAAGTGATTGATGTTTATTTATCTAAATGTTTTAAGTAATCTAATGTGAAAATCTATAGGACAGTTATTTTATAAATATATCCTGAAATCTAAAAAATATATATTATAAACAGGCTGAAATATGCATCATAAAAATATTTGTAATCTATTGATACATTACGCTTAGGCAAAACTTAGAACATTTTAAAAGCCAATTTCCTTATGATAAAAGTATTACATAAAAATATTATTTTTGAGATGGAACATAAATAGCTAGTTTATTTTTAATGAACTTAATAAACACACTTATTGAAACAAACAATTATTTTGACTTATCTCATAGATTACAGTTATCTAGTTATAATCACTCAGTAAATTAAGGCAAACTGTTTATTTAAAAACATTTCCATTTTGTCTCAATCACTTTTCTTTTTTCAACTGTGAGCATGTCTAAATTGAGGAAGAAGTGAAACTTAGAGAAAGACTGTAATAAAAAATATGTCTATAAAAATAATGAATTTTCTAAACACAAAATACAGCAAGCATTTTCATATATTGAACAAACATATTAAAATTTGACAGAACTAATTTATATTGAATAAAATCAATTTTTACCTTTAAGACATGGAAAAAATCTTACTGATACTAAATTTTACCATCCCTGCAATTATATAGCAGTTCTTTCTACTAAGGTTGATTATTCATTTTATCTTTTGAATAATAGCTTCCAGGTAATATGTATTTTTAAAAGAACAAATTATGAGCCTTTGTCTATTAGTAATTGTTATAATGAACAGTTATTAATTTAATAATGCAAAAATTTTAAAACATTTTATTATTCAAATGTATTAACATGGATCCTACTGAGAAGGCCAAAAAAAAAATTCCTTTATGAGTTATGTTTTTGGAGAAACAAAGAGGAAAATATTTGAGCAATATGTTAAGAATCCTGTCTGAGCTACAAGGTGATCAAATTAAGGTGAATGTGTTATATTATAAACAATAAATGACTAAGAAATGACTAGGAAATATATACATGGCAGAAGAAACTATAAATGACTAAGAAATATATAAATGAATAAGAAATATTTATACAGTACTAGTAATGAAAGAAATATAAAATTAAAAATATCTTCAGGTCTGTGTTGCTCATCAGACTGGAAAGTGATTTTTTTTTAAAGATTTTTTTTGATGTGGATCATTTTTAAAGTCTTTATTGAATGTTTTACAGTAGTATTTCTGTTTTATATTTTGTTTTTTTGGCTGTGAGGCCTGCGGGATCTTAGCTCCCTGACCAGGGATTAAACCTGCATCCTCTGTAATGGATGGCAAAGTCCAAACCACTGAACTACTAGGGAAGTCCCTCACGAAGTGATTTTTAATATGATGATAAGCAGATTAATTATGAGCTGATAGTGAACAACACATTTGCATTCTTAGTGCTGAGGTGAGCTTAAAACTGTACAAACTCTCTCAAGGATGAACTGGCAATATCTTGTGTCTCTAGTTCCAAGCAGATATTTGCTTTGATATCTACTAAAATTCAAATGAGCATGCAACAATACTAGCCTCTTAATGGAGCAAGGAAAATCTGGGAAAGTTTTCTGTAAAGGCAGATTCCAACACTTTCTTTTAGCTGATTATAACCATATGCAGTTTCTATGAAGACTGTGTGAAAAAAAATCAATGGTGGTCTTTTTCAACTGTTGTATGAAATTATTTGTAAATATGATGCTTGTGGGGAGGATCATGAAAAGCAGTTTCCTTCTGTGTCATAACCAAAAGATCAACACAGAAAGGAGTTAAGAACCAGACACAATATTTGTAATGAAACAAAGGTAATGGGGAATGTGATGCTTTCAGTAATAATCATAAAAATCCCATTGGCCTTACCATGGGGTGTGTTAAAATTATTTGTTTTCCACTAACATGAAAGACAAACCGTGTCTTTCAAGTAGCTGGATTTCATGTACCTCCTACCATGCTGTGTACACCACAAGTCCTTTGAAGTGCTCACTTTTTTCCATCCAGCAGTAAGTCATTACTGTTTGTGAGAGAGAAAGATGAAAAATTTGCAGGGGAGGAAACATTAGGAAGTACATTTTTTATTTATTAAAATACTGAACCAGAAAATCTAAATTTCATGACATATTTTAAACTCTTAAGATGTACAATGCTAGAAAAACACCATTCATTTCAGGAGACTTACTTGAAAGCTACAATCTTTTTCTTTTCAGTTTGAGAAGTTTGCCTGTGCTTTCATTATCTGCAGGATCTGTCTATAGCGGTAGATAGGATTTGGGGGTCTTTGGCCATTATATATAAATGAAAGGGTGGTAGAAACACGATAATCTCTGAAATATTTCCAAAAAACTTATGCCAATTGTATGGGCATGCTGTATTTAATACTAGCACTACCTGAATCAAAACAAACCATAAAACCTGACATTCACGGACACTAGAGGCCCACATTCTTTCTTTATGCAAACCATTTCCCACAATCTTATCCTTTAAGTAAACTCTGGGAGTTGGTGATGGACAGGGAGGCCTGGCGTGTTGTAGTCCATGGGGTTGCAAGTAGTCAGACACGACAGAGAGACTGAACTGAACTCTTTAAGATCATTGGCATCAATCTTTCTAATTTGGCTTTAATATCACATTGATGTTCTCTTGCTGTGGTAATAAATTATCATAAACAGCGAATAACGCACAGATGTACTATCTCACCGGAGAAGGCAATGGCACCCCACTCCAGTACTCTTGCCTGGAAAATCCCATGGATGGAGGAGCCTGGTGGGCTGCAGACCATGGGGTCGCTAAGAGTCAGACACGACTGAACGACTTCACTTTCACTTTTCACTTTCATGCATTGCAGAAGGAAATGGCAACCCACTCCAGTGTTCTTGCCTGGAGAATCCCAGGGACAGCGGAACCTGGTGGGCTGCCGTCTATGGGGTCGCACAGAGTTGGACACGACTGAAGCGACTTAGCAGCAGCAGCAGTACTACCTCACAGTTTCTGTGGGTCTCTTGTCTAGGTACGGGTTCACTGGGCCTCTGCTCAGTGTTCCTCTCACAAGGCTAAAGTCAAGTTGTTGGTTGTGTTTATTCTCTTTCTGAAGATTGGATCCTTCTTAGAGCTCACAGGGTGTCAGCAGAATTCAGTTCCTTGAAACCACAGACTGGATAGATATCCCCATCCTTTTGCTAGCTCTCAGTTTTTAGGTCTTTGCCATATGGTTCCCTCCAATCTTCTGACTTCAAAAAGGGCTGGCCTGATTACATCAGGCATAACCAGATCATCTGCTTTTCGATTAACTCAAAGTCAATTGATTAGTAGCCTAGTATTTAATATTCTGCCAGCACTCAAGGCATAGGGATTTTGTAAGCTGTCCCCATTAGCAGGTGAAAGTCCTGGTCTCTCTGCCTACAACAGATACAAAAGTGAATGTCTCTTGCTTGGCCTCAATGTGCCGTTACTACTTGAAATTTCACTATCGATACATTTGCTGTGTTTTATAGGAGGTGTTAATCAACTGCTCATTTTGCCAACAAAATGTAAAAATGGCTTTTTATAAAACTCCCTAAAATTTTAGGGAATGACCTGAAATTTTATATTTTGATTAAAGTTCTTGCTATGGTGTTTAAATTTCTTTTCTAACATTTTTCAGTGTGGAATAAAACTTTCCATAAGATTCAATGCTGTGAATAAGGGGAAAAAAGAGATTTTGATTCTTGCATTGTTAATAATAACTTGATTAAAAGCTTACTCTATGATAAGTCTTATACACAAGATGCCAAGATTTATATCATCATTTAATCCTCATCTCAGTCCTTTGAAGTCAATACCATTATCCTATATTACAGATGAAGAAGGAGAAGCTCAGAGAAGATGATACCTCTAAGAAGTGTTTAAGCTGGGTCTATATTCTTCCCTGTCCATACCACATTTTTGCTGATAAATTCATTCAGACAGATACTGCCGTTCTAAAGCAGAAGTTATCCTTGGAACCACACAGTCTTTGATCCTTGCATGGAATATTAGAGCAACTCTGAAATGGTTATTTTTAAAATGTCTTATGTGGAATGATGTGATTCTGGAAATGTGTTATAAAGGCTGCCTGAGTGATAAAAGAAATACTAAATTACATTATCCCTTCAGATATATTTTGGCATTTGAGAAAAGGGAAGGTTATTCTAAAATATGGTAAAAAACTAGTCACATTGTTCAGCATCCTATTGCTTAAAGAAATAAATTTATATAACTATATATATATAGTATGTATTTCTTTAAACATATATACATGTATATATATATATAGAGAGAGAGACAGAAAGAGAAAGAAAGAGAGAGAGAGGGAGGGAGATGGAGAGAGACGTAGACAGAGAAACCTCTCTGTGTACATTTATATTACATACAAACATATTTCTTTTCTCTCTCTCTTTTCAAATTAGGTAAAAATTACAATTTGAACACTGATTATCTGGCTCTTTTTTTTTTTTTTTTTGCTGCTGAGCAAACAAAGTAAACAACTTTTTTGACAGACAACACTCTTAATTTTTTAAAACATTTAATAACATGCTTCCTTAGGTATTGTTACTATTTCTTGCACAGTGAGTGGTAATGATGGTGCTCCTTTTTTATGCCTGTGATAGATAAGACTATTATTCTTCAAGTTGTTGTCATCCTTGAGTTTTACCACCAGGTTCTGATCAACAGGTTCTGTTTTTGTCTAGTGGAGTTTTCACATTCCTTCTGGACACTGTGCGGTACCTGTACTGCTGCCTGTGCAGAATATGTATGCGGTCTATTGTGAGAGCTAATAAATTATTTTCCAAGGTACTTACATGATATCCAATTGTACTATAAGTGTATTGATTCACCTTACTCTATAATCACAGCAGCACATTTAAATTTTTTCAAATTTGTTAACTATGAATTATTTACTCACTGTACTTTTATTATGCATTTCCTGACATTGAGTATCAGTCCCTATATTTATCATTCAGTTGTGTTTTGTTTTGAGTAAAATTTCTTTTCATATCTTTTCTTCAGTTTCTATTAGGATGTTTCTTTTTGTCATATTGATTTGCAAAATTTGTATATTTTCTCTACCCATATAGTTTTCTGTTACATCTGCTGAAATATTGCCTCCTAGTTGAGAACTGGTCTTTTCACTTTCTTATAGTATCTTAAGACAACAGTATTTCATAATTTTGTGATTTATCACTTTTCCCATGATAGTTTGCCTATCTTATTTATAAAATGGAACAAAACAAAGCAAATATCTTCCCTTTCCTCAGAGTCATGAATGTATTTCCTACACTGTCTTGAAGAATTTTAAACCTTTGCCTTCCACATTTCAGCTTAAAATCTATCTGGAATTTTAAGCTTTGTCAGAGAAGATACAATTTTTCTTTTCTGTTTGTTTTATTAGGAAAACACTTTTATTATGAAAGATTTATAGCACTTCTTTTAATACCTTTCTTCCCTACTGATCATAAATACTGACTTGTTATATGTATGTAACCCACCTATGAGACTCTGTCTCTGACATACACTTATTCCTCTTGATCAATGTGAAGATCCACATGTCAATAGGAAGCTACTGCTGGCTCACAACATCCAAACTATGAGCAGCAGAAAACAATGCTAAGCTCTTAGTAGAACACTATTCACTAAGGAAGTCAACCAGACATAAACCAGCCATTGCTTAACTACAATCTTTCTGCCCAATATTTCTGTCTCATTCTCTTTTCACAGGTGGCAGACCTGCATCACAATTTGACATCTCTTCCTAAACATCTTTTTTTTTTTTAACATGAGAAAAGACTGTGTTTATTTTCACACAAGGTTGTGGGAGCTCTCAGTAACAAGAAACTCTTCTTTCTAAATAAATTTCCTCCCAAATCCTTTACATTTCACAAGAGTTTTCTCAAATAAATCCTTTTCTCATCTAGTTTAGTCTTGGTGTCAAATGTTATCAACTGAAACCTGTTCCTCCTGAGGTCATTTGCTTATATTTCATCCAAATATCTGTACTTGCTACTGTTAGATAATTATTTTAGATTAAATTATTATCTTGGATTTTTCTGAACCAGGGGTTTTAATTCTGAAAATATAATGCAAATATGGCTAATTAAAATGTAACTTCAGTTCTAATTATGTTCCTCTCATCTAAGAGAATATCCAAAGAGGCAAGTTTCTATATCACCTCTCTTAAGGACAATATATTGTCTTTTTTTAGCCTTCCTCAGAGGCAGAGGATATGCATTTAGGAGTCCCAGGTATTTTTTGTTTGTCTCTATTTTTTTAATTAATTAACTTTTTATTAACGGATAATTGCTTTACAGAATTTTGCTGTAGGAGTCCTAGTTTTATGCAGAAGTCTCCATTGTGACCTTCTGACCTTTCCGACCTGGTTTCTCACTCATCTCCTCGATTAATCCATTGAAAGTCCTGCATCAAATTTTGCTTCTGGTCAATATGGGATAACATGACCATATTTATCCAAAACATATGAAACAACAAGCTTAAGACAATGAACATCAAGCAATAAAGATAAACATCTCTGATTCACTGCTAGACATTGTGAATAAAAGCCAATGCTCTCTACTATTATCTCTACTATTATCTACTACTGTCTTGAGAGAGTTTCAAGATAATAGGGTAGGGAGGGAGAAACCAAACAGAATTTGAGGACTCTTTGAATTGAGGAGATGCAGCTGAGAATCTGGGGAAAGTCAATATATTATCAGTTAATAGAGTGAATGCACAGAGATATGACTCCAGAGATCTATAAAGACTTCCCCTTGAGCATTCAGTTGAATATTGATCAGTATGTATGTATGAGGACATCTGATGCTAAGCAAAACTATTCTAGATTTAGAGGCAGCAATCACTGTTGCTTGTGAAGGGTCAGGAATAGTGCCTGCTCCCTTCAGACAGACTGGAAAAAGTCCCATTTCATGCAAGACTGTGTAGAGTAAGGAGAAGGATTTTGACTCTGTAGAGGGAAATAAATATTTCTAGACTGAGTAACCATTTAGAAATCTTAAAAGATCAGATGGCTTCCAAGTAATTTAATTGCATCACAGGAAAAATCTCAAGAATATAGGAATACAGAAATATAAAACACTTGAAAGAGTAAAATTATAATGCCTGCACTAAAAAAAAAAAAATAATAACAGCTCATGAAAACATCAGGGAATTTTGATACAATGAGGAGAAAAATCAACCATTTAAAACTATTAACTCTAATATCTTTAAGTTTTGAGTTTTCTCCTCATCATATGCCATATTTTTCTATAACCAGTATATATAATTTTAAAACTCTGAAAATTCAGTTTATTATTGAAAAACAATCTGATAAAAATGGGTCAAAGTTTTGACTTGACACTTCATCAAGAGTACTACTATAGACCTGTCATCAAAGGAGATATACAGCTGGTCAACAGGCAAATAAAAAGACTCTCAACATCATTATTAGAAAAGTTAAAAACCACAAAGAAATATAATTATAAAACTATAATTATAATTATAAAAATTATAAAAAATTATAAATTATTATTTATAATTATAAAAATATAATTATTAATTTGACTAAAAAGTGAAAGAGTAGTCACAAACATGTTTACAAAGCTGTGGAGAAAATTGAGCTTGTATCACTTCTCTTGGAAGAGTAAAGTGTTGCAATCACTTTAGAAAACAGTTCTGCAGTTTCCTAAAAAGTTAAATACACCTTTACAGCATGATTTAATTATCTTTTTTTTTTTTTTTTGGTTTACATAAGAGAAATGAAAGCATGTTTTCATACAAAATCTTGTACATGAATGTACATTGTGGCTCTATGTGCAAGAGCGCTGAACTGGAAACAACCCAAGTGTTCAGTGACTGGTAAATGGGTGAACCAACTATAGAATACTTCTACAACAAGATAATATTTAGCATAAAAGGAATGAACTATGCAACATGGATGAACCTCAAAATAGTTACTCTGATTGAAAGACATCAAACAAACAAACAAAGAGTACATATGTAAGCTTTAAGATGGATAAAATTCCAGGAAAAGCAAATGAATTTATAGCGACAAAGCAAATCAGTGATGCCCTGGGATGGGGGGTGGAAAAGGACTACAAAATGGTCATAGGGAAACCATTAGGGAGATAGACAATTCATTATTTTAAATGTGGTAAACTCTTCATGAATTTATGCAATTTTCAAAAGTTATAAAATCATATACTTAAAAAAGGTGCAGTTTATTGAATGTCAGTTATATACCAATAAAAAAATAAACTGTATCTGACTTCTGAGAAAATTAATTTAAAATGTGCTGCTGTAATTTTGAAATCCTTGTTTACTCTTTTTGTTTTAACTCTAATTAATAATCTTTCCACTCTTTTGGAAGCTGCTTATGTACACAATGCTGTCCTTTTAATTGTATTGTATTCATTGCAAATATACTAAACAGAGCAGAGACATGGAGAATATCTTTGTGATTCCAGCAACTTTTTACCCTTAGTTGAAACTGAATATTTGTTCAGTCTAATTCTCACTTGTCTAATACATTTTTGCCGTAACCTTTATAGATATTTATGTATCTTTGTATTGCTTATCTTTATCTTGATTAGAACCAGACATGGAACAGACTGGTTCAAAACTGGGAAAGGAGTACGTGAAGACTGCATATTGGCATCCTGCTTATTTAACTTATATACAGAATACATTATGCGAAATGCCCAGCTGGATGAAGAGCAAGATTGCTCTGGATGGAATCAAGATTGCTGGGAGATATAACAACCACAGATATGTAGGTAATGCCACCTTTATGGCAGAAAGGGAAGAGGAAGTAAAGAGCCTCTTGATGAAGGTGAAAGAGGAGAGTGAAAAAACTGGCTTAAAACTCAACACTTAAAAAACGAAGATCATGGCATCCAGTACCATCACTTCATGGCAAATAGATGGGGAAAAAAATAGGAATAGTGACAGACTATTTTCTTGGGCCCCAAAATCACTGTGGATTTTGACTGCAGCCAAAAAATTAAAAGACACTTGCTCCTTAGAAGAAAAACCGACAAACCTGCTGCTGCTGCCACTGCTAAGTCGCTTCAGTCGTGTCTGACTCTGCGCGACCCCATAGACGGCAGCCCACCAGGCTCCGCTGTCCCTGGGAGTCTCCAGGCAAGAACGCTGGAGTAGGTTGCCATTTCCTTCTCCAATGCATGAAAATGAAAAGTGAAAGTGAAGTCGCTCAGTCGTGTCTGATTGTTTGTGACCCCATGGTCCGCAGCCTACTAGGCTCCTCCATCCATGGGATTTTCCAGGCAAGAGTACTGGAGTGTGTTGCCATTGCCTTCTCCGTGACAAACCTAGACAGTGTATTAAAAAGCAGAGACATCACTTTGCAGACAAAGATCCATAAAGTCAAAGTTTTGATTTTTCCAGTAGTCAAATACAGATGTGAGAGTTGGACCATAAAGGAGGCTGAGCACCAAAGAATCGATGCTTTTGAATTGTGGTACTGGAGAAGATTCTTGGGAGTCTCTTGGACAGCAAGGAGATCAAACCAGTCAATAGTAAAGGAAATCATTACTCAATATTCACTGGAAGGACTGATGCTGAAGCCGAAACTCCAATACTTCTGCCACCTGATGCAGAGAGCCAATTCATTGGATAACATTCTGATGCTGGGAAAGGTTGAGGGCAAGAGGAGAAGGCAAGGACAGAGGATGAGATGGTTGCATTTCATCACTGACTCAACAACATGAGTTTGAGCAAACTCTGGGAGATAGTGAAAGATAGGGAAGCCTGGTGTACTGTAGTCCATGGGGTCTCAAAGAGTCAGACATGACTGAATGACTGAACATCAACAACATTTTGCTATACTAATTTATTAATTCTTTACAAAGAAAGGATGTTTAATACTACTTTAAAAGCTTCTAATGTATCCTCCAGTCCATCCACTTGATAACAAATCTAGAATTTTTGAAATTTTAGAAGCTAAGCCATTTTTCAAATTCATCAATGCTTTCTTTCTCTACTAGTCCATAGGTGTTTTCTTCAAGGATTACCAATAACATTTCTATTATCATCTTAACTCCTCTCCTAGAACAAAATTAATCAAGCTCATCTTGTGTACCACATTATGTTAACTCAGGGCCCAAAGTCTGAATTTTAGGATTTCCTGAAAACTCTCAAGTACTTCTCATTTGAATGAGTTACTTATTTGAAAAACACTGTTTTAGCTTAATATCAAACTTTTAATCCCCATTGTGCACTGAATATGGCACAAGATTTCCAATTTAAAATTAATGACTGTTTCTTCCAACTTTGGTTAGATAAGCAACCACACTTTTAAGTTTACTTTACAGAAAATATCAGACTTACCAATGTGACTATTACTTTTTATTCCAATAGACATTCTGATGTGAAAATCTGCTCAATTTTTAACTTGCTAAATACCAACTTTTTATCTTAAATGACTTAGAAGGGATGGCAATTTATTTCAGATATCTACTTGATGGGTTCATTGGGGAAGACCAGATAGTTGGCCTTAATATTTTGGGCATTTCTGCAAGAGTGTTTCCAGATGAGATGAGCATTTTAATTGGTAGATTAAAGCAGATTACTCTCTATAACTCAAGTTGATTCCATTCCATCAGTTGACAGCCTAGATTGAACAAAAAGTCCTCCCCTAGGTAAGGGATAATTCTCCAGCAGATTGCATCTAAACCTTATCTGCAACATCACATTAGGCTTTCCTACTGAAAGCCCTCAGAGTAAAACAAGATTTCTCCCCAGGTCTTCTGCCTACCAACACACTCTGTAGGTTGGATGCACCAGCCTGCATAAATGTGTGAGCCAAATTCTTATTTTACACATATGTATATGCATACAGGTGGCACTAGTGGTAAGGAATCCACCTGCCAATGCAGGAGGTGTCAGAGGCACAGGTTTGATTCCTGGGTTGGAAAGATCCCCTGTTAGGTAGTTAGAATAGGAAAAGCAGTCCAGAATGGCGGTGGCTAAAAGATAAGGAAGGGAAAAGCCCATAAAAATAAAACAAAGGAAGATCCGAGGACTGGAGTGAGGACCTCAGGTAGAACAAACAGCACTCCTGACTAGCCCAATTTACATACAGCAGGTCCAGCGGGAGAAGAAAAAATATATAAAAAGAGGAGCCAAATGACTGGGGGTCTCTCTCTCTCTCTCTTCTCTTCGTGTCTTTTGGGTCGGCATGCCCTCACACCTCAAGGATGTATTTTCCTTTACTTTATAAATAAAGCAGAGTTGAAACATGGAGCTGTAACACTGGTCCATCTGAGAGCTGTAACACTGGTCCATCTGAAGGCTGTAAGGCTCGTCTGTTGCTTCAATTTTTTGTTGTGATGAGACAGAACCGAGGAAATTACACACTCCCCCAACACCCTGGAGAAGAAAATGAGCACACACACACACACACACACACACACACACATAAAATACAACTATGCATATTATAAATGTACACATGTATAATATAAATAAAATATAATGTATTATGTAAATAAATACTACAATATATAATTGGATAGCATTATTAATATATATAATCCCATTTATGCATATATGGTCTCCTATTGTTCTTTCTTTGGAGAACCCTGACTAAATACATAAGGATATTACCAAAATACAGACACAGAGATGCATAAAATACCACAAGCTCTTCATAACTTGGGACCATTCATTTCCTCATGTTTCTAATTCAAATTTACTAAGTAGAATTTTTCTGTTTAGAGTAGATTTTGTTCAGGTTTTCCTCTCTATTGTGTCTTTTCTCTCTAGTTTGAGGAGTTGACTTTAATTATTTTGAAGCTTTTATAGATACTTAGACTTGCATTTCATAGTATAAGTTATGGAATCTGAGTTATAGTATCTTCGCTTTTACTGTCTAAGGAAATTTATTGACTAAAACAAAACATCTAGAAAATAACATACAACATATTTTGTTATTTTGTAAAAACTATTTTAATGCTCAGCCCCAAGCAGAGATGGTATCTGCATTTAATAACAGCTACTTCAAAGATATGCAAAAACACATTTGCATATGTTACGACTGGAAAAATTTATGTACTTAGTTCACGGATATTAAAATTAATTGTAAAATACCACTAAGGGAGTTTGTCTTTTAATGTTCTCTGTAGGGGAAAATTTACGTTTTGAGATTAAACATTAAAAATGAAAAAACTGAAAGAATGTATGTTTTCATCCTGTGATTAGTGGGTAGGGCACTGATACATCTCAACACATTATTAATTGAGTGTTTTCAAGGATCTGTGTTTAGATTATGCCAGAGGAACACATTCTCAGTACTTTGTGAAGAGCTCAATTTCTCTTCTTAATAAATAATGCTATGCAGGCTGCTTTTGCTCTAAAAGAAATTACAGCAGGTATGTGAATTTTATAGAGATATTTACTGGTCATTCATCATTTAAAGGTTAGAAAAGACTTTTAATTAGTAAATACATAATAAGAAACTTAAGGGAGCTGCTTAGCAAATTTCATCTCACATAAAAGGACTTTTTTCCATATATTAATAAAACTGAAAATCAGAGGCAAAATTGACCTCCTGCCCTAGAATAATCTCATCCCTTTTCATAATTAAGTTTCCCAGCCATGGCTCTTAAGTAACATGATCCTTCGGGTTCTTAGTTCATGTCTAATTTTCTCCATTCAGTATTTCTGAAGAATCTTTCAGTCTCAGTGGACATGCCTTGCTAATCCCCCTGCAAAGCACTGCCATATCACTGGCCTCTTGAAGTGCTGCCAACTCACGCACAGTGCTGAAGGAGCCTCATTTGAAGTGCTCTAAGGGGACTGACATAGCCAATTTACTGCCCAGTGGTTGCCATAATAAAAAGGAACACAAATAATAGAATATTTGGGATGGTGTTTATGAGATGTAAAATCATCTAGTCGAGAATCACAAAGTACAGTCAACGTTTGGGCTAATTTTAGGTACACACCTGCTTTATCCTTAAGAGGCAACCACAGAGTTTAGTGGTTTCTGTGAGTTCACCAGGAAGGTATAAAGATTCACAGGGGAAAAGGAAAATGAGGTTTGCAGAAAACAGATGGAAGGTAGGGAGGGATAAAGGAATAAAAGAGACTGGTGCAAGAATGAAAACGGTAGTATGACAGCCTTGCTGGGGATATTCTGATATCCCCTGCAAGGGGATATTTCCCAGCCTTGCAGGGGACATTTCTGATAGAAATGTCTGGCTCTTGTGGTACCAATCAAATTAAATAATTGACTCATGCCGGTGAGAATAAAAATAACTTCAGTTTTGCACGGATCTTAATTGAGTTCTCTGATAAGACAATAGGTTATATAAAAAATTTATCAGAAAGAGGGTAAGAAAAAAAACTGATGAGGATTATCTCTGACAGTTTGTACATTGTATCAAAGGACTTCTATACTTCTCTTGCTGGTAGGTGTCAGGGGTGGGAAATTAGTTTCCTAATCCAGTAATTTATCCTTCTACTTTAGGATTTCCATATACATCAAATATATTCTAACATGAAATATATGAAATAAAGTATGTCTGGGGACACCAATTAATATGCCACATCTTCAGATAGGCTCTCTCCTTCTGTCCCACTGAAGGGCTTGCCTTCTCTGGTCAATTTTTCTGGGAGGTAGGATGGATACCTGGGAGTATAATTAATATCTCAGCGATCTCCTTTTTGCAAATTAAAGTCCATTTACTCCTGGAAGAAAAACCAGGCCCTAAGAAAGGAGTACTTACTATGAAGAGCAGGAAATGGAAGAGAGTCCACAGTATGGTTTTGGAAAGATCAAGAGTAGTTAAAACACTGGAGTAAGCCAGCTTGATTAGTAAGCCCTTTATTTACTGAGGAAACAGAAGACAATGAATTCGTGAATATGCATTAACTTTCACTACACTTGTAAGATATGACTTCATGAATGTTGGACTAATAAGATGTTCAATTTTTACTTACTTGGGGAGAGCCCAGTAAAGATGTGGGCAGAGGACACAGTATTCCAGCACTTAGTTTTCATGTGGAGAGGGGACTCAATTCTTTTCCCTTGTGATCGGGTGACAAAATGTGAAAAAAAGTCCAAACTGCCTCCAGTAATTTTGCACCTTATGCGGAACACTGTGAGGAGTCAAGTGGAGGAAAGAAGCGTCTTGTTTATATAAATCAAGTCATCAGAGAGATAAATATCAGCCAAGGATCATCCTGGAGTTCTGACTCAAAACTTGGTCCATTTCATGAATGATTTATTTATTAAATATTTCATACAATAGTGCCTGGAGTAGTGCTAAGTATTGAAATGAAAGAGAGCTCTTTATTCTTCTGAAGGTTACACTTCACTGGGGAAGATGAGGAATTCTAATTTAATTCTCCTGGTAGATAATCAAAATTTGGTGAGGTACCAATATAAAAACAAGCTATAAAACCATTGATAAAAAAGAAGTCAATACTTATTACAAAGCCTTTTATGTTCTTCTAGAATTGTTCTCTTTGAGTCCAAATGGGATAAATCTTAGATGGACTTCTGGGAAAATCAGTCTCTACATGACTTCTCCTTTCATTTCTTTTCTTTCCTTTCCCCTACCTCCACCATCATGATGTCAGTATTTTCCCCTCTTTTATCCTCCTCTCAAAGAGCCAGTTCTCTCAGAAAAAAGGTATCAACAAATCCTGATGTGCTGGCTATAATTACTCATTCTATCCAGCAAGATATTACCATGTATTTACTGGATATATTATACTAAGAGGAAACTTTAAATGTTAAATTAGCTTTCTTAATGAAGTGTCTATAAGATAAAGTTTCTCTAAGGATGTTTACCATAGCAAAACTTCAATATCTTATTAAACTAGTGAATTTTGTTTTATTTACTCTATCTTACTAAAAAGATGAAGAGAAGGAATAAGAGAGTAAATTTCATTTGGCTATTACCAACAAAAACATGGAAAAAGGAAGTCAATGATTCATTAGTAAAATAAAAGTGATATATATATATATATATGTATGTGTGTGTATGTTAGTCACTCAGTCGTGTCCAACTCTTTGTGACCTCATAGACAGAAGATGACCAGGTTCTTCTGTCCATGGGATTCTCCAGGTATGAATACTGGAATTGGTTGCCATTCACTTCTCCAGGGTATCTCCCTGATCCGGGTATTGAACCTGGGTCTCCTGCATGGCAGGCAGATTCTTTACTATCTGAGCTCTAAAGGATATAAATGATAGAAAGATGGAGGATGTGGGACAAAATCAATTGAAGTATGTGATGTGGATGCTGTCATTATAAATTTTGTTTTAAAGAATGAAATATTTGTAATACTAGAAAGGGAAAAATTGAAGCAAAGTGAAAGAAGGATAAGAATGAAGCCCAGAAATGACAGCTGGGAAGAAGCAAGTTATACAGAAAACTCTATAGAAAAGATTAGAAATTCTAATGATTATACTGAAGAACCAAATAAAGAAAAAAAGAGAGAGAGATGGATCTTTACTAGACAAAGCAACATGACTTTATAAAATGTTTTATATGCAATTTATAATCAATGCAGGTAATGGAGTTTTAGCTGGGTACACAACTATCAGTTGAAGACTGCCAGTCATTGTATCCTTTGTAACAATGTAGGGTCTTACGATTATGTTTTTCCAGTGAAAAGTTAGTGGAATTAATATGTAAAATTTTCAAGTAACCTTACATATGTAGTATGTTAATAGCTCAGTCATGCCCAACTCTTTGTTACCCCATGGACTGTAGCCTGCCAGGCCCCTCTGTCCATAGAATTCTCTAAGCAAGATTCTGTAGTGGGTTGCCATTCCATTTACAGGGGATTTTCCTGACCCAGGGTTTGAACTCAGGTCTCCTACATTGCAGGCAGAGTCTTTACCATCTGACCCACAAGGCTGTATAACATCACCTTGTTTATTTAACTTATATGCAGAGTACATCATGTGATATGCCAGACTGGATGAATCCCAAGCTAGAATTAAGATTGCCAGGAGAAATAGCACCAACTTCCGAAATGCAGTTGATACCACCTTTATGGCAGAAAGTGAAGAGAACTAAAGAGCCTCTTGATGAAGGTGAAAGGAGAGAGTGAAAAAGCTGCCTTAAAATTCAACATTCAAAAAACGAAGATCATGGCATCCAGTCTCATCACCTCATGGCAAATAGATGCGGAAACAATGGAAACAGTGACAAACTTTATTTTCTTGAGCTCCAAAATCACTGTGGATGTTGACTGTGAAGGACCTAAGCTACTCCATTTTGTTAACAGAAAAACTCCATTTTGTAAGGTTCCAGGAAAAGAGCCTTTGGAAATCCCCTGACCTCACCCCACCATCTTCGAGCCAGTCGGACCCCAGACCAAAATCTCCTGACTTAAGGTGGTCTACCCAGGAAATGGGAACCAATCAGAACCCGGGGCCAGCCCGGGAAAATAAAAACCAATCAGAAACCAACACCTAACCCTTCCACAGAAGGTAACCAATTAGGCGTCTCCCAACTTGGAAACTCCCGTTTTTCAAATTTCTCCTGCAAGTATACCCTATATAAGCAATGTAACCCCGAACTCAGGGCTCCTCCCTATAGCCGCTGCATCAGTATCGGTGGGAGCCCCAGCTCGAGCTTGGTAATAAAAACTCTCTTGCTTTTGCATCAGATATCAGCTCCCTGGTGGTCATTGGGAGATTTCGCGACTTGGGCACAACAACTGCAGCCACAAAAGTAAAAGATGCTTGCTCCTTGGAAGAAAAGCTATGACAAACCTAGACAGTGTCTTCAAAAGCAGACATTACTCTGCTGACAAAGGTCCATGTAGTGAAAGCTATGGATTTTCCAGTGGTCATGTATAGATGAGAGAGTTGGACCATAAAAATGGCTGAGTGCCAAATAATTGATGCTTTTGAACTGTGATTTTGGAGAAGACTCTTGAGAGTCCCTTGGACTGCAAGGAGATCAAATCAGTCAATTCTAAATGAAATCAGCCCTGAATATTAGTTGGAAGAACCGATGCTAAAGTTCCAATACTTTGGCCACCTGACGTGAAGAATCAACTCACTGGAAAAGACCCTGATGCTGATAAAGACTGAAAGCAGGAGAAGCTGATGACAGAGGAGGAGATGGTTAGATAGCATCACCAATTCAATGGACATGAGTTTGAGCAAACTCTGGGAGATAGTGAACGACAAGGAAGCCCAGCATGCTGCAGTTCAATGGGTCATAAAGAGTCAGATACAACTTAACAGCTGAGCAACAACAATCTATATGTTGCTGAAGGGACTTTGCAGATGTAAATATACTCCTTAATCAGTAAAGGAGATTATCCTGAATAATTTGCATTTGCATGGTCTGACAATCAGTTGGAAGACCTGAAAAAAGAGCTTAGACTTCCAGGTTGTGAGTGTGTGAGTGTGTGCGTGTGTGAGAGAGAGAGAAAGTAAAAGAGAGAGAGGGCATTAATATAGTTTTTCAGATCTTTGATGTATTCCAATAAGTAAGTATTGTAACCAACTGGGATTGGGTTAAGGAAAGAGCAAGGCACTAGACTCCAGCCCCTTGTACTACTCTGTATTGTATGAAACATATCAAAGAATATAACCTGTTAGGATACTTGTTGCCTATGGACTGTCTGTGATTAGATGACCAGGACTGTCTGTTGAAACTTTAAGTAGAAATAGTGACATGTTAAGAAGTGGAATGCAAATGTGTAATTGTGGTACAACAAAAATTCCCTTATATAGACCCTTGAGAGTTAATGTAGAACTTTCAGCCTAAAGTGCTACAAAACACAGCAAGTCCTCAGTTTGGGGTTGTTCTGCCTAGAAGGTTTCTTATCTCTCATTCCACGTATTTAGAACTTTGAGCTCATATCCACAAGAAACTGGAAGGAACTGACTGTCACTTTCTCTTACATATCCTTTTACAACCTCTGGTATATTCTGTGCTGGTTTATAAACAAACAAGTAAATAATACAAAGCAAAAACAAAAAAGCAATCAGTAAAACCCAAGTTGTTATTTTTGTCAGTGGCATCCTACAGAGTTTGTCCTGACTCATTCTGCTGAATTATAAGTCTCCAGTAGAAGAGAAAGAGTAGATTTGTTCTTAGGTCTTGTCATATCACAGATCTTGGTTCAGTGTCTGACACATTGTATGTTATAGTAGGTATTTATTAGATAATTTGTGATTTAATGTGATCATACTCTTCTCCTTTCCAATAGTTTTCTGCCAATTTCCATAAGACGCCCTACTAGCATATCAAATTCAGTATATTCAAAATTTTACTTATCATCAAACCTCTGTGCAGATCGTTACAATTTGTTTTCCCACTAAATGACAATGCAGGACCCAATAGCTGAAACTGAAAACACAGGAATCTTTTCTTCTTCTCAGCCACTTCCTTCATTTAGTCTCTAATTCTATCAATTATCTATCAATTACCTATCTATATCTATCAATTATAAATAGATCATCTATAATCAATTGTCATTAAGTATCTATCTTATCAATCATCTACCTACCTGTCTATCCATCAATCATCTATCTGCCTAAATTTCATCTAGCTTACTACAGAATTCATACTGGGTATATTAATGGACTCTTGGCAAGAAAGTTAATAAGCATCAGAAACACAATATTCCTAAGGAGTGTGAAATGTTTTGCACTATAAATCATTAGCACTTCATTCCATTTCTCTTGCTTTGAGAGAGAGTAAAGAAAATCTCATTCCAAACCCTTGTATAAATCTGTCCCTTATAGGTAACCTTAGTTACATTTGCATCTAACTAGCAACACTTGCTACTGCTTCTTCCAAATTCCCATTAAATTTTTATAAAAACATGAACAAATAAAAAAAATAAGAATGAAACTCCAAAACTAGATCTTATTAATAATATTTAGGAAACATTTCTACTAATGAAAATTATGGTGAATCTAATAAAAAAATCAGCAAATGACCAAAAACAGAACTCAATCAAAAAACATACAACAATGGCAAAAGTGACATCCTGTCTCCTGAAAGTCTATAAGAAATGGATCCACTCCTTTCTCAGGTATGGTCTTTGGCTCAAGAAAAAAAAAAAAGAGAGAGAAATGAACTTTTAAAAAGCATATTATTCCTATAGTGTATATACTGCATACTGAGTGACCCAAAGTATTTTGTCCTCATACCACCATCATTATCTTCATGAGTGCCTCTAAATAACCACCTTAAAATGCTAAATAACAAAATGCATCTGGAGGAGACATAGTATAGTATATGAAAAAGTGTTGGGTAAGATGGCCAAGTCTCTTCTCTGAAGGTTTGGGCTCAGCAATCCTTATGCTACAGGCAGGGGTAGAGATCACTGTATACTTGAGACTATCCTTTTTCTTCTCCTTTCTAACTCATGATTAGAGTTTCAGAGAGCCAAGGAATGAGGGGTGGGGTAAAAATAGTAGTCAACACTTTTTGTAATGTTTCCTGTGTGACAAGTGTTATTCTAAGCGCTTTATGCATGTTAACTCAGTTAACTCTCAGAACAACCAGTAAAGTAGGGTTTATTATTATTTTTGTTTTAAATGAGGAGATTGAGTCATGAAAAGTTCAGGTAACTTGTTCAAGTTCAAATAGCTAGTGAACTAACTCAAGCTCTGGTTTCAAAATTCATGCTCTTAACAACTATACTATACTAACAGGATAATCTTGATCCAAGAATGCTCATTGGACACTAGAGACCAAGCTGGACATTATGCATTTAAACATGCTTATTAAGCTGCATCTGTGAAGGAGGTGTGATCAAGACACAACTGAATAAGGACTCAAGCCAAATGGAGTATACATATCTCTTTTTAAATAAGCAAAGCAACTGATGAACTATAATGAGCATCTAAAAATGGAAACGTAATCTTGAAGACTTATAGTAAGGATCATAGAGTCTTTTGAAAATTACTTACTAAAGACTCAGAGAATTACTCAGAATTCTACTAGCATCCTCAATAACACATAGAAGTTCTACCTTGAGAGAGAAACAAACCCCATGAAGAGGATATATACGGAGATGAAAAAATACCACTTTAATATTATGTGTGGCATGGATGACTGAAAGGAACTAAATGTATCACAAGGAAATATAAATATCAAGGGACTTATAAAGGTAAATAAACAATATAAAAAATTGAATGAGTAGTTTAGAGGTATGATTTATTTCTTATAGAATGCTTAAGAATGAATGAAAATAACAAGTGAGAAGCTGGTACATATGGAGAAAACAAATATCTGAAATAGAAAATTTGGGGTGAGAGCCATAATCAGTAACATGATTGAAGAAAATTGCAGTGAACTAAATAGCCTCAAAATATGGAAACCAAAAGGACTCACTGTAGTTCACACAAAAAGTCTTAAAATATACCTTTCCAAGATATGTCCCAATGGAGAAAATTTGCTAAATGAATAAAAGCATAAAAAACTATGAAACTACCAAACGGTGAAAACTGGTACTAACATATTAAATGCATTAGAAATGATATATTTTACTGTTTCCTATTTATTGTCCTACTGCCTAGATTCTTCACTTGAGTTATTTAAAATATTTTTCTATTTATTAAGTGTACACCAAAATAATCTCTAAGGTGTTAGAACATCATTTACTCAATAAATCCTCAAATTTTCTCTAATATTAGCAAAGGTATGACAGACATGCTTGCAGCTACATTCTGGCATATAGTCATTACTGTATACTTAGAATAATGGAAACTGATGGTTCATGTAGTATGCACATTCTTAGGAATTTTGACTTTAATCTTGAATGTATTTAAAAGGATCAGTTGGTTAAAAAACAATTGTCTTACCATCCAGCTTTCATGTGAAATATAAATATATATACATAAAGGTCATCAAAATATAGCTTTTATTATTTTGTTAAGACAAGCAGTTTCAGGATGCAGGTTAAGAGTTTATATCCATTTTAATATTATAAATTGTCTAATAATGGGTATAATCCATTCCTATTACTTAACTATAGTATTGAACTTGATAAAAATTTTTGTACTTCTGTTGTCAAACCATAAAAACTTCATATATCTGTATCATAAATCACTTAATCAAATGCAATCATGCATTACTGTGCAATATGCATATAGGAAATTTTCTCATGTCTTTGTATAAATTGTGAAAGTATTACCATATCTATTATATAGTTACTTTCTAGGTGCTATTGTTGTAAAGTACATAAAATACATATTCATTTATATGCCAGGTTTCCAGAATAGAATATTTAGCAAGTAGGGCATGAGACAACTTTGACATTTTGGAACAAATACATTAAAATATAATTTTTTTCTTATAACCTTATATTAGGTTGTCAAAAAATATCAGCACACATATCCTCTGTCATCCCAGAAGGCAGAGATACGATCAAGAATACAAAAATGTAGTGAGAAATATGTTGGCTCATGGTAAAAAAAATCACTTTCATTGTCCCTGCCACCACTGAATTTATATGCCTCTCTATCTCTGGCTTCACCCAACATTTTCTTAAACTCCTCCAAAATTAATATCCCTGAATTTTACTCTGCCATGTCGTTTGTGCTCAAAAATTATAATAGCTCCTCAATAACCAACACATACTGTGAGTGGGTGGTCCACGTTCTCTGTAAGCAGCCGATGTTTCCTACGTATTCTTTCACACTCATCTTTCTTGAAATTGAAACACTTTTATTGTTTCTGATCAAATATTTCTTTCTTTCTGCATTTGTGGATTTTATTCTCTCATTGTGAATTTTTTTAACCCCACCTCTAATTCTACTAATCATCCTTTCCCTTTAAGATTGGCAAAATACCTTAGTGCCAAAATGTTGATTAGACACAGACTTTGGTTTAGGTTCTAGATCCACCATTAACGTGCTGTGTGGCTTTGAGATAGCATCTGGCATCCCAAGCTTTGACCTCCTCATGAGTAATATTTAGAGGATGACTATCTTTACCTCCATGAGCACTTACCACATCACAGTTACATGGACAGTGTCTGGCACAGAGAAATGACTCAGGAAATTCTAGCTCTTGTTATTTCATCTAAATCCTTTATGGAACTTACCAGTTTTAATTCATATCATGCTTATGTGCATACAAGCCTTCTTTCGTCCTCAGCTAGACTATGAACTACTGATATCACCAGTTGTGATTTCCTTTTTAATTGTCATAATGCTTTAGTATATCACCTTGCTCATGAAAAGCATTAATTAAATAAAAATCTATTAGAGCTGATTAACAAAGTAAAGCTTGCTTCACAAAGTTTCCTACTACTGAAAGTGTTCAAGGAGAGGTTAGGTGAATAACATAGTGGCAAATGCAGAGGTTAATAAAGTATGAAGGAGATCATACAAGACAAACTCTTAGAAGCAGAGTCTAATTTTAAGATTCTTAGAAAAATAAAAAGGATGACACTACAGTTTAAAAAAATAGAGCAGGAAATAATTATTGAATGGCTTTAGATCATCATAGTATATTGTGAGAGCATTGTGGTAATTTAGGTGAAGTGAGTGGGTGAGAGGGAAGTAGGAGTCATGGATTTTGCATTACTTTATCTAGGAATTAAGAAAAAATAATTTTGAAGCATTTTTGCTTAATGATGCCTGTTAAAAAAACTATATTCCAGTGGTAATCAGAATCAACTGAGGATCCTGAAATTTAGTTTTGTAATGAAGTAGCTGTGTGACTTTGCCAGTATCCATTAACCTCTCAGGATCTGTTTTCTCATCTGCAAAATTTCTGCTTGAACTAAACAACCTTACTCTCTAAAGTGGAAAGTAACAGTGAGAAAACTCCCACCTTTTTAATATACACAGTGTAAAATAGATTTAAAAAATTCTTATTTCTTAAAAATAGTAGAAATTTGGAAGGGCATAAATATTCAGCAAAAATGGTGGCCAGATTCCTGACAAGCAAACTCTGGTGTGTTTTCTCATTAACCTAAATTAAACTGCGATTGTACCCCAAACAGCCTTATATGTCTGTGGGTTCCTGCCAATATGCAGTTGGATTTCTCCTCTGCAGCTGTCTGTGATGCTCTGAAGAGACAAGTGAATACTGTTGTCAAATAAAAAGTGGAGAAATGGAGTCATTAAAGCAGAATGAATAAATTACAATGGCCTTATAAAAGCAGTTTTAACAAATGAATATGAATAAGAGTTAAAGTACACGCTTTTGATTTTGCAGGAGTTCAGCATCGAAGATTTTTAAAAGTAGACATTTTAATTAGATAATATATAATTTTATTTTGAGTCTTCCCAGTTGGCACTTGTAATAAAAAACCTGCATGCCAATGTTAGGCTTCCTAGGTTGCTCAGATGATAAAGAATCTGGCTGCAATGCAGGAGACCGGGTTCAATCTCTGGGTTAGTTCTACACATTAACTTTGCCATGTTAGGTTTTGTTTTTAAAAGCACTTTGAAAATTGAGCTTAATAAAAAAGATTCCTGGATGTGAAGTCGGAATAAGTGGAATTTCAGTTCTATTAAAGGTCTGTGTTACATAACTTTATTGTATCTCAATATCTTCATGTGTATGTAAGTTAAGACTAGATTATATCCAAAAGAAGGAAAGTGAAGTTGCTCAGTCGTATCCGACTCTTCGCGACCCCATAGACTGAGACGGACACGACTGAAGTGACTTAGCAGCAGCAGCAGACTGTAGACTACCAGGCTCCTCTGTCCATGGGATTTTCCAGGCAGTAGTGCTGGAGTGGATTGCCATTTCCTTTTCCAGGGGATATTCCCAACCCAGGGCTCGAACCCCGGTCTCCCACATTGTAGACAGACACTTTACCGTCTGAGCCACCAGGGAAGGTCTTGCTAAAACTCTGTGATTCTTTGATCCTGTAAGTGTTCCACTTAGTATTGTAGATATATGCCCCAAATACTTGGTTTGCATTGCATGCATTACAAACAAATGTGTACACTATTATTTTCATATACTATAAATTAGTTGAGGTTAATTTAAGATTATTAATGAAAACATCCTGGTACACACAGACAAGTTAAATGTTTCTGGGAAATGAAATTAGAAACTGAAGCAGGTGAAACATTTGTATGTTCAGTGCAGGTGTCAGACAGGAGCAATGCAGATATTATTTACTTCAGCACTGGAGTCATGGGAACAAATTAAGCATTTTTATGTCTGTCACAAGTGTATTTGAACTGTGTAGTCACCTCAGATATTTGAAACGAAGACATGGCAACAGCAGCCATTGTTAATAGCAAGAATATGGGAACTGGCAGTGACAGTTTAGCAGGTAGGCAGACGGTACTACAAAGGGGCATAGAATTGGCACTGAGCATTCAAATGAACAGGCACAAGAACTGAGGCTTTCAAAAAAGCTGTTACGTTGTCTGTCACACCTTAGATGACTTCTGAACCATATGTTTAGAGAAATGGTGTAGGGTTGGGATAGCAGGTGGTCAGAGCAGGCAGCAGAAACAGTTTGGTTTGTACTCGGAAAGATGCATACACAGGCAGTGGAGTTGCAATCTGAGCCTGGGGTGCAGGTGCTAATTATTTTTTCAGTGGCAACAATGGAGTTAGAGAGTGGAGCCTGATTTACAGCCTATCTTCATATTAGTGACCAAACATAAGTAACTCCAGATGCGCTGGAAGGGCTCAGCGATAAATAACTATGATAAATTTTTAGATGAAAATTGTTGCACTTCTGTCCTATTTTCTTTTTGCTAAGTAAGGATTATTCTGAGTTATAGAATGTGGATTTGTGTTGACAGATGTTAAAACTTGGATTGAATTTCAGTATAGTTTGACAAAATTTATTTTTCCTTTTCTCACCCATATCCCACCCAAGTATCTCACAGTCAGCCTAGATCACATAGTTAACATCTTTCATCATAAAATTAATCATTTAAGAAATAAAATATTTATAGTTTAATTTGTGCCATTCTTCTAAGCAAATAAACATTAAAACAAAACCAAAAAGTGTTTTAGAATTATCTGCCCTACTTGGCTAACTTGTTGAATCTGTACTTATAATTTGAGAGTTGACATCAACATCATGAGATCTATGAAGTCAGAAAGAGTTTTTTTCTCCAATCCTGTGCCATAAATTGGGGGCTTCACGGATGGCTCAGTGGTAAAAGAATCCACCTGCAATGCAGGAGATGCAGGTTTGATCCCTGGGTCAAGAAGATCCCCTGGAATAGGAAATAATAACCCACTCCAGTATCCTTGCCTGGGAAATCTCATGGACAGAAGAGCTTGAAGGGATACAGTCACTGAAGTCACAAAGAGTTGGACCTGACTTAGTGACTAAATAACAATAACAGTATCCCAAATTAAACACTTTTATATTATACTAAAATTTTTGTTTGTTAGTCTTCTTCACAAGCTCCTGAAATTTTGATGGTAAGAAATTTATCTCATTGTAAGTATTTATCTAACAGGTGGTTGCATGGATGACTGGATTAATGGATGGATGATATGCTGACAGTACTATCTTGACAACCAAAGGTCCAGGCTGTGGGTAATGGTGGGCACAACAATGAATGGTAAAATCAGTAGCTTTTGAAGCCAAGTGAAGACTAACACTGGGATTCTCATCTCTGAGTATGATCAGGATCATGAGAGAATTTTTTATAAAAATGCTGACATCAGAGTCTTACCCCTTAGTGCAGTAGTTCTCAAAAACATTCCCTGGACCACTAGAATCAGCATCACCTTAGAATTTGTTGGAAATACCTACTAAATCAGAAACTCAGGATGAATCCCAGAAACTTATGTTTTCTGAGGCTCTCCAGATGATTCTGATTCATGGTAAAGTTTAAGAACCGTTGTGAGATACCCATTCAATTTATCTAAAATGTAAATATTCATATTTTCTCTACAGCTCTTCAGTTGATTCTAATGTACAGTCAGAGTTGTAAGCCATGAAAATATCAGAAGACAGTAGTAAGAAGTAGATGCCTATGTGAAGTCAAATTCAGAAGGAACTAGAGCAAAATGGATAAAAATAGAATGAAGAGAAAAGAATGTGTGCAAGATATTTAATAGGCTATGATTTTGTTTTTTTCTTGTGCTTGTCTCTGCCATACAACAATGTGAATTAGTCATAATCATATATATATATATATATATATATATATATAAATTGCCCCCTCCCTCTTGAGCTTCCGCAACCCCATTTGTTTCTTATTCTATAAGAGAAGCACATTATAGAGAGGAATGTTTTCCATAGACTCCTATTAGGAGTGATTTGATTATTCTACAAAATTTCATGTTAATTCTGGATGCTATGTTACTCAACTTTATGCAACAATCAAACCATAGACTATTTCCTTCAAGAATTGTGATCAATACATGCATAGGTATAAATGTGAATCAAACTCTATCTTATTTAATCTTCAAACGATCCTTTGAGGGATAAGCATTATTACACTGACTTTTTACAGATATGTAAGCTGAATTTCAGTTTAATTAACTTTCCCAGTCATATAGCAAGGGACTGACATAGCTGGGATTGGAACTCAGGTCTTTTACATCATACAGCCTTGTTCTTCACAAGCAAACGTGGGATATTAACATTGTTAAGTATGAATCATAAAATAATATTCTTAATGCTGTAATTAAAGCCCAGAGTGGGAGTTTTTCTCTACATGGTTTATAATTAAGTTTACCTATTTCTTTACTTGTACTGAGACATAAGAGAAGAAAGGAAATAATGTATTTTAATGCCTCTAATTGCCCAAGCACTGAACATGCGATAATGCATTTGCTGCAGGAAAGGGTCCCCTTCCAGGGCCCAAAACTGGGCTCTTGTTTAACACTCAGAAATGAATTGTCCGAGGAGACACATGTGCTGACAAAGCAAGAGATTTTGTTGGGAAAGGACACCTTGGTGGAAAGCAATCGGGTAAGGGAACCCAGGAGAACAGCTCTGCCACGTGGCTGACAGTCTTGGGTTTTATGGTGATGGGACTAGTTTCTCGGTTGTTTTTAGCCAATCATCTGACTCAGAGTCCTTCATGGTGGTGCATGCCTTCAGCCAAGATGGATGCCAGAGAGGAGGATTCTGGGAGGTGGCCGGACATGTGGTGTCTCCTTTTGACCTTTCCTGAACTTTTCTGGTTGGGGTGGCTTACTAGTTACATGTTCCTTACCGGGACCTCCAGCCCTAAAACAACTCATGCAAATGGTTACTATGGTGCCTGGCCAGGCTAGGCAGTTTCTGTCAGTGTGCTTTCCCTAACACATTTATCTTTTAAAAATCCTCAGTTGTAAGTATTATAACTATTGGCTGAAAGTGATAGGAATGGTAACTAAGTCTACATATCTAGGTAGCACTGGATGCAAAATCCAGCTCTGTCCGATCACAAAATGTTTTGACCACATTCATTCTCATTACACTAGCACTTTCCTCCTTCAAGCAACAGGGATGAGAAAAAATATGACTAGATAATTCTTTAATTATCCTGAGACTGAAAGTAATGACAAAATGTGGGGTAAAAAAGATAAGTTGAAAGTAAAAATAGCAAAGAGCAATGAAGAAAAGTGAATGCTAATTTAATGGCACAAATTTAAACATTTTTTAAAATGACAAGCTTTTCAAAAAGGGGAAGAAATCTAAGCAAATTTAATGCAAAATGAACACAGAAGTGGAAAATTAAATACAGTGCTGTGGACACTGACAAGACAGTGAATCTTATGACCTAGAAAGTCATGCATGAATTAATGAAAGAATCAGTCATGAAAGAAAAGAGAAGATGAACCAGATAGAGGGAGTAGACTGTGCATCTTAAGTGGAAGCAAAGACTAAAATGCAGGGCAAGGTTTGAGAACAATGAAATTAAAAGACACTTACTCCTTGGAAGGAAAGTTATGACCAACCTAGATAGCATATTCAAAAGCAGAGATATTACTCTGCCAACAAAGGTCCGTCTAGTCAAGGCTATGGTTTTTCCAGTGGTCATGTATGGATGTGAGAGTTGGACTGTGAAGAATGCTGAGCACTGAAGAATTGATGATTTTGAACTGTGGTGTTGGAGAAGACTCTTGAGAGTCCCTTGGACTGCAAGGAGATCCAACCAGTCCATCCTAAAGGAGATCAATCCTGGGTGTTCATTGGAAGGAGTGATGCTAAAGCTGAAACTCCAATACTTTGGCCACCTCATGGGAAGAGTTGACTCATTGGAAAAGACTCTGATGCTGGGAGGGATTGGGGGCAGGAGGAGAAGGGGATGACAGAGCATGAGATCGTTGGATGGCATCACTGACTCGATGGACATGAGTTTGACTGAACTCCGGGAGTTGGTGATGGACAGGGAGGCCTGGCATGCTGCGATTCATGGGGTCGCAGAGTCGGACATGACTGAGTGACTGAACTGAACTGAACTGATGAAACAATAAGAATAGGACCAAAGATACAATCTTGAGACATATGCTAAAGACAGATAATGGAAGAAAGCCACCATCAAGGATATAGAAGGTGTTATATGAGTGATGGATAAAGTAGAAGCGTAACCTTGGTTGGAAAAATGCCTTATCACTTTCCCAAATTTAGTATCTTCAGTTAAAAGAATTACGTTTTCACCATATCTCTAGGCCATCTATACTTTTATCAACAACAACAGGAACAATAACAAAACATGTACAGAAGGACCATATTGTTCTAATTCATATTAAAGTAGATGTGTAACTGGATTGTCACAAGGGTGGTAATATTTAAGAAAAAAGATTCCAAAATTTGTAAACAAATGTTTCTATTTCAAAAGCTTCAGTTTTCTTTGTATATGGGAAAATAACTTGCAGCAGTGCCCTGCTGGGAGAACAAGCTCCCTAGTCTTCAGGTCCCAGTGCTTTGATGCCACCTGATTAAGGTGAGAATCTCATCAAGCCTGCGAGAAGTTGTCATTCTCACAGCAGGGATTCTACCCTCCCAACTGCTTATCTTTCAATCACTTTGCAGACTCTGCTTTCCATCTCTCTGCCTGCCCCTTGAGCAACTCAGTGGTCGAAACACCAAGCACACTGGAAGATTTCCCCTTAAAAGTGAACCATATTTACCATTCCCCTAGGCTTCCCTGACAGGTTTTGGAGCTGTCTGATTCTCTTCTAGAAATAACAAAAACTGTTCTGTGTATCACAAAGCCACATATCTATCAAAACAACATATAAAATGATAAAGAATGTAAACTTAGAGGAAAAGATGTGCTAAGCTTTTAAAGGAAAACTGTATCGTGGGCAAAGCATTGCTTTAGTTAAAACAGGTTCAGTGTTAAGAACTTCCTATTCTAAAGGGATGTTTAGACTAAGTTTACAATCCTGGGTTAAGTAGTTTTTAAAATTCTTGACATTTCCTAGTCATCACTTATAAAGCCACAGTTTCCCCTAGTTATTTTAAACAAAAGGCTTATATTAAGAAGTTTAAATATAATCTTCAGATTTTGGTGTTACATTTATTGATTTTACAATTATGAGTATGACTATGATTATTTTCGTTTCGTAGACATCCATACTGAAAGACAGACACACTCAGATGCAGTCTCTTTTCCATAGCACAAGGCTTTACTAACTACTGGGTAGGACTGACTAGAACTGAAGGCTTTGTACTCTAGACAAAAAACCCTCACTCTTTCACTAGAGAAAGTTTTAGGGGATTGGTGAACATCCTCAAACTTTGTGGAAATTATTAGGCACATTTAATATTTTTTTCTGAATCATGGAATACAACTTCCATTAGAAGTGCACATTGATCTGTGAGTAACATATGCATGCGCACATGTGAGAGGGGTGGGGGAAGTGAGAAATTGCACAATCCACTGTTCTTTAATTACTTTCTGCAATTCTAATGTGTTTGAACATGATAAATGGCAGATTTCATTGGTCTCTGAAGTCAGATTTTGAATTGATATAGTTGTGCAGGGTACAACTACATAGTTGTATCTACATACATTATAGGACACTATAGTAGTATGCTACCATAATGAACCTACTGTACAGTAGATTTAGATTTTATTCTATTTTCTGTAGTTTTAGAAAAGAACGTTGTTTCCATCATAGAATGAAATTCACAGCTGCCTTGGCAGTATATCCTAGCTGAATTCTGTGAAAATTGTATTTTAGTTGTTGTTATGCCCTTCCTGGTTCTCTATAGTTAATGAAGTAAAATGGAATATTCATTTTTCTCTGTTTTTTTTCACTCCTTTTCAGTCTTCTCAAGGGGACTCTACAAGTCCTAAGAATTTGTGATAGAACACTGGTATTGGATCATTAGAACATGGTTCTCAAAGAGGCTCAACAGGCCATGGGTATTATCAAGTGTCCTTGAGTCAGTCATCACATAGAAATGAACTTGAGATTAATGTGCCCCTGCTTCTCCAATTAGTGTGGGTAATCAAGAACTGATTGCAACATTAGGACAACAGAGATCCAGCCTTTGTAGGACAGTGGCAAATAATTTTTATTTTAATTTTTCTTTCCCTGGAGAATTCTGCTCATGCCTTTTCTATCATTTCTTGTATATATATAATGATTTAGTTCAACACCTTCAGAGCAATTTGACCTTTGCCACCTCCACCTGCCATTGTTATCTGCCCCAAACTCAAGCAAGAAACAGAAGATGCACTATAGAAAAGGCAGTGAACTGTGAATTTCTTCTATCATTTGATGCAGACCTCTCTTGCTGTGAAACTGACCTTCTTTTTTTCCATTAAAAACTCTATTATAATGTTCCTTAAAGAACTTTCAAAGCATTTAGTCGATAATAGCTACGAGCTTGCTATAATGTAAGGTAGGAGTACTAATATTACATTGATTTTTTATTACTCCTTTGACATTGCTAAAACACACAATGTTTGACTTTAAAGAGTTTACTATAAAATATCAAATTTATGTGAACCAAAGTATTTTTTTGCAATTACATCTTCCTACATTAAAATTCATGGGAAATAATAGTTTTTTTAAAGTTTATTAATATGGGCCTTTGTTATAGCCATCAAATTTATTTATATGCATGTGGTTTCTGAATTCTTCCTTTCCTATCTATCACAAATGACTGTCACATTAAACATTACACAGTCACTTAATTGTGACCCTACTGCTCACAGACCTTCAGATTCTTTATACCATCAAGTAAAGTGAAAATTAACAATAATTTACAAAGCTTTCAAGATTTGATCTTGTTGTAACTTGTAACCCCTTTTCTGATTACTCATTGTTTTTATACATTATAACCTGGCCCAACCATATTCTGCACTGTTTCTCTTAGAAGCCAATGACCCTCTGTTCTTTCCATCTCAGTTTCTTTGTTGCTTATAATCAAATTGTAGATACTGGTTTTTCTTCTGACAACAGTGACTTTTTCCTTTGAATTTTACTTCTGTCAATTATTTGCATTCACTATACTTCTTTATCAATTAGATATGGGTAAGCTTGTTACGGGTCCTTGACTATACTCTGTAGTCTTTGAGTTCAGAACTGTGTCCATTTTACTTTGTATTTATTATCAATAGAAGCTATCAGATTACTTTGAATATGATAGGTATCAAAGCAACCTGTATTCAAAGAAAGACTGAATGTAATATATTACTTAAAAAGGCGATTGATAACAATATCATTAATTTAGTCAATAATTCACCAAGTTGATGAGGTGCCTACTGTGTCCTAAGGATTATATAGAATGTTATATAGAACCTGGTCTTCAGGTAGATTTTATCTAGAAATCTTGACTTCCTCACATATTTCTCTGCTTTCCGGGACCTTTCCATCATACTGCCATCTTTTGGTATCCCTCTAATTAACTAGGTAACTTGTAAAAATTGCTGCTGTGGAAAATGACTGTCCTACAGAAATCCACCCATGCATGTCATCCTTTACACTCTCAAAGGCAACATTGTTCGCCACTGGAAAAATATGGATGGTATTTGAATTCTCTATGCCTTTCTCTTGAACTGATGGCCTGGTCCTGCAGGGAGACTAATACCCCTCTATCAGCTTCTCAGATTCCCATCCTGTGGCAATCATAACTTGATCTCCTCTTTCTTATAGGAAACTTTAGCATGGCATGCTATTTATTTATGTCATCCACTGCAATTTTCTGAAAATACTATTTCAAGCAATATCTATGCCTTTAGAATCATAATTTTAGTGAGAATTAGGAGTCATAGCTTCATGGCATAGATAAAATCTGATTTAATATAACCTTTATTTCAAAGCATGGTCATGTAGGTTTATTTGTTTTAGAAGACAAATACTTGGGCAGACACACCATTTGCTAACATTTAATAGAAAGCCTGGTATATGGTATGTTCTCAGTATATATTTATGAATCAATAAAATGTAGTGCTTTTGTGCATTAAACAAAAATAAGAACAAAGAACACTTGAAAATGGAGCTCATGTATGTGTGTGTGTGTGTGTGTGTGTGTGTGTGTGTGTGTGAGAGTGTTTTCTTTAGCTGTAAGACTATATAGACTCTGGCTGCTCTGTAGTTCTGGCTGCTACTTTCATTTGGAATATCTGAATCTACTCCTGGCACTGTATATGCATTTAACTTATCTGAACTTTGCTTTTCTTCAAAATGAAGGGAATTGATTTAAATAATCTCTAAATTATCTTCTAGCTCTAAAGTCTGAGATTCTATGGATTAGGTCTCCTTATCTTATTCTATTATGTTATTGTTGTTATTCTTGGATGAATTTTGTGTTTATTTTTCCACAGGACACTAAGGCACTGTTTACAAATGCATTCATAGTAGAACGCATAGAAAATGATTTTAAAATTTTTCACTAAATAAATGTTAAAATATATGAATAAAGTAGTAGTTTTAGGACTTCTTATTTCAAGCTTTGCTTAATGGTTTTAGCAGCTAGCTTCTTGTATGAGGAAGGCAGAAGCTGATGATAAAATTGTCTCATTAAAGTGAAATTCAGCTTTCCTCTGAATGTCAAGTGTATAGATTCAGGCTTAGAGTAAATCTGGGCCCTTTGGCAGTTGCCGTATCTATGATTGTGCACATGTCTCTGGACATTTTTCTTCTCTACTCTGCACTGTTATTTATTTCCTCACAGCTTTGCACAGCCTAATTATGAACTCCTCAAACATATGAATCACGTCTATATTTTAATTAAAGCTTTCAGTAAATTGAGGATTCTTCTATAGAATAGCTATCATTCAAAAATAGTATAAACTGTATGAATTAACTTTAAAGTTTTTAATCCTTAAAACTTTGATATTAGCAATTTCATTTGACGGAGTTCTCTTTGCTGCTACCAAAAATCCAGAAATTTTGTGAAATCTTGCTATTTGATTTGGACCCCACTCTTTTGGCTCTGTTTCTTAGTAATAAGCATAGAGACTCAGTATTTATTTTTTTAGATACACTGCCATTTGCTGCCTAGCAAGGATTCATAGCAATGGTATTGCCTCAAGAGACTAAGAATTTCCCCTGCCATTTCCAGAATGTCTTTTTTGATCATGGTAATCTCACATTCTCCCACATATATCTGAAGGTAGGCAAAAAGAGTTTCCTTTTACAAAATTAGCTTCAATTGTAAGTTCTTTATTACTGAGAACAAAATTTCCCTGTGAACAACTATTTAACAAAATATAAGCACCCGCTAGTAAAGTAATGCTCAAAATTCTCCAAGCCAGACTTCAGCAATACATGACCCATGAACTTCCAGATGTTCAAGCTGGTTTTAGAAAAGGCAGAGGAACCAAAAATCAAATTACCAACATCCGCTGGATCATGGAAAAAGAAAGAGAGTTCCAGAAAAACATCTATTTCTGCTTTATTGACTATGCCTAAGCCTTTGACGGTGTGGATCACAATAAACTGTGGAAAATTCTGAAAGAAATGGGAATACTAGATCACCTGACCTGCCTCTTGAGAAACCTATATGCAGGTCAGGAAGCAACAGTTAGAACTGGACATGGAACAACAGACTGGTTCCAAATAGGAAAAGGAGTACATCAAGGCTATATATTGCCACCCTGCTTATTTAACTTATATGCAGAGTACATCATGAGAAACACTGGACTGGAAGATGCACAATCTGGAATCAAGATTGCCGGGAGAAATATCAATCACCTCAGATATGCAGATGACACCACCCTTATGGCAGAAAGTGAAGAGGAACTAAAGAGCCTCTTGATGAAAGTGAAAGTGGAGAGTGAAAAAGTTGGCTAAAAGCTCAACATTCAGAAAACGAAGATCATGGCATCCAGTCCCATCACTTCATGGGAAATAGATGGGGAAACAGTAGAAACAGTGTCAGACTTTATTTTTGGGGGGCTCCAAAATCACTGCAGATGGTGACTGCAGCCATGAAATTAAAAGACACTTACTCCATGGAAGAAAAGTTATGACCAACCTAGATAGCATATTCAAAAGCAGAGACATTACTTTGCCAACTAAGGTCTGTCTAGTCAAGGCTATGGTTTTTCCAGTGGTCATGTATGGATGTGAGAGTTGGACTGTGAAGAAGGCTGAGCGCTGAAGAATTGATGCTTTTGAACTGTGGTGTTGGAGAAGACTCTTGAGAGTCCCTTGGACTGCAAGGAGATCCAACCAGTCCATTCTGAAGGAGATCAGCCCTGGGATTTCTTTGGAGGGAATGATGCTAAAGCTGAAAGTCCAGTACTTTGGCCACCTCATGCAAAGAGTTTACTCATTGGAAAAATCTCTGATGCTGGGAGGGATTGGGGGCAGGAGGGGAAGGGGACGACAGAGGATGAGATGGCTGGATGGCATCACTAACTCAATGTTCGCATCACTAACTCGATGTTCGTGAGTCTGAGTGAACTCCGGGAGTTGGTGATGGACAGGGAGGCCTGGCATGCTGCGATTCATGGGGTCGCAAAGAGTCCGACACGACTGAACGACTGAACTGAACTAAAATGAACTGAAGCTCCTCTGAGGTAAAACATTTTCGTCAGTTTACTTGGGTAATATTTCCATGGTTTCTAGAGCAGAGCTCACACATATCACACACTATATATGAGCTGGTAACCTGACATCACCTTAAATCTCCCATTCCTGTGGTTTCCTAGCATGTGCCTTAGAGTAATAAATAATATAAAAATGACTGGTATCTGTCAACCCACTGTGAAAGAATCCTTAGTTGAATCTACTGCCCAGCCTGCTACATTTTGAACTATAGCTTAAATTTTTTTTAAAGTTGGGTTTTCATTACAAACAACCAAATAACAGTACCACTTAAATTAGCTTAAGAATAGTGCACTTATAAATAATTATTCTAGGCTGTACAGTGGAAGTCAAGGATAGGATCTGAGCTAGACTTCAGAGTAAAGTAGAATCCAGTACTTGAACAATATCAAAATTCTTTCCATATCATCCTTTCAATCTTCATTATACATCTTCCATTTTATCTCTCTGCTTTTGCAGACTATACTTTCTACAGATTTTGGTCTACAGGAATATACATGGTCAACAACATGTCCAGAATCTTTCTTGCAGCTTCAGCCATTTGGGAGTTTATTTTGTTCATCTAGGCTTTATCAGGGGAATACCATTTAATGACTCATGTCATTTAAATTCTCTTTCAAAAGATTAAAATGATAGTTCTCATAGAAATATGGAATAAACATTTTCAAAAATCTATTAAACTTCTCAATGAGAAATCTTACTTTTAAAAGTTTAAGGAAAATAAAGATATTTCTATTCAAAGTATTTATTTCTATTTAGAAAAATAGAATGCTAGAATAACATTTCAGAATCACACACAAAAGAACAAAAGAGGCTGATTTCCTAGTGGACAATAAAAATTTCCAAAATTTTGTGGGGAAGTCTTTAGCACGCTTGTATTTCTATTTGCATATGAACATTCACTTGCATTGCTATTTGACGTGAAACACGGTCACTACTGTCACTTTTATTCAAATCAATGGCTACCTTTACAGAATTCTTAAATCCTCAATTAATAGTAGACAGTATTCATAAATATAATAAAATAAAATGTATATAACACCAGAAGATTAACGTACTCTTGGCCAACTAGTGTATTTTTCCTCCTTTCTTTCCTTCCCTCTTTGATTTCTTCTTTGCTTCCTCCCTCCCTCCCACCTTTACTCCTTATCTTCAGCCTTCCCTCTGTCAAAAATCCAGGAACAGTAAATGTTAAAACCAGATGAGTAAAATAGTATTTGTTAAGAGTATAGTGCACATATAAGAACAACTCATAAACTGGGAGTTTTCAAATCCAAAAGGGATACAAACTTAGAGGTGTAATATTACAGGATGGCTTATAAAGTGAAAATAAGGAAGTTATTTTAACCTTTACAATGAGAGGTTGTTACAATAGCGGTTCCAGACATTAGGAGATGGGTTAAAAATGACTATCCTATGCCACTTTAGAAAGATAGCTAAAGTTTCTTTTATAATTATCATTGGAGGGATTTATAAGAAACAACCTAAATTTTGCTTGGTCATGACTTAAACTAGATTCAGTTTTGCTTACATGGTTTAATTGGTTTTGTCTGAGGGATTTTCAAGCCTGGCCTTCATTTTACTTTAGCATCTCATTCACTTCTTCCCACTACCTCTCTCTCTTATTCCCTTCTCTCTCTTAAATTCTGACATGCATCTAATTAGCTAAGCTATTTGTCTTCACAGAATTAAATCAAGACAAACAGTCCACCTCAACTCTGTATCTTCTGTTTCAGCAATTCCTGTCTTGCCTCACTCTGCTGCAGATGTATAGGCCTTGGGAAATTACAGGTTTCCCACTGGTTCTTATAGCTTCTGGGAATTCTCAGCTCCCAGCTTTTTCCAAGGCTAATTCACTAACTTCCTTCAAATCTTTTATTCTCAAGTCATCTTCTCAGTGAGATCTCCTCTTTTTGATTTAAAATAGAACTAACCCAACTCCATTACTCCTTTCTCTTTTGTCCTGATCATTTTTTTTTCAATACTATTTAACCCTTCACAGGTATCTCACTATTTAATTTTATATCGTTTTTATTTGTTGATGTCTATCTCTACCCTCTCTCATCAAAACACATTAGAATATAAGCTTTATGAATACAGAGATTTTTGCCTATTTTGTTTACAATTATATCCTGAGTCTAGAAAAATTCCTGGCAAATTAGAGGTTCTAGACAAAGATATCTGTTGTAGATTTATTGAAAAATAAATGTCACAACAGGGAAAACAAGCAACAAAACTACAACTCCATTCTCAGAAGGTGATTCTAGTAGCCTTTATATAAAGAAGTCTTGGACTTTCCTGGTGGTCCAGTGGCTAAGACTCCATACTCTCAATAGAGGGGGACCAGGGTTTATCCCTGGTTGGGAAACTATTCCCACATGTCACAAATAAGAGTACTCAGGCTGCAACTAAAGATTCCAAGTGTCACAACTAGAAGACCCCATGTGCCACAACTGACACCTGGTGCAGACAGATAAATTAATTGATTAAAAAAATAAGAAAGTTTTCTGGTAAAAATAATCTGTTAAAGAAAACAAGCTAACAAATAAACACTGGTGAGATTCACTGTTCCTATTCTGGAAGCTATTAAATATTATATTTTTGAGTCAGAGGTCTCTTTCCTTGGATACCTTTAGCCTGGTTACTCTGAATTTCTTCCACAAGTGTTGCATCAGGTATTTCAGAAAAGGTTAAATTTATGAATTAGACCAGAAAATGTCAAACTCTAGTCTGTGAGCTTTATCTTATCCACTGGTTGTTTTAATACCATCTGTGACCAAAGAATTTTTCCTACATTTTAATAGTTGAAAAAATAAAAGAAATAACAGTTCACAGCATATAACTATCATATGAATTCAGTTGTGTCCATAAATAGAGTTTTATTGGAACATAATCACATTTATTCATTTCTGTGGTGTACATGATTTTTTTGTGCTGCAAGTTGCCGACTAAGGTCCGTCTAGTCAAGGCTATGGTTTTTCCTGTGGTCATGTATGGATGTGAGAGTTGGACTTTGAAGAAGGCTGAGCGCCAAAGAATTGATGCTTTTGAATTGTGGTGTTGGAGAAGACTCTTGAGAGTCCCTTGGACTGCAAGGAGATCCAACCAGTCCATTCTGAAGGAGATCAGCCCTGGAATTTCTTTGGAAGGAATGATGCTAAAGCTGAAACTCCAGCACTTTGGCCACCTCATGCGAAGAGTTGACTCATTGGAAAAGACTCTGATGCTGGGAGAGATTGGGGGCAGGAGGAGAAGGGGATGACAGAGGATGAGATGGCTGGATGGCATCACTGACTCAATGGACATGAGTTTGAGTAAACTCTGGGAGTTGGTGATGGACAGGGAGGCCTGGCGTGCTGCGATTCATGGGGTCGCAAAGAGTCGGACACGACTGAATGACTGAACTGAACTGAGCTGAACTGAAGTGAACTGAAGATTCATGAGGGCTTCCCCCATAGTTCAGTTGGTAAAGAATCTGCCTGCAATGTAGGAAACTCCAGTTTGATTCCTGGGTTAGTAAGCTCCCCCAGAGAAGGGATAGGCCACTCACTCCATTATTCTTGGGCTTCCCTTGTGGCTCAGCTGGTAAAGAATCCACCTGCAATGCGGGAGACCTGGGTTCAATCTCTGGTTTGAGAAGATCTCCTGGAGAAGGGAGGGGCTACCCACTCCAGAATTCTGGCCAGGAGAATTCCATGGACTATACAGTCTATGGGGTCACAAAGAGTCAGACATGACTGAGTGACTTGCAAGTCACTTCACAAGATGCATGAGTCCATATGATACAATAATAACAAAATAAAGTAACAAGCAGAGGAGATAAGACACATATTCCCTACAGAAGAGTTTCAAATATTAGCGACAGAAGGAAAATAGCAATTAGAAAATTAGTAATCGTGGATGCAGAAATTAGTTTTTAGCAGAAATAGGATCTTTGTGCAGTCTCAAGGTATGTCCTACAAAATGATTAATATTGAAAAAGGGAAAACAAAGAAAATTTACAAAATGAAAGCAAACACCACTTTTACCCAGTGGTCAAGAGCAAGGTTAACATCACCAGTAATAGATATATGTCTATGATATACTCCTGCTATGACTAAGAAAGGCATGTGATCTCTGAGATGTCCTTCCCAATAACAGATAACATCAATTTAATCAAGAGAAAATACCAGAAAAATCAAACTGAGGGACATTCTATAAAACAAATAGTACTTTTCAAAAGCATAAGGGTTTTTAAAGAAAAGAAAATTCTGAGGCACTCTTCTACATTACAGGAAACTAAGGAGACATAACAGTTGAATGCAATGCAAGATCCTTGACTGGATCCTGGAAAAGAAAAGGATAATAGTTAAAAAAAAAAAATAAAGATGAAATTCACATAGCTTTTCACGTAAATTATGTATTTTGGTTAATAGCATTGTATCAGTGTTAATGTCTTAGTTTTGATAAATATTCTATGGTTAAATAAGTTATTAGCATAAGGCAAAACTGGTGGAAATATATATAGAAATTATATATACTATTTTTGCAACTCTTCAGTGAACATAAAATTATCTAGTCATAGAAAGTTGTTTTTTCTTTTTTTTAATTAATGCTCTCTATTACCTTACCTTTTCTCTTTTGTCCAGGAAGTCCCTAACAATACTGAGGAGGCTAACAGATACAACACAGTTCCTTAGTAAACAGGCAGAGAATGGACAAACCAGTCTATATAACCCTTAAGCTGCTTCCTAAGCCTACTGACACTTTCTTTTCCCTGAGGAACAAACATAACCAGAAGTGAAAAGTGAGCAGAAGGAGAAAGTCAGAGTGGCTTATCTTCTTTTCATGCCAGAAGGAAGAAGAAAAGCAGCTCTTAGAAACCAGAGGAGAGAAATGGTGAATATGATGTATTATTTCCACACTTAAAAAAAAATAATTTTATTGCTGGAGGAATAGTCTTCAAATAGCAAAATCTAGGCATTTTACTAAACACAGTTCAAATAAGAAGTTTAGCATATTTATTATTTTACTCTTGTTCCTCATAGATGTTTAAACAATAAAAGCAAATGGCAATCTGATTCCCTCATGTACATGGAGAAGATGGGAATAGCACTGCCTGGAATGCTAATTAATGAAGATAAGTTTTCTAAAGAGCAGAGATGAGATGATTTTTAAATCACCTTATTAAAATGTAGAGGAAAACTTTTTTTTTATTTACACATATATTTCAGGCCACAAATTATCAATAGTTCTTTGACTTCATTATTTTCATCCATAACCAGGCAGAATGGGAGTAAGTATACAAGTAAACAACATGAGTGAGTATTGGTATTCTCACCTATGAATATCATCAGCAAGTAGTTCAAGCAAAAGTTAAATCCACTAAGTTGCAAGTGTGTGTTTGTGTTAGTTGCTCAGTCATGGCAGACTCTTTGCAACCCCATGGACTGTAGCCCATAAGCCTTCTCGGTCCATGAAATTCTCCAGGCAAGAATACTGGAGTGGGTTGCCATTTCCTTCTCCAAGGGATCTTCCAGACCCAGGGACTGAACGTGGGTCTCCTGCATTGCAGGTAAATTCTTTACTGTCTGAGCCACCAGGGCAGCCAAAGTTGCAAAGTAATTAATCGCAAATCTCTACTTAAATCACGAGCAATATCTTGTCACCCAAAGTGAATGACCCTTTTCCCCCTAAGTCCCAGGGGAAGGATAACAAATTCTGTAACTTAGAGGGTCAAGCAGATAAAAATAACTGAGTGCATTTTTAAAAATAACTGGCAGTGATTCAGTTCAGTTCAGTTCAGTCACTCAGTCATGTCCGATTCTTTGTGATCCCATGAACCGCAGCATGCCAGGCCTCACTGTCCATCACCAACTCCCAGAGTTCACCCAAACCCATGTCCATCTAGTCAGTGATGCCATCCAGACATCTCATCCTCTGCCATTCCCTTCTCCTCCTGCCCCCAATCCCTCCCAGCATCAGAGTCTTTTCCAGTGAGTCAACTCTTCGCAAGAGGTGGCCAAAGTATTGGAGTTTCAGCTTCAGCATCAGTCCTTCCAATGAATACCCAGGACTGATTTCCTTTAGAATGGACTGGTTGGATCTCCTTGCAGTCCAAGGGACTCTCAAGAGTCTTCTCCAACACCACAGTTCAAAAGCATCAATTCTTTGGCACTCAGTTTTCTTCACTGTCCAGCTCTCACATCCATTCATGACCACTGGAAAAACCATAGCCTTGACTAGACAGACCTTTGATGGCAAAGAAATGTCTCTGCCTTTGAATATGCTATCTAGATTGGTTATAACTTTCCTTCCAAGGAGTAAGCATCTTTTAATTTCATGGCTGCAAACACCATCTGCAGTTATTTTGGAGCCCCCCAAAATAAAGTATGACATTGTTTCCACTGTTTCCCCATCTATTTCCCACGAAGTGATGGGACCAGATGCCATGATCTTCGTTTTCTGAATGTTGCACTTTAAGCCAACTTTTTCACTCTCTTTTACTTTCATCAAGAGGCTTTTTAGTTCCTCTTCACTTTCTGCCATAAGGGTGGTGTCATCTGCATATCTGAGGTTATTGATATTTCTCCCAGCAATCTTGATTCCAGTTTGTACTTCTTCCAGCCCAGCGTTTCTCATGATGTACTCTGCATATAAGTTAAATAAGCAAGGTGACAATATACAGCCTTGACATACTCCTTTTCCTATTTGGAACCAATCTGCTGTTCCATGTCCAGTTCTAATTTGCTTCCTGATCTGCATATAGGTTTCTCAAGAGGCAGGTCAGGTGGTCTGGTATTCCCATCTCTTTCAGAATTTTCCATGGTTTATTGTGATCCACACAGTCAAAGGGTTTGGCATAATCAGTAAAGCAGAAATAGATGTTTTTCTGCAACTCTCTTGCTTTTCCGATGATCCAGCAGATGTTGGCAATTTGATCTTTGGTTCCACTGCACAAACACAAAAACTTTTGTCTCAAGAGTTAATTGTTGCTTTGCAGGAATGTAAGTGAAATATTTTCAGACTTTTTTTTTCAAGAGAAGGCAAAACCCCAAAATTTTATATAAAATCTCTTCAGCATGTGATTTCTTTCCCACAGGAGTGTTAGTGCTACTTGACATATAAAGCCTTTGCTTCTTTTCCAACAGAAGAATAGGCAACAGAGGCAGTGATATCCTAGGAGAGTAAGAGGACAGGGGTTTGTCCTTAATAAAAGACTATACACTTGCTAGAATTTGTTTTCTAAATCTTTGTTCAAAGAAGAATGGGTAACAAAGACTTAAAGAAGGTTCGATTTCCTCTAGAACACTTAAGGATATTGATACACTAAAGCATATGTAAACCTCCAAGAGGAGATTCAGTTCAGTTCAGTTCAGTTCAGTTCAGTTCAGTCATTCAGTCCTATATGACTCTTTGCAACCCGATGAACCACAGCATGCCATGCCTCCCTGTCCATACAAACTCCTGGAATTTACCCAAACTCATGTCCATAGAGTCGGTGATCCATCCAACCATCTCATTTTCTGTCATCCCCTTCTCCTCCTGCCCTCAGTCTTTCACAGCATCAGTTCAGTTCACCCACTCAGTCGTGTCCGACTCTTTGTGACCCTATGAACCACAGCACGCCAGGCCTCCATGTCTATCACCAACTCCCGGAGTTTACTCAAACTCATGTCCATTGACTCGGTGATGCCATCTAACCATTTCATCCTCTGTCATTCTCTTCTCCTCCTGCCTTCAATCTTTTTCAACATCAGGGTCTTTTCAAAAGAGTCACCTCTTCGTATCAGGTGGCAAAAATATTGGAGTTTCAGTATCAACATCAGTCATTAAATGAACACCCAGGACTGATTTTCTTTAGGAAGGACTGGTTGGATCTCCTTGCAGTCCAAGGAACTCTCAAGAGTCTTCTCTGAGAAAACAGTTCAAAAGTATAAATTCTTCTGTGCTCTGCTTTCTTTATAGCCCAACTCTTACATCCATACATGACTACTGGAAAAATCATAGCCTTCATTGGCAAAGTAATGTCTCTACTTTTTAATATGCTGTCTAGGTTGGTCATAACTTTCCTTCCAAGGAGTAAGCGTCTTTTAATTTCATGGCTGCAATCATTATCTGCAGTGATTTTGGAGCCCCCCCAAATAAAGTCATCCATTGTTTCCACTGTATCCCATCTATTCGCCATGAAGTGATGGGACCAGATGCCATTATCTTAGTCTTCTGAATGTTGCACTTTCATCCAACTTTTTCACTCTCCTCTTTCACTTTCATCAAGAGGCTCTTAAGTTCTTCTTCCCTTTCTGCCATAAGGGTGGTGTCATCTGCATATCTGAGGTTATTGAGATTTCTCCCTGTAAGCTTGATTCCAGCTTGTGCTTCATCTAGCCCAGCATTTCTCATGATGTACTCTGCATAGAAGTTAAATAAGCAGGGAGACAATATACAGCCTTGACGTACTCCTTTCCCTATTTGGAACCAGTCTGTTGTTCCATGTCCAGTTCTACCTGTTGCTTCCTGACCTGCATATAGGTTTCTCAAGAGGCAAGTCAAGAGGTCTGGTATTCCCATCTCTTTCAGAATTTTCCACAGTTTATTGTGATCCACACAGTCAAAGGCTTTGGCATAGTCAATAAAGCAGAAATAGATGTTTTTCTGGAACTCTCTTGCTTTTTCGATGATCCAGCAGATGTTGACAATTTGATCTCTGGTTCCTCTGCCTTTTCTAAAACCAGTTTGACAGCTGGAAGTTCACGGTTCACGTATTGCTGAAGCCTGGCTTGGAGAATTTTGAGCATTACTTTACTAGCGAGTGAGATGAGTGCAATTGTGCAGTAGTTTGAGCATTCTTTGGCATTGCCTTTCTTTGGGATTGGAATGAAAACTGACTTTTTCCAGTCCTGTGGCCACTGTTGAGTTTTCCAAATTTGCTGACATAATGAGTATAGCACTTTCACAGCATCATCTTTTAGGATTTGAAATAGCTCAACTGCAATTCCATCACCTCCACTAGCTTTGTTCAGAGTGGTGCTTCTTAAGGCCCACCTGACTTCACATTCCAGGATGTCTGGCTCTAGGATAATCTCATTGTGACTATCTGGGTCATGAAGATTTTTTTTGTATAGTTCTTCTCTGTATTCTTAACCACCTCCTCTTAATATCTTCTGATTCTGATAGGTCCATATCATTTCTGTCCTTTATCGAGCCCATCTTTGCATGAAATATTCCCTGGTATCTCTAATTTTCTTGAAGAGATCTCTAGTCTTTCCCATTCTATTCTTTTCCTCTATTTCTTTGCATTGATTGCTGAGGAAAGCTTTTTTATCTCTCCTTGCTATTCTTTGAAACTCTGCATTCAAATGGGTAAATCTTTCCTTTTTTCCTTTGCTTTTGAATTATCTTTTCTTAGCTATTTTTAAGTCCTCCTCGGAAAGCCATTTTGTTTTTTTGCATTTCTTTTTCTTGGGGATGGTCTTGATCCCTGTCTTTTGTTCAATGTCACAAACTTCACTTTATAGTTCATCAAGCCCTCTGTCTATCAGATCTAGTGCCTTAAATCTATATCTCACTTCTATCATGTAATCATAAGGGATCTGATTTAGGTCATACCTGAATGGTCTGGTGGTTTTCCCCACTTTCTTCAATTTAAGTCTGAATTTGGTGTAAAGAGTTCATGATCTGAGCCACAGTCACCCTCCGGTCTTATTTTTCCTGACTGTATAGAGCTTCTCCATCTTTGGCTGCAAAGGAGCAAATCAATCTTATTTCAGTGTTGACTGTCTGGTGATATCCATGTGTAAGGTCTTCTCTTGTGTTCTTGGAAGAGGGTGTTTGCTATGACCAGTGCATTCTCTTGGCAGAACTCTATTATCATTCTCAATTTTTTCCCTAAATGTTTCAAAGTATGAAAAAGATATTTTATGGCTTTGGGAGTACTAAAATGACATGTATCTAAATTCATCTGTATATATATATATATATATATATAAAATATATTTATGAAGTTTTGTGTTGGGTATTTCTGTACATTGGACACAGATCCATTTTCTTGGCCGTCTCATGTTTCAGAATTGCTATCTAAGTTTGACAAAGTGTGACCAGCAGATTGTTTTACCCCAGGCAAATGTGACTAGTATTCTTGAGTTGGGTGAAAGCAGATGTTTGCAGAGCTTTTCTCACATTTCTGATTTTGGTACTTGAGCCTGTTCTTTATGCTATGATTATGTCTCTGCACTCTATAATCATGCCTCATCAATTCACGCTGGTTCCGTGTATCCTTGAAGTGTTTCTTTTGTGAACCTCACTTGTTGTTGCCCTACTCCAGCTGGCTATGGGAGCCTGCTGAGATTCATTTTTCAGCACATGTCCTTTTGAGAGCAATTGTCATCTCAGTGCATTTAGATAACTATATATATGTATACATACTTTTGTTTGAACTGAAATTTTTATAGTTAAAATTTGATGTGTGTTACAAGTAAAATCTCACTGAAATGCAATCAAAGCCTTTAACTGGTAATCAGGATATCCTGACTTCATTTTTTTTTACTTTGTCACTTGTTAATCATAATGACTTCACAAGGCCAGACATAGTTACCCTCTGTTTCTTTATCTGTGAAAAGAGAAAATCATGTTAAATGGCTGTGATCACAAAGGTTGTGATATTCAAAGATAGTAGTTCTCAAATAAGAAAACATTAAAATCATTCATGGGGCTTCCTCAAATGCAAATTCCTGGGCCCCACACCAAAGATTTGATTTAGTAATTCAGGGGTGAGGGTCATGAATTTACAGTTTTTACAATTACCCTGGTAATGACGATAGATGGTTTTCCAGAAAACACTTTTTGTAGCGCTGCATTGTGAAACACCAGGCATCAGCATGTTGCTATGTCCAACTTTGAACAATATACTAACTTGGTAAGTTTCCTGATTCTATATGACTTTAATAATTTTAGAAGACTGCCTGGGAACACAAGGCATAACAGTATAGTAGAAAGAGTAAGAACTCTGAAGTCACTTACACTTTAGATTGAATCTCATTTATCTCTGTAAACTCTTTGAACCTCAATTTCTTCATTTCTAAAATAAGCAGACTAACATTGCTTCATAATGATCCTAAAAGTGTTCAGTTCAGTTGCTCATTTGTGTCCGAATCTTTGCAACCCCATAGACTGCAGAATGCCAGGCCTCCCTGTTCATCACCAACTCCCAGAGTTTACTTAAACTCATGTCCATTGAGTTGGTAATGCCATCCAAACATCTCATCCTTTGTCATCCCCTTCTCCTCCTGCCTTCAATCTTTCCCAGCATCAGGGTCTTTTCAAATGAGTCAGCTCTTCACATCAGGTGGCCAAAGTATTGGCCTATAAGGGTTAAATACATGTAATTATGTGCATTACATTTAGATTTTAATTCCTCCTTCCTTCACCACCTTCCTCCTAACTCCCTGCTCTCATTTTATTGCAAAGATGGTTTGTCCACAATTCAGGCAGCTAACACAGTAAGAAAGTTTAGTTATTTCAATATTTAACTGATAATTTTTTGTCTAGGCATGTACAAGTGACAGGGAGACTAGGTGATAAGAAAATATAATGAAAGTGAATAATACACACCACCAGTTCTCAGAAAGTTTCGTTCTAATAAATATTGAAAAGAACTAAGGATACAAAGTCCAACTTTGCAATGTGAGATAGGATGAGATAGTAGAGTCAAAGTGAAGAATTTGCCTTCACTTATCTTTTTTTTTCCTTTTTTAAAATTTAGATAACTATATATATATATATATATACACACACATACTTTTGTTTCTTTTGTTTGAACTGAAATTTTTATAGTCAAATTTGACATGTGTTACAAGTAAAATCTCACTGAAATGCAATGAAAGCCTTTAACTGGTAATCAGGATATCCTGACTTCGATTTTTTTTGCTTTTTCACTTGTTAATCATAATGACTTCTCAAGGCCAGACATAGTTACCCTCTGTTTCTTTATCTGTGAAAAGAGAAAATCATTTTAAATGATTTTAAATCATGTTAAAATGAGTTTCTAGATAAGAAAGGCATTTTAGAAAAGTCTATAGAATAAGAGAGGTATGGATAAAAACTCTTTGTTTTTGGAACTATATCATGTGTATAATGGCAGAAAGTGAAGAGGAAGTAAAGAACCTCTTTATGAAGGTGAAAGAGGAGAGTGAAAACGCTGGTTTAAAACTCAACATTGAAAAAAGTGAAGATTATGGCATCTGGTCCTATCACTTCATGGCAAATAGATGGAAAAAAATGTGGAAACAGTGTCACATTTCATTTTCTTTGGTTTCAAAATCACTGCAGATGGTGACTGCAGCCACAAAATTATAAGATGCTTGCTCCTTGGGAGAACAGCTATGACAAATCTAGACAGGATATTAAAAAGCAGAGACACCACTTTGCCAACAAAAGTCCAAAAATTTAAAACTATGACTTTTCCAGTAGTCATGTATACATGTGAGAGTTGGACCATAAAGAAGACTGAGTACCGAAGAGTTGAAGCTTTCAAACTGTGGTGCTGGAGAAGACTCTTGCTAGTCCCTTGGACTGCAGGGAGATCCAACCAGTCAGTCTTACAGAAAATCAACCCTAAATATTCATTGGGAGGGCTGGGGGTTGAAGCTGAAGCTCCAGTACTTTGGCCAACTGATGCGAAGAGCTGACTCATTGGAAAAGACCCTGATGCTGGGAAAGTTTGAATGCAGGAGGACAACAAAGGGACAACAGAAGATGGATGGTTGGATGACATCACTGACTCAATGGACATGAGTTTGAACAAACTCAGGGAGATAGTGCAGGACAGGGAAGACTGATGTGCTGCAGTTCATGGGGTTGCAAAGTATCAGACATGACTTAGCGACTGAATAACAACAACAACACACACACACATATATACACATATATATGCAAATAATATATATATATAACTTGTTAATCATATGTATTTTGATTTTTTGTCAACTTGGCAAATGCACTAATAATCATTTCCTTGTTCATGATTATACAATCAGGGCATATTTTAGCAGGGATACATCATCTGCTGCACAAGCATCACTCATATGACTGGCCATTGGAGCTGGTCACTTGGGGCATCTTAGCTGAAGTTATTTGCTAAAAGTTGGGGTTCTCCTCCGTGTGGATCTCTCCACAAGATCTACCTTAAAACTGGATTCCAAGAATGAATATTATTGACAACGGTGAAAGCAGAAGCAAATCTCTTTAAGCCTGGCTTTCAGGTTTGAATCTTAGTCACATCTGTAAAGTTATTGGGCCTTAATTTCTTCACCTATAGAATGGTACTTGTAAGCTTATATCATAGAGATGACACACAGGGTAATATATGTAAACTCATTAACTGAATTTAGATATTAGGTAAACAGCATGACTTCAACCATATTCTAATGGAGAAATTCAGTGAGTGTATGGTGATGGTGACAGTGACTGGACACCACCTCTCAATGGGAAGAGTACAAAGATGTTACGGCCATCATCACTACCACAGTGAGAGCAAGGCAGCAGGGCTAAAGAAACAACAGAGATCAAAACATGGAAAACTTTAGAAACTATCCTTAATGCTTCACTTTCATCTTGAAGCTAAATAAACAGCAGAGAGACAGGCACATATTTGGTTTGTAATTCGATTATTTTGACAGCATTGTGGGCATGGTTTTGAGCAGGGTACAACTGGAGTAAAAGCAACCAGATTTAAACTGCTGCAATTTTTTAGATGTCTGGGCATAAAAATTATTCCGAGAGAATAGTTACAGAAAAGAAAGTGACAGGATGGAGACAGAGATTTAGATATTGGAGACTGAGACTGGAGATGAAGGGATTTGTTTTTGGATAACTCTAAGGAAGGCAGCCTGAACATGTCTGGTGGGGAGGGAGGAAGGGGAACTGTGGGAAGATGATGTATTTAATTTGGGACATTTGAGTTTAAAGGTGAGAGATTTCAGAGATAGTGGTACTATTTTGAGCTCAAATTTGTTGAATTTTTGCTTTGTAGGCAGATGGTACAGAAAGAAAATATAACCACAAAAAATAGTCTAATATTTATGGCACAATAAAAGAAACTTCACTTTTTAAGAAAAGTCCATAAATGATGGAATTACATGTCTAAAGGAGAACAGCTAAAAGACATCTAGGTATTAGAATTAAGAGAAAATACAGTGCTTTCTCTATTTGTTTAAATGTTAATTGCTAATTAGCAATTCATGAATTGATATTAACCTATTCGTAGAATGTGAATGTATATTCTTGCAAAGATGTCTAGTTTAAAGTTTCTGTGGAGGTTGGTGCCATTGTCTGAGTTTATTTACCCTTTATTGATTTGTACATCTTATAGAAAAGAGATGTCAAGATCCTTGTCTCTGCTCTGTCCTCCACAGTATCCATGAGTAGTTTTCTGCTTCTTTAATAATCGAAACAAAAGAATTGCTATTGAACCCTTTTTCTCCTTGATCCATACTCAGCCCCTCCCCAGTGAGGTAGTGGCCTTTTAAAGAAAAACTCATGCAAATCTGACACATGAGTTGGTAAATCAATGTATGCTATCTTCCAAATCTCTTAATCAACCAAGTATAGAATACTTACATTATAGAACACATCTCTTCCATATCCGTTTTATACTGCAAGTATTCTAGCCAAAACCCAGCTGTTTTTACTCTAAAATAATGCATATGTGCTCAGTCGCTTCAGCTGTGTGTGACTCTTTGTGACCCCATGGACTACTAGCCTGCCAGGCTCCTCTGTCCATGGGGATTCCCCAGGCAAGAATACTGGAGTGGGTTTCCATTTCCTTCTCCAGGGAATCTTCCTGACCCAGGGATCAAACCGGTGTCTCTTATGTCTCCTGCATGGGCAAACAGGTTCTTTACCACCAGTGCGCCACTGGGGAAGCCCCCAAATAATGTATATATTCCTATCAATGTTTCATGCATACATTAATGAATTAAATTGTATCAATATAACTTCTGTTAAATCTAAGATCCTTCTGCACTGCTTTCTTCTGGCTCCATGTTGCCATTCTTATTTAATCCCACTCAGGGAAAATAAACTCTTTAGACTGTTTTGAACACAATTCTAATTCATATAACCAAAATGCTACTGCTATTGTATTAATTTTATTTTTTTCAAGGTTTATTGAGATAAATTAACACATAAAGTTGTGTAAGTTTAAGGTACAATATTCAATGATTTGATAAACACATACTGTGAAAGTATTGCCACAGTGAGGGTAGTCAATACATCAATTATCTCACATAGTTACCTTTTTTTTCTGTGTAAGAATTTTAATATCTACTATCTTAATGATTTGCAAGTACAAAATCTAATACTGTTAACTGTAGTCACTATGCCTTATGTTGCATCCCCAGAACTTACTAATCTCATCACTTAAGTTGGTACCCCTTGACCACCTTCACTCCTCTCTTGGCAATAGCAATTTACTCTGTTTCTATGAATTTGGGTTGTATAGATTACAGGTATAATTGAGGTCAAACAATATTTGTTTTTCTCATATTTATTTCAGTTTGAATAATGCCCTCAATGTTCATCCATATTGTTGCAAATGATAGCATTTTCTTATTTTTTATGGCTAAACAATACATATTTGCAAAGTTTTCAGTCTTTCACCATTGACAATGATGTTAGCTATGGGCTGTTTATAGGTGGATTCCATTATGTTGAGGTAGTTTTCTTCTATCACTAGTTCATTAAGTGTTTTTATCATGAAAAGGTCTTGAATCTTGTCAAATGATTTTTCTTCATCAATTGATATAATTATTTTTTGTCCATTCCATTATGTGCTATATTACATTGGTTGATTTTCATTTTTTATTTCATATATTGAACTGTACCTGAATTCCAGGAATAAATCTCACTTTGTCATGCAATATAAACCTTTTAACGTGCTGCTGAATTCAGTTTGCAAGGGCATTGTTGAGATTTTTACACAAATAATAATAAGAAAGATAGGTCTATAGTTTTCGTGTATTGTCTGTGTCTGGCTTTGGCATCAAAGTAACGATGTCCTCATAAAATGAGGACTTATTTCTTCCTCTTTAATTTCTTGGAAGTTTCAAGAGTATTGGTGCTAATTCTTCTTCAAATGTTTGGTACATCTGTTTAGTGAAGCCATGTGAACCTAGGCTTTGTTGGGTTGCACAGCGACAGGGGATCTGATTATTGATTGAAATTACTTACCAGTTACTGGTTTATTGAGATTTTTCTATTTCTTCATAATTCAGTCTGGATAAGTGGGTGTTTTTAGGAATTTATACACTTCTTTTAAGATATCAAAATTGTTGGTATACAATTGTTTATAACACTATCTTATAATTCATTTATCTTCTTGTGTCATAGGTAGTAATATCCCCCTTTCATTTATTTATATATTGTATACCACTAAGATAGACTTACAGTTTTTAAAAATATTTTTGTAACATATTCTAGGCACCAAAGTTTTAATAACACAGGTTAATATATCTATCCATATATTAAATTTACTACAAAACTTTATATTTTCATTTAGTTTCATGTTCTAGCTTCATGCCATCTAGCATCCTTTGGTTCCCTTTTGTGTTTCATATGGAGTTGGCCTTGTGTTAATAAACTCCCTAAGTTTTTGTTTATCTAGGAATATTTTAATTTCTTTTTCACTTTTGAAGGACTTTTTCCCCTGAATTTAATGTTCTTTGTTGACAGTTTTAGTCTTTAAGTATCTAAGTGTGTATCCCAATCGGTACTGGCCTGTAAAGTTTATTCTGAGAAATCTGCTGACAATCTTATGAAAGTTTTCTTTTATATGATGAGTCACTTATCTCTTCCTGCTTTCAAGATTCTTTCTGACTCCTGGTAGTTTATAAAAATGAACGTGTAACTGTGCAGTTCTATTTGGATTTACCCCAAGTGAGTCTTTGAGGTTTTCAAAATTATACGTCAGTTTATTTCATCAGATGTGGGAAGTTTTCAGCCATTATTATTTTGAAATAAGCTTTCTGTCCCTTTTTGTCTCTCCTTCTGGAATTTCTATAATGTGTATTTCAGACCGTTGGATCAGTTCAGTTCAGTCGCTCAGTTCGTGTTTGAGACCCCATGGACTGCAGTGCACCAGGCCACCCTGTCCATCACAAACTCCTGTCATTTACTCAAACTCATATCCATTGAGTCGGTGATGCTATCCAACCATTTCAGCCTCTGTTGTCCCCTTCTCTTCTCATCTTTAATCTTTCCCAGCATCAGGATCTTTTCAAATGAGTCAACACTTCACATCATGAGGCCACAGTATTGGAGTTTCAGCCTCAGTATTAGTCCTTCCAATGAATATTCAAGACTGATTTCCTTTAAGATGGACTGGTTGGATCTCCTTGCTGGCCAAGGGACCCTCAAAAGTCTTCTCCAGTATCACAGTTCAAAAGCATCAATTCTTCGGCACTCAGCTTTCTTTATAGTCCAAATCTCACATCCACACATGACTACTCAAGAAACCATAGCCTTGACTAGACAGACATTTGTTGGCAAAGTAATGTGTCTGCTTTTCAATATGCTGTCTAGGTTGGTCATAGCTTTTCTTCCAAGGAGCAAGAATCTTTTAATTTCATGGCTACAGTCACCATCTGCAGTGATTTTGGAGCCCCCCAAAATGAAGTCTGTTCTGTTTCCACTGTTTCCCCATCTATTTCCCAGGAAGTGATGGGACCAGATGCCATGATCTTTGTTTCCTGAATGTTGAATTTTAAGCCAGCTTTTTCACTGTCCACTTTCACTTTCATCAAGAGGCTCTTTATTTCTTCTTCACTTTCTGCGTAAGGGTGATGTCATCTGCATATCTGAGGTTACTGAGATTTCTCCCAGCAATCTTGATTCCAGCTTGTGCTTCTTCCAGCCCAGCATTTCTTATGATGTACACTGCATATAAGTTAAATAAGCAGGGTGACAATATACAGCCTTCACGTACTCCTTTCTCTATTTGGAACCTGTTTGTTATTCCATGTCCAGTTCTAACTGTTGCTTCCTACCTGCATACAGATTTCTCAAGAGGGAGGTCAGGTGGTCTCGTATTCCCATCTCTTTCAGGCTTTCCCACAGTTTATTGTGATCCACACAATCAAAGGCTTTGGCATAGTCAATAAAGCAGAAACACATATTTTTCTGGAACTCTCTTGCTTTTTCAATGATCCAATGGATGTTAGCAATTTGATCTCTGGTTCCTCTGCCTTTTCTAAATCCAGATTGAACATCTTGAAGTTCATGGTTCACATACTGTTGAAGCCTGGCTTGGAGAATTTTAAGCATTACTTTACTTGTGTGTGAGATGAGTGCAATTGTGCGGTAGTTTGAGCATTCTTTGGCATTGCCTTTCTTTGGGGTTGGAATGAAAACTGACCTTTTCCAGTCCTGTGGCCACTGCTGAGTCTTCCAGATTTGCTGGCATATTGAGTGCAGCACTTTCACAACATCATCTTTTAGGATTTGAAATAGCTCAACTGAAATTCCATCACCTCCACTAGCTTTGTTTGTAGTGATGATTCCTAAGGCCCTCTTGACTTCACATTCCAGGATGTCTGGCTCTAGGTGGGTTATCACACTATTATGATTATCTGGGTCATGAAGATCTTTTTTGTATAGTTCTTCTCTGTATTTTTGCCACCTCTTCTTAATATGTTCTGCTCCTGTTAGGTCCATACCATTTCTGTCCTTTATTGTGCCCATCTTTGCATGAAATGTTCCTTTGGTCTCTCTCATTTTCTTGAAGAGATCTCTAATCTTTCCCATTCTATTATTTTCCTCTATTTCTTTGCATTGAGCACTGAGAAAGGCTTTCTCATCTCTCCTTGCTATTCTTTGGAACTCTGCATTCAGATGGATATATCTTTCCTTTTCTCCTTTGTCTTTCACTTCTCTTCTAGTCACAGCTATTTGTAAGGCCTCCTTAGGCAACCATTTTGCCTTTTTGCATTTCTTTTCCTTGGGGATGGTCTTGATCACTGCCTCCTGTACAAAGTCACAAACCTCCATCCCCAGTTCTTCAGACAATCTATCAGATCTAATCCCTTAAATCTACTTGTCACTTCCACTGTATAATCATAAGGAATTTGATTTTGGTCATACCTAAATGGTCTAGTGGTTTTCTCTACTTTCTTTAATTCTGAATTTGGTAATAAGGAGTTCATGGTCTGTACCATAGTTATCTCCCAGTCTTTTTTTGATGACTGTATAGAATTTCTCCATCTCTGGCTGAGGAAAATATAATCAATCTTATTTTGGTGTTGACCATCTGGTGATGTCCATTTGTAGAGTCTTCTCCTGTGTTGTTGGAAGAGGGTGTTTTCTATGGCTCATACGTTTTCCTGGCAAAACCCTATTACGCTTTGCCCTGTTTCATTCCGTACTCCAAGGCCAAATTTGCCTGTTATCCAGGTATCTCTTGACTTCCCACTTTTGCATTCCAGTCCCCTATAATGAAAAGGAGATTTTTTTGGGTGTTAGTTCTAGAAGGTCTTATAGGTCTTCACAGAACTGTTCAGCTTCAGCTTCTTCAGCATTATTGGTCGGGGTGTAGACTTGGATTACTGTGATATTGAATTGTTTGCCTTGGAAATGAACAGAGATCATTCTGTCATTTCTGAGATTGCATCCAAGTACTGCATTTCAGACTCTTTTGTTGACTATGATGGCTACTCCATTTCGTCTAAAGGATTCTGGTCCACAGTAGTAGATATAAAGGTCATCTGAATTAAATTCATACAGTAATAGATATAATTGTCATCTGAGTTAAATTCACCCATTGCAGTCCATTTTAGTTCGCTGATTCCTAAAATGTCAATGTTCACATCAACATTTGAAAGGCAAAATGGTTGTCTGAGGAGGCCTTACAAATAGCTATGAAAAGAAGATAAGCAAAAGGCAAAAGACAAAAGGAAAGATACACCCATTTAAATGCAGAGTGCACTTGATGGTATTCTATAAATCTCTTAGATTTTATTCATATTTCTTAATTCTATTTTTTTCTCTTCTGATTTAATGACTTCAGTTAACTTGTGTTCAAGCTTGATCATTCTTTATTCTGCCTAAAAAAGTCTGCTATTGAAATCTTTCAGTGAATTTTTTATTTTTTTCAACTCTAGAATTTCTATTTGGTTCTTTTTGAATTTGTTTTTGTTGGTATTCTCATTTAGTTCATGGACTGCTTTCCTGGCTACAATTTTTTTTAATTTGTAGTCTCTTTAAGTTATTGAACACTTTTATGACAGAAGCACAAGATATTAAGAAGTGGCAAGAATACATGGAAGAACTGTACAAAAAAGATCTTTACAACCCAGATAATCATGATGGTGTGATCACTCATCTAGAGCAGACATCTTGGAATGTGAAGTCAGTGGGCCTTAGAAAGCATCACTACGAACAAAGCTAGTGGAGGTGATGGAATTCCAGTTGAGCTATTTCAAATCCTGAAAGATGATGCTATAAAAGTGCTGCACTCAATATGCCAGCAAATTTGGAAAACTCACCAGTGGCCACAGGACTGGAAAAGGTCAGTTTTCATTCCAATTCCTAAGAAAGGCAATGGCAAAAAATGCTCAAACTACCACACAATTGCACTCATCTCACATGCTAGTAAAGTAATGCTCAAAATTCTCCAAGCCAGGATTCAGCAGTACATGAACCGTGAACTTCCTGATGTTCAAGCTGGTTTTAGAAAAGGTAGAGGATCCAGAGATCAAATTGCCAACATCTGCTGGATCATGGAAAAAGAAAGAGAGTTCCAGAAAAACATCTATTTCTGCTTTATTGACTATGCCAAAGCCTTTGACTGTGTGGATCACAAGAAACTGTGGAAAATTCTGAAAGAGATGGGAATACCAGATCACCTGACCTGCCTCTTGAGAAATTTGTATGCAGGTCAGGAAGCAACAGTTAGAACTGGACATGGAACAACAGACTGGTTCCAAATAGGAAAAGGAGTACGTGAAGGCTGTATATTGTCACCCTGCTTATTTAACTTCTATGCAGAGTACATCATGAAAAACGCTGGACTGGAAGAAACACAAGCTGGAATCAAGATTGCTGGGAGAAATATCAATAACCTCAGATATGCAGATGACGCCACCCTTATGGCAGAAAGTGAAGAGGAACTAAAAAGCCACTTGATGAAAGTAAAGAGGAGAGTGAAAAAGTTGGCCTAAAGCTCAACATCCAGAAAACGAAGATCATGGCATCTAGTCCCATCACTTCATGGGAAATAGATGGGGAAACAGTGGAAACAGTGTCAGACTTTATTTTTTTGGGCTCCAAAATCACTGTAGATGGTGACTGCAGCCATGAAATTAAAAGATGCTTACTCCTTGGAAGAAAAGTTATGTTATGACCAACCTAGATAGTATATTCAAAAGCAGAGACATTACTTTGCCAAGAAAGATCCGTCTAGTCAAGGCTATGGTTTTTCCAGTAGTCATGTATGGGTGTGTGATTTGAACTGTGAAGAAGGCTGAGTGCTGAAGAATTGATGCTTTTGGAGTGTGGTGTTGGAGAAGACTCTTGAGAGTCCCTTGGACTGCAAGGAGATCCAACCAGTCCATTCTGAAGGAGATCAGCCCTGGGATTTCTTTGGAAGGAATGATGCTAAAGCTGAAACTCCAGTACTTTGGCCACCTCATGCGAAGTGTTGACTCATTGGAAAAGACTTTGATGCTGGGAGGGATTGGCGGCAGGAGGAGAAGGGGACGACAGAGGATGAGATGGCTGGATGGCATCGCTGACTTGATGGATGTGAGTCTGAGTGAATTTCGGGAGATGGTGATGGACAGGGAGGCCTGGAGTGCTGCGATTCATGGGGTCGTAAAGAGTCTGACATGACTGAGCGACTGAACTGAACTGATGATAGTTATTATTAAATTATTGTTAGCTAATTCATACATCTGTATTATTTTTAGTTTTGGTTTCCATAATTTTATTTTGTTCCCTTGAGTGGGTCATTTTTGCTATTTCTTTATATGCCTTTTAATCTTTTTCTGGAACACAGGAATTTGGGGGAAAAAAAAAACAAAAAAACTCCTCTGTATTCCTTTTATACATATTGACTTTATGAAGGGAAAAACATTTGCTAGTCAGCCTAGCTAAAGGTTTTGCACATGTGCTAAGCTGATTTAGTCATGTCAAACTCTTTGTGACTATATGGACTGTACCTTGCCAGGCTCCTCTATACAGTAAGAAATTTTAATATCTACTATATAACAATTTGCAAGTATACAATATTAAAATTAATTTAGTATTGTTAAGTATAGTCAATACGTCTCACATTTCACCCCCAAAACTTATTCACCTTGCCTGGGGATTCTCCAGCCAAGAATACTGGAGCGGGATACAATGCCTTCCTCCAAGGGATGTTCTCAACCCAGGGGTTGAACCCACATCTTTTATGTCTCTTGCATTGGCAGGTGGGTTCTTTCCCACTAGAGCCACCCAGGAAGCCCAGCTAAAAATATTGGGACCTCTCAAACCTTTTTTTGCAGCTTGTTCCCCTTGTAATCTGCCTGTGGAAATACAGCTTTAATATGCAATGGAGCTTGCTTATTGTTAGTGGCTCCAAAACTCTACCATAGCTCCGTAAGTGGTCCAAGAAATGTAAGATAGAAACCATTCCACCAGGCAACTTTCTAACAAGCTAGAATGTTGGATGTACTCTTGTTTCTATCCAATGGGAGAGTCCAAATATGGTAGCTTTTTTCTGCTCGTATGCATAATACTGTGTAGGTAGACAGGCACAAATATGTATTTAACATTTGTGGGTTTTCAAATCCTTTTTGCTGGAATTCCTTTTTGATTTTATATATATGTAAATTTTATAGCTTGTCAACTAGAGTTCTGGTCTATATACTATTAACTCAATACTAACTTAATGTCTTTGTGGGGAAAGAAGGTCTGTAGCATTCTATTCTGCCATCTTCATGACATCTCTCTTCTATCACCATCGTTTGATTTCCTGGACTACAGCCACAATTTCTTGTATTGTATATTTTCCTTCCCAGTTTATTTTCTAGTGTTGGAGTAACTCTGAATTTACTTTCTAAAAATGGATATAGGGTAGAGTGAGGAGTATATATGTGAAAGAGAGATGAGATTGATTATTCAGCTTCAGATTTTCAAATAATATTCAAATTTAAATTTCCATCTCATTGTTTCCTGCCTTTTTGTAGTCCCAGGCATTCCAGGTATTCTTTAGCTTTCCAGGGATAAAAGCTCAAATTTTCTGAAATCTTTCCATCAGTAACTGCTTCTTCTTTTACTTTCTATCTTCCAAAATGTTAATGAAATGATGTGCAATGATGTTCACATCTTGTTCACTTTTTGGTGAATTTTCTCATACATTTTGTTTTATTAATCTTACATTAATGGGGTTTGGGAAGGACATTCCATTGAGTTCTATTCAGTCTACCAACTTGTACTTGTTCTCTATTTTTCCTTTGTGGATTTTTATCTGTTATACAAATTGCTCAGTTCATCAAGTATTTATTAAGCAAGGTTAGCTTGTTGCATGCTTTATAATATAAGATCAAAGGTATTTTCAAATATGAGAATTTGAGTTCAAAGATTATGTCAGAAAACATGAGTTAAAAGAGGTTTGAGAACTTTGTAGTCTAATAAAACAAATGCATAAACAGGTACTTGTCATCCAACATAGTACTAATATTAACTGTAATTTGGGGTACGTCATATGTGTTAAGCATTGAAAAGTATACTGTGTTAAGCCTCAGTATGGTGATAGGTAGCCACACACTTTCTGAATGCGTATGCATATGCATAGGAAGACCTATACATATTTTCTAATCAATTTCAAGAGATTCACTGAACCCATGAAACCAATCTATGGGCTCTAATAGATCCCAGATTAAATGTGCTTAATATATTTTCCATTCATTTGTTTACTAGAAAATATTTCTTGAGTACCTAGCAGCCATTATTCATATGGAAGAGATACAGCAGTCAATGAAACAAAAATATCTACTTTGTTCAAATTTATAGTCTAGAGTATATAGTATGGTATATTAGAGGGTATATGGAGGAAAATAAACAAAGGAAGGAGCTTGAGATACTAGTGGAGCAATCAATTTTAAATAAATAGAGAGAAAACAAGACTGAAAATGAGGTGAACAAAAGTTTGAGTGAAACAAGGAGCCAGGCTTCAGGCAACTAGAGAAAAGTGTACAAAGTGATGGAGCAGCAGTGACATAATCTTGAGAAAAGAGAATGCCTGGCACATTTGAGGAACAGCAAGGAGGCCAGTGTGACTAGTGTGGAGTAAGACCATGAGATAGTGAGCTATGTGATGTTAGAAAGTTAGAATAGACACACGGGTCTATTTGGCAGAGATTTACACTTAAGCATTAGTGAAAAGGGTTTAAATAGATGCGAAAGACTACTGACATCATCTAACTCTTTGAGGAAGTAAGATTTAAACATATGAATTCCTGAAAAGCATTAGCTAGGCAATCACTTCAGTTTAGTCTCTCAGTTGTGTCCGACTTTTTGTGACACCGTGGATCACAGCACGCCAGGCCTCCCTGTCCATCATGAACTCTCAGAGATTACTCAAACTCATGTCCATTGAGTTGGTGATGGTATCCAGCCATCTCATCCTCTGTTGTCCCCTTCTCCTCTCCCCTTCAATATTTCCCAGCATCAGGGTCTTTTCAAATGAGTCAGCTCTTTGCATCAGGTGGCCAAAGTATTGGAGTTTCAGCTTCAACATCAGTCCTTTCAATGAATATTCAGGACTGATTTTCTTTAGGATGGATTGGTTGGATCTCCTTGCAGTCCAAGGGACTCTCAAGAGTCTTCTCCAACACCACAGTTCAAAAGCATCAATTCTTCGGCACTCAGTTTTCTTTATAGTCCAACTCTCACATCCATACATGACTACTTGAAAAACTGTAGCCTTGACTAGATGTACCTTTGTTGGCAAAGTAATGTCTCTGCTTTTTAATATGCTGTCTAGGTTGGTGATAACTTTTCTTTCAAGGAGTAAGCATCTTTTTATTTCATGGCTACAGTCACCATCTGCAGTAATTTTCGAGACCAAAAAATTAAATTCTGCCACTGTTTCTCCATCTTTTTGCCATGAAGTGATGGGACGAGATGCCATGATTCTTGTTTTCTGAATGTTGAGCTTTAAGCCAACTTTTTCACTCTCTTCTTTTACTTTCATCAAGAGGCTCTTTAGTTCTTCTCCCCTTTCTGCCATAATGGTGGTGTCATCTGCATATCTGAGGTTATTGAGATTTCTCCTGGCAATTTTCATTCCAACTTATGCTTCATCTAGGCCAGCATTTCTCATGATGTACTCTGCATATAAGTTAAATAAGCAAGGTGACAATATAGAGTCTTCACGTATTCCTTTCCCTATTTGGAACCAGTCTGTTGTTCCATGTCCAGTTCTAACTGTTGCTTCCTGACCTGCATACAGGTTTCTCAAGAGGAAGGTCAGGTGGTCTGGTATGCCCAACTTTTTCAGGATTTTCCACAGTTTATTGTGATCCACACAGTCAAAGGCTTTGGCATAGTCAATAAAGCAGAAATAGATGTTTTTCTGGAATTCTCTTGCTTTTTCGATGATCCAGAAGATGTTGGCAATTTGATCTCTGGTTCCTCTGCCTTTTTTAAACTCAGCTTGAACATCTGGTAGTTCATGGTTCATATACTGTTGAAGCCTGGTTTGGGGAATTTTGAACATTACTTTGCTAGCATGTGAGATGAGTGCAATTGTGCAGTACTTGGAGCATTCTTTGGCATTGCCTTTCTTTGGGACTGGAATGAAAACTGACCTTTTCCAGTCCTGTGGCCACTGCTGAGTTTTCCACATTTGCTGGCATATTGAGTACAGCACTTTCATAGCATCATCTTTTGGATTTGAAATAGCTCAACTGAAATTCCATCACCTCCACTAGCTTTGTTCGTAGTGATGCTTCCTAAGGCCCTCTTGACTTCACATTCCAGGATGTCTGGCTCTAGGTGGGTGATCACACCATCATGATTATCTGGGTCGTGAAGATATTTTTCATATAGTCGTTCTGTGTATCCTTGTCACCTGTTCTTAATATCTTCAGCTTCTTCTAAGTCTATATCATTTCTGTCCTTTATCAAGCTCATCTTTGCATGAAATGTTTCCTTGGTATCTCTAATTTTCTTGAAGAGATCTCTAGTCTTTCCCATTCTATTGTTTTCCTCTATTTCTTTGCACTGATCACTGAGGGAGGCTTTCTTTTCTCTCCTTGCTATTCTTTGAAACTCTGCATTCAGATGGCTATATCTTTCCTTTTCCTTTTTGCTTTTTGCTTCTCTTCTTTTCTTAGCTATTTGTAAGGTCTCCTCAGATAGCCATTTTGCTTTTTTTTGCATTTGTTTTTCTTGGGGATGGTCTTGCTCTCTGTCTCTTGTACAATGTCATGAACCTCTCTCCATAGTTCATAAGGCATCTGCCTGTCAGATCAAATCCCTTAAATCTATTTTTCACTTCAACTATATAATCATTAGGGATTTGATTTAGGCAAGTAGCTAGGCAATGGAGAGGGTAAAATCACCCCAGGTAGATGGAAGACCATAGATGAAAACTAAATTTTTCCCTTTAAAGGAAAGGTCATTTCTCATGATTTCTCTCCACTTCAGTTCAGCAGGGTGAAGTACATGATAAGATATGAAGGTCTTTCAGCATTTTTTTTTTTTTCGTTGCTCCTTGGTTTAGCAATCCAGCATTAATTTCCTAATGACAGCATTAAGACAAACTTCTAATTAAATGGAGAGTGCTTTTAAAAATAGAATTAGGCAAACATTCTAAAATCCTAGGCTTTATTACTTGGATTGACACAAAACAGAGATTTTTTTTTTCAATAAAATTTTGGCAAGCCCCAAAATATGACTAATTCCAAACTTCTAACAGTCAAAGCAGCATGAGGACTTCTAATGACTAAGCTGTAAGCTGTATATAGAACATCCACATATAGGCCAATACACAGACATGTATTTTCTATTTTGTTCTGTTTTTAATTTTCAAAAGTTTTAGTTTGCAGTCTTAATGGTTTCAAATTGAAAACAACAACAACAAAAACAAATAACTTAATGATGAAATATTTTTTCATTTTCAAATAAACTGCCTAAAGCTTCAAAAATAACTGTTGAATGGATGATAAAATAATCTATTTCAAAACTCTAGAGGAACTTCCAGTATAGTCACATGCTAATAGTCTAATTCTAATAAAAGCATTTTTTGTTTCTTAAGTATCAATACTCTACATTTTAGAAAGGTCTTTTATATACACTCAGTGGCATAGACACATCAGTATTTCATGGAAGCTGATTTTAAGTCAGTATAAAATCACACAGAGATGAAACAAATCCAAAATGAGTCTGCCAAGCAGATTAAATTCCACTAAGGATGGAAAATGCCATAAGATCATACTGAATATTGATTTGTACTTCATTCTTTGATTTTCATTTTTACTGAAAAGTCTGTGACTTAGATGTACATAAATATTTTATTTACTATTTATAAGAGAGCAAGAATATTGCAGCAAATTCCCAATTATGTTGTTTGTACTGAGGAAGGAACTTTTGGATTTTTGGATTTTGTTTGGTTGGTTTTTAAATAGACTTTATTTTTTAGAGAAGTTTTAGGTTCACAGTAAAACTGAGCAGAAGATACAGAGATTTCCTATATACCCTCCTATCTGCCATGCATCCATAGAATCCCCTCTGATCAACATCCCTCAGCAGAGTGCTTCATGAGTTACAATCCATGAACCTACACTGACACATCACTATCACTCAGAGATCATAGTTTATATTAAGGTTCATTCTTGTTATGCATTCTGAGTTTGGACAAATGCACAGTAATATGGACCTATTATTACAGTGCTATATAGAGGAGATTCACTGCCCTAAAAGCCCTGTGTGCCCTGCCTATCCAACCCTCCCTCCCTGCTAAATTCTAGCAACCATGGACCTTTTTCCTGTCTCCATAGTGTTGCTTTTTCCAGAATGTCATTTGATTGGAATCATATGGTATGTAGCCTTTTTGTACTGAATTCTTTCACTTAGTAACATGCATTTAAGTTTTCCCCATGTCTCATTCTGGCTTGATAGCTCATCTCTCTTCAGTGCCACATAATATTCCATTATCTGATGTAACTAAGCTTATTTATTCACTCAGGTAGTGAAGGACAACTGAGTTGCTTCCAAGTTCTAGCAATTTTGAATAAAGCTGACATAAATATTGGTGTGCAGATTTTTGTGTGGACATAAGTTTTCAGTCCTTTAGGTAAATAGCAAGGCATGTGATTGGTGAATTGTATGAAAAGAGTATGTTTAATTTTCTAAGAAAGTATGAGGCAGGAAGTTTTAATTTTCTTTTTTAAACTGCAAATGTTGCTAAGCTTCTTAGAGATATATTTTTAATCTTATGCTTTATTTAGATATATTAGAAGTAACAATGAAAAGTGTTTTACACAGTGCTCATGTATGAAATAAAAATAAGCTTAAACAGGCAAATTTGTGTTACTTCATAATATTTCAGTAGTCACTAAATTTATATTTTATGTGTTATGTACATATATATGTACATGAAAAATCTATATGCATATTTTCATATATGGGGGATATGTATATGTATATCTACAAACACACATCCATCATATATATATATTTGCTTTCTAGAATACCTAAGCAACTATTAAGTTGGAAGGAGGGTAGATTCTAAAGTTGTGTGTGTACTCAGCCATGTCCCACACTTTGTGACCCCATGGACTGTGGCCTGCCAGCCTCCCTGTCCCTGGGGTTTCCCAGCCAAGAATACTGGAGTGGGTTGCCATTTACTCCTCTAGGGAAGCTTCATGACCCAGGGATTGAACCCACAACTCCTGTGTCTCCTGCATTGCAGGTGTAGTTTTTACTACTAAGTCATCATGGAAGCCCTAGATTCCGAAGCCACGAGTGCATAATTTTCATTGCATGCATTTCTTAGTATTTGAAATTTTTTACTCTTTTATTCTGAGCGACTTCACTTTCACTTTTCATTTTCATGCATAGGAGAAGGAAATGGCAACCCACTCCAGTGTTCTTGCCTGGAGAATCCCAGGGACGGGGGAGCCTGGTGGGCTGCGGTCTCTGGAGTCGCACAGAGTCAGACACGACTGAAGGGACTTAGCAGCAGCAGCGGCATAGCCTGATATATATTTTACATATTACTTTGAAACATAATAATGTAATACTTTTAAAGGAACTATCATTTATATATATATAAATATACACACATATATATTTTAAAAGCCAAAGACTGTATATTATGGGAGCTGAAGGGACCTTACCTAAATTCCTGGATGATCCTTTACAACAATCTCATATTTAACTTCACAAACAAGACAGAGAAGATTGACAGAGAGTCAATAACAGAGTAGAAATTAAGGTTTGCCTCTCCTTTCTCCATACTTTCTGGAGGCAATGAAACTTGGTTAGGGAAGCATTTCCCTTCCTTTTGCTCAGTGACAGAATGTTGTAGTGAGGGAGTTTGGTATACCTATATGTCTTTCTGAAATCTATTCATTTACTAGCTGCATGTCCTTTGGTACCTAATTACTCTCAGTATCAATTTCTTTACACATAAAGTCTAGATAAAAACACTAATTACTGCTATAATTAAACAAAGTAATGTAGATAAAGCACCTGGAATACAGTAGTATTTAATAAGTGTATTTTATCCTGTATTAATATAATAAAATACCATTTATGACATTAGAACACCCTTAAAATAGATGTACTATGTCTTTTTGTCATCAGGACATCCTTACCTCTAGGACTTCTATCTCTACATCTTTCTTTCTGATTTTTTTCTCCAGTAAAATAATACAGTGAGATTGTCATTTTTGGAGACTTGGTTTAGGCACATGCACACATGAAGTTATATGAAATTTCTTCCAGAGATTTAAGGGAAAGATACACTAGAAAGCAGGATATTGCCACAAGATGTCCTGAACCTGGCTCGTTCTCTTTCTCTTCTTGCCCCTGGAATATGCGTAATCACAGCAGTGTCAGTAGTTTGATTCATAAGATGAGACATCAGGATGACTCTCATATTTACTTTAGCACCTTTTCTGGAAGGTCTGCTTGTTCTTTATTCTGTTGATGCATTTACTGCTTGTTGTATAACATTGCATATTTTAATGTCTATCCTGTGTCCTAGAGATTTTAGGAGTCACATCCCAAGTTCTATCACTTTGTTATTATATGAAAAATGCCTACATTTTACTGGTATCTGTGTGTGAATAAAACTGAAATTGACTAATAATTCTCATACCAAATGCTGTGCACTCAGTCTTGTGCACTGTTTCAGTAAAATTGAATTATTTTTAATAATTAAAAACATGGAGATTTCACATGAAAAATGAAGAAGCCACAACCACACAAAGCAACAATGACCCAAAGCCAGAGGCAGCTGCCCTTCTGGAAAAAGCATATGCTGTGCTGTTCACTGTTACTCCACCCGGTCCTTTCACTCATTTATGCTACTTCCTGGTGGGGGCCAAGCATTTGAGTTTATGATCATTGACGTAGACAATTTAGTCAATTCAGTATAGAGAACATTTTGCTTAATTAGGTTTGTAAAATTGCTTAATGGTTTTTGAGAACTACATAAAAATACTCAGTACCCAAAGAGTGAAGATAAGTAAGTTCATAAATCTAGGTGTATTTTCAGAAAGCTTAGTTTCAAAGCCATGTGGTACTTAGGATATTCCCTACATAGCTCATATTCACTTTAGCAGATGGAGGTTCCCAAACCCAAAGTAACTTCCAGCAACAAGATTGTGTAACTGCTGTGAGAGCATCATCTTCATTATCTCAATCTAGTATGGTTAATCATTGTTACAGTACATTTATGAAGAAAGAGTTAAAGTTGCTTTGAATTGGTATAGCTAGGGAACAGAGAAAAGAGATTAGTAAAAAAGATTACCTAACTGATAAAGGAATTGAAGTATTGTCTTTATCCCATATATTTCACCACTTTCAAGACTGTCTGTACTATTTAAATTGAAAAGAAGCTCTTTGAATGTACAATAGTTGCCTTTATATTAAACAAAAACAACCTCATTTTTAATTCCCTAATATTGATCTTTTTATTGTTATTCAGTTTTTATTTACTTTTAACTTTGAAAGTTTACTGATGGAGACCTTGGATTTGTGTTTTATGAAGCAGCAGCTATATTTTAGTTTTGACAGTAGTAATCCATAAAAGATTATAAATTAACTATAAATTATTAATTATAAATTAACTATAAGCTCCACAGTAGGCTTCATGATAAGCAACTAATCAGTCATTATTATGTCTTAAACTTTGTAACCTGAAATTTGTGCTAATAAAATATGCTATCTATACTTCATAAATTTAATTAAAATATTATGTGTTGTGCATATACAAATGTGCATGTACATACACACATACATAAAAACTTTCATATTATTATATGCAGAATAAAACTTGATTGGAATGACCTGTACCTTAATTTGAAGATTGTTTATGTATTGGATATTTAATTTTTCCTAGCAGAGTCATGGAATTGCTGATGTTTATTTAATAATTCTTCTATTAACCATAGTATAATTGTATTATTTTTATTTTATTGGTTCTAATATTTCTTTTTAAGGCTTCTCAGGTGGCACAGTGGTAAAGAATCCACCTGCCATAGCAGGACACTCAAAAAATGCTGGTTCAATTCCTGGGTCAGGAAGATCCTCTGAAGTAGAAAATGGTAACCCACTCCAGGATTCTTGCCTGGAAAATTCCATGGAAATAGGAGTCTGGCAGGATACAGTGCAGAGTGGGGCAAAGAGTCTGACATGACAGCGATTAAACACACATTTCGTTTTAAACCTATTCATAGGGATTGAAGTGCTATTGCATATGATCTACGATTTCCTATGAGTGCTTTAAAACTGTTTATAAAATGTATGTTGAAAATCATAGCTATTAGATGTTTAAAATCTATTTTAAAACTCAGCTCTTAAGCTGATTCCTTGGTATAACAGCTGATATTTTTGTGTTTTTTTGAGTAACTGTTGAAATCTATACAGAATAATAATTTTCTTTTCTTCTTTTAAACATTCATATTGATTGCTACCTTTTCTCCTCCATTTGTATGAACTATTTTAGTAGTTAATGCTATTTCAGATAGTCTTTGTTGTTCAGTCACTCAGACATGTCCAACTCTTTGTGAGCCTATGGACTGCAAAATGCCAGGCTTCGCTGTCCTTCACTATCTCGCTGAGCTTGCTCAAACTCATGTCCATTGAATCAGTGATGCCATACAACCATCTCGCCCTCTGTTGTCCTCTTCTCTTCTTGCTTTCAATCTTTCCCAGCCATCAGGGTCTTTTCCAATCAGTCAGCTCTTCGTATCAGGTGGCCAAAATATTGGAGCTTCAGCATCAGTCCTTCCAATGAATATTCAGGGTTGATTTCTTCTAGGATTGACTGGTTTGATATCTTGCAGTTCAAGGGACTTTCAAGAATCTTCTCCAACAGCACATTTCAAAAACATCAGTTCTTTGGCACTCACTCAGACTTCTTTATGGTCCAACTCTCATACCCATACATGGAAAAACCATAGCATTGACTATACAGACCTTTGCTGGTAAAGTAATGTCTCTGCTTTTTAATACACTGTTTGGGTTTGTCATGGCTTTTCTTCCAAGGAGTAAGCATCTTTTAATTTCATGGCTGCAGTCACCATGAACAGTGATATTGGAGCCAAAAAAATAAAGCCTGTCACTGTTTCCATTGTTTCCCCATCTATTTGCCATGAAGTGATGGGACTCGTTGCCATGATATTAGTTTCTTGAATGTTGACTTTTAAGCCAGCCTTTTCACTTTCCTCTTTAAACTTCATTTTAGTTGCTCTTCTCTTTCTGTCATTTAGGTGGTATCATCTGCATACCTGAGGATATTGATATTTCTCCCAGCAATATTTATTCCAGCTTGTTCTTCATCCAGCTGGACATTTTGCATGATGCACTCTGCATAGAAGTTAAATAAACAGGGTGACAATATACAGCCTTGACATATTCCTTTCCGAATTTTGAACCAGTCCATTGTTCCATATTTGGTTCTGTTGCTTCTTGACCTGCAAACAAGTTTTTCAGGAGGCAGGTAAGGTGCTGTTTTATTCATATCTCTTTAAGAATTTTCTAGTTTGTTGTGATCCACAAAGTCTAAGCCTTTAGCATAGTCAATTAAGCAGATTTTTCTGGAGCTCTCTTCCTTTTCTATGATCCTGCAGATATGGTAATTTGATCTCTGCTTCCTCTGTCTTTCTAAATCCAGTTTGTACATCTGGAAGTTCTCAGTTCACATACTATTAAAGTCTAGCTTGGAGAATTTTGACAATTACCTTGCTAGAATGTGAAATAAGTGTATTTGTGTGGTAGTTTATACATTCTCTGGCATTGCTCTTCTTTGGAACTGGCATGAAAACTGAACTTTTCCAGTCTTGTGGCCACTGCTGAGTTTCCCAAAGTTGCAGGCATACTGACTGCAACATTCTAACAGCATCACCTTTTATGATTTGAAATGGCTCAGCTGGAATTCCATCACCTCCATTAGCTTTGTCTGTAGTGATGCTTCCTAATGCCCATTTGACTTCACAGTGTAGGATAACTGGCTCTAGGTGAGTGATCATCATGGTTACCCAAGTCTTTAAGGTCTTTTTTTGTATAGTTCTTCTGTGTGTTTTTGCCACTTCTTAATATCTTCTGCTTCTCTTAGGTCCATACCATTTCTGTCTTTATTGTGTCCATCATTGAATGAAATCTTCTCTTGGTAGCTCTAATTTTTTGAAGAGATCTCTAGGCTTTCACATTCTATTGTTTTCTCCATTTCTTTGCACTGTTCTATTTTAAATGCTATTTCAAACAGTAGTAGTAGTATAAAATCTTTGTCTTATTTCTGTGCCACTTTAAATTATTTGTAATTTTATTCAACATAAAGTGTATTTTTTAAATAGCTATACTTGGTGAATTTTATTAAATTTATTTTTAGAAGGGTTGGTTAGAAATATCATTTGTAAAAAGTTAAAATATTTTCAGGTGGTTGGTTTTTTCTCTTGATACCTTTAATAATAATTATAAATTACCACATTACAATTACAAAAAACAATCTATGCATATCCTGCTAGCTGAAATGGTTGAGTTTAATAGCCTAAAATAGATACTATTTTTGGAAATTGCTTAGGGATATTTAAAAAGCAGCTATTCTCTCTGGAAGGATTTAGAATTTGATTCAAAAACAAATTTTTATCTGAATAATTCAGATCAGTAACTTATTACAAATTTAGAAATTAACTTATTTATCCAGAGGGAGGACATGTGATAAAATCTCCTACCACAGAATTTATGCTAATTTTGTTACATTTGTAAGGTTACTTGTTAGCTGATCACTGTCATTCTGTCAATTCTTTACTTGGCTTGTGAAAGTTTATGGAGTTTTAGATTATATGCTCTATGAAAAAATCAAATGATATTACTTTTTAATGAGTTTTGCATTTATTTTTATTTTTCTTGTGACAGTACTGGAGATAACCAAATATCTTTCATTTGCATTTCTCTAGCATAAATTTTCTATATTTTATACTTAATCTTTAGCATCCAATTTATTCTAAGTGGGTAGATAATATGTGGATTTGTTTCACATATTTGGTGAGGCTTTATTTGTTTCATAATTTATGATGCTTTGTCTTTCAATGCTGATTTTATTCCTTTTACATATTTCATAAAAACTGATGTTATTAGCTCACATTTGTTATCATATAATTTATATGTCTGTTTTTACATATAGTTTACATTTTACTTGGTATGCTTTAAGTTTCTTATCTTACTAAGCATGCTAGTAATAGTACCCAACATAGTTTATCCTAAATTTTTTATTAATAGTGTTACAACAAAAAGGTATCTTGAGTCGCCATGGCATAAACCAAGATATTAAACAAGAGATTTTTTTCCTTGTTCCTACCTTATTCTCTATTTTTATTAGCATAATGTGAGATTTCCAGATTCATTATTACTGTTTTTATGTTCTTATTGTTGAATTCCTTAGTTTGCAAGTTATTTATTAAATTTTCAGCTCATTTAAAAACTATCATCTAGTGGCAGTGGTTAAAAAAAAAAAATCCCTCCACACTTCTTGATAAGCCATGGTTCCCCATTTTTTTCTCATTTGGCTCAGATCTGCATAATCATAGGTAAACACATAATCAGAGTTAAGGTTGGTTACTTTCTGAATTGTGAAATGAAAATATCTTCTGTCATATTAATAAACAAGCAATATCACAGCTATCAACAATTTCTGGCCTCCAAATGTGAAAGAGGGCTCCCAAAACTGGGATCCAACAGATGCTGCCACCCTCCACAGTGATTGCTGAGGAGTTAGAGGAATGCAAGAATCAAGGTGAACAAGGAAATAGGATTTGGCCCCAGAGAGCTGAGTTCCAAATGAAAGAAATGAATTCAGTGAGTCCAGAGGCTTGCGTTTTCTCATACACAGAATGCTACATTCTTTAACTTAAATCTGATCTTTGATATTCAGACTGCCTGCTTCCATTGTTGAAAACTTGTATACAGGCTCAATTCCCCTCCTGCCTCCTTGGAGCAGTTTTCTCAGAGTTGCTGAGGTGCTGTCTCCTGGTTCAGAACCCTACCCACCGAATAGAATAACTCTACTTTCAGGTTGTGATTATATATTTTAATCGACAGACTCTTTATTACATCATTGTTTGAAGCATAAATGTCTATAACAAGGATTTTTATTTCACATAAATCACTTCAAAACTAAATGCTTTAAATTAACAATTTTTAAGCTCATGATTCTGTGGGGGCATTTCTTTGGTTCTGGGCCATTCTCAGGTAATTTAGGCTGGTCCTGCTCAGTTGGTTAGTCTTAGCTGGCCTTGGTTGCAGGACCTGAAGTTGGTTGACTGGAGGCTGTGGCCAAGTGTGCGATGGGGACCATTGTCTCTCCTCTCCAGAAGGCTAGCTCATACTTCTTAAGGACAGCTGGGTTTCAAGAGAGGATAAGCCCTAAAGCACAATTAATTTTTAAGAGCTTGAATCTTATTTGCTGATGTCTCATTGGAAAGCAGAAAGAGTTAGACTGAGAGGTGTCTCAAAAGTTCTTTAACCAGGAGACGGATGAAGGGATAGGAAAAATTGCTGGCAATTGCTCTCTACCCAAAAGATTTCAGACTCGATTTACTTCCTTTTATTTTACCGTATTTTTATAAACCAAAATATGTTTATCCTTTCTTCCTGCCATTTTTCTTTCTTTATTTCTCCAATTTCTGCTTATAGTCTCTTGAATTTATCTAATTACCTTATCTTGGATGTGTTAATAATTAGTGATGGTGTGTTGTCGAAATTTCCTCACTGTTTACCTAGTTGCTGTTTTAGCACGCTCCTCAGATCTTAAGCTGGAGGGCCTGTGGATATAAATTTGCATTTCCTGTACAACAATTTAACAGAATGACTCTAATAGCAAGGGAATCATAGCTCTGGGCAGTTTCAGCAGAGAAACTTCATTTTTTGCACAGCTTATTCTCTGTGTTAATGAGGTAGTTGCCCTGGAAGCAAGGTTTCTGCATTTAGCTTTACGATTGACCTGGCTTTCTTGCCAGCTACCCTTGTGTCTGTTTTATAGAGAAGCCTAACTTTCTTTTGGGTGCCTTAGGAAAAACCCCAATCACATTCAGCTGATTTTGAATGTTTCTGATAGTCTGCAGGTAGAATAATTCCAATTGTGGGCTCTGTCTGGCCTATTCTCTACTCATGCCTCCAGGTATATGCACTGTAAATTAGGAGAAGTTAGTATGATCCCACCAGGGTATCCTATGCTACCCTGGATGACACACAGCATTCATAGAAAATACAGTTACATATTGATTCTATTTGTCTCCATTCCAGACCTATCTGCAGCGTGCCGGTATATACTGCAATACTTCCTTGGATGAGGTTCTCTGATTTTATATTTTCTTCTCAGGTGATATCATCCATACCCATGGTTTTATCATCTATAGTTAAGTCAGTCATAAATTATTATATACATTCACTATACTCTACAATTGAAGGCCTGGCAATTTGGCCTGTACTCTGCTTTTTAAAAAACTAGCACTGTGTGACTGTTTAGGACTCTACCTGTTCCCCATTCCATCCATACCCTTTTCCCCATATTCATGTGAAAGGGAATGGATAGTTCAAGGCACCAGGGTTTTACTTTTGAATTTCATTTTTATTGCACAAACAGTAGCTTAGAAGTCCACTAAATCCTTGGCACTCACCTCTCCTCTTTGATGCTTCATATGTAACCCATTACTGAGGAATAAATTTTTAGGCAGTAAATGTCTTTAGACCTTGGTTCTTTTTTTTTTTTTTCAATTTCAATGTTTTTCTTCTCAAGTAAGCATTTCACTTCATTAACTGAAAGCTATACTCTTTGTTCCAGTTTCCAGGCATTCAGAAGAATGTCCCTCTGGTCTGGTAAGTCATAAAACTTTCAGGCCCAGGACAGGACAAACATTAACTGCTGCCTAGCTTATCAAGAAGAATACCAGGTGGACCATTAACTCTTAGCCCACACATCTGGTCCCTAAATAATGGCCTAGGGTCTTGTATGGGTCACAGGAAGGGTCACAGGATGGCAACTCAATGTCTGAGAAAACTTAAAAACTGGGGATCAAAAATGCCATCAAGATACCAAATTAGATACTGTAATCTTCAAACTGATTGGTCAAAAATGGTCATGAGCCAACCAAAAGTGTAAAAATCAATACTCGTAAAGATATAAACTGCTGTAATTCCTACGTTTTGGGGTGCATTTCACCCCCTCTCAGTGCCTATGCCGAAAGCATTGCATCTTCTCTTTCTCTCTGGAATGATCTCTTTTTGCCTGCTACTGTGAATGTCTGAGTGTTCATGAAGTTCAGTCTTCGTCTCTGTAAATAAGAACTTGGATTCTCATTTCATCACAATATTCTGTGGATCTTTATGTGCTAAGCATTTAATAAATTTCTCCAGGTTTCCTCATGTTCATAACTCTAACACCAATAAGTGTTCTAATCCCTTTGATATTTCAATAGTTTCCTAGCTTCTTTCCTTGAACACTATGTTTAACCTTCCATTTGTACTTGTTCCCTTCAGGTTTATTCTCAACACTTTAACTGCAGGGATCCTAGAAGAGAGAAGCCAGATTATGTTAGTCCTCTGCTTACAATTCTCCAATACTCCACAAAGCATGTAGAGTAAAACATCACCAGTGACAGGAATGCACATGACCGACTCCAAGTTACTTTTCTGAAAGCATCATCTATTGCTTCTGTCTTGTTCCCTAGGCTCCAACCACACTGTCCTCTTTGCTGTCCCTTGAGCACACCAGTCATGCTCCTGTCTCACAGTTTTAACACATTCTTCCCACCTGGTTGGAATTCTCAATCAGACAGTGATAGTTTTAAAACATGCAGAGTAAGTACGTGCCAAGTGGTCAGGTGTTCACTTGTAGGAAGGATATTGAATATTCATAGGACCTCTTACCTGGCCATCTCCAGGCTTTATAGAGCCATTTCTTTTCAGTTAAGACTTCACTAGCCACTTTCTTAAACTACAAATCTCCCAACACCATAATTCTTTTCCTCTTTCCCCCATTATATTTTAGCTTTTTCTGACAAATTTTACTGGGAAGGTTGGTGTTTCTCTGCCTTGTTCACAGTTCACAGTCATCTACAACTGTTCTTGGAATATGTATGTGGCTCAGTGAATATTTCTTTGAATTCAGTTTGATGGAATGAAAGAATAATAGAAAGTAAATGAGAAATAGTAAAGTATAAATTTAATTTGGACCCGAATAGATGTAGTTTTAAATTCCAAGCCTATTACTTTGAGGTTGCACATAAATGATGACCTAGGGTTTAGTTTCCCTAGGAAAATAATTATAATACTTTTTAACAAGATCATTGTGATGACTAAATGATGCTATGTTATAATATCCTTACCATAGCTCCAAGGAGTTAGTAAGTGGTCAAAATTGTCAGCATTTTAATCTACTCCATGATCTGAATGTAAATATGCTAGACTAATTTTTGTGTCTACTATCATGTTTTGTTAAATCTACTAAATTGAAAAATGTGGTCATTTTCTAAAACACATCAGCTTTTTAAAATTGTACAATACCAAACAATTTTTCTCAAATTATGAAATATATAATTTCTTTTCCTATCAATATATTTTTAAGTAACAATATCTCTTGTTTTATTGAAGCTCTTAGCCTACAAAATATGAGTGATGTGTTCCTTCATGTAATTCTGTCAAGTTTTCTTGTGGTCAACTTTTAACTTTCTTTGAGCTTACTTCAATAGAATTTCATTATATAAATTTCAAGTTCTCTTGCAAGTAATATTATGTTTCTTTGACTACCAGAAATCAATGTTCTAGAATTTTTAAAAAATTGCTAGGTATATATATATAAGGATGAAGAAAGAAAAAATAAATATTAATACTTAAATATTAAGTATTCATTTGTTTCAATATAAGTATTGATTATTTAATTTATATTATTTAAATTCTAGATGATGCAAAATACAGCTTTTCAAACACCAGAAAAAAAAAAAGTCATTTGTGCAGTAACATTCTCATATTTGCACAAAGGACATATATAACACATATATAATTTTCATTATGTGAAAAACTGTACTAGTCTACTACCATAACAAATGCAAAATTCATGTAATATATCACTCTTAATGGACAGGTTTTCCTTAGCCAATTTTTTTTCTATTCTCAATCTTCAATATGAAATTAAAACTGATATGTTCTTAATAATGGCCATTAATACAGAGAAAAATAAATACATGAACAAAGATAGACATTAAAATCATATTTTAGAAGATATTTTTCTAGAATATAATAGTTTGCATTTGATCTTTAAAATAACATCTCAACAATGAGTTATAGATTTCTTTCTTGGCTTTGAGCTGCACACTTGAGTGACCTCTTTTACTCTTCCTTGTACCATAGAAGTTTTGAGGAAGTTTGCTTTGATACATTTTTCTTTGTATATTCTTTTTTTAAAAATAGACCTGAATTTTTCAGTATCTTTTCTTGCTTTTGTAATTTTAAATAATTACCTTTTATTTTCTTTGATTTTTTCTTTACAAAAAGAAACAAATGAGGAAAATATTTTCTGTTCCCTTTTTATATATGCTATTTTCTGAATTGACATTTTATTCTCAGTTAGAACCTGTTATACCTAGTTCAAGATCTTCAGCATCTAGGTTCTGGGACAGGAATGAAGAATGCAAACTGCAAAAGCTAGAACATGGAATGATTCCCAGATGGAAAAAGACATATAAATAAAGGCACATCTTGCAAAAGTTTTGGAAACATTCAGTTCAGTTCAGTGGTTCAGTCACGTCCCACTCTTTGCAACCTCCTGGACTACACAGCACATCAGGCCTCCTTGTCCATTATCAATTCCCAGAGTTTACTCAAACTCATGTCCATTGAGTCGGTGAAGCCATCCAACCATCTCATCCTCTGTCATCCACTTCTCCTCCTGCCTTCAATCTTTCCCAGCATCAGGGTCTTTTCCAATTAGTGGACTCTTCGTATCAGATGGCCAAGGTATTGAAGTTTCAACATCAGTCCTTCCAATGAATATTCAGGACTGATTTCCTTTAGGATGGACCAGTTGGATCTCCTTGCAACCCAAGGGACTCTCAATTGAGAGTTGAGTCTCAAGAAGAAGACTCAAAATTCGAGTGTTCTCCAACACCACAGTTCAAAAGCACCAATTTTTCAGTGCTCAGCTTTCTTTATAGTCCAACTCTCATATCCATATGTGACTACTGGAAAAACCATAGCCTTGACTAGATGGATTTTTGTTAGCAAAGTAATGTCTCTCCTTTTTAATATGCTGTCTAGGTTGGTCATAATTTTTCTTCCAAGGAATAAGCATCTTTTAATTTCATGGCTGCAGTCACCATTTGCAGTGATTTTGGAGCCTCCCAAAATAAAGTCTGCCACTGTTTCCCCATCTATTTGCTATGAAGTGATGGGACCAGATGCCATGATCTTCATTTTCTGAATGTTGAGCTTTAAGCCAATGTTTCACCCTCCTCTTTCACTGTTGTCAAGAAGCTCTTTAGTTCTTCACTTTCTGCCATAAGGGTGGTGTCATCTGCATATCTGAGGTTATTGATATATCTCCCAGCAATCTTCATTCCAACTTGTGCTTCATCCAACCCAGCGTTTCTCATGATGTACTCTGCATAGAAGTTAAATAAGCAGGGTGACAATACATAGCCTTGACGTACTCCTTTCCCGATTTGGAACCGTTCTGTTGTTCCATGTCCAGTTCTAACGGTGGCTTCGTGACCTGTATACAGGTTTCTGAAGAGGCAGGTCAGGTGGTCTGGTATTCCCATCTCTTTAAGAATTTCCCAGTTTGTGGTGATCCACACAGTTGAAGGCTTAGGACACATTAGGGCATTCTTAACAGACCTGTGTTAGTTGTATTGGAGAGAACAAAGATTAGCAGAATTTCTAGGTTAGAACCATACTCGGTTAGAGTTTATAGCAAACAAACAAATTTTTTTTTCCAGAAGCAAGAGTAGAAAAGAATGCATAGATCATGAATAATCCTCTAAAGGTATGAACATACTGCAAACATAGATGTATAAATCCATGGTGTATGGAGGTTAAAGAAGCAGAGCAATGCATAGACCAAGACTCAGATTTTCCTTACAGAAAAAAATAGCAACATATCTGTTTACTAACATATTTATGCAGTTTTCAAGGCATGAATACTGAAGTGGTTTGCCATTCCCTTCTCCAGTGGACCACGTTTTGATGTGAGAGTTGTACCATAAAGAAAGCTGAGCGCCGAAGAATTATTCTGAAGTGTGATGTTGGAGAAGACTCTTGAGAGTGCTTTGGACTGCAAGGAGATCAAACCAGTCCATCCTAAAGGAAATCAATCCTGAATATTCACTGGAAGGACGGATGCTGAAGCTGAAATTCCAATACTTTGGCCATGTGATGAGAAGAATTGACTCATGGGAAAAGACCCTGATGCTGGGAAAGATTGAAGGTAGGAGGAGAAGGGGACAACAGAGGATGTGATGGTTGGAAGGCATCACCAATTCGATGTGCATGAGTTTGAGCAAGCTCCAGGAGTTGATGAAGGACAAGGAATCCTGCCTTGCTGCAGTCCATGGTGTTGCAAAGAGTCAGAAGTGACTGAGCAACTGAACTGAACTGGATATATTTATGCTCAAATATAAATAGAATAAGGGCTTCCCAAGTGGTGCAGTGGTAAAAAGTCTGCCTACTGATGCAGAAGACACAAGAGACACGTTCAGTTCCCTGAAGTAGGAAATGGCAGACCCCTCCAGATCTCTTGCCTAGAAAACCCCATGGACAGAAGAGCCTGGTGGGCTCCAGTTCACGGGGTTTCAAAAGAGTTGGACACAACTTAGTGACTAAACAACATAAAATATAGCTGTTACTGCTTAATTGAGTTTTAAGAAAAGTTGATTAGAGTTCAATTAGCAGCAACCCCGAAGTCTCACTGGCTGATGCTGAAAAAAACTGTTCTTACCCATGATTTGGTGAGCAGCAGGGGTGATGATTAGGTTCTGGTTTTCTCCAACTGTCTGTTCTCCAATGACTTTGCAGCACAAGCGTTCTCACAGCAGATGGCACAAATGCTATAGGCGCAACTGAAGAAAGGTGATGTCTATTGACTGCTCAGCTGGGTACTAGCACTTTGTCTCTTTTTCCCACATTCCATTGGCTAAAGCAAATCTTATGGATGCACTCAACAGCAATATGGTGGGATTATACTTTCAGTTAATGGAGGTAACCAATGATGAGGAAGGAAGAAATAAATGTAAACAAGCTTGGCCATTGTTCACGGTGAAATGGTATTCTATATTACCAATGAGTCAATATTTACATAAAAGCCAAAATCTAAGTACAGTTATTAAGTCCCACTCAGAAAACATATAAATTGTACTTTTCTTTTTTGCTTCTACCACAGAAACTTTCAAGTATGATTTGACTAAGGTATAGTTTCTTTTAGTCTAGTATAAAAGCTTAGATGTAAGAAACAAACTTCTAGCTACTAAGTTTCCATAATTATTACTGTTTTTTAAATCATGAGGACATCTAAAATTAATTAGGTAGGTGGTCATGTAGTCCACCTGCTTGCATGCCAACTTTGATGGTGTACCTTATATCAATGGTTTCCACACTGGTGAGTTAAAAAAAAAAAAAGCTTTAAAATATCTTTATAAACACTTTAAGTTTAATGTATATGTGGTCATCACTTCATTTTTCAATGAAAAATGAAGTAAAAAATCCCATTTTAAAACAAATTGGGATTTCAGAGCTATACATCCTTAAAAAAAAAAAAAAGTTCTGACACAATTTTGTCCTTAAATATAATTAGAACTATTCTTAATAAACAACTTAAGTATTGTGGTTTCTATCCAAACATATTGCCTTTACAATATATGACATCTTACATTATGATTGCAATTTTTGTTCTCTTTTAGATAATTCTCCTCTGAAACTTTAATTATATATTTTCAAAGTTAAATTAAAAATAAAAGAAGACTACTTGAATTTCTCAAATACAAATTTTGTGCATGGATTATTAGACTTTTCTGTTATAAAAATGGCCTCTGGTATTAAAGAATAGATTGAACAATTCCTCAGAGTCAACTTAAAGTTAATTATTTCTGTGGTCTTCTGATATCAAAACACAGTTGAAAAAAAGTAGAACACATATCTACAACATAAGCTAATGTGTTCAACGTCATTGTTGTTCAATCACTAAGTCATGTCTAACTATTTGTGACCCCCATGGGCTGCAGTGCATGAGGTTTCCCTGTCCTTCATTATCTCCTGGAGTTTGCTAAAATTTATCTCCATTGAGTCAGTAATGCTATCTAACCATTTCATCTTCTGTTGCCCCCTTATTCTCCTGCCCCCAATCTTTCCCAGCATCAGGATCTTTTCCAATGAGTCTGCCCTTTGTATCAGGAAGCCAAAGGATTGGAGCTTCATCTTTGGCATCAATTCTTCCAATGAATATTCAGGACTGATTTCCTTTAGGATTAACTGGTTTGATCTTGTAGTCCAAGGGACTCTCAAGAGTCTTCCTAAGTACCGCAGTTTGAAAGGATCAGTTCTTCAGTACTTAGCCTTCTTTATGGTACAAATCTTACATCTGGACCTGACTACTGGAAAAATCATAGCTTTGACTATGTGGACTTTTGTCAGCAAAGTAACGGCTCTGCTTTTGAATATGTTATCTAGGTTTGTCATAGTTTTTTCCCCAAGGAGTAAGCGTCTTTTAATTTCATGGCTGCAATCACCATCCATGGTGATTTTGGAGCCCAAGAAAATAAAATCTGCCACTGTTTCCATTTTTTCCCCATCCATATGAAATGATGGGACCAGATGCCATGGTCTTACTTATTTTTGAATGTGGAGTTTTAAGCCAGCTTTTCACTCTCTTCTTTCAACCTCAACAAAGCTCTTTAGTTCCTCTTCTCTTTCTGCCATTAGAGTGGTCTCATTTGCATATTTGAGGTTGGTGCTATTTCTCCTGGCAATCTTGATTTCAGCTTGGGGTTCATCCAGTCCCATATTTTTCATGATGTACTCTGCATATAAGTTAAATAATCAGGGTGACAATATACAGCTTTGACATACTCCTTTCCCAGTTTTGAACCAGTCCATTGTTCCATGTCTGGTTCTAACTGTTGCTTCTTGACCTGCATACATGTTTCTCAGGAGGAAGGTGAGGTGATTTGGTTTGCTCATCTCTTTAAGAATTTTCCACAGTTTGTTGTGATCCACACAGTCAAAAGCTTTACTCTAGTCAATGAAGCAGAGGTAGATATTTTTCTGGAATTGTTTTGCTTTTTCTATGATTCATTGGATGTTGGCAATTTGATCTTGGGCTCCTCTGCCTTTCTAAATACAGCTTGTACATCTGGAATTTCTTGGTTCATGAATTGTTGAAGCCTAGATTGAAGGATTTTGAGCATTACCATGCAAGCATGTGAAATGGGACAATCATTGATTCTACCAATACAAACTCATATTAAACATTTTATTTATTTGTGTTCTCACTTTCAATGGTTAGTTTGAGAAGGCAAGTAATTTTTGAAAGTTCATTTCTAAAAATAGATATTGGGGTTGGTAAGCTTTTTCTTTACTGTTTTGGCTTCTACAAAGCAGCAGCCAAATTATGGAAACGGGGCTTTTCTATGAAATTTTATAGAAATTTGTGTAAAAAGTTTACAAATATGATGATAGTAATTTTTTTAATATACAGATCAATACTGCTGCTGCTGCTGCTAAGTCATTTCAGTTGTGTCCGACTCTGTGCGACCCCACAGATGGCAGCCCTAGTAAGGATATCAACTGCTCTCTAAGTCACGTCCAAGGAGTGGTGGCTGCGCTGGCACAGGAGGGCTGAGAGGAGCTACTCCACGTTCAAGGTCAGGAGGGGCGGCAGTGAGGAGATACCCCTCGTTCAAGGTAAGGAGCAACAGCTGCGCTTTGCTGGAGCAGCTGTGAAGAGATACTCCACGTTCAAGGTAAGAGAAAAACAAGTAAGATGGTAAATATTGCGAGAGGGCATCAGAGGGCAGACACACTGAAACCATAATCACAGAAAACTAGTCAATCTAATCATATGGACCACAGCCTGGTCTAACTCAATGAAATCAAGCCATGCATTGTGGGGCCACCCAAGACTGGTGGGTCATGGTGGAGAGGTCTGACACAATGTGGTCCACTGGAGAAGGGAATGGCAAACCACTTCAGTATTCTTGCCTTGAGAACCCCATGAACAGTATGAAAAAACAAAATGATAGGATACTGAAGGAGGAACTCCCCAGGTCAGTAGGTGCCCAATATACTACTGGAGATCAGTGGAGAAATAATTCCAGAAAGAATGAAGGGATGGAGCTAAAGCAAAATCAATACTCAGTTGTGGATGTGACTGGTGATAGAAGCAAGGTCCAATGCTGTAAAGAGCAATATTGCATAGGAACCTGGAATGTCAAGTCCATGAATCAAGATAAATTGGAAGTGATCAGACAGGAGATAGCAAGAGTGCACATTGACATTCTAGGAATCAGCAAACTAAAGTGGACTGGAATGGGTGAATTTAACTCAGATGACCATTATATATACTACTGCAGGCAACAGTCCCTTAGAAGATGAAGTAGCCATCATGGTCAACAAAAGAGTCCAAAATGTTGTACTTGGATGCAATCTCAAAAACAACAGAATGATCTCTGTTCGTTTCCAAGGCAAACCATTCAATATCACATTAATCCAAGTCTATGCCCCAACCAGAAATGCTGAAGAAGCTGAAGTTGAATGGTTCTATGAAGACCTACAAGACCTTTTAGAACTAACACCCAGAAAAGATGTCCTTTTCATTATAGGGGACTGAAATGCAAAAGTAGGAAGTCAAGAAACACCTGGAGTAACAGGCAAATTTGGCCTTGGAGTATGGAATGAAGCAGGGCAAAGGCTAACAGAGTTTTGTCAAGAGAATCACTGGTCATAGAAAACACCCTCTTCTAACAACACAAGAGAAAGCTCTACACATTGACATCACCAGATGGTCAACACCAAAATCTTTGCAGCCAAAGATGGAGAAGCTCTATAAAGTCAGCATAAACAAGACCAGGAGCTGACTGTGACTCAGATCACTTTAGACTTAAATTGAAGAAAGTAGGGAAAACCACTAGACCATTCAGTTCAGTTCAGTTGCTGAGTCATCTCTAATTCTTTGAGACCCCATGAATCGCAGAATTCCAGGCCTCCCTGCCCATCACGAACTTCTGGAGTTCACTCAGACTCACATCCATTGAGTCAGTGATGTCATCCAACCATCTCATCCTCTGTCGTCCCCTTCTCCTCCTGTCCCCAACCCCTCCCAGCATCAGAGTCTTTTTCAAGAGTCAACTCTTCACATGAGGTGACCAAAGTACTGGAGTTTCAGCTTTAGCATCACTCCCTCCAAAGAAATTCCAGGGCTGATCTCCTTTAGAATGGACTCCTTGCAGTCCAAGGGACTCTCAAGAGTCTTCTCCAACACCACAGTTCAAAAGTGTCAATTCTTCAGCACTCAGCTTTCTTCACAGTCCAACTCTCACATCCATACATGACTACTGGAAAAACTATAGCCTTGACTAGATGGACCTTTGTTAGCAAAGTAATGTGTCTGCTTTTCAATATGCTGTCTAGGTTGGTCATAACTTTTCTTCCAAGGAGTAAGCGTCTTTTAATTTCATGGCTGCAGTCACCATCTGCAGTGATTTTAGAGTCCCCAAAAATAAAGTCTGACACTGTTTCCACTGTTTCCCCATTTATTTCCCATGAAGTAATGGGACCAGATGCCATGATCTTAGTTTTCTGAATGTTGAGCTTTAAGCCAACATTTTCACTCTCCACTTTCACTTTCATCAAGAGGCTTTTTAGTTCCTCTTCACTTTCTGCCATAGGGTGCTGTTATCTGCATAACTGAGGTTATTGATATTTCTCCCAGCAATCTTGATTCCAGCTTGTGCTTCTTCCAGCCCAGGGTTTCTCATGATGTACTCTGCATATAAGTTAAATAAGCAGGGTGACAATATACCGCCTTGACATAATCCTTTTCCTATTTGGAACCAGTCTGTTGTTCCATGTCCAGTTCTAACTGTTGATTCTTGACCTGCATATAGGTTTCTCAAGAGGCAGGTCACGTGGTCTGGTATTCCCATCTCTTTCCGAATTTTCCACAGTTTATTGTGTTCCACACAGTCAAAGGCTTTGGCACAGTCAATAAAGCAGAAAGATATGTTTTTCTGGAACTTTCTTGTTTTTTCGATGATCCAGCAGGTATGACCTAAATTAAATCCCTTATGATTATACAGTGGAAGTGAGAAATAGATTTAAGGGACTAGATCTGATAGACAGAGCACCTCGTGAACTATGGACGGTGGTTCGTGACATTGTACAGGAGACAGGGATCAAGACCATCCCCATGGAAAAGAAATGCAAAAAGGCAAAATGGTTGTCTGAGGAGGCCTTACAAATAGCTGTGAAAAGAAGAGAAATGAAAAGCAAAGGAGAAAAGGAAAGATATAATCATCTGAATGCAGAGTTCCAACGAATAGCAAGAAGAGATAAGAAAGCCTTCCTCAGCGAACAATGCAAGAAATAGAGGAAAACAACAGAATGGGAAAGACTAGAGATTTCTTCAGGAAAATTAGAGATACCAAGGGAACATTTCATGCAAAGATGGGCTCGATAAAGGACAGAAATGGTATGGACCTAACAGAAGCAGAAGATATTAAGAAGAGGTGGCAAGAATACACAGAAGCACTGTACAAAAAAGATCTTCACTACCAAGATAATCACGATGGTGTGGTCACTCACCTAGAGCCAGACATCCTGGAATGTGAAGTCAAGTGGGCCTTAGAAAGCATCACTATGAACAAAGCTAGTGGAGGTGATGGAATTCCAGTTGAGCTATTTCAAATCCTGAAAGATCTGGCTGTGAAAGTGCTGCACTCAATATGCCAGCAAATTTAGAAAACTCAGCAGTGGCCAGAGGACTGGAAAAGGTCAGTTTTCATTCCAATCCCAAAGAAAGGCAATGCCAAAGATTGCTCAAACTACCGCACAATTGCACTCATCTAACACACTAGTAAAGTAATGCTCAAAATTCTCCAAGCCAGGCTTCAGCCATGCGTGAACTGTGAACTTCCAGATGTTCAAACTGGTTTTAGAAAAGGCAGAGAAACCAGAGATGAAATTGCCAACATCCCCTGTATCATGGAAAAAGCAAGAGAGTTCCAGAAAAAAACATCTATTTCTGCTTTATTGACTATGCCAAAGCTTTTGACTATGCGGATCACAATAAGTTGTTGAAAATTCTGAAAAACATGGGCATACCAGACCACCTGACCTGCCTCTTGAACAGAACATGGAACAACAGACTAGTTCCAAATAGGAAAAGAAGTATGTCAAGGCTGTATATTGTCACCCTGCAGAGCACATCATGAGAAATGCTGGGCTGGAAGAAGCACAAGCTGGAATCAAGATTGCTGGGAGAAATATCAATAACCTCAGATATGCAGAGGACACCACCCTTTTGGCAGAAAGTGAAGAGGAACTAAAAAGCTTCTTGATGAAAGTGAAAGAGCAGAGGGAAAAAGTTGGCTTAAAGCTCAACATTCAGAAAACTAAAATCATGGCATCTGGTCCCATCACTTCCTGGGAAATAGATGGGGAAACAGTGGAAACAGTGGCTGACTTTATTTTTTGGGCTCCAAAATCACTGCAGATGGTGACTGCAGCCATGAAATTAAAAGACGCTTACTCCTTGGAAGAAAAGTTATGACCAACCTAGATAGCATTTTTGAAAGCAGAGACTTTACTTTGCCAGCAAAGGTCCATCTAGTCAATGCTATGTTTTTCCAGTAGTCATGTATGTATGTGAATGTTGGATTGTGAAGAAATCTGAGCGCTGAAGAATTGACACTTTTGAACTGTGGTGTTGGAGAAGACTTTTGTGAGTTTCCTGGACTGCAAGGATATCCAACCAGTCCATTCTAAAGGAGATCAGACCTGGATATTCTTTGGACAAATGATGATAAAGCTGAAACTCCAGTACTTTGGCCACCTCATGCAAAGAGTTGACTCATTGGACAAGACTCTGATGATGGGTGGGATTGGGGGCAGGAGAAGAATGGGACGACAGAGGATGAAATGGCTGGATGGCATCACTGACTCGATGGACATGAGTTTGAGTCAACTCTGGGAATTGGTGATGGCCAGGGAGGCATGGCATGCTGCAATTCATGGGGTCGCAAAGAGTAGAATATGACTGAGCGACTGAACTAACTGAACTGAATATTTTTTAAATAGATCAACCTTTTGGTTTAAAGTTTGTGGCTTAATGTTTACTATTTAATAAAAGATGGTAGGAGTCAATTAAACAGTTCTGTTAGGTATATTTATTTTTTATTACCGAGTATATATTTTACTGGTATTTATTTTTGTAACATCTTTTTGAAAGGTTGAGAAAAGTATTGCTTTTTCTGTCAGGTTTATTTATTTTTGTCTGCTCCCCAAGAAGGATTTAAATATTTTTCATTAGAGCTAAAAAACAAAGTTTGATAATGGTGAAACGTCAAATTTAGCTTGTGTATTTTGAAATGATGTTAATAAAACTTTTTAGAGGTTTAAATTAGAATACAAGAGAACTAAATTGAGTCTCTAAATTGAAGGTTTATTTCAAAAATCAGAGAAGTCTTTGCATTAAATAAATCTAATTTGACAAATATTTACCATGCTTTCCCTATACATTACATTCTTCAGGCACTGGTAGTAAAAGGAAGGATATTTTCTGTCTTACCTTATTTTAATTGATATCTTAAAGTCAGAAGTTAACACCAATATTCAGTGATTCACTGCAGCTTATTGGTACCTGAAATTCTTACAATAAGCCCCTTACATTGTCTTGTCCAAGACCCAATTTAAGTTGGTATCAGGGAAAGTTAACGATTTGCTAATTAAAACCAAATTTAGTTCTTTGGCCCATTTTTTGATTGGGTCGTTTATTTTTCTGGAATTGAGCTGCAGGAGTTGCTTGTATATTTTTGAGATGAGTTGTTTGTCAGTTGCTTCATTTGCTATTATTTTCTCCCATTCGGAAGGCTGTCTTTTCACTTTGCTTATATTTTCCTTTGTTGTGCAGAAGCTTTTAATTTTAATTAGGTCCCACTGGTTTATTTTTGCTTTTATTTCCAGAATTCTGGGAGGTGGATCATAGAGGATCCTGCTGTGGTTTATGTCGGAGAGTGTTTTGCCTATGTTCTCCTCTAGGAGTTTTATAGTTTCTGGTCTTACATTTAGATCTTTAATCCATTTTGAGTTTATCTCAATTCCAGAAAAATAAACGACCCAATCAAAAAATGGGCCAAAGAACTAAATAGACATTTCTCCAAAGAAGACATACGGATGGCTAACAAACACATGAAAAGATGCTCAACATCACTCATTATTAGAGAAATGCAAATCAAAACCACAATGAGGTACCACTTCACACCAGTCAGAATGTCTGCGATCCAAAAATCTGCAAGCAATAAATGCTGGAGAGGGTGTGGAGAGAAGGGAACCCTCCTACACTGTTGGTGGGAATGCAAACTAGTACAGCCACTATGGAGAACAGTGTGGAGATTCCTTAAAAAATTGCAAATAGAACTGCCTTATGACCCAGCAATCCCACTACTGGGCATACACACTGAGGAAACCAGAATTGAAAGAGACACATGTACCCCAATGTTCATCGCAGCATTGTTTATAATAGCCAGGACATGGAAACAACCTAGATGTCCATCAGCAGATGAATGGATAAGAAAGCTGTGGTACTATACACAATGGAGTATTACTCAGCCATTAAAAAGAATACATTTGAATCAGTTCTGATGAGATGGATGAAACTGGAGCCAATTATACAGAGTGAAGTAAGCCAGAAAGAAAAACACCAATACAGTATACTAACACATATATATGGAATTTAGAAAGATGGCAATGATGACCCTGTATGCAGGACAGCAAAAAAGACACAGATGTGTATAACGGACTTTTGGACTCAGTGGGAGAGGGAGAGGGTGAGACGACTTGGGAGAATGGTATTGAAACATGTATAATATCATGTAAGAATCGAATTGCCAGTCTATGCCCGATGCAGGATATGGCACGCTTGGGGCTGGTACGCGGGGATGACCCAGAGAGATGTTGTGGGGAGGGGGTTGGGAGGGGGGTTCAGGTTTGGGAATGCATGTACACCCGTGGTGGATTCATGTCAATGTATGGCAAAGCCAATACAGAATTGTAAAGTAAAATAAAAAATAAATAAATTTTAAAAAAAAACCCCAAATTTATTAAATGCATGTCAGGATGAATGGAGTCAAGGAACAACTTGCAATCCATTTTGCTCTTATTTATGAGGTGGACGGTTGAAAATTCAAGGAGGAAAGAAGGCAGACAGATGATCTTAGTCTAATCTCCTTATGAACATTGTAATAACTGACCCTTTGGCAAATAAATTAATGCGAAACAGTCTTCCTATGACATAAAAGATATGTTATACAATATATAAAAAGATATGTGTGTGGTATATAAATTTATATCCTGTAAACATACTAAATGTAAGATAAACATGATCTAAGATTACTTATGTAGTCTTAGTTTACTTATATAATGCAGTTGGTATCTGTGGATGAAGGAAGCACGGCTCCCTGGAAAATGTCATATATGCTGTATGACTATTTGAATAGAAAAGGGAGGTGGTTTGTAATTGAATCTGGTCTTGACTGTGAGGAGACTCAACATTTTTCTAACTTGAGACCTCAATTTTTACTTCAGTGAGAGTGTATATCTGTTGTAGGTACAAAGGCACCCTAAAAATCCCTATACCTCACCATGCATCACTCATGACCCTTAAGAGCTCATTTACTTGAAATTATTAATAAAGGTTAAGACTGAATAAGATCACGGGTTTGTGTGAGTCTGACTTGACAATTTGATCCTTCATGTTAACTCATGCTTAGCATGTGTTTTGTGGGATTGGAATGACATTTATTTTCTAGTGATGAAGTGTACACAGGAGGGGACTTGTTTCCTTGTCCATTTCTAGCTAAAGTGGAGAATATACAGCTTTTAAGAAAATCTACAGAACATTTCTGATATTTTTCATAATTTTACTCTCTTTTCAGATTTCCTTAGAAAGTTCTCAACTTTGATAATATTTTGGAGCAAAGAGATGTCTACGAAGTAGTAATGGGATCAATTGGCTTGCTTGTTTTCAGTTTAACTAAAATGCACCACAAGGCATTTGGCTTAAAAATTCATTGTCAATTTATATGCTCATTGCAAAATTAATTAGACAGGAGCTTTCTCTAGGGATTTTTGCTCTTGTTTGTTTTCTTGTGCTTATTTCAACTTCAGTCTAAACGTAGGATCTCTGTTGTTGAAAGTGCATATTCATAAGCAGGCTTGGTGAACATGTTCCATACATTCAAGTACTCCTCAGGAATACTGGCATCTGCCTTCCCTTTATTGGTTCTGCAACTTCTCTGGGCTTTCCTCTCATCTGATTCACTTTCACTGTATCTGTTTACATGATTACTGCCTCTTGAAAAGGGAAAACTTCCATTTATTTTGTTTACCTGGATCTCATGTCTGCATTCCAAAATGAGAAATCTAAATGTCTAATATATTTGTAAATTGTTATCAATGATTTAAAATATACAGCATGGTGTAGAAGAAAGATAAATCTTCATGAAAAATAAAATATATGGTATAGAGCACAAGATATGGCATTCACTTAAGAAATAATTGCAACCTACAAATTTCAGGGAGATGTTTTCTTGGATAAATGACACTATAAAATCGTATATAAAAAATTAATCATTGTTATTAAGCTACATACTTCTGAAGAATACAAAAATGCATAATTAAAAAATGATACAAGTGACAGGAATTATAGGTACTTCTTTTAAACCAATGCATCATGAATTGTGATCAAGAGAGGCCATTTATCCAATGTCCTCAAATACTCTATCAACTACCATGAAATAACTAGATAGTAGTTCAAGCTCAAAATTTTCAATGTAACTTTAAAACAATGAGTGACAATTTAAATTGTTACTGGTAAAGTTTTTTTATTTCTCCAAGTTACCCAATACATTTAATTTTGTAGTCAGTACTCTGCAAGATTACTTTCTAATTCTTTCTTTGAGATAAACCAGATGGTGGCATCATTTTCATTCAAAATGTAGCTTTGAACTTTATTATCTAAATATTTTGATTATTTCTGACACAGTGGATTTTGAGTGGTGTTTTCATGCCAATTTCTGTGCCACAAAGTTATCAAATGTCTATTCTAGTTTGGAGATGTGGCTAAGAGAGAAATAAAAAGATGAATGGGGCCTGCCCTTGAAAAACACATTTTTCTACAGGAGGCAATCATGCAAACAAATAATTAAATTTGCAATTTTTATGTTCTTTTCTAGAAATATATAGAAACTACAAAACTGTTACAAATTGCAGTGATTATTTCCATCTATTTCCGTCAGGAAATAAGGTAAAACATGAAGGGCTAGTGACACTTGACTTGGGTTCTAAGGAATGAATATTTACTATGAAAAGGTAAAGGGTATTTTGGACAGTAGAGAAAGTTTGTGTAGCCTTGGTGGGAAGCTATAATGCTAGGTTGTGAGTTTACCTGGCATTGGAGAATGCCAGGGATGGGGAGCCTTGTGGGCTGCCGTCTATGGGGTTGCACAGAGTCAGACACGACTGATGTGACTTAGCAGCAGCAGCAGCAGCAGTGAGTTTACCTATAGAAAAGTATTTTGAAAAATGAATATAAATTGTGAATATAAAATCAAGTGAACAAGGTCAAATAAATGGTCAGAGAATACACACATCAAGGTTGATGAAACAATTTTGGGGGAAAACTGAATCTGGGTAGGTGGCAGAAGTTTGGCTCCCTTGTCCAGTTACACTCTGGTTTAGAGCCTAGGAATAAATCAGGACCAGTTTCTAGACTCTGATAGGACAAAATCCTTAGACTGTGGTTAGTTAGACTGTATGGTTAAGAAATCATCATCCCTCCCCCGGCATGATTAGGATCTGGGAATAGCACTCATGGCCAGCCCCTTGGCTCCAGTCCTGATCTCCTGGCTCAGCATCCATGATTGGAGGAACATCAATGTTCTCATGATGTACTGTTGCAGTCCTTTAATGGACTGGAACCTGGTGATCCAGAGTCGACGATAAGAAAGTGAAAGAGAGAAAGAAGTTAGTATTCCCCGGTTTATGCAGAGAACCAATAAAACCCTGGAACAGGGCTTGCATCACTCACGAAGGCACAGGGAGTTCTCTCGAGGAGGTCTTGAAAGCCCGGGCAGGAGAGTGAGCTCGGTGGGTTTCCGCTCTCCAGAGAATTAGCCGGAGGGAGAGAGAGATAGAGAGAGAGAGAAAGACATGGGGACCCAAGTCTCTGGTGGAGCAAGGGTGCTTTAATGATCTTTCTGTGTGTATACATAAGCTGTTATACAAGGAATTTCTTTTGACAATGATAAAGATAAAAAAACCAAACATACAGCAACCGTTATCAAGGAAACAAGTAATTAGCAAAGGTCATAGGTCAGAAGACAATCCATATCTCAAGAAAGAGGGTTGTGACTAAGCAGTTTTGTCGTAAGGAAAATGTTTACTGAAGGAAATCCACGCATGTGTTTTCATCCCATGACCTCAGTCCTGGGAGCAATATGCCGCTCCACTTGTTCCGTTATCAGGAACTTAGCAACAGAGGATTTATGAGAGACAGAACATAGCACACAGAAATCCTCCGGTTAAATGTTCTCTGACAATGTACATCATGTACATCAACCCTCATGATGTAAGTAGGAGGCTAATTACAAGATTGCAAGCCTGGTCTTGCATGTGCCTACCATGCCAGACTAGTTTCATGGCTCTCCATCTTAGCCACATGTAGAGTTGACTCCCTAAGAACAATGGTTGGCTTTTGTGGACATTTGTAGGAGACCAACTTGCCAAGAATCTACTTTGGACAAGTTAACACACAGATCCTTTAGATCTAAAGTCTGAAGAACACAACCCAGCATATGAGAACTTCCTAATACTTTCATCATTATGTCCTCATTATACCCAGATTGTTTGTGGTGGAGTTGGCATTTAATAAACTCAGGCCTGCTTGATTTTTCAGAACATATGCCAAAATGACCTTAGCATCATTCACTATATATTCATTCATGCTGAGCTTTATCTCCGGTCACTGTGGGAAGAACAAGAAAGAATGTGCTAATATTGTATTTTTTCTGCTGTTTCCTGAAGCAGTAGGACTAAATGTACCAAGAAGCAGAAGAATAGGGTTATTTTTCCTTTCTGTTTATAGCAAATAAATGTAAGAATCAAATACAACAGATTTTCTAAATATGTGTTGACTAAAGGTAATATTCAAAATTAAAATTATCATAAAACATGATGAACATATTTTTGAAATAAAATATATTTATTATAAGTACCACAATTGCTGAACGTTGAATCTGCCTTTCTACTCATTCTTCTGGTTATATAACTTACACACAGAACCCTGTTTTGCTTATGATTGTAGGAATAGGATTAAGTCAGGTGATCAAAGACTTACCCAGTATATTTCTAAGTATGGATGATAGAAAACAATCTTTTTCCAATGCTCTTACAACATAAATTAGGGTTCAGGGAAAGTGTTCCCACAACGATGCAGAGTATCTTTATCATGGTTGGAGAATTAGGTAATATGACAGGAAAGTAAAGACAAAAGGAAAACGGAAGCAGAGTAGAGAAGCCTTGCTTCCAACAGGGATATTGGTTAGTTTCTTATATGCTTTTTTGAGGTATGCTAATCAGTGATCCTCTTAGTGTAGTTGAGGGATTTTTCCCCAATTATAACTCTATTCTTGACCAGTGCAAATATAAGTTTTGGAATTTCTGAGCTAAAATATGAAGAAAAAAATGAAAGCTAAGTGCAGGGGGCATGCAGTGATTATTGAACAAAATTTCAGAAGTTGTAGCTAGGGGGATTATCTGACACTGTTCATGCAATTGTGAGATGTTTTCAGTTCAGAACTACCATGGGAATTATTTCCCCAAATAATCCCCCCAAACATTACATCTAGTCTGTTAATTCAATGTAGGAGATGAGAGTACACAGGATAGACTCCATTTCTGGGCACAGGATATTCAAAGCATTCTGGAGGCTGTGAGTGCTTTTACAGCCTGTATGACTATAAAGAGAGATAGCCAAAAAAGTGGAAATGCATTTTACATAAACTTTGAACTGAGCTTGCAATGTCCTTTGTTATTAAAGGGAATATTGCCAAGTGGAGTGGAGTAGACCAAGATTAACATAAAATAGAAATTGTAAGTGAATCAGAACCTTTGAGTAAAATAGTGGAGTAAAGATGCATGCAGAATTCAGAATAATACTCAAGTTTCTGGGCTTGGTGACTAGTTATATTCTGAGCACAGCAGCTAAGATGAACAAATATATAGAAAGAATGCATATTGTGAACATGATTGTTTCCATTTGTAGTATTTTGAGCAAATTTTGATTATTTTAATAATAAAGCTCAGTCAAATGGAGACAATTGTATGCATGAATCCAAAGATGAACAAAGAATCATGACTGAGCTTTATGATTATCAGAGCATATAGAGATCACAGAAATAATTTAAGTCCTATGAAGCCTTAGGGGAGCATGGAAATTCTGCAACGGCATTGAAAACATAATATACTGAGACCTCTGTATACATTTTAAATGGTTACATTCTCATCATTTTTAAATATTCTTGATTTTCTATTCTTAACTATAATTTTTATCTTAATATGCTCTAAAATATAGTAAATGTAAATACAATACTTCACCTCTATAAACCACTAACTGGGCAAACCACTCCAAGATTCTAAAATGCTTTGTACTTATTACTTGAAATCTGTCTACCTGGTTCTTTGACTAAATCTGAAAAATGGAAACAGAATAACGGCAAAAAAATAAAAAAGACTGAACCCTTATAGGATTCAGTTCAGTTCAGTTCTTTCACTCAGTCGTGTCGACTCTTTTAAGAATTTGGTAAATTTTGATGCAAATATACATATGAATTAGCTGTAAATATGCATATGATCTATATCTATTCAATATCTGGACATATACTATGTATCTCTAATATATCTATGTATACAAACACTAGACAGAGCTAATACATACTGTAATCCTGCTATTGATACTAAATCTTAGACTAAAATATTAAAAAGCAACACAGTCAGGAAGCCACTGATATTTTTTATGTTCTAAGTAATTTTGTATAGCATCCTGATTTTGTTATTGCTGTTCATTGTCTTGACATTCCTTATTCTTATCCCAGATAACACTGACTGTTGCCATTTCGCTTCTGGCTTATTGCAGTCTCCTTCTATTATCCTCCCTAACTTGTTTTTCTTTGGCTTAGCATTTTTCTCTACTTAACTGAGGAAGAAATACCTAAAACATAAATCTGACCACATAGTTATTAAATCTAACTCATTAACAATGTTCCATTCCCTTGAAGAGGGAAAGGGGTGAACGTGTGGTAAGTTACTGCCATGTGGGAGACATACAGAGGAGTCTTGCATGGATTAATGAAACTCCATTGCCTCATTTCACTGAAGTTGTTACTGAAGAACAAATATAAGCAACAGACAAGTATAAAAACAGAAACACAAATAAATAAAATATATTTTACATGTGTTTATAAATTAGATGTTCAGATTACTTCAAAATAAAAAAATATATTCGAAGATCATTCAAAAAGGTGTTAAAGTCACAGGAACTTTGGTAAACTGGGTAAATCTATCTCAGGATAATCATCTGTCCTCTCTCTTTTTTTTTTCCTTCGTCTTAATCTCTTCTCTTTCCTATGGACTTTACACTGTATATTGTTTCTTCTTCCTCTTATATATTTATCTTCCTTTCCTTTCAACAAGATAATTCTTCTTCAAGTTGTTCTTTCTAAAATTTTTTATTTTTTATTTTAAATTTAAATTTATTTAATTGGAGGCTAATTACAATATTGTATTGGTTCTGCCACACATCAACATAAATCTGCCTTGGGTGTACACGTGTTCCCCATCCTGAACCCCCCTCCCATCTCCCTCCCGGTATCATCCCTCTGAGTCATCACAGTGCACCAGCTCCAAGCATCCTGTATCAAACCTGGACTGGCGATTCATTTCTTATATGATATTATACATGTTTCATTCCCCCAAATCATCCCACCCTCTCCCTCTCCCACAGAGTCCAAAAGACTGTTCTATACATCTGTGTCTCTTTTGCTGTCTCGCATACAGGGTTATAGTTACCATCTTTCTAAATTCCATGTATATGTGTTAGTATACTGTATTGGTGTTTTTCTTTCTGGCTTACTTCACTCTGTATAATAAGCTCCAGTTTCATGCACCTCATTATAACTGATTCAAATGTTTATGTACCACAGCTTTCTTATCCATTCATCTGCTGATGGACATCTAGGTTGCTTCCATGTCCTGGCTATTATAAACTGTGCTGCAATGAACATTGGAGTACACATGTCTCTTTCAGTTCTGGTTTCCTAGGTGCGTATGCCCAGCAGTGGGATTACTGGGTCATGAGGCAGTTCTATTTCCAGTTTTTTAAGGAACATCCACACTGTTCTCCATAGTGGCTGTACTAGTTTGCATTTCCACCAATAATGTAAGAGGGTTCCCTTTTCTCCACACCCTCTACAGAATTTATTGCTTGTAGATTTTTGGATCGCAGCCATTCTGACTGGCGTGAAATGGTACCTTACTGTGGTTTTGATTTGCATTTCTCTGATAATGAGTGATGTTGAGCATCTTTTCATGTGTTTGTTAGCCATCTGTATGTCTTTGGAGAAATGTCTGTTCTTTGGCCCATTTTTTGATTGGGTCATTTATTTTTCTGGAATTGAGCTGCAGGAATTTGCTTGTATATTTTTTAAATTAGTTGTCAGTTTCCTTGTTTGCTATTATTTTCTCCCATTCTGAAGGCTGTCTTTTCACCTTGCTTATAGGTTCCTTTGTTGTGCAGAAGCTTTTAATTTTAATTAGGTCCCATTTGTTTATTTTTGCTTTTATTTCCAGTATTCTGGGAGGTGGGTCATAGAGGATCCTGCTGTGATTTATGTCAGAGAGTGTTTTGCCTATGTTCTCCTCTAAGAGTTTTATAGTTTCTGGTCTTACGTTGAGATCTTTAATCCATTTTGAGTTTATTTTTGTGTATGGTGTTAGAAAATGTTCTGGTTTCATTCTTTTACAAGTGGTTGACCAGTTTTCCCAGCACCACTTGTTAAAAAAAAATTGTCTTTTCTCCTTTGTATATTCTTGTCTCCTTTGTCAAAGATAAGGTGTCCCTAGGTGTATGGATTTATCTCTGGGCTTTCTATTTTGTTCCATTGATCTATATTTCTGTCTTTGTGCCAGTACCATACTGTCTTGATGACTGTGGCTTTGTAGTAGAGCCTGAAGTCAGGCAGGTTGATTCCTCCAGTTCCATTCTTTCTCAAGATTGTTTTGGCTATTCGAGGTATTTTGTATTTCTATACAAATTGTGAAATCATTTGTTCTAGCTCTGTGAAAAATACCGTTGGTAGCTTGATAGGGATTGCGTTGAATCTATAGATTGCTTTGGGTAGTATACTCATTTTCAGTATATTGATTCTTCCAATCCATGAACATGGTATATTTCTCCATCTAAATCGTAGATAGATAGATGGACAGATAGATCAATCTACTTAACCTTTCATGATCTTGAAACTACTGCAGTCTCTCTCCTTTTCACAACTACAAATCCATAATTAATGCTCATTAGATCTTTAAGCCACTCCCTTCTAGATTACACTGTAACATGCTTCTGAAAATAGGAAATCTCACTAACTTTTGCACAGGTCTCTGTTTACAACCCCAGTGGCTATTTTGACTTTCTCATCTTACTTAGCTTCTCAAAAGCCCTCAAACCTGAGCAGTTCAGTTCAGTTCAATCACTCAGTCATGTCCAACTCTTTGCGACCCCATGGACTGCAGCATGCCAGGTCTCTCTGTCCATCACCAACTCCTGGAGTTTACCCAAACTCATGTCCATTGAGTTGGTGGAGCCATCCAGCCATCTCATCCTCTATCATCCCTTTCTCCTCCTGCCTTCAATCTTTCTCAGCATCAGAGTCTTTTCAAATGAGTCAACTCTTCACATCAGGTGGCCAAAGTATTGGAATTTCAGCTTCAACATCATTCCTTCCAGTGACACACAGGACTGATCTCTTTAGGATGAACTGGATGGATTTCCTTGCAGTTCAAGGGACTTAAGTCTTCTTAAGACTCTAAAGAAGACAATCTTCTCCAACACCACAGTTCAAAAGCATCAATTCTTTGGTGCTCAGCTTTCTCTGTAGTCCAACTCTCACATCCATACATGACTACTGGAAAAAGTATAGCCTTGACTAGATGGACCTTTGTTGGCAAAGTAATGTCCCTGCTTTTTATTATGCTGTCTAGGTTGGTCATAACTTTCCTTCCAGGGAGTAAGAGTCTTTTAATTTCATGGCTGCAGTCACCATCTGCAGTGATTTTGGAGCCCCCCAAAATAAAGTCTGCCACTGTTTCCCCATCTATTTGCCATGAAGTGATGGGGCCAGATGGCATGATCTTAGTTTCCTGAATGTTGAGCTTTAAGCCAACTTTTTTTACTCTCCTCTTTCACTTTTATGAAGCTCTTCACTTTCATGAAGAGCTTCACCCCCTATAAGGGTCGTGTCAACCTGTTCACAAATCCCTGTATTTTGAAGATTTCTCTTCTTGGATTTATGATGTAGACTATTCCTGGCCTTCATAACTATTTTACTTCTATTGAAAGATGACATTCTGCAGGTTTCAGCCTAGCTTGTTATTCTTCATCTAATCTTTTTATTTACAATTCTCTATGAATAAAAACTGAAGTTTAATTTAGATCAGTTCAGCTCCACAAAATATTCCATTATCTATATCTGTACTGGCCAAAATAGTAGCAAGTAGATACGTGTGGTTATTGAGCACTTGAAATGGGGTGAAACTGAATTTTTTCATTTTATTTAAATAGCTTAATGGCTACTGATTGGATCATATTTGGTGTTATTTCTTTGAATCACTTAAAACCACCTATTACTAATGAAGCAAGATTGAATTAATCTTCTTTCTATCCAAATCTACATTTCTTCCATACTCTGCCATTTATCTGGTTATATAAATTGAAAATCCAGGAGTCATCATGGACACTAACATCTTGGATTTCCCCTAGATATTCCCTTCTAAATGTCTCTCAAATCAATCCAAAAGGTGGACTGATTTGAGAAACATTTATCACTTAGTCACCACCCAGCCCAAAGCACCATTTTTTCTTCATGTGTTGCAGCAGCAATATCTTTTGTGTTGTGCTATGCTTAGTTGTTCTGTCATGTCTGATGCTTTGTGACACCACAGACTATAGCCTGCCAGGATCCTCTGTCCATAGGGGTTGTGCAGGCAAGAATAATGGAGTGGGTTGCCATGCCCCCTTCCAAGGATCTTCCCAACCCAGGCATTGAACCCAGGTCTCTTGCCTTGCAGTTACCAACTGAGCCACCAGGGAAGCCCAAGAATACTGGAATGGGTAGCTTATCCCTTCTCAAGGGCATCTTCTTGACCCAGGAATCGAACTGGGGTCTTCTGCATTGCAGGTGGATTCTTTACCAGCTGAGCTACCATAGAAGCCCAGCAATCTCTTTTACTCTTCTCTAAATCCTTCTCTAGACAGCCACTATAATCTGGATGAAATACAAACCTTCTTGTACCAATTTGCTCTGCCCTCATCCATACCTATGCAATTTGAAATTTCTGAACTTATATTTACTGTAAGGTGAAGACAGAACACTATTAAAACAGCCTGTAGACCTCTACATTTCCTGGCTATCTCTATTCCATTGACATCTTTACTAATCACATTTTCCCTTTCTCAATGTCCAGACAATACTAAATATACAATGATTTTCAATATTTGTATACCCTTCAAGCTATACTTAGAAAAGGCAGAGGAACCAGAGATCAAATTGGCAACATCCATTGGATCACATAAAAAGTAAGAGAATTCCAGAAAAATATTTACTTCTGCTTCATTGTCTATGATAAAGCCTTTGACTGTGGGGATCACAATAAACTGTGGAAAATTCTTAGAGATGGAAATACCAGACCACCTTACGTGCCTCCCAAAAAATCTGTATTCAGGTCAAGAAGTAGCAGTTAGAACCTGATATGGGACAATGGACTGGTTTTAAACTGAGAAAGGAGTACATCAAGGCTATATTTTGTCCCCCTACCTATTTAACTTATTTGCAAAATACATCAAGCAAAATGCTGGGCTGGATGAATTCCAAGCTGGAATCAAGATTGCTGGGAGAATATCAATAACCTCAGATATGCAGATAACACCACCCTTATGGCAGAAAGCGAAGAGGAACTAAAAAGCTTCTTGATGAAAGTGAAAGAGGAGAGTGAAAAAGCTGGTTTAAAACTCAACATTCAGAAAATGAAGATCATGGCATCTGGTCCCATCACTTAATGGCAAATAGATGAGGAAACAATGGAAACAGTTACAGTCTTTGGTTTCTTGGGCTCCAAAGTCACTGCAGATGGTGACTTCAGGCATGAAATTTAAAGACACTTGCTCCTTGGAAGAAAAGTTATGACTAATACAGACAGCATATTAAAAAGCAGAGACATTACTGTGCTGATAAAGGTCTATCTAGTCAAAGCTATGGTTTTCCCAGTAGTCATGTAGGGATGTGAGAGATGGACCATAAAAAAAGTTGAGTGCCAAAGAATTGATGCTTTTGAACTGTGGTATTGAAGAAGACACTTGAGTGTACTTTGGACTGCAAGGAGATCAGGCTAGCCAATCCTAAGGGAAATCAGTCCTGAATATTCATTGGAAGGACTGAATCTGAAACTCCAATACTTTGGCCACCTGATGCAAAGAGCTGACACATTGGAAAAAACCCTTATGCTGGGGAAGACTGAAGGCAGGAGGAGAAGGGGACAACAAAGGATGAGATGGTTGGATGGTATCATTGGCTCGATGAGTTTGAGCAAGCTCTGGGAGTTGGTGACGGACAGGGAAGCCTGGCATGCTGCGGTTCATGGGGTTGCAAAGAGTCGGAAATGACTGAGCAACTGAACTGAACTGAACTTGCTTCCAAACTTTTTAAAAAAGCCTGATGATTGTCATTAGTATGAATTCTGCTAATGAATTGGGAGGGGTTTCAGTAACCTAGTCTTTAACTTTACAAGTTTGTGTAGAACTCTCTTTGTGTAGCACTTTAGATAAAGACATTGGATTCTGAAGTTAAGATATTGGGAGAATCAAGTAAAATGGATGAAGATGGTCAAAAGGTACAAAATTCTAGTTATCCTGTGGATTTAGTACACAGAATCCTGACTATAGCTAACAACACTATATTATATATTTGAAAGATGCTAATAGAGTAGATCTTAAATTTATCATGGAAAAATTATAATTATGTAGTAATGAATGTTAACTACACTAAGTGTAGTAATCATTTTGCAATATAAACATTTACCAAATAATTACCTTATACACATAGAATTAATACAATATTAGTCATCAATTGTATCTCACTTGAATAGAAAAGAAAAGAAATGTTTCCAAAGCAATCAACTAGTTATTCTATAACAAGAATCCTATGGTCTTGCCTGGTAGTTGGCTCTTTCATATATTATACCTAAGAGGAGAAAAATTTTGAAAGTATTAATACTCTATTATCTTGTTACAAAATGCTATTAGTAAAATGTTTCTTTAATAAAGCTTTATCTTTTATGAAATTATTTCTAATACAAAATTATAATAAATGTGGTATAATATGCATTTTATTTATGATAAAATATGTGTGTATATTTCCATAGTAACATGTATATGTTTGAAATAAGCAAAAAAAGAGAAAATCTACCCATTAATGATCATTAAGTGATATAACAATTTTATTCAAAATTGGATGCAAATATTAAAAGAAAAGAAGGATCAAAGGTATATCATCTATGTCGTTTTTAGAATCTTAAAATAGAGCTTGCAAATTCAAAGCAATAAAATTTGGTATCTTTTAATCCATTAGTTTTACATACATGACGATATTTATAATGTTTCAATTAACTTTTTCTTTCAGTGTAAAAGTTCAGCATCTTTTCTTACAGTTTGGAAAAAGTCTGGCATATACCTTAAAATGCATGTTCTCTAATGAAGATAATGGACAATTTTAAAGAACTGATTTTCAAAGAGCAATACATGGAATGGTGTATCTATTTTGACATGAGCACCATGGGTTAACAATTTATATAAAGCCTTATTTATCTGTAAAAGGCATAAAACTGTACAACATAACTCATTATTGGCAAAATTCTCTGAAGATGAGATAAAATGAAGTAAATGAGATAAAATGAGGTAAATGAGATAAAATGAAGAAAATGAGATAAAATATCTCTAGAGATTGCAAATTTATTTATGAAAAAAAAAGCCTTCTATTTTGATTGTTAAAAAAAAAAAATATGGCACTGTTCCTTAAAGCTTACTTATCTAACTGTTACAGTTTTCTGCACCCTTGGATACTTCAATGAGAGGATTAAGCAAAAAGTGGGAAAATAACAAAACATGCTAGAAGAAGCTATGAAATGAATTTTAAAACTTGTATAACACACTTCATCCTTCAAGTATTTTAGTTTCTCTTTATATCATAAACTTTTTGAAAGCATTGTCCTGTTTAAAACTTGACCAATTATCACCTGCCTATCATGAAGTCTAAATGGTAACACATCAAACTGAAAAAAATATGAATGTTTCAAGGAAAAATATAAAATTAGACATGATGTGTCCTCCTTTTATAGGATTATCTATGCTTATCCATGGAAAAAAAAATCAAGTTTTAACCAAACTATTTCCTAAAATTAAAAGTTACTGAGGAGAAATCAAATGATTAAGCTAGATTAACATTACTGAACATGTTTCTGATGAATCAGTGCAAGAATCTGCTTGTTTGGTGCTAAGGAAACTACTCATTCTTTTAGTAATGGAGAGAGATCCAGTGCAAAACGTTGTTCATGGAATATTCACTTGGAATAGCCCTATCGTCCAGATGATGCGTCCTAAGCACAAAAGTGTTAAGTAACTTGCCTAAGGATCAATGTCCTCCAGGCGCTACTCCAGGAGCCTATCAGAGTGGGTGAGCATGTGCTGTCACTGTAGTCATGTCCAACTCTTTGTCCAACCCCACGGACTGTAGCCCACCAGGCTTCTCTGTCCATAGGATTCTCCAGGCAAGAATACTGGAGTGGGTTGCCATGCCCTCCTCCATGCGGATCTTTCCAACCCAAGAACAGAACTAGCATCTCTTATGTCTCCTGCATTGTCAGGCAAGTTCTTCATCACTAGCACCACCTGGGAAGCCCGGTCTACTGGACTACATATCGCCAAAAGTATGGATGAACAGTTGTAGGGCTCGTTAAGGTAATACAGAGAGTTACTTCCCTTCCCTGGTAGCTCAGACCATAAAGCGTCTGCCTACAATGTGGGAGACCTTCATTCGATCCCTGGGTTGGGAAGATCCCCTGGAGAAGAAAATGGCAACCCACTCCTTACGCTTGCCTGGAAAATCCCATGGACAGAGGGGCCTGGTAGGCTATAGTCCAGGGCGTTGCAAAAATTTGGACATGACTGAGTGACTTCACTTCACTTCACTTCTTCACTTCAGAGTTACTCGACCACCAGTATCCATCAAGATAAAATTAATCTTTCATATACTTAACTCCCAGATATCAAAATAATAACTCAGGGTGAACCGCTGTTTGAGTAGAAAGGACTGATGATGTCATCATAATACAAGTGTCTCTGTATATTTGGTAGCTAGCATGGTGCCAGGTATATCCTTGATGCTTATTATTTGTTGAGTTAGATTTAATATATCTCACAACTTCTGAAATGTAGATGTCTATTTTAATGTAGTTATAGATAATGTTTTAAAATTAAATCTACATTTATAAACATTACATTAAGAAGAATTTAAACAATTATCATATTCAGTGGGTTTTCTTATAAAACAAGGCAGATTTGCTTAAGAAAGCTAAGATTCCTTAAGTCTCTATAATTGTATATTTCAGAAGTTAAAATTACATTCCATTTAAACACTTCAAAGAACACAATAAGCAACAATGCTTTGCAAAGCACACATATTTAAATAAATCAAATTTAAAAAATAAAACAAGATCATGGATAATATTAGGAATAAATTGGAAAGACAGATATAAACAATGTAGTCATTGTGTTTCATGTAATCCTGGCACTGAGGAGGTATAATATTTCCCCTCCCCCCACCTTGATTGAAATGGACAAAATAAGATGAGGGATTTCCCTAAGGTCAGTATGTGAGAAAAATAAAGTATGTGAGAGAGGATCATACTGGATTTATCTGTAAAGAGTAGAAAATATATGTTCTATTCCTGTTTGCTTTTCAAATTTTTAGTTACAATTTTTTCTCCATTTAACAGGAAAAACTGGCTTTCAATTGGCAAAATACAAGCTTTTATTTTTTGAAAAATAATTCAAATGTCAAGAAAATGATGAGAAGTCAAGTGCTTAAAATTTTGCAAAGGGAAAGCCTAGACATAAAACCTGAATAAGTTTTTAAAATGCCATAAAAATTTAAATTAATGTACATATAGGGGATTGTTTTATCTCACTTATATACAGAAAAATTAAGCTTTGAGTAAAGTCTTGGTCAGTGTTTCACTATTAACTATTTATTATTTCTCCTTTAGGATATTTGTGTAGCTGTTTCCTCATTCAGTTTTATACTTACATATACATATGTACTTCATAAAATATTTGAAATTTGATTTGCTGAATTTGAGACAATGTGGATAATAAACTTTGTCAGAGCTTTCATTTTTCACACTTTTCTGGCTAATTTTTAGGTTCAAATGAAGCAAAACATGTTAATAATTTTTGTGAAATACACTGGAAAACTTTTTTTATAATTTTATTTTATTATGTTAGGTTTGGATATTTATATTATAAATTTAAACTGCACAGTTAATAAGTCATTATTATGTCTAAATTGTCTTTAAAGAATATATAATACTAAATAAAAATTTTCATGGTATTATTTTATTTTTTAATATTACTGTGTGAATCACAACAAACTATGGAAAGTTTTTAAGGAGATGAGACTACCAGACCACCTGACCTGCCTCCTGAGAAATCTGTATGCAGGTCAGGAAGCAACAGTGAGAACTGGACATGGAACAACAGACTGGTTCCAAATAGGAAAAGGAGTACGTCAAGGCTGTATATTATCACCCTGCTTATTTAACTTATTATGCAGAGTACATCATGAGAAACACTAGGCTGGATGAAGCACAAGCTGAAATCAAGATTGCCAGAAGAAATATCAATAACCTCAGATATGCAGATGACACCACTCTTATGGCAGAAAGTGAAGAATTAAAGTTAAATAAGTTAACTTAAATAAGTTAACTGCATATAAGTTAAATAAGCAGGGTGACAGTGTACAGCCTTGTTGTACTCCTTTTCCTATTTGGAATCTGGTCCCATTACTTCATGGTAAATAGATGGGGAAACAATGAAAACAGTGAGAGACTTTATTTTTGGGCGCTTCAAAATCACTTCAGATGGTGATTGCAGCCATGAAATTAAAAGACACTCGTTCCTTGGAAGAAAAGTTATTACCAACCAAGACATCATATTAAAAAGCAGAGACATTACTTTGTCAACAAAGGTCCTTTGGTTTTTCCAGTAGCCATGTATGGATGTCAGAGTTGTACTATAAAGAAAGCTGAGAACCGAAGAATTGATGCTTTCGAACTGTGGTGTTGGAGAAGACTCTTGAGAGTCCCTTGGACTGCAAGGAGATCCAACCAGTCCATCCTAAAGGAGATCAATCCTGGGTGTTCATTGGAAGGACTGATGCTGAAGCTGAAACTCCAATACTTTGGCCACTTGATGTGAAGAGCTGACTTCATTTGAAAAGACCCTGATGCTGGGAAAGATTGATGGCAGGGGGAGAAGGGGATGACAGGATGAGATGGTTGGATGGCATCACTGACTCGATGGACATGAGTTTGAGTAAGCTAGGTATTTTTCATTTGCTTATATTTTCTTTTCTTTTTTTTCCTTTTCACTTTTGTCCTCTTCCTTGAAGGATTCTTCCAGTGTTTGTAGAATCTTATTTAACTTGATACTGCAAAACAAGAACAGGCATTCTAAGCATTTTAAGAACATAAGGTACAAAACAACCAGAAACCCAATCTGTGGCTTTGAGTAAACATTTTTCTTAATGCAAAATCCAGGACCCCAAATTGCAGAGTAGAAGGATTTAAAACATAGGTGTCTTCCCTCTGATATGGCTATCAACAGTGTGTGTGAACTGCAATAATGCCTGTAGCTCTGTGTGGATCCCTAGGGTACTGGCTACTGCTTTGCTTCCAACTTCTAAATCTAGCACAGATTTCTCCTGTGACCAAATCTAACTCAGAAACATATAGGAAATGGAAAACTAGGGGATATGTTTCCAATTTACCTCAATTTATCATAAAGCAATTTACAGTGACTTGTGAAACTCCACTAATCTATATAAATATACATTTATGATTGTGCATTTACAAAACTATATAGGCAAAAAATAAAAGAAGTAGTCTCACAAGTCCTGCATATTAATGCATTTTTATGCTCCAGACACAGAAGTGCACACCAGGCATGTAACAGATGCTCAGCCCATAAGACTGTCACAGGAATGAAACAATCTTTCATTTTCATCTTCAGTTCAGTTCAGTTCAGTTGCTCAGTCCTGTCCGACTCTTTGCGACCCGTGAATCGCAGCACGCCAGGCCTCCCTGTCCATCACCATCTCCCGGAGTTCACTCAGACTCACGTCCATCCAGTCCGTGATGCCATCCAGCCATCTCATCCTGGGTCGTCCCCTTCTCCTCCTGCCCCCAATCTCTCCCAACATCAGAGTCTTTTCCAACGAGTCAACTCTTCGCATGAGGTGGCCAAAGTACTGGAGCTTCAGCTTTAGCATCATTCCTTCCAAAGAAATCCCAGGGCTGATCTCCTTCAGAATGGACTGGTTGGATCTCCTTGCAGTCCAAGGGACTCTCAAGAGTCTTCTCCAACACCACAATTCAAAAGCATCAATTCTTCTGCGCTCAGCCTTCTTCACAGTCCAACTCTCACATCCATACATGACCACAGGAAAAACTATAGCCTTGACTAGGTGGACCTTAGTCGGCAAAGTAACGTCTCTGCTTTTGAATATGCTATCTAGGTTGGTCATAACTTTTCTTCCAAGGAGAAAGTGTCTTTTAATTTCATGGCTGCAGTCACCATCTACAGTGATTTTGGAGCCCCCCAAAATAAAGTCTGACACTGTTTCCACTGTTTCCCCATCTATTTCCCATGAAATGATGGGACCAGATGCCATGATCTTCGTTTTCTGAATGTTGAGCTTTAAGCCAACTTTTTCACTCTCCTCTTTCACTTTCATCAAGAGGCTTTTTAGCTCCTCTTCACTTTCTGCCGTAAGGGTGGTGTCATCTGCATATCTGAGGTGATTGATATTTCTCCCGGCAATCTTGATTCCAGCTTGTGTTTCTTCCAGTCCAGCGTTTCTCATGATGTACTCTGCATAGGAGTTAAATAAGCAGGGTGACAATATACAGCCTTGACGTACTCCTTTTCCTATTTGGAACTAGTCTGTTGTTCCATGTCCAGTTCTAACTGTTGCTTCCTGACCTGCATACAGATTTCTCAAGAGGCAGCAAGTACTATTGACACAGGTAGAAAATCAAACATTATCTTTCTTTTCATTAATCAAAGATTTTGTTTTCTTTAATACTAATTAAAAATTATCTGTAGTTTTAAATAGCATAAGGCTATGGGCTCTTTAAGCTTTAAGGTTCTTAAATTCAGCAAGAGAATTTTGCTAAGAAAGTTTGCTTGCCAAGCAATTTTCCACAAGTTCTCACTGCTGTCTAAACATAGTTTCTTTTTCAGTGTTTGACCTAAGTGTATTTTCTTTAAACAGAAAAAACCTAAAGAACAAGGCCTCAGGGACATGGTACTACCTGAGTTATTCACTCCGAGCAAAAGAAAACATAAATACATTCTTTCCAAGGTAGCAGGGTTTTGTGAGGCATTTTAAATTGTTTTGTGATAGATGAACCCTAAGAAAACACATCAACTCTGTTAAAAAAAATCAAGGAAACAATATGAGTAAAGAAATACACCCCAGGGTACACAGAGACATTATGTTATGATGCTAGAGAGTGTTGACCCTTCTATCAATGGCACAACTGAGACGGTACTAAAATACTGTATGTGGTGCCAAAGAACATAAAAGGTGCCAAACCCTTACAGTCAGGGAAATGTCAAAAGAGAAGAGGTGATCAGATTGCCAGAATACTGCAGAAAGGTAGGATGACAAAAGATTAATTTAAAATATAAATGAGTATATCAAAATCTCACAATTGGGAAAAAAAAATCACTTTTGTAAAGTGCTTTAAAATGATTCTTTTTTTGCTATATATTTGCAGTGGTAGGGAGAAGAAACCATTTATCACTCATCCTAGGTTTCTCTTTCTGATTTTGTAGGGTATAACATTTGTTATATCTGGTAGAAATAGAAAAAGAAGTAACATTTCCCCCTACAGTTTTTCCTATGTTGTCTTTTTGAAGTAAATATCAGCTTTTGCTGTGAAAATATATTCATATATAATACTAATTAATTAAAAATAAGAGAAAGGAGGAAAAGAGGGTGGTAGAGATTCTATATGTATATATATACATATGTATATATTCCATTCATATGGAATAATATATACAATGCTATATGACTTTTAAAACAATATATTATAATATAATTATATATAACAAATATATGGCACAATAACATGAACAAATAAATGTATATCTTTCTAAATATATTATATAAATTTATTAAATGTATAAATATATTATATAATACATGTATAATGTAGACTTGTATTTTTTTCTCTTCAACTATCACCTTTGATATTTCTTTCTCTATATTCACTTAGCTTAGCTTGGGATGGCAAGGGAACAAAAACAAAATATACAGGGTCTTTTCTGTCTATGGATGATAATGTGGTAAAAGAAAGCCAACTGATGGATTCCAGAATGATTTTTCAGGTGTCATATTGCTCTGATTTGGTTTTAGCATGACTGAAACTAAACAGAAATGATTCTGTATTACAAAGAAGATTAATGAACATCCTTGGGTAGAATATTTTTAAACTGTGCTGAGTGATGTTATATAACAGAAAGTTATGAATACAACTTCTCCTTGAAAAGTACTGATAATATTATGTGGTCATAATAATAGTAAATATTATTGCTTGGCTTAATACCTCAGAAATAAATCTTATTTCATGTAAAATTTTAACATGTAAGAGAGTAATTATTGAACAAGTGATTTAATAATTTGAAAGAGAAATAGATGTCTAGATCATCAGCCCAAAACATGCACACATATGCAAGCACATACAAAATACAGGTAAAATTGTTAAAATTAGAATATGTGTGATGAATTTAGACATGTTTTTGCTTAAGTGTAAAATCAATCTCAAAGTAAAATATTGACAGATTTGTTGCTATAAAACCATAAAAGTATCTGTTGAAAAAAAATACCACGGAACCACAAAAAGCTTACAATTTAAAAAAATCTAAACAAATTTAGGTGAAAATATTTGATATAAGTACAAAAATGGATTGGTATTTTAATATGCAATTTTAAATATCCATTGATAAAGACCCTTCTGTAGGCTGAACTAGAAAAGAATAGCAAAGAGTAAAACAGAACATTTATACTTGAAAAAACACAAAAGATTTCAAAATATTTTCTTAATGTTTAACTTCAGTAAAAAATAGATGACAAGTAAAAACCTTTCCTTGTCTAGACAAGTAATAATTTTTGAAAACATTTTAATATTGTAATATTTAATTCTGGTTAATATCATTAGAAAGAGACAGTCCTAAACAATATTGGTTAAAGTTACATTGTTACAATCCTCCTGTAAATTCTGTAATCTTTTAATTAAGTCATTTATTTTATTTGAGGTAACAATATTTTTACATTTGAGCTCAGAAATTTTATTTCTAATAATTCTCAGAATCTATTATTGAAATAAATTTGAATCCCTCAAAATGTCAAGAACACTACATTAATAAAATGAAGAATAAAAATCCTATGATCCTCTCAACAGATGCAGAAAAAGTGTTTAACAACAACAAAAAAATTAAACATTTTTTCATGATTAACGCTCTCAACAAATTCAATATAGAAAAATCATAATGTAATATAATAAAAGCTATATGACAAATGCACAGCTAATACTCACAGATATAGAGAACAAGCTAGTGTTGACCAAAGAGGAGAGGCAATACAGGGGTGGAGAATTAAGTGGTACAAACTGCTATTCATAAAATAAATAAGTGCATAATTTGCAGCACAGGGAATAAAGCCTATATTTTATAATGACTTCAAATAGAGTATAATCTATAGAAATACTGAATCATTATGTTGTCTGCTGAAACTAATACTGTAAATCAATTATACCTCAATAATAAAATATGAGAATAACTACTTATTCCCCACTTCCTGCTAATGGGGAAATAACTTCTCATAAAAGTTAGTTTCTTTGTTCTTGTAAGTCTTCCTTCTACTCTTTTTCTTTTGATAATCCTAAGCACTTCCTAACTTTTGCACTTTCCACCAAGTATGAAACTCTGTTTTACTCTTTTTTTGACTTCTAATGAATTAAAATGACTAATCATCAGCTCTATTTTGGTGACTATTCCTACCCTCTGTTGTATTTTGTTGGTGTAGGGATAAAGATTACAGTATGTTCTCACATTGGCCAAGATTATTTCTTGGGATCACTTGAACTGGCATTCTTTATTCTTTTTCCACATTTTGTAAATAGCAAATCTTCTGAACATTTCTGAGATTATGCCAGAATACTTGGACATCTGGGGTGTCTGAAGGGTAATCATTTCTTCAGAAGCCTTTGGACCCTGTTTGAAACTAATAGTCTAGAAGGGATTTAGAGTTTAGTAGTTATGTATAATGAATGGTTCAAATAAACTATCTCTTCATGATGCTCAGTGATCACCATATAAGTCACATCTCAAGACTGAGGTTAATGACAAGCACTCTGTCTTGCGCATCACAGTCCCCAAACCCTAGAACAGTGCTTGAAATATTTAGTGATTAATTATACATTGACTAAGTAAATGATACTTATATTTTTCTATTTCCTTTCATATCCTTCCGCCACCTACTTTTTCAAACTTTTTCAGATTTAGCTTCAAATACTGATGCCTGTAACATTATAGTACTCTTTATCTCTTCATGAAATACCACATACTAAAATAGGAAATAATCTCATATGCAATGTCATTAAATATTTCATATTATCTTATCCAGTTAGCTTTGGCCTTTTTTATTTGTGTTTATACACTTTTTATTTTTCTTTTCTTACATTATGGAGTAGCAGTGATAAGCCTGGGTATTGAGGCTTTGCGTTTAGCCTTTAAAGACCATTGACAGCTGTTGATTGATTTTATTTTTTGCTTTTTGTTTTTACTATTTGATTATATGTCAGGGTTTTCTGAGTTTTTTTAATGAAGATCTTTATCAATATACACTGTATCATTTACATAAACCTCTACTTTATTTTATTTTGGCATAGATTATCCAACAACATGCATGCTCTAGAGTTAGCTTGGATTTGAATTTATGCACAGCTACTTATTATTTCAAGACCTTGGGAAAAATAGCTAACAATTTCCAGTGAAATGTGAACTGAGGATAAGCCTCTTCCTCAAAGAGTTCTTTTCATAATGCACTTTCCTGCCATGTATTAACAATCATTATTATTTCTTTGAAATGCTGACATACCATTTTTTTGAGAATATGTATTTAAATTCAGTTCATATACTTCTCTTATAAAGTATATAAAGTGAAGATTGTAACTGGCTTTCCTGAGAACTGTTTCACTAAGATTTTCTTTTTTTTTTTTTCTATTTTTTTCTCTCTGGAAAAGAAAATAAATGGGAAAAGAAAATAAAGCGTGATTCTGCCTACACTAATCAACATTTAAACAAATAAAAAAACAATTGATCGTCACTGAGAAAGTTTGAAGGAAAGCTTATGATTACATATAACTAAGGAACAGCTTTGATTAAACTTTTCATACAATCAGTGGCAATGAAAATTTGCTAGTAAATACCTTGCTTAATTCAGATACAATGCTCAATGACAAATGAAAGTAAATAATTGCATTATTTTGTATCTCTCCTTACAAATTTAGGATATATTGAATGAAGAGGTATCATGAAGTCAAATGACAGATGGGAAACCTAGGTACATCGATTCCAGTCAATACTCTCCAAACGAGGGACTAGAAAATTATTTTAGATGCAGCTACAATAAAGCTAATTTCAGTTTCTGTTGTCTAACATGTATTCTTCCTGAATGAAAAGTCAATAGCTAAATCTCTTACCAGACACAAAATTGTTTTAATAGGACAAGTCAGATATGATTCTGGGATCAGATTGTGAGTCTTTGTTAATGGTCATCCAAAATCCAAGTTCTTAATATCTGAAAAACATCATATTGGTTTGGTTCATCAGGTTGTTACATTATTAGAATATTTTGAAATTTCCCATCTGTTTTGCAACAATAAAAACATAATAGACGATAAGACAAAACAAGCAAACAAACAAACAAACAAAGATTTCTGATTATGGATGCAATGTTAAGAAAATATGTTAAACATGGTAATATATTAAACATTTTAACACCCTGAATTAGTTTTGTTTCAGTAATGCAAAAATGATTCACTCTGATAAAAATCCTTTAAGTAAAATATACACTGTTAATGACTAAAGTTTATTTTATTTTATAATTAATGGATGCCAAAGACATTGATTTTCAGCAGCAAGTCTAAATAATTTAAAAGGAAATTTTAATACACAAAATACAAGTAACTTTAAAAGTTGCAGAGAATTAATTCCCTTTTCCAAAGAGAAAAATCTTGACAAATAACATATCACATAAGATTTATATGAAGTTGGTTTATATTCTCCCAAGTTAAATACTTCTTTGGGGCATAGAATTCAGACTTTAAGAATATGTATCTCACTAGAAAATATCTTCATATATTCTTTGGCACTACTTGAAAGAAGTTTTTAAAATTTCTGATTTCAGATCAGTTTTAGTGAAATTTTGAAAGAGGGGACTTTGAAAGTAGGTTAATCTGGTTTTATCTAAACATTGGAATTCTTGTTCAGTTTTATTGTATAGTTAGTTTCTGAGTACATGAATAGTAATTTACCAAGAATTTACCAAGTCCAAAGGTCCATCTAGTCAAGGCTATGGTTTTTCCGGTAGTCATGTATGGATGTGAGAGTTGGACTATAAAGAAAGCTGAGCAGCAAACAATTGATGCTTTTGAAGTGTGGTGTTGGAGAAGACTCCTGAGAGTCTCTTGGACTGCAAAGAGATCCAACCAGTCTATCCGAAGCGAAATCATTCCTGAGTGTTCATTGGAAGCACTGATGTTGAAGCTGAAACTCCAATACTTTGGCCACCTGATGTGAAGAACTGACTCACTGGAAAAGACCCTGATGCTGAGAAAGACTGAAGGTGAGAGAAGGGGATGACAGGATGAGATGGTTGGATGGCATCACAGATTCAATGGACCTGAGTTTGGGTAAACTGTGGGAGTTGATGATGGATAGGGTGGCCTGGCATGCTGCAGTCCATGGGGTTTCAAAGAGTCAGACACAACTTAGCAACTGAACTGAACTGAACTAAGAACTAGCAAAGAAATCACTGAGCCACATCTCTTTAGAATCTGAATGTAGGCTATTTTCTGCCTACATAAAAAGCTATAATTTTGTCCATTAATGCAAAATTAGAAATCCATTTTTCAAACTGTGTTTTAGGCTTCCCAGTAATTTTTCTTTTTCCTCTTTGTAAGACCAAGAAAATATTATCAAAATTATATAAAATAATATTACATAAAATTTTAAAAAATAATTATAGAAATTATAGAATATCATTATAGAAAATAGTCATTTAAGATCATTCTGACAGAAGAATTATAGAATGAGAGCAAAGAGAATTTCAGAGTAATATGGATAAAACTTTGGGGCTTCCCTGATGGCTCAGACAATGAAGAATCTGCCTGTAATGTGGGAGTACCAGGTTCGAATCCTGAATCTGGAAGATACCCTGGAGAAGGGAAAGCAACCCACTCCAGTATTCTTGCCTGGAGAATTCCATGGACAGATGCTACAGTCCATGGGGTCACAAAGAGTCAGACATGACTGAGCGATTAACACTTTAAACACTTTTGTGGATAAAACTTGATAAACTATGCATTCTTAGAATGAAAGTAGCTGATGAAGTTAGTGCATTTTTATACATTAAGTTGGGACTTAAGTGAAGCAAGAAAAGTGCTAATGTTTTATGAATTTGGAAATCACAGACCGACCATAGAACTCTATATAATTTATAATTTCTTTATATATAAGTTTATATACATATGCATTACTGAGTCACTTCGATCATATCCGACTCTTTGCAACCCTGTGAGTCATAGCCTGCCAGGCTTCTCTGTCCATGGGATTCTCCAGGCAAGAACACTGGAGTGGGTTGCCATCCCCTCTTCCATAATATACATATATTACTACTCTCTATGTATACACTATGTATATATGATATACACACACACATACATATGTGCATACCAAAGTCTATAAAGACTTATCTCTTACACTAATCCTCTCACATACTGATAGAAATTTAGATGAAAGGTATCCATGGTAAAATTAGTTTAGGATACAGACATTATTAGGTATATTGCTTTATTGCGAAAATGGTCAAAGTCTTTTATTTGCTCATATACATTGTGATGGAGAAGGAAATGGAAACCCACTCCAGTATTCTTGCCTGGAGAATCCCATGGACAGAGGAGACTCACAGGCTACAGTCCATGGGGTTGTAAGAGTTGGATATGACTTAATGACTAAACCACCACCACCACCACACATAGTGAATTAATGCACCCTATAAGAGAAGGATATAATATGCCAACCTGTCCAAACTTATTGACCAATCAATCATTTATCTTCTTACAAAATATTTTTAATACTAGGATTTCAAGGAATTCATTTATGAGCTGCTGTTATAACACACATGAAACTGTGAATATTGCAGTGTACTTATTCCAGTGCAACAAATGTAACAATTATGAAACATTTTTAAACAATACTATTTGATATGATGTATGTGTATATACAAATTGGGTAGGTCTGTAGAAAAAGATAAAGATGAAAGGAAAAACAAACTTCATCATTTTCCCTTGCCCCTAATCTTGCTCCCACTTGTATTTCCTTTGATTCCTTATATATGGTTCTTTTGGGGAAAACTTGCTACATTTCAGATCAGAGGTTTTCAAAGGTTATTGTACATAAGAATCACCTCAGAGAAAGTTAAAAATGAAGATTCTGATTTAGAAAGACTGTAGTAGAGCACAAGTTTTTGCATTTCTAGTAGTGCCTAAGATATGCTAATGTTCCTGCTGTGAACCACACCTTTAATAGCAAGGAGCCTAGGCAGCATCTTCTTCCAGTATGTGTAGTCTGAAGATGTTTCAGAGTAATTAAAATTCTGTCCCTACTAAATTTTGATCTGATATAGCTGTTCCACTGGTAATAAATCTAAAATATTTCATAATTTGATGAAAGTGCAATCATTACTTTTTTCCTTTGAATATTTGTATTTAATAAGATAGTAAACATATTTCAAGAAGAGATCATCTAATTGGAAACTTTGTTTTGATACTAATTATATTGCCTTTATGCTTGTGTAAAATAATAACTCTGAGATATATTAAAGGGAAAGAATCATATAGGAATAACGAGGGGATTTGGTGAGATGGTATATACACTGAAATTGTGTCCCCTCCAGTTTATACATTGAAATCTTAAGCTGTAGTACCTTGGAATTTGATTATATTTGGCAATAAGTCCTTTTATAGAAGTAGTTATGGTTAAATGAGGTCATTAATCAATATAATTTGTATCTTTAGAATAAAAAAGGATATTTGGACATAGATGGGCAAGTTCAGAGGGAAGACCACAGGAAGTGGCCATCCTCAAGCCAAGAAAAGAAGCCTCAGGAGAAATCAAAACCTGCTGACCTTTGGTCTTGGACTTCCATTTACAGAACTGTGAGAAAATAAGTCTCTATTGTTTAAGATATTCAGTCTGAAATTTGTTATGGCAGCCCTAAGAAACTAATACAAATGAGGTTTATTGAAAATTTGTGAGTATGTTTTATTGTGTCAAAGGGTCTACAAGATTTTACCTAGTAGATGTAATCTATTTCTCATATGGAATGTGGCACAGATATGAAGCCTTGAATATGAAATTAAAAATAGGATTATTTTGAAAAACTAAGTAGTGTTTGAAAATGTGTATGTGTGCGCAAAATATCACACTTTAAATTTTCACCATCTGGTTAGCACAGAGCTTAAACATTTCCTATTTGACTTCTTTACCTTTAAACTGATGATAATGATAACCAGTTAACATATTTTTTGTTGGAGATCAGACCAACTATGAAATACGTAACATAGTATATAGAAGAAAAGTAAGAAATATATAGAATTAGTAAAACTTCCGCCATACCCAAACAGTTCTGCTTTTATTTCTAATTAAACTAGGGACTTTCCCACTGACTCACCTGTAAAGAATTCACCTGCAATGCAGGAGACTCAAGAGAGGTGGTTTCAATCCTTGGATCAGGAAGATCACCTAGAACAAGAAGTGGCAACCTGCTCCAGTATTCTTGCCTGGAAAATTTCATGGACAGAGGAACCTGGTGGGCTACAGTTCATGGAGTCACAAAGAGTCGGACATGACTGAGCAATATAAATGCACAAACTCTAACTAGTAAAAGATACCCACTTCTTTTTAGAAGGCTCTCTTGGCAGAAGACCCATAATCATTAAGCCAGGTTCTCTGACATTGCCTCCTATACAGATGCTATGTATGCTTCCATTCTCCCATCATTTTGCCAACATTACATTAGTAACTATGAGAGTTAAGAATCATCCCTAAGATGTGAGACTACATATAAAGAAAGTAAAATTAAAATGTAGATTTAAAAAATAGCTGGTATGCTCTTATCAGTCTCCTTCCATATGATAAATATGAAATAATATTGGTAGTAATAGGGCAACTCTAGATCAGCTTAATTTTTTCATTTGTTTTGATAAACCCGTTGGGAAAATAGTCACATTGTCATAAAAGAAAAGTGAGTAATACATCTTATTCTAGTGTATTACAAAAAGAAAAATTAATGAAAAGGGGAAATAATAATAAATCTCTTTAGTAAAATAAATTTAAGAAAATTCCTTGGACAAATCCCCAATATTAATACATAAAAATGAACATGTTCCAATATGTTTTTTGAATTATTAAATGATGTATTAATTATCCTGGCTTAAGTCAAACTGATATAACTTGTGTGATTTCACTATCATGAGCCTCACTTATAATTTATTAGTTTCCAAAATTCTTATCCTATTGAATTTTGATTATAATGCTGATATTGGTGTTTAAACTGCACCATGAATTATTGCAAGCAGGCTCCATCATTTTGTAAAATCACAAAGGTATCTCTAAATCTTCATCTCTGTTGCATTTATTTGCAGATGATCATTTGTGATAAAAAGGAATAAACCATTATTCCTTGACTGGAACAGTTTTAAACATTAGAATTAGTGAGCTGAGATCATTTAACCTGACTGTCTTACTTGCAATATAATATTATGTAATTGTGAAAATGTTAATATGATAACACATGGAACTGCCTTAGATGGATGTTTTTATACTTGGGGGTGGTACAGCTGGCAATTTTGAATGAGACCTCATTCAGTATCTTTAATTAGAGTTTAGCTGTAAGTTTAAAATTCATTTTTAAATGGTTAACCTTATATATTCAAATGCTCTTATAATACATTCTAAAAATTCAGATTTATTCTTGACTGAAGTCACAACAGAATTTAAATGTTATTGCATGGACACTAATTTCCTCCTCCATAACTAGTTGTGAGTCTACATTTCAATTCTAAGGCTTTCCTCCTTTTTACTGTAATATATCTTGAAAGATTTAAATCACATAGTCAAAAAATAATTGCCATTTTAAATTGAACTCAGAGCAGAACAAACCAATTACTGTAGTTGCATCAGTGTAAAGCATTTTACTCTTCTAGCAGCTGTGGAAATGTGCATACTTCCTCTATCACAATTATTATCACATTACTACTGAATTTGTATTCAACTCCAGAAGCAGACTAAAAGTCTTACAGGGGAATGAATATCCTTGAAGTCCATATTGGATTTTAATGGTCTTATTTGACACAATTTAAAATATGAGATATCTAAAGTTAAACTAACTTATATTTATCCTTAAGATCTCTGATTTCATGAAATTCCAGTTGCCCATAACCTTACCAATGCATGGTAGTTTCAATTATAGCAGATGTATAGTGATATATTCACCCGGTTTTAATATACATTTCTCAGATGGCTAATGATTTTTAGCAACTTTATATGTGTTTATTGGCCACTTGTGTATCTTCTTTTATGAAGTGTTTGTTCAAATCTTTTCCCCATTTTTATTGGATCATTTACCTTATTATTATTGGATTGTAAACTTCCTTTGCATATTATGGAGACAATTGCTACACTGGCACCTGAAGCTGTAAGAGGCTACAAAAGAAATCAGCTGACTTTTTATAGCCTCTGTAGTAGAAGGATGGGTTTCCCTGGTGGCTCAGAGGTTAAAGCGTCTGCCTGCAATGCAGGAGACCTGGGTTCGATCCCTGGGTCAGGAAGATCCCCTGGAGAAGGAAATGGTAACCCACTCCAGTATTCTTGCCTGGAGAATCCCATAGATGGAGAAGCCTGGTAGGCTACAGTCCACGAGGTCGCAAAGAGTAGGACACGACTGAGCGACTTCACTCACTTCACTGTAGTGGAAGGAAGGCAAGGTTTAGAAATCTGGTTATAGCAGTTGCATTAGCCTGTAAGTACTGCTTTCCATGGTTATCAATCCATATTTATAACACTTTGCTGAAAAAGTTATTGTGGTGAGACTTGCAACAATATATGTAATTATGAGGGCATGTGTATACAAACATGAATATATAGTATCCAGTTTATATGAGTACTGTGCATCCCTTGAGACAGTCAGACACAAAATTAATCATCCAAGTTACATTCCTTCTTAAGCTGATAGTACATTGCTACATTCACCCCCACTTATGTTCAGTCTACAGAAAATTAAATAAATGTATATAATTAATATTTTCCTCATTAAGGACACCTAAAACATGGGCAGATTTGATTGCATGAGTTGTCTCTCTGACTTTCTTGCTTACAGAAACATAATAATGAGACTCTGCTTTATCTTTAACTCTGTGTGTGTGTGCTTGGCCACTCAGTCGTGCTCAACTCTTTGCAACCCATGTAGCCCTCCAGGCTCCTCTGTCCATGGGATTCTCCTGGTAAGAATATTGGAGTGAGTTGCCATACCCTCCTCCAGGGGATCTTCCTAAACCAGGGATTGAACCCAGGTATCCTGCACTGCAGGTGGATTTTTTACTATCTGAGCCACCAGAGAAGCCCAATTCTCTGTATACATGCTCTGTATATGTGCTATGTATACACTTTGTTATACATTTTGATACAACTACTTGAAATTAAAATTTCTTGAGATTAGAGAACATGTCCCAAAATGTGTTTGCATTTTTTTCAATGTCTCTTCTAGGTACATTAGTATTACCAAGTCAGTCTCTCAAGATGGTTAATTTGGATGGTAAGTAAATGTGAAGCAGCACTTCAGTTCAGTTCAGTCGCTCAGTCGTGTCTGACCCTTTGGGACCCCATAGACTGCAGCATGCCAGGCCTCCCTGTCCATTACCAACCCCCGGAGTTTACTCAAACTCATCTCCATTGAGTCAGTGATGCCATCCAACCATCTCATCCTCTGTCGTCCCCTTCTCCTCCTGTCTTTAATCTTTCCCAGCTGCTGCTGCTGCTGCTAAGTCGCCTCAATCGTGTCCGACTCTGTGCGACCCCATGGATGGCAGCCCACCAGGCTCCCCTGTCCCTGGGATTATCCAGGCAAGAACACCGGAGTGGGTTGTCATTTCCTTCTCCAATGCATGAAAGTGAAAAGTGAAAGTGAAGTCGCTCAGTCATGTCTGACTCTTAGAGACCCCATGGACTGCAGCCCACCAGGCTCCTCCATCCATGGGATTTTCCGGGCAAGAGTACTAGAGTGGGGTGCCATTGCCTTCTCCGTTCCCAGCATCAGGATCTTTTCAAATAAGTCAGCTCTTCACATCAGGTGGCCAAAGTATTGGAGTTTCAGCCTCAACATCAATCCCTCCAACATCAGTGCCTTCAACATCAGTCCCTCTGCTCTGTGAAGCAGCAGCAGTGCCAACTAACATGACTTCTATATGCTTGAGTACTGATGGCTCACAGAGGTTTATCTATGTAATCAGTAATGTTAGATACTGAATTTCCTATTTGGTATTCAAGAATCCAATCTCATGTTAACTACTGTCTTCTCTCCCTTTAAATAATTTCCTGATTCTTTGCTCATGCTGTGTCTAACTCTTTGTGACCCCATGGACTGCAGCCCTCCATGCTCCTCTGTCCATGGGATTCTCCAGGCAAGAATACTGGAGAGGGTTGCCAAGCACTCCTCTAGGGGATCTTCCTGACTCAGAGATTGAACCCACATCTCTTATATCTCCTGCATTGGCAGGTGGGTTCTTTACCACTAGTGACACCTGGGAAGCCCTTCATTTATGAGATATTACTAGCCCTTTGCTCTCTTTTTGGTTCATATTAAAGCAAAATCAATTATCATCAAACTTCTAAATATCTCCCTGGCTTCCAGCCCACTAAGCCACTGACCATTATAGATTCAGTCATTCTAGGAGTCTTTCTAGATTACTGTGATTGGAATAACTCACTGTTCTAATTCAACTCATGCCATGGTTCAGGTTGGCTGTGCTAGCCTGTGTATGAAATAAAATAATTTGTCAATTCAGATATAGTAATTAGTAAATATAAAAATGAGAGGCCTAGACATATCTCAATTAAATAATTCATGCTGATGTGTCTAGACCCGTGGTGTGGTTTGCTCTATTTGCTTCGAGCAAATAAGAAAATACAGCACTAGGAAAGAAGCAGAAGCAAAGTGGCTCTCACCACCACTTCTCCATTGAGCAAGGACTATAATTCATTTTAGTTTTGATTTCTTTGGAGATGCCATTAGTGTTTTGTTTCAAATCCTGCTCTTTTATAAATAGTAATGTTTGACCTGAAAAAGTAGTGTATGAAAAGTGACACCTACCTTTCTACATTTGTCTATATTGATACTACATCTAATTGGTTGTGAGACACTGGGTTATACTACCTCTATTTTTTCTCTTAAATAAGTGCCCTGTTATCCCACTGTATTTATTTATGATTTGTCATCTTTCATTAGAGCATGCTGACTATTTTCACTTTATTATGTATAATAATGCCTTCCACATCCTAAGATATTTTCTGTTGCACTGACTCATGGAAAAAAAATGTATATATGTGTGTATATATATATATATATATATATATATATACTGGATTTATTTTCTTATAACAAAAGTGATAGAATAATTATAAACCTTTGTAATATAATAATTCAGTTCAGTTTAGTCACTTAGTCATGTCTGACTCTTTGCCACCCCATGGACTGCAGCATGCCAGGCCTCCCTGTCCATCACCAACTCCCGGAGTTTACTGAAACTCATGTCCATTGAGTCAGTGATGCCATCCAACCATCTCGTCCTCTGTCACCCTCTTCTCTTCCTGCCTTCAATCTTTCCCAGCATCAGGGTCTTTTCAAATCATTCAGTTCTTCACATAAGTATTAAGAGTTTCAGCTTCAACATCAGTCCTTCCAATGAACACCCAGGACTAATCTCCTTTAGGATGGACTGGTTGAATCTCCTTGCAGTCCAAGGGACTTTCAAGAGTCTTCTCCAACACCACAGTTCAAAAGCATCAATTTTTGGCACTCAGCTTTCTTAATTGTCCAACGTTCACATCTATACATGACTACTGGAAAAACCATAGCCTTGACTAGACAGACCTTTGTTGACAAAGTAATGTCTCTGCTTTTTAATATGCTGTCTAAGTTGGTCACAACTTTTCTTCCAAGGAGCAAGGACCTTTTAATTTCATGGCTACAGCCACCATCTACAGTGATTCTGGAACCCCCCAAAAATAAAATCTCTCACTGTTTCCCCATCTATTTGCCATGAAGTGATGGGACCAGATGCCATGATCTTAGTTTTCTGAATGTTGAGCTTGAAGCCAACTTTTTCACTCTCCTCTTTTACTGTCATCAAGAGGCTCTTAAGTTCTTCTCAGCTTTCTGCCATAAGGGTGGTGTCATCCACATATCTGAGATTATTGATATTTCTCCTGGCATTCTCGATTCCAGTTTGTGCTTCATCCAGCCCAGTATTTCACATAATATACTCTGCATATAAGTTAAATAAGCAGGGTGACAATATACAGCCTTGACATACTCCTTTCCCTATTTGGAGCCAGTCTGTTGTTCCATGTCAAGTCCTAACTGTTGCTTACTGACCTGCATACAGATTTCTCAAGAGGTAGGTCAGGTGGTTTGGTATTCCTGTCTGTCTAAGAATTTTCCACAGTTTGTGGTGATCCACACAGTCAAAGTCTTTGTCATAGTCGATAAAGCAGAAATACATATTTTAGGAACTTTCTTGCTTTTTCAATAATCCAACAGATGTTGGCAATTTGATCTCTGGTTCCTCTGCCCAATTAAGTTTCTGTAATAATAATCTGTTACATTATAAGACATGCAGATCTATAGGGTAATTAACTGCAAAGGTCATTTAGTGCGCATTATCTATCCTTTTGAGTGTCCAACTCCTGTTAATTCTTTTTTGTTATAGCTGTGTGAGTGTATTTGTTTGTTTCTGTAATGAAACAGAAAGGTAGAAATGGCCACCAGTCCCAAACTATAGGGATACAGAGACTTGCTTGGTCAGAACTTTTTTCACACACACACACAATATTAGAATCTGAATGGCAAGATGATTCATGTATTTAAAAAATTAAATGGCATTCAAAGTAACAACAATAAATAATAAACTGATTATTTACTAGCTACCTCAAACACAAAAGTGAATAAGGCATAATCTCTAAATTAGAATTCACATTCTAGGAAAAGATTAAGTCCCATATAAACATAGGCTATGTGAATACACTTTCGTGGCAATGCAAAATAACTCTGTTACTTGGAAGAGGTGAAATGATCTGTCTTCACGAAGCAAATAATGACATAGGATTTAGCTCTTAATAGATGTCTGGGCATTTGTGAAATGAAGGAAAGCACAAATAATATTCCATATAGAATGATGAATGAACACAAACACAGATATTTGAAAAACCTGCAATGCCACATTTGGCAGAGGAGCGTGAAAAGTAAGTAGAGATAACTAGAGATGGATTTTGTATTCCTTGCAAAATACAATTGTCCCTTAGCATCCATGGAGGATGGGTTCCAGGACTCCTCTGTAAACAATCTGTGGATGCTTACGTTCTTTGTGTAAAATGGCATAGCATTTGCATTTAACCTTTGTATATCTTCCCATACACTTTAACTTATCTCAGACTATTTGTAATACTTGATACAATGTAAATGCTATGTAAGTAGTTCCCAAAGTGGGGCAAATTCAAGGTTTATTTCTTGTAAATTTCTGGAATTTTGGGGGAATATTTGTGATCAATAGTTGGTTGAATCAACATGTGTGAGACCTGCAGATATGGATGGTGACCACAGTTTGAACCTTATTCTTCTTTGGGCTTCTGTGTGGGAGTGATATGTTGCAGGTCTACCTTTATGCTAGGTGACTCTAGCATCGATATGAGAGGTCAGCAGGGTAAAGCAATCTTGTAATAGTCCAGGCCAAAAAAGGGATTGGAATGTGCTGTACAAAAGGGTTGTAAAGGAATTAACCTCCAATGAAAGTAAATAAATTTATATTAAAAAAAGAACGATAGGTTAAATGTTTAACATTTAACATTATTATTTAATATTTAATAGAAGAATTTTAATACCTACATATTGAAATGCCTATTTATTGAATAAGTACTATTTCAATAAATTTGGAGAACACGGAAGACTTTTTAAGAAAGGAGAAAGGCTATGGATTAAAAAAGAAAAAAAAATGGCACTAGCAAGTTAACTCATTTGGCTCAAGCAGAGTGTAGGGTGCAAAGAAATAGAAACCTGAAGAGATGGTTTTAGGGCCAGAGTTGGTGGCTCAAACAGTAAAGAATCTGCCTGCAATGCAGGAGACCTGGGTTCAATCCTTGGGTTGGAGGATCCCTTGGAGAAGGGAATGGGAGCCCATTCCAGTATTCTTGCCTGGAGAATTCCATGGATAGAGGAGTCTGGTGGGCTACAGTCTATGGGGTTGCAAAGAGTCAGGCACAAATGAAGCAACTAACACTTTCACTTTCCAGACAAACAAAAGTATCAGATATGGAAGTATAAAAATTATATGCTCAAAGTATCATTCTGGGACGATGTGTCTGATGTAAATAATAATATTCAGGGATGCTGGCCTTGTGCAAAATGATGGGAGTAGACAAGGAAGGTAGAATTTGATGAGAAACCAACAGTTCATTCACAAAGAAATTCACCAACCACTCCATTTAAAGTTAGGGCTATTTCAAAAGTTGCTCACACATATGAGCATTGGGAGCTATAAAACCAATATTGTGCTGGTAAATGACTAACAGTGGTTTCACCAGGGGAAAGCAGGGGAAAAAAAATATAAAAACATAGATATATTGCATTTGCTAAGTACATAGTGTAAATACTCAGACAATGGCCAATTACAGTGTAAATACACTATGGCCAACTTCATACAATCAACGTGCTCATAAAACTCTGTTTACCTTTCTCTTTTTTTCTTTCTCTCTCTCTCCATTCCTTTCTTTCATCATTCCTTGTTTTTTTCGTTGAAATGCAGGCTTTCTAGGTAGTTCTAGTGGAAAAGAACCTGCTTGAAATGCAGGAGGCCCGGGTTGGATTCCTGGATCCAGAAGATCCCCTGGAGAAGGAAATGGCAGCCCACTCCAGTACCCTTGCCTGGGAAATCCCATGGACAGAGGAGCCTGGTAGGCTACAGTCCTTTGGGTCTCAAGAGTCTGACACAACTTAGCGACTAAACCACCACGGGCTTCCCAGGTGATGTTAGTGGTAAAGAACCTGCCTACCAATTCAGGAGACACAAGAGAGGAGGGTTCAGTCCCTGGGTCTGGAAGATCCCCTGGAGGAGGAACTGGCAACCCATGCTAGTATTCTTGCCTGGAGAATCCCCATGGACAGAGGAGCCTGGCAGGCTATAGTCCATAGGGTTGCAAAGAGTCAGACATGACTGAAGCGACTTAGCACATGCACACATAGTTGATTTACCATGTTGTGTTAGTTACAGATGGACAAGAAGCTTCAAAAATTCTTGAACATTAACAATTTACTCTCAGTTCTGATAGCAGCACTTAATTGCTAAAACTTAATAACTTACACTGGAGAATGAAATGGTAACCCACTCCAGTATTCTTGCCTGGAGAATCCCATGGACGGAGAAGCCTGGTAGGCTACAGTCCACGGGGTCACAAATAACTTAAATTAATAAGAGTACCAAGAAACATACAGGTTATCCTAATCTTAAATTTTCTAATTTAAAAGCTGCAGAGAAGAAATCTGGATAATGGTTTCATAATCTGAAGATAAATTTCAGATATTGGTGAAACCTAGAAGTGTTCCTTGTTACCAGTTCAATGTGTGTTTTCTGGAGGTCCTAAACTTTTGAAAATAACTATTGTGGCATTAAAAAAGCTATGCTTCTTTTCATTTTCTTGTAATTTTCAGTTCAGTCACTCAGTCATGTCTGACTCTTTGCGACCCCATGAACCGCAGCACTCCAGGCTTCCCTGTCCATCACCAACTCCCAGAGTCCACCCAAACCCATGTCCATTGAGTCAGTGATGCCATCCAACCATCTCATCCTCTGTCATCCCCTTCTCCTCCTGCCCTCAATCTTTCCCAGCATCAGGGTCTTTTCAAATGAGTCAGCTCTTCGCATCAGGTGGCCAAAATGTTGGAGTTTCAGCTTCAGCATCAGTCTTTCCAATGAACACCAATGAACAGTGATATCCTCTAGGATGGACTGGTTGGATCTCCTTGAAGTCCAAGGGACTTTCAAGAGTCTTCTCCAACACCACAGTTCAAAAGCATCAATTCTTCAGCACTCAGTTTTCTTTATAGTCCCACTCTCACATCCATACATGACCACTGGAAAAACCATAGCCTTAACTAGACAGACCTTTGTTGACAAAGTAATGTCTCTGCTTTTTAATATGCTGTCTAGGTTGGTCATAATTTTCCTTCCAAGGAATATAAGCCCCTCAATAAACTAATCTTTTCCTTACAAATTAAGTAGTTCAATTTTCATTGTTGACACTCTTTTCCCTCTATATGAATGAATTTAGCAATCTAAAGTGCTTAGTCTTGTGACCCATGGCAGAGTGAATCATTTGGGAAATGAAAATCCTATTATATATCCTTATAATTTTTGTTTCATAAAGTCACAAAAGCACATAACTCAATACAACATCTGTTCCAAAATATGGAACTTTAGAATTTCAAAGTAATTCCAAGAAGCTGGAAAAATGAATTTTGTGGAACTAACCCTCCTAACTGAAAATTCTAGCTCCAAATTAATGTAATTAAATATTTTGAATTTTATGTTTCAAAAATCTAAACTTCTATTATAGGTTCTTCTGTGGTTTTTTCCCCCCTTGTAAATTAAGTTACTTTGCTAAATGCACTGAACTAAAACTCCCTTTAGCTGAATTTTCTTATTCTACTATACATGAGTTTAGCAGATAGTTCATCTTACTTTTAAATATCTCTTCTATGCAAATAAATCATTCAAATATAAAAATTATGTTTGACTCTCGTACTCAGGTGAGTATTCAAAAGGGTGATTTGATTCATTGTAGATCAGTGAATCAAACTTTAAAAATATGTAATATACTCAAACTATGGCTTCCCCGGTGGCTTAGAGGTTAAAGCATCTGGCTGGAATGCGGGAGACCCAGATTCGATCCCTGGGTCGGGAATATCCCCTGGAGAAGGAAATGGCAACCCACTCCAGTACTCTTGCCTGGAGAATCCCATGGACGGAGGAGCCTGGTGGGCTACAGTCCATGGGGTCGCAGAGTTGGACACGACTGAGCAACTTCACAACTTCACACCATGGAGATTAAAATATAGATGCTTGGTTTAATATAAAATTTAATTAAAGGATATGAGCTATTTAACACTTCTACTAATTATATCTGATGAGTTTTTCTCTTTGTAAATTATCACACTTTTTAACACCATGAGATCTAACCTAGTAAACATAAGACCTTTTATTACTTCACAAATGCACAGCAGGATATGTCGTCTGAAAACTAACATTAGATAAAAATAATCTTAGCCTAAGTTTACTAAGTGTACTAACTTTCAAAAGGTGGTTAGAACGTTAATGGACTGTTGATTATTATGGACTTGTGTCTCCCCTAGCTGTAGAGTTAACCAGCATTTTGCCATTTTCAAAAGAGTTTCATGTTGATGTATGGCAGAAACCAACACAATATTGTAAAGCAATTATCCTCTAATTAAAAATAAATAAATTAAAAGAGATATTTGGGATTATAGTGATTAAATAAAAGGAACACAAAAGAATAATTTATAAAAATGATAGTATTTTGTGGGTGTGCACATTGTATTTTGTTTGATTTGGATTATATTGGCATAATTTTTGCACAAATGCACTAGTACAGGTTTGGAACAGACTTTGTGAAGGAAAACCTTGCTTGTTGAGATGATTTTTCTCTTTGACTACAACTGTCAGTTGTTTTCAATTCAGATTTAAAATTAAACTCCTGAAAGACAATAGCCTTCGCTGGGAGCACCAAGTGTGCCCAGAATTTTGAAAGGCAACAACACATCGTTCACAGCTATAGTAGAGTGAAAGTCTAACTCCCAGGCATAGATGCTGACGTGCCAAGATCACTGAGACTTTGATCATACTGAGCTCACACAGACCATCTCAAACGAAAGATGCCACCAGCCCACCAGATTTTAGCTTGCCAGCCAAGTGATGTCCTCAGGAAGACACAGCAAGCTTCCATTATCTGGAACAGTTGTATTTAATTAATACTCATTTCTCCGCACTCAGTTTTGATTCATTGAATCATAACCTCTGCCACGTTCTCATTTATGTGGCTCTGCATATGCTCTTGGCGAATTCTTAAGTTACTCTTTCAGGAAAGATATCAAATTTTCACATACCTCTAGAGTTAGAAGAAAGTCTAGAAAGTATCTGTCAACTCTTCTTTTCCACTTTGGCTCCAGTGCAAACAAATATAAGAACACAACCTGGAAGGAGAAGTATTTTCTTATCAAAAAGTGAAATATTGAGGCTTTTGGGAGAAGACAAAAAGGGAAAAACAAAGGATAAATTATGTTTTGTGAAATTAAAATGTTTGAATCAAATAAAATTAAGTATGTAATTTTAAGAAATATAACATCACCACAGCTTTCAATTATAAGAAAAAGGGAAGTCAGAATACTCTTGAGATCATTTCAGAGTTAAATATAAAATTTCATTGTCTGAAATTACTTGGGTAACATAGTTCTTATTTTAAACTAATTTTAAATGATATTTTAGGCTTTAAAACCATATTGCTTTGGAGTAGGGGTATTGTAAAATAACTAGGGTGCTGAACATTATAACAAACTTAAGATATACCTATGCTTTGAGATGAAAATGTTTCTTCACTACTCAAATAATTACACAGATATTAAAAATTTTTTTCTAAAATATTTAGACTAAATAAACTATTATAATATATCATATATGTATATTATGTATGTGTATATTACATTTATATATACATATTATATATGTTTATAATATATGGTGTATATATAAGTATAGTATATAATATAAATGACCAAAGATATTTATAAAAATACAATATTTATCTCCAGCAGTGTAAATCATAGAATAATTTCTCATTAAGGATTATGAGATTGTTTTTATCACTTGCATATTTATAGTAGTTGCTGACTAGAAATTCATCTGATCAGATCGTTTTAAGGTCTAGACCAAAGAATATATGTTAATATTTTCATGATAAGATTTTATATTATTAAATAAAATTAGTGGCAATTTATCATGAAATAGTTAAAAAAAAAAAGAAAGTCCATCTGGTTATTATAATCTCAGTCATTTTTCCAGCATCAGCAGGAACATGAATGAAAATAGAAACAAAGCTGGCAGAGGAAATTTACCTGAGGTTCTATTTATGATTTCACTGTGCTCCTTGGCCATCCTAGGTCTTCTCCACACAGTAGAGGTTTATTATCTGACAAACTCTGTATGTCCCTTATGCAAGAGAAAAAAACAACAACAACAAACAAACAGGTGATTTTAAAAGAAATATTTATTCACAGATATGAATGTCTCAGGGAAAAGCTCAGCTTTTCTGATTTTTGAAGACTTTAGGACATGTCCAGGACCACTTACTGTAACCTAAACACTGTAAATATATAAATCCCACCCAGGATTTATACTGAAGAGAGACACCAACTGAGAGAGAGAATTGTTTATCCAATAGCAGAGGAAAACCCATTGTCTTCCTCAGGCCTTTATTTATAACCTTGATGATATTATTAGAATCAATTGGTATATTACCCATGCATGCATGTTAAATTACTTCAGTCTTGATCGACATTTTGTGACACCACAGACTTCAGTGTGCCAGTCTCCTCTGTCCATGGGATACTCCAGGAAAGAACACTAGAGTGGGTTGCCATTTCTGATTCCAGATACTACCCAAATATATCACTATATTTGTCACTGACATGACAGAGAAAGAAGAAGATAAAACAAAAATCTACCCTACAGGAGAAGAAGAGATAATTTAAAAGTAAAAAAGAAGAATTCTCCAGGGTGTCTGAGTCTCAGGCCTGTCGACGTCACTTAGGAGTACAGTCAAGATGCCTCGTGGAAGCTGAAGCCGCACTTCCCGCGTGGCCCCTCCTGCCAGCCGCGCGCCTCAGATGAGAGCAGCGCCCAGGCCAGCGCCCGCAGCTCAGCCACCAGCAGTGGCTCCACCGTCTGCCGTCAGCACCCCTGCTGCTGCTCCTCGGCAGCCAGGTCTGATGGCCCAGATGGCAACCACTGCTGCTGGCGTGGCTGTGGGTTCTGCCGTCGGCCACACTCTGGGTCACGCCATCACTGGGGGCTTCAGTGGAGGAAGCAGTGCTGAACCCGCAAGGCCTGACATCACTTACCAGGAGCCTCAGGGAACCCAGCCAGCACAACTGCAGCAGAATGGCCCCTGCTTCTATGAGGTGAAACAGTTTTTGGAGTGTGCCCAGAGCCAGGGTGACCTTAAACTTTGTGAGGGTTTCAGCGAGGTGCTGAAACAGTGCAGATTGGCCAACGGATTAGCTTAATCAAGAAGTTCCAATTGAAGACATGAAAAATCACCTCTCGCGACCATGTTGATTTAGCATTTAAAGTATAATTAGTAGTGAAGATGTGAAGTGTGAGACCACCCGTTAAACCTCTCCTTACTCATTAATAGCTTTTATGCTTCACGATTGCAGTGGAAGTGGGCATTGTCACTATATAGAAGTTCATTGAGATGGTATTGAGTTTGGGATTGGGCAGAAGAGGCGGTTGTGGCCTCTTAAGCGTGCTTTTCTGATGTTATTGTTTGTGAATTGATTAGAATAAAATGATTTTCTTTCTAAAAAAAATAAAAATAAAAGTAAAAAAGAGATTTGAACACATTTTAAATAATATAATCACTGTCATATAAAGTCTTGCTCTAGTATTTTGTTTGAAACAATTAGATTTGTAACATTCATCATAAAATAATAAACTACTTTGCAATCTTTTGTTTTTATCACATACACAAAGGATAATTATGATAATTCCAAAATAAACACACACTGGAAATTCACAGAGTAAAAAATATAATATGAATATACTTCAGTTCAGTTCAGTTGCTAAGATGTGTCTGACTTTTTGCGACCCAATGAACCACCTCATGCCAGTTCTCCCTGTCCATCACCAACTCCCAGAGTGTACCCAAAGTCATGGCCATTGAGTCAGTGATGCCATCCAACCATCTCATCCTCCATTATTCCCTTCTCTTCCTGCCTTCAATCTTTCCCAGCACCAGGGTCTTTTCAAATAGGTCAGCTCTTCGCATCAGGTGGCCAAAGTATTGGAGCTCAGCCTCAACATCAGTCCTTCCAATGAACATCCAGGACTGATATCTTCTAGGATGGACTGGTTGGATCACCTTGCAGTCCAAGGGACTCTCAAGAGTCTTCTCCAACACCACAGTTCAATGAATGGATAAGAAAGCTGTGGTATATATATACACAATGGAGTATTACTCAGCCATTAAAAAGAATACATTTGAATCAATTCTAATTAGGTGGATGAAACTGGAGCCTATTATACAGAGTGAAGTAAGCCAGGAAGAAAAACACCAATACAGTATACTAACACATATATATGGAATGTAGAAAGATGGTAACGATAACCCTGTATGCGAGACAGCAAAAGAAACACAGATGTATAGAACAGTCTTTTGGACTCTGTGGGAGAAGGAGAGGTGGGATGATTTGGGAGAATGGCATTGAAACATGTATAATATCATATATGAAATGAATCACCAGTCCAGGTTTGATGCATGACACTGGATGCTTGGGGCTGGTGCACTGGGACGACCCAGAGGGATTGTACAGGGAGGGAGAAGGGAGGGGGGTTCAGGATGGGTAACATGTGTATACCTGTGGCGGATTCATGTTGATGTACGACAAAACCAATACAATAATGTAAAGTAACTAACCTCCAATTAAAATAAATAAATTTATATTTAAAAAAACAACAAAGAAACAAAACCAAAAGCATCAATTCTTTGGTGCTCAGCTTTCTTTATAGTACAACGCTCACATCCATACATGACTACTGGAAAAACCATAGCTTTGACTAGATGGACCTTTGTTGACAAAGTAATGTCTCTGCTTTTTAATGTGCTGTTTAGGCTGATCATAACTTTCCTTCCAAGGAGTAAGCATCTTTTAATTTCATGGCTGCAATCACCATCTGCAGTGATTTTGCTGCTAAGTCACTTCAGTCGTGTCCAACTCTGTGCAACCCTGTAGACGGCAGCCCACCAGGCTTCCCCGTCCCTGGGATTCTCCAGGCAAGAACAATGGAGTGGTTTTGGAGCCCCCCAAAATAAAGTCAGCCACTGTTTCCCCATCTATTTCCCATGAAGTGATGGAACCAGAGGCCATGATCTTCGTTTTCTGAATGTTGAGCTTGATGCCAACTTTTTCACTCTCCTCTTTCACTTGCATTAAGATGCTCTTTAGTTCTTCTTCACTTTCTGCCATAAGGGTGGTGTCATCTGCATATCTGAGGTTATTGATATTTCTCCTGGCAATCTTGATTCCAGCTTGTGTTTTTTCCAGCCCAGGATTTCTCATGATGTACTCTGCATAGAAGTTAAATAAGCAGGGTGACAATATATAGCCTTGACGTAATCCTTTTCCTATTTGGAACCAGTCTGTTGTTCCATGTCCAGTTCTAACTGTTGCTTCCTGACCTGTATACAGGTTTAATCATCTCTAAACCATCAACTCTATGTCAAACCATGAACTTTCCAAAATTTTAAAAATTGATTTTCTTTCCTTAGGTATTATGGCAATTTCAAAACTATAGAAAAATTTAGCTTTCTTTTCACATTGACCGAATAATAACCTGTATAGTTTTCTTTACTATACTATTTATTTTATTCTTATTACACAAAAAATGTAGGAATATCATGCCAGTTTTACCAGAAACACTTTGTTCAATCCACATTCTTTTTTTTTGTTTTTTGTTGTTGTTCTTCTTTTATTCTTCTGAGTTTCTGATTTAATTTGAGATAAACACTTTGTGGTTTTGTTAATCATCTCTCACCACATATCTTTAATATATTCACATAACAACAACACCATAGTTTGACTTCAGGTCAAGCAACAGGAAGCAAACACAGCCCTGCTAATCAACAGAAAATTGGAATAAAGGTTTACTGAACATGGCCCCACCCATCAGAACAAGACTCAGATACTGCCTGCGCCCCCCTCACCCCAGCAGTCTCTCCCATCCTAAGCTTCCATAAGTCTCTTATCCTTATCCATTAGAGGACAGATAGAATGAAAACCACAATCACAGAAAACTAACCAATCTGACCACATGGACCATAGCTTTGTCTAGCTCAATGAAACTATTAGCCATGCCATGTAGGGCCACCCAAGATGGACAGATTATGGTGCAGAGTTCTGGCAAAACGTGGTCTACTGGAGAAGGGAATGGCAAAGGACTTCCGTATTCCTGTATTTAGAACCTCATGAACAGTATGAAAAGGAAAAAAGTATGACACTGAAAGATGAACTCCCCAGGTCAGTAGGTGCCCAAAATGCTATTGTAGAAGAGTGGAGAAATAACCCCAGAATGAAGGAAGAGATGGAGCCAAAGCAAAACCAACACCCAGTTGTGGATGTGATGGGTGATGGAAGTAAAGTCTGATGCTGTAAGAACAATATTGCATAGGAACCTGGAAAGTTAGGTCCATAAATCAAGGCAAACAGGAGATGGAAAGAGTAAACATTGACATTTTAGGAATCAGTGAACTCAAATGGACTGGAATGGGTGAATTTAGCTCAGATGACCATTATATCTGCTACTGTGGGCAAGAATCCCTTAGAAGAAATGAAGTAGCCATCATAGTCAACAAAAGAGTCCAAAAGGCAGTACTAGGATGCAATCTCACAAATGATAGAATGATCTCTGTCTTTTTCCAAGATAAACCATTCAATATCACAGTAATCCAAGTCTGTCGTCTGACCAGTAAGCTGAAGAAGCTGAAGTTGAACAGTTCTATGAAGACCTGCAAAACCTTCTAGAACTAACACACACACACACACACACACACACACACAAAAGATGTCCTCTTCATTACAGGGAGCTAGGATGCAAAAGTAGGAAGTCAAGAGATACCTGGAATAGCAGGCAAATTTGGTCTTGTAATACAAAATGAAGCAAGTTAAAGGCTAACAGAGTTTTGCAAAGAGAACACACTGGTCATGGCAAAAACCCTCTTCCAATAATACAAGAGAAGACTCTACACATGGACATCACCAGATAGTCAATACTGAAATTATATTCTTTGCAACAAAAGATGGAGAAGCTCTATACAGTCAGCAAAATCAAGACTGGGAGCTGACTATGGCAAAGAGTATGAATTCCTTATGGTCAAATTCAGACTAAAATTGAAGTAGGGAGAACCACTAGACCATTCAGGTATGACCTAAATCTAATCCCTTATGGTTACACAGTGTAAGAGACAAATAGATTCAAGGGATTAAACCTGATAGACAGAGTGCCTCAAGAACTATGGACAGAGTTTCCTGATATTGTGCATGAGGCAGTGATCAAGATGATCCCCAGGAAAAAGAAATGCAAAGAGGCAAAATGGTTGTCTGAGGAGGCCTTACAAATAGCTAAGAAAAGAAGGAAAGCTAAGGCAAAGGAGAAAAGGAAAGATATACCCATTTGAATGCAGAATTCCAAAGAAGAGCAAGGAGAGATAAGAAAGCATTCCTCAAAGATGAATGCAAAGAATTAGAGGAAAACGATAGAATGGGAAAGACTAGAGATAACTTAAGAAAACTAGAAATATCGAGGGAACATTTCATTCAAAGATGAGTACAAAAAGGACAGAAATAATACGAACCTAACAGAAACAGAAGATATTAAGAGGTGGTAAGAATACACAGAAAAAGTATCAGTTCAGTTCAGTCCCTCAGTCATGTCCGACTCTTTGCGACCCCATGAATCACAGCATGCCAGGCCTCCCTGTCCATCACCAACTCCCGGAGTTCACTCAGACTTGCGTCCATCGAGTTGGTGATGCCATCCAGCCATCTCATCCTCTGTTGTCCCCTTCTTCTTCTGCCCCCAATCCTTCCCAGCATCAAAGTCTTTTCCAATGAGTCAACACTTCACATGAGGTGGCCAAAGTAGTGGAGTTTCAGCTTTAGCATCATTCCTTCCAAAGAAATCCCAGGGTTGATCTCCTTCAGAATGGACTGGTTGGATCTCCTTGCAGTCCAAGGGACTCCCAAGAGTCTTCTCCAACACCACAGTTCAAAAGCATCAATTCTTCGGCGCTCAGCCTTCTTCACAGTCCAACTCTCATATCCATACATGACTACTGGAAAAACCATAGCCTTGACTAGACGGACCTTAGTCGGCAAGGTAATGTCTCTGCTTTTGAAAATACTATCTAGGTTGCTCATAACTTTTCTTCTAAGGAGTAAGCAAAAGAATACACAGAAGAACTATACCAAAAAGACCTTCATGACCCAGATAATCATGATGATGTGATGACTCACCTTGAGCCAGACATCCTGGAATGCAAAGTCAAGTGGGCCTTAGGAAGCATCATTATGAGTAAAGCTAGTGGAGATGATGGTATTCTAGTTGAACTATTTCAAATCCTAAAAGATGATGCTGTGAAAGTGCTCCACTCAATATGCCAGTAAATTTGGAAAACTCAGCAGTGGCCACAGGATTGGAAAAGGTCAGTTTTCATTCCAACTCGTAAAAAAGGCAAGGCCAAAAAATGCTCAAACTACCACACAATTGCTCTCATCTCACACACTAGCAAAGTAATGCTCAAAATTCTCCAAGCCAGGCTTCAAAAGTATGTGAACCATGAACTTCAGATGTTCAAGCTGGATTTAGAAAAGGTAGAGGAACCAGAGATCAAATTGCCAATATCTGCTGGAGGACAAAGCAAGAGAATTCCAGAAAAGCATTTACTTTTGCTTTATTGAATATGCCAAAGCCTTTGCTTGTGTGAAGTGAAGTCACTTAGTCATGTCCAACTCTTTGTGACCCCATGGACAGCAGCCTACCAGGTTCTGGCGTCCATGGGATTTTCCAGGCAAGAATATTGGAGTGGGCTGCCATTTCCTTCTCCAGGAGATTGATTGTGTAGATAACAACAAACTGTGGAAAATTCTTAAAGTGATAAGAATACCAGACTATCTGACCTGCCTTCTGAGAAAACTATATTCAGGTCAAGAAGCAACAGTTAGAATTGGACATGCAACAATAGACACATTCCAAATCGGGAAAGGAGTATGCCAAGGCTATATTTTGTCACCTGGCTTATTTAACTTATATGTAGAATACATCATGTGAAATGCTGGGCTGCATGAAGCACAAGCTGGAATCAAGATTGCTGGGAGAAATATCAATAACCTCAGATATGCAGATGACATCACCCTTATGACAGAAAGTGAACTAAAGAGCCTCTTTTGAAAGTGAAAGAGGAAAGTGAAAAAGTTGACTTAAACCTCAACATTCAGAAAACTAAGATCATGGTATCTGGTTCCATCACTTCATGGCAAATAGATGGGGAATCAATGGAAACAGTGAGACTTTATTTTGAGGGGCTCCAAAATCACTGGAGAAGGCAATGCCAACCCACTCCAGTACTCTTGCCTGGAAAATCCTTTGGACTGGGGAGCCTGGTGGGGTGCCATCTATGGGGTTGCATAGAGTCAGACACGACTGAAGTGACTTAGCAGCTTAGCAAAATCACTGCAGATGGTGACTGCAGCCATGAAATTAAAAGATGCTTGTTCCTTGGAAGAAAAGTTATGACCAACCTAGACAGCATATTAAAAACCAAAGACATGACTTTGCTGACAAAGGTCTGTCTAGCCAAAGCTGTGGTTTTTCCAGTTGTCATGTATGGATGTGAGAGTTGGAGCATAAAGAATGTTGAGCACCAAAAACTTGATGCTTTTGAACTGTGATGTTGGTGAAAACTCTTGAGAGTCCCTTGGACAGCAAGGAGATCCAACCAGTCCATCCTAAATGAAATCAGTCCTGAATATTCATTGGATGGACTGATGCTGAAGCTTAAACTCCTGTACTGTGACCACCTGATGCAAAGAACTGACTCATTTGAAAAGACTTTGATGCTGGGAAAGATTGAAGGTGGAAGGAAAAGGGGACGACAGAGGATGAGATGGTTGGATGGCATCACCAACTCAATAGACATGAGTTTGAGTAGGTTCTAGGAGTTGGTGATGGATAGGGAAGCATAGCGGAGAAGGCAATGGCAACCCACTCCAATACTGTTGCCTGGAAAATCCCATGGATGGAGGAGCCTGGTAGGCTGCAGTCCATGGGGTCACGAAGAGTCAGACACTTACTGAGCGACTTCACTTTCACTTTACACTTTCATGCATTGGAGAAGGAAATGGCAACCCACTCCAGTGTTATTGCCTGGAGAATCCCAGGGACAGGGGAGCCTGGTTGGTTGCTGTCTATGGGGTCGCACGGAGTCGGACATGACTGAAGCGACAGCAGCAGCAGCAGCAGCAGCAGCAGCAGCAGCAGCAGCAGGGAAGCATAGCACACTGCAGTCCATGGGGTCGCAAAAAGTTGGACATGGCTGATCGACTGAACTAAACTAATAGACTCATTATATGTATGTATAAACATATATATTTGCATATGTATAAATTTAACATTTTAAAAGTTATATATATGTTAATATTTTAGGATTTTAGAATATTCAAGATGCCTCTTAGGTGTATTTCATGTTATATTGCTTGCAAGTTCTCTTTAATAAATGTTTCAGAAAAACTGAGATATACTTTCCCTAAAAGATTAGAATGCATTTTTAAGCTTTTTTTCTGAAAATTTATGATAGTTCTTGTCTAAAAATGCCCTGTCACTTAATGTTCCAATATGGCATGATATAGAATTCTATACTGATTTTTTTTTTTCCTGAGACATTTGAGATACATTTGCCCTCTCTCTCTTGCACAATGTTGCTGATGTAGCACCTAGTTTGATTTTTCTCTCTGTATTAATTGCTCAGTCGTGTCTAACCCTTTGCAAATCTATGGATAGTAGCCCACCAAAATTCCTCTTTTCTTGGAATTTTCCAGCCAAGAATACTGGAGTGGGGTGCCATTCACTTCTCCAGGGGAACTTCTGTAACCAGGGATCAAACCCAATCTCCCACATTGCAGGCAGAGTCTTTACCATCTGAGCCACTAGTGAAGCCCTATTTTTCTCTCTGGAATCTTTTATACTCTAAGCTTTATTTTAATTAACTAAAAATTCACCAAAACATTCCTTGATTTAATAACTTTTGTATTCACTCTGCTTCTCCAAATACCAATAGGGGAATATGCCATTAATATGGAGGACTAGCATGTGTTTTCTCTGTAACATCATCAATCTTCTCCACTCTGCCTTTCTACTAACAGGATGCACACACACTTTAAGCAAGAAGTGCCTTAGTGGGAGACCAAGCAAGTGGGCTAGGGAACCTACTTACTCCAAATGCCAATTTCAGGATGAATGCATATTATGAACATAGCACTTTTGGCATTTCCTGTGTGTAAAAATATTTTCTCCCTGAAACCTTCCTCCTAATTTCAACTATTGGTTTACCCATAATATGATGCTCTGATGTATCATTTGTCTCCAGAAGTCCACGGATAGTAATATGACAGTGTTTTCGCCACTATCATTTGTGTTGCAGAATTTGAAGATATTTACTTATTTGAATAGAGAAAAGTAAATATGTTTAATCACTCTCTTGTCTCGAAACAAATGACCCAATTTATTCCATTAAAATTCCTTCAATAATTTTTGAAACAAAAGGTGTCTAAGGAAAAAGCACACTTTTATTTAATAGCAGATGTATCTGAGTGCATGAAAATTGAGGTAATAAAACCATTAGCATCTTTGCTCAAATTGCTAAATTGCAATCCATTTTGTTGGTGGTGAAGGGAAAGGTATGTGTGAATCTCTCATGTAAACAGTGAGGCTGTGACTCCCATAAAGTACAGTATTCAATGCACAATTCACTCCTAGAGGCTCACTCATGCATTGCTGAAGTAACAGAGGGGACAGGGGTAAAGACATGGGGATGGGGGTTCGCACAATGTTGTGCCGGCTCTAATCCTCCTCCTCCCTCTTAGTCCTCCACTGCACACTAATGTATGTAATGTATGATGACACAGCAGTGGACAAGCACTGGTTTGGAGAACTGTATATCACAGAGGCATGTCCCCTCTGCCAGAAGGTATCAGTTTAGTTCAGTCACTCAGTCGTGTCCGACTCTTTGCGACCCCACGAATCGCAGCACGCCAGGCCTCCTTGTCCATCACCAACACCCGGAGTTCACTCAGACTCACGTCCATCAAGTCAGTGATGCCATCCAGCCATTTCATCCTCTGTCGTCCCCTTCTCCTCCTGCCCCCAATCCCCCCCAGCATCAGAGTCTTTTCCAAGGAGTCAACTCTTCCCATGAGGTGGCCAAAGTACTGGAGTTTCAGCTTTAGCATCATTCCCTCCAAAAAATCCCAGGGCTGATCTCCTTCAGAATGGACTGGTTGGATCTCCTTGCAGTCCAAGGGACTCTCAAGAGTCTTCTCCAATGCCACAGTTCAAAAGCATCAATTCTTCAGTGCTCAGCTTTCTTCACAGTCCAACTCTCACATCCATACATGACCACTGGAAAAACCATAGCCTTGACTAGACAGATCTTTGTTGGCAAAGTAATGTCTCTGCTTTTGAATATACTGTCTAGGTTGGTCATAACTTTTCTTCCAAGGAGTAAGAGTCTTTTAATTTCATGGCTGCAATCACCATCTGCAATGATTTTGGAGCCCCCCAAAATAAAGTCTGACACTATTTCCACTGTTTCCCCATCTATTTCCCATGAAGTGAGGGGACCAGATGCCATGATCTTCGTTTTCTGAATGTTGATCTTTAAGCCAACTTTTTCACTCACCACTTTCACTTTCATCAAGGAGCTTTTTAGTTCCTCTTCACTTTCTGCCATAAGGGTGATGTAATCTGCATATCTGAGGTTATTGATATATCTTCTGGCAATCTTGATTCCAGCTTGTGCTTCTTCCAGTCCAGCATTTCTCATGATGTACTCTGCATATAAGGTAAATAAGCAGGGTGACAATATATAGCCTTGATGTACTCCTTTTCCTATTTGGAACCAGTCTGTTGTTCCATCTCCAGTTCTAACTGTTGCTTCGTGACCTGCATATATGTTTCTCAAGAGGCAGGTCAGGTGGTCTGGTATTCCCATCTCTCTCAGAATTTTCCACAGTTTATTTTGATCCACACAGTCAAAGGCTTTGGCATAGTCAATAAAGCAGAAATAGATGTTTTTCTGGAACTCTCTTGCTTTTCCCATGATCCAGCGGATGTTGGCAATTTGATTTCTGGTTCCTCTGCCCTTTGTAAAGCCAGCTTGAACATCTGGAAGTTCATGGTTCACGTATAGCTCAAGCCTGGCTTGGAGAATTTTGAGCATTACTTTACTAGCATGTGAGATGAGTACAATTATGCGGTAGTTTGAGCATTCTTTGGCATTGCCTTTCTTTGATATTGGAATGAAAACTGACCTTTTCCAGTCCTGAGGCCACTGCTGAGTTTTCTAAATTTGCTGGCATATTGAGTGCAGCACTTTCACAGCATCATCTTTCAGGATTTGAAATAGCTCAACTGGAATTCCATCACCTCCACTAGCTTTGTTCATAGTGATGCTTTCTAAGGCCCACTGGACTTCACATTCCAAGATATCTGGCTCGAAGTGAGTGATCACACCATCATGATCATCTTGGTCATGAAGATCTTTTTTTGTATAGTACTTCTGTGTATTCTTGCCACCTTTTCTTAATATCTTCTGCTTCTGTTAGGTCCATAACATTTCTGTCCTTTATCGAGCCCATCTTTGCATGAAATGTTCCCTTGATGTCTCTGATTTTCTTGAAGAGATCTCTAGTCTTTCCCATTCTGTTCTTTTCCTCTGTTTCTTTGCATTGATTGCTGAGGAAGGCTTTCTTATCTCTTCTTGCTATTCTTTGGAACTCCGCATGCAGATGCTTGTATCTTTCCTTTTCTCCTTTGCTTTTCCCTTCTCTTCTTTTCACAGCTATTTGTAAGGCCTACTCAGACAGCCATTTTACTTTTTTGCATTTCTTTTCCATGGGGATGGTCTTGATCCCTGTCTCCTGTACAATGTCACGAACCTCACTCCATAGTTCATCAGGCACTCTATCTATCAGATCTAGGCCCTTAAATCTATTTCTCACTTCCACTGTATAATCATAAGGGATTTGATTTAGGTCATACCTGAATGGTCTAGTGGTTTTTCCCACTTTCTTCAATTTAAATCTGAATTTGGCAATAAGGAGTTCATAATCTGAGCCACAGTCAGCTCCTGGTCTTGTTTTTGTTGACTGTATACAGCTTCTCCATCTTTGGCTGCAAAGAATATAGTCAATCTGATTTCGGTGTTGACCATCTTGTGATATCCATGTGTAGAGTCTTCTCTTGTGTTGTTGGAAGAGGGTGTTTGCTATGACCAGTGCATTTTCTTGGCAAAACTCTATTAGTCTTTGCCCTGCTTCATTCCATATTCCAAGGCCAAATTTGCCTGTTACTCCAGGTGTTTCTTGACTTCCTACTTTTGCATTCCAGTCCCCTATAATGAAAAAGACATCTTTTTGGGGTGTTAGTTCTAAAAGGTCTTGTAGGTCTTCATAGAACTGTTCAACTTCAGCTTGTTCAGCATTTCTGGTTGGGGCATAGACTTGGATTATGGTGATATTGAATGGTTTGCCTTGGAAACGAACAGAGATCATTCTGTTGTTTTTGAGATTACATCCAAGTACTGCATTTTGGACTCTTTTGTTGACCATGATGGCTACTCCATTTCTTCGGAGGGATCCCTGCCCCCAGTAGTAGATATAATGGTCATCTGAGTTAAATTCACCCATTCCAGTCCATTTTAGTTCGCGGATTCCTAGAATGACGACATTCACCCTTGCCATCTCCTGTTTGACCACTTCCAATTTGCCTTGATTCATGGACCTGACATTCCAGGTTCCTATGCAATATTGCTCTTTACAGCATTGGACCTTGCTTCTATCACCAGTCACATCCACAGCTGGGTATTGATTTTGCTTTGGCTTCATCCCTTCATTCTTTCTGGAGTTATTTCTCCACTGATCTCCAGTAGCATATTGGGTACCTACCGACCTGGGGAGTTCCTCTTTCAGTATCCTATCATTTTGCCTTTTCATACTGTTCATGGGGTTCTCAAGGCAAGAATACTGAAGTGGATTGCCATTCCCTTATCCAGTGGACCACACTGGGTCAAACCTCTCCACCATGACCCATCTGTGTTGGGTGGCCCCACAGGGCATGGCTTGGTTTCATTGAGTTAGACAAGGCTGTGGTCCTAGTGTGGTTAGATTGACTAGTTTTCTGTGATTATGGTTTCAGTGCGTCTGCCCTCTTGCAACACCTGCCGTCTTACTTGTGTTTCTCTTACCTTGGATGTGGGGTATCTCTTCACAGCTGCTCCTTACCTTGGAGGAGGGGTATCTCCTCACTGCCGTCCCTCCCAACCTTGAACGTGGAATAGCTCCTCTAAGCCCTCCGGTGCCCGCGCAGCCACTGCTCCTTGGGCATGGGGTCACTCCTCCTGGCCGCCACCCCTTGCCTCGAGTGGGTGTAGTTCCTCTTGGCTGCTCCTGTGCTGTTGCAGCTTGGCACTCTCAGCTGCCGCCCCTGACCTCGGACGTGGGGTAGCTCCTCTCGGCCGCTGCCCCTTGGGAGTGGGTCCTGCCGACTTCTGCCCATGACCTCAGAGGGGGTAGTTCCTCTCGGCCACACTCTGCACGTCGTTGCAGCAGCCCGTGCCCAGAGGGTATAAGGATACGGTATTTTAAATGCTGGCAGTATCAAGAAGGAAGATGTATGATTAAGTATTTTGGTCTATTTTTCAGGGACTGTATCTTAAGAGATTTTTATAAATTCCAGCTATATTCCATGGATTTTATTTTATTTTTAATTTTGAATATTTTTATTTTCTTTAACTTTATTGACGTATATTTAGCAAATAGGGTAAGAATGAGATATATAAGTAGAATGGTATCTGGAAATATAATATTTACATTTACAGAATAGAAAAGAGGTGAAATATTGGTTTATATGACCTAATGACGTACAGTTACTGAAAGTTACAAGCAGATAGATTTTGGCTTATACAAATGAACCTTATCATAATCCTGATAAAATGGGCTACCTGGTTATCAAGTTGACTGTGCAACCACTTGGTGGGGATCTAATAGAAGAAATTCAGATATCATCTTGTACTCTTACTAAAATTCTTTAAAATGTTTTTCAAACTCAGGTTTTTTGAAATCTATCTACAGCTCTGCTTCAGGCTGCTGCTTAATTTTGAAACCTTTGGCTTCTAAAATTTTGACTTATCTCTAAGTATTGCCAGGTGATTATTACAGCAAAATATTAAATGTCATGTTAACACTTCCTTATAATTCTGAGAGGAGTTTTATCAACCCACTCTAACTTTTATATTTCTTATGAGTGAAAAATTATTCCTTTGCTTTTTTGGACATAACAGAAAACCATGGAGAAATAGTGCGCTGCATTTTTGGTCCTTTATTTGTATTAAAATACACTAAGAGGTCGATTTGAGAAAATTGGCATTGTAGTTTCTCCTTTCAATTGCTGGCATTTCAGTACACTTGAATGTAAACAAGACGTTTAAAACTGCATTCACATGGATTTATATGGCTAAGTTGAAGTTCATTAGGAATAGAGTAATTTCTTGTAATCAACTAAGTATTCCTATGAAGACAAAAGACTGAGTGGAGCAGCCCTTTAAGTGCAGGTGTCATTAGTTTAGTTCAGTCGTTCAGTCGTGTTCGACTCTTTGTGACCCCTTGGAGTGCAGCACGCCAGGCTTACCTGTCCATCACCAGCTGCTGGAGCCTACTCAAACTCACGTCCATTGAATCGGTGATGACATCCAACCATCTCAACCTCTGTCGTTCCCTTTTCCTCCCACCTTCAGTCTTTCCCAGCATCAGGGTCTTTTCAAATGAGTCAGTTCTTTGCATCAGGTGGTCACAGTATAGGAGTTTAAGCTTCAGCATCAGTCTATCCATTGAATATTCAGGACTGATTTCATTTAGGATAGACTGGTTGGATGTCCTTGCTGTCCAAGGGACTCAAGAGTTTTTACCAACACCACAGTTCAAAAGCATCAATTTTTCAGTGCTCAACATTCTTTATGCTCCAACTCTCACATCCATACATGACTACTGGAAAAATCACAGCTTTGAGTAGACAGAACTTTGTCAGCAAAGTCATGTCTTTGGTTTTTAATATGCTGTCTAGGTTGGTCATAACTTTTCTTCCAAGGAACAAGCATCTTTTAATTTCATGGCTGCAGTCAACATCTGCAGTGATTTTGGAGCCCCCTCCCCCCAAAAAAAAATCTGTCACTGTTTCCATTGTTTCCGCATCTATTTGCCATGAAGTGATGGGACCAGATGCCATAATCTTAGTTTTCTGAATGTTGAGTTTTAAGCCAACTTTTTCACTTTCTTCTTTCACTTTCATCAAGAGGCTCTGATGTTCTTCACTTTCTGCCATAAGGGTGGTGTCACTGGCATACCTAAGGTTATTGATATTTCTCCTGACCATCTTGATTCCAGCTTATGCTTCATCCAGCCCAGCATTTCACATGATGTATTCTGCATATAAGTTAAATAAGCAGGGTGACAAAATCCAGCCTTGATGTACTCCTTTCCTGATTTGGAACCAGTCTGTTGTTCCATGTCCAGTTCTAACTGTTGCTTCTTGACCTGAATACAAATATCTCAGGAGGCAAGTCATGTGGTATGGTATTCCCATCTGGTGAAGAATGTTCCATAGTTTCTTGTGATCCACACAATCAAAGGCTTTGGCATAGTCAATAAAGCAGAAGTAGTTTTTCTTGTTTTCTAGTTTTTCTAGTTTTCTCTCTTGCTTTTTCGATGATTCAACAAATGTTGACAATTTGATCTCTGGCTCCTCTGCTGTTTCTAAATTCTGTTGAAACCTGGCTTGGAGAATTTTGAGCATTACTTTGCTACTGTGTGAGATGAGAGCAATTGTGCCTTGCCTTTTTTAGGGATTGGAATGAAAACTGACCTTTTCCAGTCCTGTGGCCACTGCTGAGTTTTCCAAATTGGCTGGCATATGGAGTGCAGCACTTTCACAGCATCATCTTTTAGGATTTGAAATAGCTCAGCTGAAATTCCATCATCTCCACTATCTCTGTTCGTATTGATGCTTCCTAAGGCCCACTTGACCTTGCATTCCAGGATGTCTGGCTCTATGAGAGTGATCAGACTATCGTGATTATCTGGGTCATGAAGATCTTTTTTGTATAGTTCTTCTGTGTATTCTCGCCACTTCTTAATAGCTTTTGTTTCTGTTAGGTCCATGTCATTTCTGTTCTTTTTTGGCCCATCTTTGCATGAAATGTTCCCTTGGTATCTCTAATTTTCTTGAAGTTATCTCTAATCTTTCCCATTCTGTTGCTTTTCTCTATTTCTTTGCATTGATCACTGAAGAAGGCTTTCTTATCTCTCCTTGTCTTCTTTGGAACTTTGCATTCAAATGGGTATATTTTTCCATTTGTCCTTTGCCTTTCGTTTCTCTTCTTTTCTTAGCTATTTGTAAGGCCTCCTCAGACAACCATTTTGCCTCTTTGCATTTCTTCTTCTTGGGGATGGTCTTGATCACTGCCTCCTGTACAATGTCATGAACCTGTGTCCATAGTTCTTCAGGCACTCTATCAGGTCTAATCCCTTGAATCTATTTGTCACTTCCAGTGTGTAATCGTAAGGGATTTGATTTAGGTCATACCTAAATGGTCTAGTGGTTTTCCCTACTTTCTTCAATTTAAGTCTGAATTTGACAATAAAGAGTTCATGATCTGAGCCACAGTCAGCTCATGGTTTTGATTTTGCTGACTGTATACAGCATCTCCATCTTTAGCTGCAAAGAATATAATCAATCTGATTTCAGTATTGACCATCTGGTGATGTCCACGTGTAGAGTCTTCTCTTATACTGTTGGAAGAGAGTGTTTGCTATGACCAGTGTGTTCTCTTGGCAGAACTCTCTTAGCCTTTGCCCTGCTTCATTCTGTACTCCAAGGCCAAATTTGCCTATTACTCTAGGTGTTTCTTGACTTCCTACTTTTGCATTCCAGTCCCCTATAATGAAAAGGACATCCTTTTTGGATGTTAGTTCTAGAAGATCTTGTGAGTCTTCATAGAACCATTCAACTTCAGCCTCTTCAGCATTACTGGTCAGGGCATAGACTTGAATTACTGTGATATTAAATGGTTTGCCTTGAAACTAATAGAGGTCATTCTGTCATTTTTGAGATTGCATTCAAGTACTGCATTTCGGACTCTTTTGTTGACTATGATGGCCAATGCATTTCTTCTAAGGGATTCTTGCCCATGGTCATAGATGTAATAGTCTTCTGAGTTAAATTCACCTATTCCAGTCCATTTTAGCTCACTGATTCCTGAAATGTCGATATTCACTCTTGCCATCTCCTGTTTGACCACTTCCAATTGCCTTGATTCATGGACCTAACATTCCAGGTTCCTATGCAACATTGCTCTTTACAGCATGAGACTTTACTTTCATCACCCATCACATCCACAACTGGGTGTTGGTTTTTCCTTGGCTCCATCTCTTCCTTCTTTCTGGAATTATTTCTCCACTCTTCTCCAGTAGCATTTTGGGCACCTACTGACCTGGGGAGTTCATCTTTCAATGTCATACCTTTTTTCCTTTTTATACTATTCATGGGGTTCTCAAGGCAAGAATACTGAAGTCGTTTGCCATTCCCTTCTCTAGTGGATCACGTTTTGCCAGAACTCTCCACCATGATCCATTCATCTTGAGTGGCCTTACAAGGCATAGCTCATAGATTCATTTAGCTAGACAAGCCTTTGGCCCATGAGATCAGATTGGTTAGTTTTCTGCTATTGTGGTTTTCATTCTGTCTGCCCTCTGATGGATTATTATTCAATCCAAATCTGAAACAGAAGGTTGGAGGATGGTTTTGAGGTTGAGAAGGTCATAGATTTACAGAATATAATTCATAGAATATAAATTATTTATAGGATAGGATGATTGAAGTACCACTTCCAGTAGGCAATGGACATCTCTGAATTGATTTAAGTATAAATTTATGGCTGTGATTTTCTTATGTATTGAATTCTTTTTTAATTGACCATATTATTTTATTTTTCAAGTATGATTTAGGACTTTCAAGTAATTTCATATTGGAATAATTTGTTTTCCTTGGAAAGATTTTTTTTTCAGTCTAAGTAGAAGCTTGTTTTTTATCAATGACTATATATGAAAATAATAGTGACTTCCTGGAAATGAGCCACTGCTTAATAACCTGAGGCAGTTAAAAATTAAAAGAGTTAATGGACAATGTTTTAAGTTCAAAGCTGAAATACTGATCATGTTATAATAGTGAATTAGTATTCTAAATACTTTACTTAAATTGATGAAGTATCCTTTTAGTTCTAGTATTCTATTATTTCTGAAATGGTACTAACATATAACAAACATGGCCTCAGAATTAATGGCAAGAGATACATTAGTTGGATTACATTTATTATAACTCATTAGCTGATCAAATTATAGTCAGAGTTTCAGTTTTAAAAAATAAATTTCTAGAGATGTTTATATGATTTTTTCTCAATTAAAATGATAATGCATAAAAAATGAAGCAAAAATTATAGAATGAGAGAGTTCATCATGTGAAGACACTGTAGAAAAAGCTACCCTGTTTATTAGAAGGAAAATTTTATTTGCTTGTCTTCCTGTTTTTAATTTGACAGCAACTATAAAAACAAGGCCATGGGAATAGATATTAAAATACATAGATTTTCTTTTAAAAATTGATTCTATGTTATTATCTTTTGTAATCTAACACATGCATAAGTGTCAAATGTTCTAAATTATGTGATATATATATTACCAATCCTATTAAGTTTTTTAATGATTGTCATTTATAATACTTCCCTGCAAAATTATTAAAATATCAGAAAAATACCTTTTCAAATACATGCTCCATTTAGAAATTAATAAAAAACAAATTAACTAAATGTCAATGTTTAGGTAAATATTTGACATATAAGTTTTTAGAGTACTGACAGTAGTACTAACTAATGTATAGCTTCTGTAATTTTTTATAATTACCAAATGAGGTCATTAGACTTCCATTAATAGCTAAAGAGAGAGAGAGAGAAAGAGAATGTTATATGTGTTGTTACAGTATAATATGTATACATACTTGAGAAGAATTTTACAGAAGGAAATGTTTTATAGTATTTTTATAATAGTATATACAAATTTCTACTGTGAAATTTGGAAGATTTCTTCATACTCCTTAATTTATTCTTCCTGCTAATCTCATTTATTGTTTAAATCCTCATGAGCAAATGTATTCAAAACTGGAGTGGACAGAAAAACATAATTATGGTGAACCATTGATTTCCAAGAAACTACAGCAAATCTTTTTTCTTTTTTTTTTCACAATGGTTGTGTGGAGTTTGGATTGAGGGGATGGACTGAGGGGATGCATTTGACAGATAACTAGAATATCAATTCTCCCCATTAGGAATAAAACTGATATGCTATGCCAAAGAATAAAACTTTCACAATTCAGCTAAGTCAAAGACTTACTTTAGAATCTGGCTTTATGAAAACAGCATTTTTTCCCACAATTTTGATACATTTTTATTTTTGTCATTATAAACTCAACATGCTTTCCCCACAGTTCTGTGTATTATCTATCTATCTATAGCCTCTTCTCCATATACCCCTCTCATATGGTCTAAGCATTTGAGTATATCCTTTTAGCAAATGCTCTTCTCTGTATCAATTCAAACTCCTATTATAATAAATTGGTAAAGAGATAACCACAGCATAATGTGATTAGTTCCAAATAAATATCTGTGCATAGTACTGTGGGAAATTTCTTAATGGGTAAGTTTTACAATCAGAAAATGAATCATCCATATCCCCTGTTCATCACTCACTCAGTCATGCCCAACTCTTTGTGACCCCACAGACTGTAGCCTGCCAGGCTCCTCTGTCCAAAGGATTTCCCAGGCAATAATACTGGAGTGGGTCACCATTTCCTTCTCCAGGGTATCTTCCAGACCCAGGAATCAAAGCTGGGTCTCCTACACTTCAGGCAGATTCTTTATTGGCTGGGCCAATCCCCTGATCTAGTTTCAACAAATTTTTCACTCATAGAATCTATGAATGGACATTAAAAAAAAAAAGTTTGGTCATTTAGTTGAAACAAATATATGTATAACCATTCACATTTGGTACTGCTGTATGATGACTTAGGTAGATTAAGTTGTTTGGAATTTCCTCCTATATGTAATATTTACTGCACTTGAAGGGGTTATTTACAAACACTGTAAACACAAAAAGCAAATAGTGCATGGTGCATGTTGACATGCAGTTTTTTAAACTCATATTTAATTTTTCATAAGCTATAGTTTTAATAGTCAGTTCTCATTTTGGTTATATCAAGCTTTGTTATGTTAATGAATTGTTTTTTGCCTCCTTTGTTTTTTGAGTGGGTTGCTTTACCATTTTTTTTTTCATTTTCTAGTTCACTGAATTCTAAATAAGTTTGATGAATGTGGCAAATTCTGATGGTGTTCTGTGTATTAATGGCTCATTGTCCCCCCTTTGTTATCTTTAATCTCTCTTGCTTTTTAATATTCTCCAGATGAAAGACATCTTATATGCAGATTGTTATGATAATCTATAATTTTCTTAAGCCTTTTACTTCTTCAGTTCATAAAGTATAAAATCACTTGTATTCTATTTTAAAAAATGAAACACATCTCCAAAGATTTTGAATAGAAAATCATATGCAAAACCAATACAATATTGTAAAGTAAAAAAAATAATAATAATAAATAAAACAAATTTTTTAATCATATATGCAGTCAGAAGTAGGTGAATAAATAGAAGCCCATGCCTCAGGAGAAACTGGTCTGTGGGAGTTGACAGCTAGGTATGGCTATCTCTATTAAATAACAACTGAATTGCTTTTCCTAGGAAGGGGACTTTTTAAGATGGATTGGAACTTCTAATGAAGTACAATCTTCTTAAAATACCACAGCAGTTCTTACTAATGTGCTTCTAGAAATGCATATAGTCAGTTTAAAATCACTCTGACATGACTGGGGACCAACAATCTAAATACTAATGCTGTATCTCAATTCAGGATCTGGTTAATGTGAGAGGGGTCAATTGACTTTAGTTTTTAATCTTCTTATTAGCTCTGTAATGGGTATTAAATTGTAAAGCAATTCTAATGAATGCACATAATGGCACAATTTATATTTGCCCTTATGATTTCTCTTCCAGAGCTTCATAGTTCCCAGTCCCCATCTTCTAAATCCCATTTCCCCACAGTCAGAGTAGGGGCTCTCTGCTATGTTCCCTCATGTATTATCTCTTGGCTACAACCAAAGTTCTCTAGCACTATCCCTGCCCTTAAGAATGTAATTTATGAGTACCTGTAGCAAAAAGGCCATAGTCTCTGCATTCAGAGACTGTTACTTCTAGCTATGTGAATGCAGGGAATTCCCAGATGGCTCAGTGGTAAAGAAGCCACTTGCCAATGCAGAAAACATGGGTCTGATCCTTGGATTAGGAAAATCCCTGGAGAAGGAAATGGCACTCCAGTCTTCTTGTCTGGGAAATCTGATGAACAAAAGAACCTGGTGGGCTACAGTCCATGGGGTCACAAAAGAGTCAGACACAACTTAGTGACTAAACAACAATGATGTGAATATAGATAATTCACCTCACCTCTCAGAACCTCAGTCTTCCCATCTGTACAATGTGTATCCCTTGCAGTGACAATGCAATAAGGAGATGAAAAGCAACAGTGAAGGAGCTCAGCACAAAGTATTTGATACTGAAATACTTTTAAAACTGAGTCTAAATTATTTATGAATGATTTGTGTCTTGACACTCATACTTTGATTATCTGGCTAAGAATATTAATAGAATAGAATATTAGGCCTTGAATAATTTGCCCTTTATCTGATTCAAAAATGCAAGCACAAATCTCCTTTAGTTTTATTGGTAATAGCTAAAGTAGTGACAAGAAGCAGGCATGGGAGACTGTAAGGTATGTGTACTCATATTTTATGGTTTTGCTGGAGAATTGGTATCCCAGTCAGAATTTCTAAATGTTGATTACAATGAAGTTGCAGATTTATCCACACTTTACTCAGTGGGCAAATATAGCTTCTTTAACTTCTCCATAATTGATTTGATCTTTTCCATGTACCTTCTTCCCTTGAATGTTAAACAGATTCACACTCACATGCATGCACACCCAACTCACACACAAACATACACACACATATGCATACACTGCAAGTGTAGTGTAAGACTATTTGATAAGCTTAGAATGGACAAATAGTTTTTACCATCAGTTTATGTGGTCAATCTGTTTATGATAATTCAAGGTTTCATATTTGAATCGTACTCCCATATTTTTTCCAAGATAGTATCAGTATATCAAAGTTTGGGTAATCATATGTTAGAAAATCGATACTGACTACTATTCCCAAACAAAAGGCAGTGCAGAACTCCTTCTTGGGCCGGTGCAGGTCAAGATGATGGCTGCTGGGAACTCTCGGTTTCTCAGAGGACGCTTAACCTCAGCTTGATTATGCCAGCACTGCAATCCTCTGAGGTTTGACCTTGGCCTTCTGCTCTGGAGATTCTACTTGCAAGGTACTTTCTCATTTAACTGAAATACCCAGTAAGCTTTCCAAACAGAACAATCTGACTCATGTGACATGGGTGCTGAAGAGACGCTCAGGTCTTCCTTAGGTCTCAGCGTATCTCAAAACTCATTTTATTCTCATGATGGGTATAATGTGAAAGACAGAGTCTACAAGTCTAGAAATCTTCCCACAACTACTGAAACTGAACAGAAATAACCCCGCTTCCTTAGTCTGTGTCTTCAACCTGTTGATCACTCCTCAGGGCCCCTGGGAATGTAGTCAAGCAAAAAAGTGAAAGGTCACAGCTTATCTGCCTTCTGAAAATCCCCACCCTTCCTCCTCCAATTCCACTGAGTGGCAGGAGTCAGCTTTTCCCCTTCTTCTTTTGACAATCCATGGAACAGAAGAGATGTGCTTTCTTCTTTCCCTTTTTCCTGACTAAGACACTCATATAGCCTGTCCTTTCCATTTCTAAATTAATATACATTCATTCAGTCTGTCATTCTCATGCCTATCAGAAGGAAAACTGGATTACTAAAGAGAAAACATAAATCTGAAGGAATTTTAGAAATTAAAAACTCATTATATAACTTTTATTAATGTATTATCTATTACCTATCATCCCTTATATAAAAGTTTTTAGTAAATACAGTAGGAATCAAGCTTGATTATAAAAGTAAATTTAGATTTCATGGTTTGTGATAAATGAAGACGTGGTTCATATTTCTGTGGTTGGGAATAAGACTTGTATAAGATGTTGCGTTGTGAATATATTATATATATATTCCTTTTTTTTCTTATCTTTAAGTCTTCCTTTCCTTCTTGTATCTTGGAAAAAAGGAGGTTATGTAGTTTGTTTTCCTCTATGTTTACATCTTAATTCATTTCTAGAGAAATTCTGGCACTGAATGTAACATTGAACTAATTTTACCCAGTTGTTTTAGATCTTCACAGCTTGTTGTCACAGTGACCTACACGAGACAAATAGATTTCTTCACTTGTTATCCAGAAGCCTTTCAACCCTTTTTGAATTAAAGAGTTATCACTTTAAAAAGGTCTATGACTTTATCCTCAAAAAAAAGCATTGCAAATGTGAAAATATTTTAGTTATTTCTTTTGCTATGAATGATGCATGATTAAATTCTTTAGTGGCATGGATACTCTGCTGGAAAACTCCAGTGCCAATGAACAGGAAAGTAAAAAATGATCTTCTTTTGGCACTATTTAAAGGCTATTTTTTAATGGCCAGTGAGAATGACAGCTCTTTGTACCTGATAAAGTTATCTGATTAAGAACCCAACAGTGCCTGAAAATTGTCACTTTAGTCGAGGCTGAATGCCTGAGACATATGTCTTATCCCCTGCTTGCACTTCGTGGTTTACAATTTTATTGTTTCTTCACCTGAAATACAATCTGCTATATAGCTATTAGAGCATTACTTTTCCCAGTGCTATAATTAAGGTTTTTTCAGCACTTCCACTGTAACCTCTATTTTTTCAAGGATTGAAAACTGTAATATGAACATTTTTAGATTGGCATTTAATGCTTAAAGGGTAACTATATATTTTTTTCCAGTTGAATTAGAAAGAAAACTGGACAACTGGAAGTGATGAAATAGATGAGAGTAAGAAGAAATTTTCATACTTTTTGAGCTATGTTTTGAAGATGCGATATAATTTTAAATGTAGTAGCACACATATAGTATAAAAGAAATTCTATGGAAGCTTCATATGTGGTGAATACAAAATTAACATGTAAACGCACAGATCTGGTTTTCAACTGTCACCAATGCAGTTGATGTTGTTTCTCCCTATCTCTTCAGCCAGTAATGCTCTGGCGACTCTGACTTACTACTTCCTCCTGGAGAAGAGCTCTCAACAGGCAGACACTCTGTCTTGCTAGGAAACACTATGCTCTTCACCTGAGAAGTTAAAAAAAAAATCTGACCCTTGGCATCAGATGGCACAACTTTTATTTATTCTATTTTTGTCTGATATAAGCAGAGCTTAAGGGTATTAAACTAGGGGTTTGCCGGGGTCCAGCCCCAGTGGATCCAGGGTAATTCGAAGGGGAGACGGAGTAAGCATCCTAGGAAAAAACTTATTTAATTACAGATATATAGAGAAATTAGAAACGGATAGTGTAGTAGGAAAATTAGTGGAGAAAAGGAGGCTGAATAACTTGGTTTATGTGGAATACCATCACCACCTACGTAGGCCGCAGGCATCTTTCTGTTCTCCCAAAGGAGAGGAGGCACTGAGGCCTTCCCGGTCCAATCTTAGAAGCCCAGGCAAAATTAGCAGGCTTGGTGAGTACTCATGTACCAGATGGGAATTCAGCCAGAAAGGGAAAAAACAACACGGGGGAATCAGTCTTTCCAGAAACTGATCCCATTTCTTTATTTTTCAGGTTTGATTATATACATTTTGTTATACATAAGGGTGAATACAGAGTCACACGGGGTCAGCAGACTTGACCCTTGTCACAATCAGGTGCTTCATATAAAAGTATACAAAGGTCTTATGGGTTTTACATCATCTTTTGGCCATGAGGCCTGCTGACATTTTATGGCCCTTCCTGATAACCGTTAGTCAACCAGAAAACTTATTTTTTCCAGGGGTGATTTTTTCTTAAACCAAGTGCCACCCTCTGAATAAAGTTGCATTCCTATAGGGTGAATGTGTAGTGGGTTACAATCAAGAAAGGAATTTACTTAGCCTAAGGTTTAACAAGGTTAATCTTAAAGGTTAATACTTATTTTTCCTATATGCTAGTTATATTCATTATAAGAGCAGGGAATATGGAGATTTAGCAGCAAACATCAGCCCAACAAATGAAAACCCTTCACCAGTATTCCCCTTAAGATCTATTTAGTCTTAAGATAATGATAAAGTTACATTTTTACATAGCAAGGACACAGTGATTTATAACAAAGTACAGTGATCTATAACAAAAGAGAAAATTCATTAACTCAAAAAGTCTAGTATTGCTAACATCAAAAACTACTATATTTCCTTTTCTATATTCCAAATACATTGATTAATATATTCCCAGGTGCCTAAGGATATGGAGGCCAAGCAGCAGTTATTGACTGGACAATGAGAAAAGCCCTATGCTAATTAAGACTTTTAAAATACTCCAGACTCTCTGTGCTGTTTATGGTTGAGAGGTTGTCACACAAGCTAGTCTGTCAGCAGAGAGGTTTGACCTGAGACACCCTGTCACACCCAGGGCAGGGAATTAGCAGTAATTATTGGCACAACAAATGAAAAAACCCTTCACCAATATAATTTCTAATCAACCCACTATACTATACTAATAATTTTCTAACTTCTCAAAAGAGTCTGTATTTAGAAAGTTTTAAAGCATCTTGTGCCTCTCACTGTTGGGAGGCTGTAAACAGTCACATGTAGCCGGACGAACCCGCTCAGGCAGGCTAGAGAACCTTCAGAGAAGTTTGTAAGTTGACACACTCTTATCACGCCCAGGACTTTTTATTAACTGGAGCTGCAAGTTAACTCCTTCTCCGAGAGAAATGGTGATGGGGGAGAGCCCCCCCTAAAGTCAGAGGTGTAGGTGAGAGCATAAAACAGACTCTGGTTTTGGGGGTAGATGCTCGGGAACAGGGGGTTTCCTGAGGCTTGATCCCGCCTTTGCGTATGCCGAAGCCTCCTTCCTCATGACCTTTGCCATGGGCGGAGTTCCTCAGCTGGGGTTGATGGGTGGGTTCATATAAAAGACAAGGAAAGAGAAGTCCCTCAGGGGAGAAAAGAAAGTCAGACATAAGAGTGATGACTTTGGAAACTGATAAGAATTTTCTATGATCCCTCTTCGTGTATTTAGGATTAACAGTGTGAATGCCTACTCCTTGGGATAATCTGGTGATTAAATAATCAGAGGAGGTGGGAAAAAGAAATGGGAAAAACAGTGAAGCTCCAAGCTAGAGTTAATCCTCTGCCAGTATACCACCCTTTTTCACCTTTCTTCCCATAACCTTCTCTGTTTCCTACACTCCTCTACTGAGAGCTCACCCTCAGTCAGTTCAGTTCAGTTCAGTCACTCAGTCATGTCCGACTGAGTATAGGGGACTGGAATGCAAAAGTGGGAAGTCAAGAAACACATGGGGTAACAGGCAAACTTGGCCTCCCTCAGTCAATTGCTTTCAAAAAACCTATCTCTCTTTTGGGGTTTCCCTTGTGGCTCAGCTGGTAACGACATTGCCTGCAATGTGGGAGATATAGGTTTGATCCCTGGGTTGGAAAGGTCCCCTGGAGAAGGGAAAGGCTATCCAGAATTCTGGCCTAGATAATTCCACGGACTGTATAGCCCACGGTGTCACAAAGAGTCGGACATGACTGAGTCACTTTCACTTTCACCTCTGTTTTGAGGGAACCTAACCCAAGGTACAATGGCACCCCACTCCAGTCCTCTTGCCTGGAAAATCCCATGGGTGGAGGAGCCTGGTAGGCTGCAGTTCATGGGGTCGCTAAGAGTCGGACACGACTGATTGACTTCTTCACTTTTCACTTTCATGCGTTGGAGACGGAAATGGCAACCCACTCCAGGGTTCTTGCCTGGAGAATCCCAGGGACAGGGAAGCCTGGTGGGCTGCTGTCTATGGGGTCACACAGAGTCGGACACGACTGAAGTGACTTAGCTACAGCAGCAGCAGCAACCCAAGGTCCTAGTATGCTTCCTAATGTCTTTTCACAGAAATTTACTAAAAAGCTCAGAGCCAATGTTGCAGAATGAAAAGGTAGTCTCAATTTAGCATTTTTCCTTAAATATATAAATATTTCAGGCCAAATATTTGCACAACTATCTTTCAAACAACCAAAGTGGTTTTTTTTCCTGCTGTTGTTATTTACAAACAGACAAAATTTTTTTCTTGCAAATTAAAACATTTATCTATATGCTTCTTTGAAAAAGTTTGCCAAAGTCAAGTGTGGAACAATCACAGCCTTATCAAATATATCCTTTTTTCACTGTGGCATATACGTTTACCCTGCTAAATATAGGAATTCCATCAAAAGGTTCTTCCCACATGTTAAGACACTCAGTTCCTACACATGTTGCATGTCCTCTGAAGGCATCTGTCCACATACCCTTAGTGTCTCCATCACGATCTGGTAAACTGGGGCTCATGCAGTTCAAATGACTGTTCTGCTTCAACTTACTGCTGCACCAAGTGGCAACCAATGTTTCCCTCACTACCATCAAGAGAAAGTGAGTCTTCCCTGCCTGCACAAGTTTGAGTCACATTTTCTTTCATTGTTATTAGTTAATATCTTCCTTGCTGCTCTTGAAAGAGGATGTTTGTTACGTTCGGTCACAAGTGTAGGGAAGTTAAGGGCTGTCTCTCAGATTCTATCTGAAATGTAAAAAAAAGGGTGGATGTGAAGGTTCTTCACAGCACCTGACTTTCAAAGATTACTAGGTAAGACCATGTCAGAATTGGAAATAGCACACCCATTCTGGCTTATTTTAAGAATTTCTTTTTTTTGACCACCTCGTCACATGGCTTGTAGGATCTTAGTCAAATGTAAATTTTTTTTTTTTTTTCCTGCACTTCTGCTTCCTCTCTCTGCTCTACTGTGCATTGTGTATTCACATTATGCATTGACCGATTCTCCCCTTTGGTGGAAGTACCTGCTCAACCATAAAGAACGACATTCTCCTAGGATCTACACAACAACTCCTTAAAAGAGAACATATTACCTTGATCTTAAAGAGGTCATGATGACCCACAGCTTTGTACTTAGAGATCTAGATTGTCCAAACTATCATAGATCATTTAATGTATAGCTGTCTGAGTCAAAAACTTCTATAACTTAGTTAAAGAGATTGAGCACAAACTCTCTGTGCTTTAACATCTAAGAGGTGGAACTTTCCTCAAAGCTTTGTCAGAGGCTATTCCAGTTTCACTGGAATAAAATTTTCCATTTCTGTCTTAAATAAATTTTTTGTTGACACTCTGGAGATAAAGATACAACATAATTGTAGGTCATTTTCTGCCTACCCATCAATTTCTCCCACTCCAGCCACCCCCTATCCAAGACACACAGAAGTTCACAATACTTGCCATGAGAATCATTAAATAGTGATTCAGTGATAAGGAGAGGGATATGTCACATTCTTCAGATGCAAAGTTGTAGAAAAGAAGACAGAGGGCCACTAGCCTATGTGTCCTATGAGGTAGGAGATAATGTGGTAGCAAATTTATTAAAAACAAAACAAAACAAAAACCTTCTAATATTTTCAGTACACTGTAGACACAACCATCTAAAATTAATGGACAGTACAAGGGTAAGGTGTTTTTCATTTGTTTTATTTTTAGTTGTCTGCACCTGAAGGCTGATAGTATGGTTAAATTGCAGGACTAAATGATCAGGAGTGGGAGAGCCCACTTTTTTTTATAAGGCTGGGGAGTCTTCAGTAGAATTAAAGCAAGGAACATCAAAGAGTGTGAGAAGATTTGCAGAACTGCTAGAGGCAAATGCAATTCCTTTAATGAATTGTTCTACCTCATCCTCATGTCTAAAGAGCCATAATGCAAGGAAGGGGAAGGTTTAAGGTTTTTAAATTGTTGAGTAGTCTACTGTATTTAGGGACAGACTGTTAAGGCAACTCCTACAGGAACCACAGGTTGATGAGATGTAGGGGATATTTTGGGCTTCCCTGGTGGCTCAGATGGTAAAGAATTTGTCTGCAATGTGTGAGACCTGGGTTCAATCCCTGGGTTGGGAAGATCTCCTGGAGGAGGACATGGCAACTCACTCTAGTATTCTTACCTGGAGAATCCTCATGGACAGAGGAGCTTGGTGGGCTACAGTCCATTGGGTCACAAAGAGTTGGACATGACTGAGTGACTAAGCAGAGGGGATCTTTTGTATATACCCTGACAAACTTGCAATTGTGTTAGGGAAACCAGTGACCAAAACTGCCTGCACTGGCCAGGCAAGATAGCAGCCGCTTGCATGAGTTGTCTTACAACAGGAGGTCCTGGTAAGGAATTTAGAACTAAAAAGCTACCGTCAAGGGGAATAATTCAGGACAGGTCAAAAGGAGAGAGGAGACATCAGTCTATATGTCCTATCAACCTCCCAGAATCCTTCTCACTGGAATCCATTTTAGCTGAGAGATGTGCATACCACCAAGAGGGATTCTGTGTCAGAATGACTGGCCAGAGACAACCAGGAAATTTACCCCATTAAAACCTGAGAGTGTGAGCATGTGGCAAAGCAGTTCTCCTGGGTTCACTTACCTTGTTGTTCTCTGCCTGGGCACCCCTTCCCAATAAAGTCTCTTGCTTTGCCAGCACATGTGTCTCCTTGGACAATTCATTTCTGAGGGTTAGACAAGAGCCCATCCTCATGCCCTGAAAGGGGGCACCCTTACTGCAACAATTACATTCAGCACTGATTAAGCACCTAATCTGTGCTTCGTCATGTGCCAATTGTAATATAAGACATTATGGATTTATTGGAACTAATTCTTAAAACTATATGCTTCACATTTTATTCTTTTCAAAACAATCTGTACCATGAATGTGACAAACATTTTATTTATTATTATTGTGTGGTAAATTCCATAAAAATAACAGAACTAGTTATGAAAGTAGAAATAGGTTAGGGGAAATTTCCCAAATCCCTAACATATGGTATTGGCAAAAGTTACAACTAGGCTCTTCAAATGTTTCTCCTTCATTCTTATAGCTTGTCATCAGTTGAAAGATGATATTCACTTCAGTTCAGTTCAGTCGCTCAGTCGTGTCCAACTCTTTGCGACCCTAAGAATTGCAGTACACCAGGCCTCCCTGTCCATCACCAACTCCTGGAGTTCAGTCAAACTCACATCCATTGAGTCGGTGATGCTATCCAGCCATCTCATCCTCTGTCGTCCCCTTCTCCTCCTGCCCCCAATCCCTCCCAGCATCAGAGTCTTTTTCAATGAGTCAACTCTTTGCATGAGGTGGCCAAAGTACTGGAGTTTCAGCTTTAGCATCATTGCTTCCAAAGAACACCCAGGACTCATTTCCTTTAGAATAGACTGGTTGGATCTCCTTGCAGTCCAAGGGACTCTCAAGAGTCTTCTCCAACACCACAGTTCAAAAGCATCAATTCTTTGGTGCTCAGCTTTCTTCACAGTCTAACTCTCACATCCATACCTGACTACTGGAAAAACCGTAGCCTTGACTAGATGGAGTTTTGTTGGCAAAGTGATGCCTCAGCTTTTTAATATGCTATCTACGTTGGTCATAACATTCCTTCCAAGCAGTAAGCATCTTTTAATTTCATGGCTGCAATCACCATCTGCAGTGATTTTGGAGCCCCTAAAAGTAAAGTCTGACACTGTTTCCACTGTTTCCCCATCTATTTCCCATGAAGTGATGGAACCAGATGCCATGATCTTAGCTTTCTGAATGTCGAGTTATAAGTCAACATTTTCACTCTCCTCTTTCACTTTCATCAAGTGGCTTTTTAGTTCCTCTTCACTTTCTGCCATAAGGGTGGTTTCATCTGAATATTTGAGGTTATTGATATTTCTTCTGGCAATCTTGATTCCAGCTTGTGCTTCTTGCAGCCAAGCGTTTCTCATGATGTACTCTGCATATAAATTAAATAAGCAGGGTGACAATATCGCCTTTTCCTATTTGGAACCAGTCTGTTGTTCCATGTCCAGTTTTAACTGTTGCTTCCTGACCTGCATACAGATTTCTCAAGAGGCAGGTCAGGTGGTCGGATATCCTCATCTCCTTCAGATTTTTCCACAATTTATTGTGATCCACACAGTCAAAGGCTTTGGCATAGTCAATAAAGCAGAAATAGATGTTTTTCTGGAACTCTCTTGCTTTTTCCATGATCCAGCGGATGTTGGCAATTTGATCTCTGGTTCCTTGCCAGGTAGAAGAAGAAACTAGAGATATATAATTTAATTAGATAAGAGTTACCTTGTTTAGTGGTGCTTTTTAATACATAAAAATAGTACTTATTCTTTAGGTAATATCTCCCAAGTTGCCTAATTCTTTTTTTAAACATCCAATGAAAAACATTAGAGTAAGTGTTAAAATAAACAAGTCTAATTTGAAATTGAGATTGCATTAATAACCACAGCTCTCATTTTCTTTTTTTAAAAATTTTATTTATTTATTTTTTTATTTTTTCAACAGTATGTATTTTATTTTTTTATTTTCTTTTTAATTTATTTTTTATTTTACTTTACAATTCTGTGTTGGTTTTGCCATACATTGACATGAATCCACCACGGGTGTAGATGCGTTCCCAAACATGGACCCCCCCCTCCCTCCCCCCTCCCCACAACATCTCTCTGGGTCATCCCCGTGTACCAGCCCCAAGCGTGCCATATCCTGCATTGGACATAGACTGGCAATTCGATTCTTACATGATATTATACATGTTTCAATACCATTCTCCCAAATCATCTCACCCTCTCCCTCTCCCTCTGAGTCCAAAAGTCCACTATACACATCTGTGTCTTTTTTGCTGTCCTGCATACAGGGTCATCATTGCCATCTTTCTAAATTCCATATATATGTGTTAGTATACTGTATTGGTGTTTTTATTTCTGGCTTACTTCACTTCAACTCATCTGTCTTATTGCTTGTTTTTGTATTTTTATCCTTTCTGTTAGCTATGATAAATCTCAGGCCACTCTTTTTAGGACCATTGTTTTTGCTTATATGCACCTAACAGTTGGAATAAAGTTATTACATAACTTATTAGTACACATTTGCTGCTGATTCTGAGCTTTAAAGACTCTCAGAGCTATTAAGTTTTCTCAAAACAAATGATCTCTCCAGCATTTAAAATTTATATTTTAAATCACCAGTGTCTGTTCTCATCTTTTAATAATACCCAGCTCTATACTTTAGTACCTACAGTCAGCTTCTTCTCACTTGTGGGTTTCAATCATCATAAAAGGCTAGTATTCCCTTTTGTTGTTGTTGTGTTTTTCTATATCACATAAGATAAAGTTATGATTCTTCCAGAGTGCTAGCTGGTTCATTTGCAGCTTTATGATTTTATTGTGGTTTAGAGGATGAAATCATTAAGCCATTTGAAAAACAGCAGAGCTTTAAACAGTTAAAGCATATTACTTTATCATGATTATTATGTAAAGTACGTAGTGAGATAAACTTACAGCAGGTAGGAAATGTACCAATGCCATCTAGGAAACTTCAGTTGTTTAACTATTTCAAAAGCTCTATATCATATAGTAACATTTTACCTTATAAGTCTAATTTTATACACCAAAGCTCTCTTTCCATCTTGTAAAGTTTCCTAGTACATAAGTATTTATCATTAAATTCTTTGAATCACCATTAGTTCACTGAGAATAGGCCAGTATCTCTTGCCATGACTATGTGGTCTCATATACTATTATCTTCTATCACCACTTATATAGCTAATTACTAATCTTTAATTTGATGTGTGAGTAAAGATTTCAAGAAAGACTCCTTTGGTTATGTGATAAAATATAAAGCTGAAAAAAAGGTTATGCAAAAGAAGTTATACCAAAGTGAGTTCTATATTTCATTTAATTATCATATTTTTAAGCGCCATTATGCTCATTAATAATGACATTAATCTTTCATAAGCTTCTTTCATTTTCAAATCAACTGCCTGTCAACATAATTACCTTTAAAAATCAAATAAAAATATTTACATACATGTTAAGAATCACCTATGTCTTATACATTTTAAATGTGTTAATTACTAAAGGAGAACTAAAAATACTCATTTAGAAAGCAACACGTTTTAAGAGCACTAACATGTATCAAGATTAAAAGAATAGTCTATATTGTCAAAAATTGTGTTTTTCCACGAAAATGGCCACAAAATTCCCAATCCCACCTAGCCACAATTTGACCAGTCACATTTCCACTAAGAGGTAAGGGTTATACTGACATCTTTGAGTCTAGTAGAGTTCCAGAAAAACATCTATTTCTGCTTTATTGACTATGACAAAGTCTTTGACTGTGTGGACCACAATAAACTGGAAAATTCTGAAAGAGATGGGAATACCAGACCACCTGACCTAACTCTTGAAAAATCTGTATGCAGGTCAGGAAGCAACAGTTAGAACTGGACATGGAACAACAAACTGGTTCTAAATAGGAAAAGGAGTACGTCAAGGCTGTATATTGTCACCCTGCTTATTTAAATTATATGCAGAGTACATCATGAGAAATGCTGGGCTCAAGGAAGCACAAGTTGGAATCAAGATTGCCAGAAGAAATCTCAATAACCTCAGATATGCAGATGACACCACTCTTATGGCATAAAGTGAAGAGGAACTAAGGAGCCTCTTGATAAAAATGAAAGTGGAAAGTGAAAAAGTTGGCTTAAAGCTCAACATTCAGGAAACTAAGATCATGGCATCTGGTCCCATTCCTTCATGGCAAATAGATGGGGAAACAGTGGAAACAGTGTCAGACTTTATTATTTTGGGCTCCAAAATCATTGCAGATGGTGATTGCAGCCATGAAATTAAAAGACGCTTACTGCTTGGAAGGAAAGTTATGACCTACATAGACAGCATATTGAAAAACAGAGATATCACTTTGCCAACAAAGGTCCATCTAGTCAAGGCTATGATTTTTCCAGTGGTTGTGTATGGATGTGAGAGTTGAACTGTGAAGAAAGCTGAGCACTGAAAAATTGATGCTTTTGAACTGTGGTGTTGGAGAAGACTCTTGAGAGTCCCTTGGACTGCAAGGAGATCCAACCACTCCATTCTAAAGGAGATCAGTCATGAGTGTTCATTGGAAGGACCGATGCTGAAGCTGAACCTCCAATACTTTAGCTACCTCATGAGAAAAGTTGACTTGTTGGAAAAAACTCTGATGCTGGAAGGGATTGGGGGCAGGAGGAGAAGGGGATGACAGAGGATGAGATGGCTGAATGGCATCACGGACTTGATGGACATGAGTTTGAGTGAACTCCGGGAGTTGGTGATGGACAGGGAGGCCTGGCATGCTGAGTCATGGGGTCGCAAATAGCCGGACAGGACTGAGCGACTGAACAGAACTGAACTTAGGTGGGCTTTTGATACACTTGTAGCATAATTTATGAGGGATTGATACTATGTGACTTCTAAGGCTAGGTTATAAAAGGCAATACAGGTTCTGTTTTGTTTGTATCCAAAACCTGTGTGTAAGAATTTCTACATGCCTTAGATGCAACGTATAGGTGTGCCAGTCAACAGCTCCAGTGGAGCCCCTCAGTTTATAGCTTTCTGTCCACGTGAGGGAGCCATTTTGGTCATTCAACCAGGAGAATTTGCAGAAGATTAAAGCCTTAGCTGACATGAGGCCAGAAACACAAACGAAACTCCAAGTTGGAACTGCCAAAATCAGTTGTTCATGACTCACTGGCTCATCAAGTTATGATAAAAATAAATGATTGCTTTAAGTTGCTAAGTTTTAGGAAAATTTGTACATATTAATAATACCCAGCACAGAAATTTGTGACTGGGTTGTGGTAATGCTGTTAAAAAGGAAAGAAGGAAAGATATATGACCCCCACATGTATGGCATTTACTTTGAGAATGAACAGTGGGCAGAAAACAGAATGGGAGGGAGGCGTGTCTTGAAGAGATCCCAAAGATGCTGCTCAGTTCAGTTCAGTTCAGTCACTCAGTCGTGTCCGACTCTTTGCGACCCCATGAACCACAGCACTCCAAGCATCCCTATTTATCACCAGCTGCTGGAGTCTACCCAAACTCATGTCCATTGAGTCGGTGATGCCATCCAACTATCTCATCCTCTTCTCCTTCTGCCTTCAATCTTTCCCAGCATCAGGGACTTTTCAAATGAGTCAGCTCTTTGCATCAAGTGGCCAAAGTATTGGAGTTTCAGCGTCAACATCAGTCCTTCCAATGAACACCCAGGACTGATCTCCTTTAGGATGGACTGGTTGGATCTCCTTGCAGTCCAAGGGACTCTGAAGAGTCTTCTCCAACACCACAGTTCAAAACATAAATTCTTCAGTGCTCAGCTTTATTTATAGTCCAACTCTCACATCCATACATGACTACTGGAAAAACCGTAGCCTTGACTAGAAGGACCTTTGTTGGCAAAGTAATGTCTCCGCTTTTTTATATGCTGTCCATGTAGGTCATAACTTTCCTTCCAAGGAGTGAGTCCTTTAATTTCATGGCTGCAATCACCATCTGCAAGGATTTTGGAGCCCAAAAAAATAAAGTCTGACACTGTTTCCACTGTTTCCCTATCTATTTGCCATGAAGTGATGGGACCAGATGCCATGATCTTATTTTTCTGAATGTAGAACTTTAAGCCTACTTTTTTACTCTCCACTTTCACTTTCATCAAGAGGATCTTTAGTTCTTCTTCACTTTATGCCATAAGAGTGGTGTCATCTGCATATCTGAGGTTATTGAGATTTCTTCTGGCAATCTGGATTCCAGCTTGTGCTTCCTTGAGCCCAGCATTTCTCATGATGTACTCTGCATATAAGTTAAATAAGCAGGGTGAAAATATACAGCCTTGATGTACACCTTTTCCTATTTGGAACCAGTCTGTTGTTCCATGTCCAGTTCTAACTGTTGCTTCCTGACCTGCGTACAGGTTTCTCAAGAGGCAGGTCAGGTGGTCTGATATCCCCATCTCCTTCAGATTTTTCCACTGTTTATTGTTATCCACGTAGTCAAAAGTTTTGGCATAGTCAATAAAGCAGAAATAGATGTTTTTCTGGAACTCTCTTGCTTTTTCGATGATCCAGTGGATGTTGGCAATTTAATCTCTGGTTCCTCTGACTTTTCTAAATCCAGCTTGAACATCTGGATGTTCACAGTTCACATATTGCTGAAATCTGTCTTGGAGAATTTTAATTTTGAGAATTACTTTACTAGCGTGGGAGATTAGTGCAATTGTGCAGTAGTTTGAGCATTCTTTGGCATTGCCTTTCTTTGGGATTGGGATGAGAACTGACCTTTTCCAGTCCTGTGACCACTGCTGAGTTTTCCACATTTGCTGGCATATTGAGTGCAGCACTTTCACAACATCATCTTTTAGATTTTGAAATAGCTCAGCTGAAATTCCATCACCTCTACTAGCTTTTTTTTTTTTGTAGTGATGCTTCCTAAGGCCCACTTGACTTCACATTCCAGAATGTCTGGCTCTAGATGAGTGATCACACCATCATGATTATCTGGGTCGTGAAGATCTTTTTTTGTATAGTTCTTCTGTGTATTCTTGCCACCTTTTCTTAATATCTTCTGCTTGTATTATATCCATACCATTTCTGTCCTTTATCGAGCCCATCTTTGCATGAAATGTTCCCTTGGTATTTCTTATTTTCTTGAAGAGATCTCTAATCTTTCCCATTCTATTGTTTTCCTCTATTTCTTTGCATTGATTGCTGAGGAAAGTTTTCTTATCTCTCCTTGCTATTCTTTCGAACTCTGCATTCACATGGGTATATCTTTTCTTTTCTCCTTTGCTTTTCACTTCTCTTCTTTTCCCAGCTATCTGTAAGGCCTCCTCAGACAGCCATTTTGCTTTTTGCATTTTTTTTTCTTGTGGATGATTTTGATTCCTGTCTCCTATACAATGTCACGAACCTCCTTCCATAGTTCATCAGACACTGTGTCTATCAGATCTAGTTCTTTAAATCTATTTCTCACTTCCACTGTATAGTCAAAAGGGATTTGATTTAGGTCATACCTGAATGGTCTAGTGGTTTTCCCCACTTTCTTCAATTTAAGTCTGAATTTGGCAATAAGGTGTTCATGATCTGAGCCACAGTCAGCTCCTAGTCTTGTTTTTGCTGACTGTATAGAGCTTCTCCATCTTTGGCTGCAAAGACATAATCAATCTGCTGCTGGTGGGGGCTTAAAGTAAAGTGAACCAACCCTGGAAGACAGAGTAGATCCTATTTCCTACCTGATTATCATGTATGCTCTTTAGTATGGTCTTGCCTCCTTGTTGTTGGCAGAGTTTAATTTTAGCTGTTTTGAGATAACTTTCTCACCTATCCTTTGACACATACTGAGAAAGAGAAAAGTACATGTTTATATTTGTGGATAAACATACAATAGAGATATAGAAGATGTATATAAACCTACAAGAAAGAACATCCTATTAAATTTCCATCCCTTTTTGTTGTTAAGAGAATATTGAAATTTAAATTACAGAAACATTTGTGGAAGATAATACAAATTTAAACATAATGCAATTTAATACATGCCAGGTACCAATCCTGATCCACACTGTCTGTGTGGCAAAGGGAAGATATATTGTTTCTTCAATTCTCTCATACTTTCCCAATCACACACCACCATGCTGTGCCTACTCAAATGCCTGCTAGAGACTGCCATTCAGAACTGGTTAGGGGACCCTGTAGTGCAACACAAATAGAAAATGTGGCAAAATTACACAACAGGTAAAAAGAAAATTATATTTAAAACACACACACAAACACACAGCTATTGTTGATTTTGAGTCTGCCTATATTCCATCTGCTCTATTGAGCTCTCAGTGTATCTTCCAGAAGGTGGCATAGAAAGTTAGGTAAACAGTCAAAAATACGCAGCTACTAACTGACAGAATTTGTGAAACAAACAAGCAAAGAACCAGACAACCTGACTTCAAAATCCAAGTCTTTAACCACTATGATATATTGCCTCTGGAAAATGACAGCTGCAATATAAAAGTGTGATCTATCCAGTAACGTTTTTTAATGTTAAGAAACTACTGGATCCAAGTGGTCTCTCAGTCCCAGTTTTAGTGACTATAAAATTAAATATGTGTATGTATCATAGGATCCAATGCATACACTGTGAAGTGTAAAGGATTTTATAGACATAGTTGTAGCTGTATTATCATTATTGAGGTTGGCACATGGAAATGTTTCAGAATAGCTGTACTGCTATACCTCAGCAGTAGAATAATGCAACTTGACAACACACAAATGAGGACTGCCTTTTCATTTGTTTTAGCCTAAATTTAGAAAGCAATAGCTCTGTTGCATTAACATGGATTTCTGATTATCAGTTTATAAACAAAGCCTAGAGTTTATGCCTGTATTGGAGTGTTTAATTTAATTATACCTGTTGCATTTAAGTGTATTTCTTTTGATGAAAAGGGAACATACCAGGAGGGAAGCCATATAAATTATTTCCTTTGTGGACTCATCATCAAAAAGATATAGAAATACAAAGCCTTTTGTAGTTCTACTTGGCAGAGTAAACTAAGACCTCAGAACAAATAGATGCCTTCGGAAGCCTTCTATTTGTCTCCTGAGCTGAGATATAAGCACTGAACAAGCTCTATGTGCTAGAAAAACAGTACATGGCAGCCAGGGCTTCATGCTTTGTCTAATACATATGGATGCAGGAGCTTTTCATGAAGGGAGTAGTTCTGCCACTGGCATAAAAGAAAAGAAGATAAGTTGTCTAATTCTAAGCTAAGGCCAGGAAGGTCAGCCAGGAGAGCATACTTTACTTTGCATGTAGGACTAGCTTGGATGGTCACTACTGTGGCTGGAGGTCTAGGTTTCAATCCAAGCATGACAAGAAAACTATAAAAAAATAACCAAAAGTGAAATAGCAAAAACCGGGGGGGAATCAATAGACTCAATGAGATAGTGTTTGTTTCTCCTTTAGTTGTGTATATTAAAGAAATTGATTTGGCGTCCAAACAATAAAATCTATGCAAGCTTATCAAATACAAAACTTTTCATTACCTAAATTTTCTCTCAACAAAGGATGATATTAAAATGTCAGTGAGAGTTACAATTTAAGAAGCTAACAGAAACATAATCAATGACCCACATGTTAGAGTGGATTATGTTTGAGTAGCTTAGATAGGCAGTATTTTTTCTATTATAGAAGGATTTTATCTTATATCTATTACACATTATTTTTAAAAACAACTCAGGAGGAAAAACACAGTCAAAATTCATTTCAAGATATTGATGTTCAGAATAAAATTGCTATATTAATTAAAAGGAGTTTTAAAATAAAAAAAAAACGGTAAACTTCTTTGAGTGTCACTATAGATAGTTTTGCCAAATGTATGTATTAGTTTGTATTAGTTTGTATCATGATGTCCGATAGTAGATTTTTTACAGTAGTGTATTAGACCTTTAGGAAAGCTTTATTCTTCAAAATATATTGAGATCACTGTTACGTATGTGACAGAGAGCTATTTAAAATGATATTTGAATATGTGATTTTTATATTGATTCAGTTCTTCAATAATAGCATACAAAAATGTGTCATAAGAAATATTCAGATGTGTATATTACAATGTGACTATTAGTATTTAGGTGTGAGAGCAGACTAATGGACAGAGGTTTATGACATTGTACAGGAGGCAGGGATCAAGACCATCCCCAAGAAAAAGAAATGCAAAAAGGCAAATGGTTGTCTGAGGAGCCCTTACAAATAGCAGAGAAAAGAAGAGAAGCTAAGGCAAAGGAGAAAAGCAAAGATATACCCATATGAATGCAGATTTCCAAAAATAGCAAGGAGAGAAAGAAAGTCTTCCTCAGTGATCAATGCAAATAAACAGAGGAAAACAATAGAATGGGAAAGACTAGAGATCTCTTCAAGAAAATTAGAGATACCAAGGGAACATTTCATGAAAAGATGAGCACAATAAAGGACAGAAATGGTATGGATCTAACATAAGCAGAAGATATTAAGAAGAGGTGGCAAGAATACACAGAAGTACTATACAAGAAAGATCTTCATAACTCAGATAATCATGATGGTGTGATCACTCACCTAGAGCCAGACATCCTGGAATGTGAAGTCAAGTGGGCCTTAGGAAGCATCACTACAAAAAAAGCTAGTGAAGGTGATGGAATTTCATCTGAGCTATTTCAAATCCTAAAAGATGATGCTGTGAAAGTGCTGCACTTAATATGCCAGCAAATGTGGAAAACTCAGCAGTGGTCACAGGACTGGAAATGGTCAGTTTTCATACCAATCCCCAAAAACACAATGCCAAAGAACGTTCACACTACTGCACAATTGCACTCTTCTCACATGCTAGCAAAGTAATGCTCAAAATTCTCCAAGCCAGGCTTCAACAGTATATTAAATGAGAACTTCCAGATGTTCAAGCTGGATTTAGAGAAGTCAGAGGAACCAAAGATCAAACTGCCAACATCTGCCTGATGATAGCAAAAGCAAAAGAGGTCCAGAAAAACATCTACTTCTGGTTTATTGACTATATCAAAGCCTTTGACTGTGTGGATCACAACAAACTACGGAAAATTCTTAATGAGATGAGAATAACAGACCACCTTACCTGCCTCCTGAGAAATCTGTATGCAGGTGAAAAAGCAACAGTTAGAACTGTACATGGAAGAGTAGACTGGTTTCAAATTGGAAAAGGAGTATGTCAAGGCTATATGTTGTTACCCTGTTTATTTAACTTATTTGCAGAGTACAACATGAGAAATGCCAGGCTGGTAAAGCACAAGCTGAAACTAAGATTTCCAGGAGAAATATTAATAATCTCAGATATGAAGATGACACCACCCTTATGGCAGAAAGCCAAGAGTAACTAAAGAGGCTCAATGAAAGTGAAAGAGGAGAGGGGAAAGGCTGACTTAGAACTCAACATTCAGAAAACAAAGATCATGGCATCCCATCCCATCACTGCATGGCAAAAAATGGGGAAACAATGGAAACAGTCAATGGTTTTATTTTCTTGGGCTCCAAAATCACTTCAGATGGTAACTGCAGCCATGAAATTAAGAGATGCTTGCTCCTGGGAAGAAAAGCTATGACCAACCTGGACAGTGTATTCAAAAGCAGAGACATACTTTGCTGACAAAAGTCCATCTTGTCAAAGCTGTGGTTTTTCCAGAAGTAATCTGAGTGGCAAAGAATTGAGGCTTTTGAATTGTGGTGTTGGAGAAGGCTCTTAAGATTCCTTTGGACTGTAAGAACAAACCAGTCAATTCTTAAAGGAAATCAGTCCTGAATATTGGTCGGAAGGACTGATGCTGAAGCTCCGGTACTTTCTCCACCTGACGTGAAGAACTGTCTCATTGGAAAAGACCCTGATAATGGGAAAGATTGAAGGCAGGAGAAGTGGATGACAGCAGTTCAGATAGTTGGATGGCATCACCAACTTGATGTACATGGAGTTTGAGGAAGCTCGAGGAGTTGGTGATAGACAGGGAATCCTGGCGTGCTGCACTCCTTGGGACTGCAAAAAGTCCAACATGACTGAGCAACTGAACTGAACTGAGCACTCTAAATCTCAGCAGCTCAGTTGCATACAAAAATATATCAGGGTTTAGAAAGAGTAATAAAAAACTGAATAACACTTAGACTAAGATAGAATATCAACTGTATATCTATTATGGAAAATCATATAGGGGATCATCAAAACCAAAACAATCCAAAACAATGGATTATTCCTGGGAAGTTAAGTGAAGATTCTCAGAACAGTGCTATTTAAATTAAGCCTTGAGGAATAAATAGCTTAATCAGATCTGTATGTGAGTACAAGAATTCTGACGCCAAAGTGAAAAATGATAGAGACCTAGAGAAGCTGGAGAGAGGAATATTTATTTTAATTTTTAAAAATAAAATAATTTAAATTTATTTATAATTATAAAATTTATCTTACAACATTTAAATTCATAAAATTTCAATGAATATCTATATGTACATCAGTTACATTTAGTTTTTAACATACTGTCCCATTTGCTGCATGATAAAGCAAAACAAATTATTGATACACACAACCAAGATCCATAAATCAATAAAACAAAAATTGAGTGTGCACCTATAAAAAATTAGAAATATGTTCTAAATAAAGAATGTTATTAAGCAAAAGAAAAGTAAAATTCCCTTGAATGATTAGTATTCAGCCCATATTAAAATTTTCATAACTGTCTCAAAAATGCTTCAGTTTTTTTTCAGTGTGCATAAACTGTATACTGATATCCCTTTAGCCTTCTTTAATCTAGAAACAGATTACCCTCCTATGTTTTCTTCATGGTATTACTTTTTTAAGACAGTATTGTTGTCTTACAGAATGTCACATAGTCTGGATTTGTCTGTGTACTTGAGGTATTATTAAACTGATCTTCATTCTCTTGTATTTCCAAGAAAAAGGAAGTTAGGATTAAGAACTGATTATATTCAGGTGAAATTTTATTTGATGTGATCTGCAGTCTTCATGACATGACATTAGGAAACTCATCAGATTGGGTGGCCTCTCCATTAGCAATGCTATACTATTGTTTGCTGCTTTGCTGCTGCTGCTAAGTCGCTTCAGTCGTGTCCGACTCTGTGCGACCTCACAGACAGCAGCCCACCAGGTTCCGCCGTCCCTGGGATTCTCCAGGCAAGAACACTGGAGTGGGTTGCCATTTCCTTCTCCAATGCATGAAAGTGAAAAGTGAAAGTGAAATTGCTCAGTAAGTATCTGACTCTTCGTGACCCCATGGACTACAGCCTACTAGGCTCTTCCATCCATGGGATTTTCCAGGCAAGATTACTGGAGTGGGGTGCCATTGCCTTCTCTGATACTATTGTTTAAGGTGGTGCTATAGCTCATTTTCACTTCTCTGTAATATTCTTTTGCTTTTAGCCATTCTCTTTTTGAAGGAGAGCTTTGTTGCAAAGACTATGCTATCATGAGTGTATAGCATATGTGTATGTATGTGTTTATTAGGATATATAACAAAAGGGGATCATGAATTCATAAATTCTGTTCATGTTTCATATTAAAAATAATGGAAGATTGTTTTCCAAGGTAGTTTTACCAGCTTACATTCTTATGTTATTCTCTCATCCCTTTACTTAATCCACATTCATATTTACTCTTGTCAGGTAGATTTTTTCAATTGCTTAATTTTAAATAAGACTTCTTTATAATTTTATATTTCACTGATATGATAAATTAGATTAAAATAGGGTACAAGGAAACTTTGGGAATGATGGCTTTTTAAATTATCTTAATTATACTGACAATTCTAAGAGCGAATATATAAAATTGCACACTTTACGTCTATATAGTTTATTGGATGACAGTTATTCACGGGTTCTGAACCTCTGGGATCTAAGGCCTGATGATCTTAGGTGGTGTGGATGTAACAATAATAGAAATAAAATGAATTATAAATATAATGTGCTGGAATCTTCCCCCCACCCCTGGTCCACAGAAAAATTGTTGTCAACAAAACCAGTCCCTGGAGCTAAAAGTGTTAGGGACCATTGATTACTTCAATAAAACATAAGTCTTTTGCATTCATAAAGTAAGCCACTTTTTGACAATGTACTGTGGGCTATGGTTTCTTATTTTTGTTCTGTTTTATTTTAGCATTTTGACATCTATATTCATTCATAAATGAAATTGATTTCTACCTTTTTACCCCTTGCCCCAAAATATAACCAAAATCTCAACTTGTCTGTGGGTTGTTCATTTGAGAAAGTTGCAAAAACTCAAGTGAAGGACATGCAACCGAGAAAGCCAAAAACCACCATAGATGGAATCACTAAGCTGGTTACCACTGGGTGCAACTGGAGCCGTCTTGCTGGGGACATGTTGAATCAATTAAGAGAATTATCCACTTATTCATTTGCTTAATTTGATTTTCCCTGATATGAACAAGGTTAATTTAGTATTATTTGTAAACAAACAATTTCCCCAGGATTAGTGAAAGAGAATATATATAATATACCTAAATATCTCCACCCAGACCACAAAAACAGATGAGGAGGGAAGAGAAAAGCAGAGAACTAGAGCAGCTACAGCACCAGATAAGAACTTAACAGACAGCAAATAAGGGAATGGCCCACTGCACAGAAAGCTGAGGTCAGATGTGGACTGCGGGGCTGTGGTATGGAGAACCAGTGGTACTGTGATTTTGAAATATGTACATTTTGTACTGTCTTCCCAAGAGGAGGTAAATTCTATATTCTAGTCATTTAAACCTTCAGCCTTTGCTCTGTTCTTGGAGCCCTACCTATTATACAGAAAACTCAAACACTTAGTGGTCACCATACTGTGAGGGACCTCAAGTTATATGGAGAGAACACATGTAAATAGACATTCTTAGCTGATCCTGGTCTACAAATCATCTCAGCCTAGATGACATGTGGAGGAGAATCCAGATAATTCTCACCCTCTGTTGTATTCATTACCTGCAGGTATTTTAAAAGAATGTTTCATAGAAAGAGCTGATGCTTTCCAGATGGACCAGATGTTTCTAAGCTGCAAACACTTCTAGAGTCACCATATACTGCTACCAGAGGAGTTTGAATGGAGATAGGAAACAAAGATGAGTCTACCCAGATCGCATTATTAGAATGCCTACCCCACACAAAATGGTTTTCATTTATGCCACTCACTTCAGGATAACATCTATGCCAAAAACTGGAATAAAGAATACCTGTCACAACCAGTAAAATCCTTCTATAATTCTTATTTGTAGGAAGCAACAAGATCATATAATGAGTTAAAAATGTATTTCTCCATTTATTCTGTTAGAGTTTCAGGCGTACACTCCCTGTTCTTGACTCACCTTAGTAATTCAAGAGAGAGACTTACATTTGGTCTAAATCATCTTGCCTTTTCTCTGTATTTTTCCCTGCCTATTGTCTCAATTACGTTCTCTTGTATTATGAAGTTTCATCTTTCAAGTTGTTAATCTTCTGAGATCCAAGAAAAAAGAACAAAAAACTAGTAATTGCAGTCAGCATTCGGTTGCTTTTTGAAGTGTTTTATCCATGTCTTGAACATTTGTAATCATAGGAGACATTTTTCAAGACTTGGCTTTCTTTAGTGTTTTCTTTTTCTCTTCTCTCTCTCTGTTCAGACACACATTTGGTACTGACTGAACTATGTTAGCATTTTTATAGCTAATATACTTGCTTATATAATTTCCCATCAAGTAATCCCTAGCAAATGGCTTCTTTTGAAATATGTTTTGGTCTTAACATTTCTAGTGGCAGCAAATCTTTAAAAATACTTTTAAAGAGTTATAAAATATACTTACAAAAACTACTGCTTTTTAAAAATTAACCAGGCTCAAGCCTAAGTCTATAAATAAGAAATGCTAATGAAAGAGAAATAACTTTTTTTGCCAGGTGTTTCCATGAGTATTGTTTCATTTCACTTACACAACACTTCTCGATATTTGTTATTATCATCACATTTTAGGGACTAACATCGTAAGTTTCATAGGGGTTACTTTATAGTTTTGGGTGAATACATATAGCTAATAAGCTGCACACTTAAAATATAAAACTAAAATCTCTGATTTCCATGACTTATATATAAAACAGCCTAGTTCCTGCTGTATACAATAATGTTATTATTCAAGACAATATTTATGCGTATTTTGATACTGTCAGCAATTCTATTTTTTCTAGAAGTTATCTTACAAGAAATATAGGTTACTCAGTCAAATGTTAATTTGCTTTTTTAGAAAGGTTAATCAATTTAGAGTCTCACAGACACTATAGATACATATATCTTCTATACTTTTCACGTTTTAAATGGTATAATTTAATGTTTTGTGAAATGAGTAGAAGTATTACAAGTTTTAGTTAACTGACCAAAGTTTTATATCAGAAATGTTCTACATTTTCATTTTATTGATGGGCAACATCCAGGGCCTAACTTTTTTTAAAAAATAGTTTTGTTTCAGACTATGTAGAGGGAAAAAAAAATAGTATTTTGTTATCACTGAGACATTCATTGTTCTCATTAATCATACTTACTTTTTTCTATGTGGAGAACATGTTTCTTCTTTTTATATATAATTACACATAAATTTGTTAGTTTTCTTAGAAAACTTTAAAAATTTTCATTAACGCTTTCATTAAGAAATAAGGATCTACTTATGTTTAAATTTATAATTGTGAATCATGTTTGCTTTCCTAGTTAACCGAGAAACTGTTTTGTTATGATTTTAAAATTAGTAGTAAAACTTAGCTAGCCAGTATAGGAGAATAAATTAAGTGCCACTGCTTACACTAATGAGAGGAAATAGAGTTTGGCATAATCTATCATTTTTCTTTTAGTAACTGGTACTATATATATAAGAGAACTAGGTGTGTTAGGGGAAAAAAATCACTGTGATATGCATAAGGAATCTTAAATTAGAAAAAAAAAATTGGATAAGAAAATAGCACATTGAGAATATCTGCAAAGAGTAGATAAGAAACACCGCCTTTTACCCAACTCTCTCAATATATGCAGAGAGGTGTAAAATTCTCTAAAGGGCAAAGTCTATTTTCTGGGCATTGATCAACAGGAAATTGAACAAAAGACTGGGTGAAACAGAGAAGAAACAAGACAAAAATATGGTTTTGAGGAAAATCCTCTAAGAGTATGTTTAAAATTAATATGATCCAAGTGTTGACTCTTTCACTTAATGTGAAAGTTAGTCTTTGAAAATTATGAGAGTTGTACTTAACAAACTATATTTCAATTCTATCATCTTTTAAAATAGTATCTTACACTAAATTTAACTTTCTTATTTTATACATCCTCTCAAAACTATGTGTTGGGAACGTTTGCGTTATACAACCCTGGTTTCCATTACCTTTCTCTTATTCCCTGAGTGTTTTTTTAGTTATGGTGTCCTTCATGAGATAATTCCCCACTGTTTTTTTTTTTTTTGAAAATTAATATTATGAAAAGACTTCAGATATTTCAGATATATTTATCCCATAATTATATACATGATTAATTCTGTTAAAATATATAGCTCTTCTTTTTTAATCTCACTGATATAGAATATAGTCTTGATGAGGGCCAAGAATTGTTTAACACTGTATCATCAGTAGTCGGACACAGCATCTGACACATGTAGCATTCCTAATAAATATATGATGAATTAACCTCATAAACAATCTTACAAACTAAAAGTACATTTATTTCAACAAAAGTGACTTTTAAATCTTATGCCAAACATAGTATTCTTAATAACTCTATATACTACTGCATTATATCGGAGAAGGCAATGGCACCCCTCTCCAGTACTCGTGCCTGGAAAATCCCATGGACGGAGGAGCCTGGTAGGCTGCAGTCCTGGGGTCATTAAGAGTCGGTCACGACTGAGCGACTTCACTTTCACTTTTCACTTTTATGCATTGGAGAAGGAAATGGCAACCCACTCCAGTGTTCTTGCCTGGAGAATCCCAGGGACGGGGGAGACTGGTGGGCTGCCCTCTATGGGGTCGCACAGAGTCGGAGACGACTGAGGCGACTTAGCAGCAGCACTGCATTATATGGATTATCACACACACACACATCCCCCAAACACAAAGTTTTCAGTGTATCAATGAGTGATACATAAGCTACTTTACTCCATCATTATTTACATCTTAATTTTATGTCCCAGGGAAAACAACTGCTTGCATTTGTTTCTCATTCAGATTTATGTTTAAGTGCTGCTATATATGTTAGTTCCTCTGCCTGAAATGATTTTTCTTGTCTCTCATTGTTAGGGCAATTAAATATTACATACTGAAATGTTTAAGAACAATTGTTTTAAATTCAAATTGACTTCATTGCAACAAGTATGGGCCCACTAAATATTTCATAAATAGTTCTTTCTAGTTAGTAGCTATTTATACTTTCTTTCCCCTGTGCAAGAAATCTCTTCATGCTCCTAAGGGGGATGGGAGGAAATAGAATTGGCAGAAATTATTCTTGCAATATGGTAAGATTTTTTTTTATTCTAAAGCAGGTCAGTCTTGCCCTTATTCTAACTTCTGTAGCTGAAAAGCACAGAGCTATAAGAAACCCCCTCCCCCATGTCCGTATCCTCCCTGTGATCCACTATTCTTACCAGAGGAGGTATGTGTGTTTGTGTTTATATTTACATTTCTTTTTAGCATTGGAAAACACCTAGAAATTTACTTGAAACTTTTGAAGGGGCAGTTTTTCCCAGTCTGAATCAAGGAAATGCAAATTTTTAAAATAAATGAAAATTAGTCTGGAAATACAAATATATGCTCAACAATAAAAAAAAATAAATAAAAAATTGTATTTAGAATGAAGCAAAATCATAAAGAAAAAAAACAGGGCACAAATCATTTAGTGACCAAATAATAATAATAAACATATGTTTGTTTTCAGTTTTCATACATATCAGAAAAATGAATTAGATTACATTATAGAGTTTCCATTGTTGAAAATACTTTGCTATGACACACATAATATCTATCCATCTTTCAAGACATAACCCTGAGTCAGCTCCTTCTGAAAGTCTTTTCTGACTCAGATTTCATGTTGCACTAGTTGCTTTTCCTTTGTGTTCTGTCTCCTCTCTGAACATCACTTTACCATGAACTTACCAGCTTTTATTTCTTTATAACCCAACTAATTTGAACTAGATTTTTCTGTTCAGTCTCTCAGTGATGTCCAACTCTTTGTGACCCCATGGACTGAAGTACGCCAGGCTTCCCTGTCCCTTACCATCTCCCAGAGCTTGCTCAAACTCATGTCCATCAAGTCAGTGATGCCATCCAACTGTCTTGGCCTCTGCTATCCCCTTGTCCTCCTGCCTTCAATCTTTCCCATCATCAGGGTCTTTTCTAATGGGCCAGCTCTTTGCATCAGGTGGCTAAAGTATTGAAGCTTCAGCTTTAGTATCAGTCCTTCTAGTGAATCTTTAGGGTTGATTTCCTTTAGAATTGACTGGTTTGATCTTGCAGTCCTAGGGACTCCCAAGGGTCATCTCCAACACCACAGTTCAAAAGCATCAATTCTTCAGTGCTTTGCCTTCTTTATGGTCCAACACTCATATCCATACATGACTATGGGAAAAACCATAGCTTTGACTATATGGACCTTTGTTGGCAAAGTAATGTCTCTTCTTTTTAATATGCTGTCTAGGTGTGTCATAGCTTTTCTTCCAAGGAGCAAGCATCTTCTAATCTCATGGCTGCAGTCACCATCTGCAGTGATTTTGGGTCAAAAGACCAAAGCTTATCCACTTTAGTATTCATTTGTCTAGTATATAATATATGCTAAGTTTAAAGAAATGTAAAAATTGTTAGTCTTTTATATTTCTAGTTTATAAAAATGCAGGCTGTATGTCTAATATTAATATTACTTGAAGATTCAGATAGTAAAATCACCAGTGGAGGGAATACTTTCCCTCACTCTTGTCAAGGTCTCCCATGAATGGCATGCTTGGGAGAAACAGAACTTTCGAAAGTGGTTGTGTCAAAGTGTGAGGCCCAGAGCAGCCACATCAAGAGGACCTAGAATATGGTTGAAATGTAAACTCTCAAAGTCCCCATAGAACTACTGAAATAGAACCCTGGGAGTACGTCAAAATCTATATTTTCACATGCCCTCAAAGTGATCTGACTCTCATTAAAGTTTGAGATACAGTGTTCTGGGGGGAGTCCTGAACTTCAGGATTTAATGCCTGAAGATCCAAGGTGGAGCTGATGTAATAATAGAAATAATTGCACAGTAAATGTAATGTACCTGAATTATCCTGAAACCATCCCCCCACTCTGGCCGTTGGAAAAATTATCTTCCATGAAACTGGTCTCTGGTGCAAAAAAGGCTGGTGCCACTGCTCTAGGGCATTGATGCTCTGTGTAGAAATATTGGAGCCAATTGTGAGGTTTTCGAAAATTGTATATGTGCTCCATCTTCTCCAAGGAGGAAATTCTCACACTCCCCTATAGATTTATAAGCCACAGTAACAACTAATAATAATGACCTGCCCTGCCCTGCCTCAGCATGGGTTTCTCTGATAACTGACATCATGTGTGTCTATCACATTCAATCCTTCTCTGATCAATAATACAACTTGTGCATCTTATCCACATCTTTATACTCTAATACAGGCAGCCTTTGGTAGACAAGCATAACCTAGAACACTCTATAAAATGAAACTATACCCAAATAATTTCAAAATCAAGATTTGATCTAAATATAAATGTTTTTTTTTGATAGCTGGTCTAATTTTTAAAAGAATGAAGAATATAGTTTCTTTGCAGGCACAAATAAAATAAAAATAATATTGAAATTAGTCATTATTTAATGACATAATACACTGTGTCACCTAGTTTATCTAGTTGCCTGAAAGGCAGAAAGTACTTTCCTCAAAGACACAAATTTCCTACATAGCCATTAAAAAGTGGTTTCACATGAAGAGACTTTTCAGTTGATGATGATATGATAATATATTTCAAAATGTGTGCATTACAGTGGAAAATAATATTCAGGTGATTTTTGTATCACACAATTTTAAATGTCATCCACTATGTGTAAATGATGAATTTACTAATATGTATTAGCTTCTATGCTGTGCTGTGCTGTTCTTAGTTGCTCAGTCCTGTTCAACTTTTTGTGACCTCATAGACTATTGCCCTCCAGGCTCCTCTGTCCATGGGTGCTGGGGTCCAGCCCCTGTGGATCCAGGGAATTCGAAACGAGGATGGCGTTGGCAAGGAAAGACTTCTTTATTTATTAATATAAGATTAGATTAGGGAGAAATAGTGTAGTAGGAAAATTAAGTGGAGAAAGAAGGCTGAATAACTTGGTTTATGTGGGAAGCCAATAAAGTTCCAGACAAGGAGCTTGCATCATCTACGTTAGGCCACCGGCATCTTCTTGAATATCGGGGGGTGCCCCGCCTTGGGCTCCCCCTCGCGTGGATCTTAAAAACCAGGGCAAGTAAGTAGACATGGTGGGCCTCCACGCCCCAGATGGGAATTCAGCCAGAAATTAGAGAGGAGACACGGGGGAAACCAGTCCAGCGACTGGCCCATCCTCTATTGTTCAGAAGGCCTTTTATACTTTTTGATTATACATAGACATCAATGGGTAACACAAAGTTATGCAGCATTAGCAGCCCAGACTCTTGTCAAAACCAGGCTTTTCTCTCTGCATACCTAGTTGTATACACAAATCTTAGGTGATTTACATCATCTTCTGGCCAAAAAGGGCCAATTAACATTTTACAGCCTTTTTTCTGATAAGGGTTTGTTAACTAGAAGACTTATTTGTGTTGATCTTCCCAAAGTCTGGCGCCATCCTCAGAAAGCAGTAAATAAAGTTACATTCTTACACAGCAAAGATACAGCAATTTATAACAAGTGAAAGGAGTACAGTGATTTATAGCAAAAGAAAAGTAATTAACTCAAAAGTCTAGTGTTGCTAACATCAAAATTACTATATATCTTTTTCCATATCCCATTTACATTGACTAACATCCTACCAGGTGCCTAAAAGATAAAGAATATGGAGGCCTGGCGGCAATCATTGAGTCAACAGTGAAAACCTGTCACCAATATGATTTTTAGCTCTTTAGAAAAGGCTCTGTATCTTTAAGATGCTTTTAAGCTTTGTGCCTTTCACGGTTGGGGGGCTGTAAGCAATTCACAAGCTGTAAGAGGTCCGGGGAGCCTGTTAGGCAAGCTAGAGAGCTATCAGAGGGGTTTAACTGAAACATCCCTTTCAAATGCAGAAGACTAAAGCCCTGATTTGACTTTTTCCAGAGAATATCAGAAGAGCAGAGTACATAAGCTGGCAGATTTTTGTTTTTTGGGGGTACATGCTTGGGAAATACCAGGGGGAGCCCTTGAAGCTTGATCACGTCCTTGTGTTTTGTCAGGCTTCCTTCCTCATGACCTTGTCACGGGCGGGATTCCTCACGCTGGCTCCTGGCACATGGGGATTCTCCAGGCAAGAATACTAGAGTGGGTTGCCATGCTCTCCTCCAGGGGATCTTCCCAACCCAGGGATTGAAACTGCATCTCCTGGATCGGCAGGCAGACTCTTTACCATCTGAGCTACCAGGGAGCCCATTCAGCTTCTATAATTGTATTTATTAGCAAGGATTTTTAAGTAACTTGGAAATGTAGATAAGACAGAGGTAAGACAAAAATTTAATTTATTGGGACTATTCCAAATGAAGAAACAACACATGTATAACTTCATATTGTTTTATCAACTATATAAAACCTAATATATAAAATGTTGATTTTGCTGTTTTCTTGTTTAGAAAGAAGTTTGCTTCACAATTTTAGACATTATCTTCTAACATATTTTGACAGGCTATATTACTGTTATTTGAGTTAATCCTCACATTGTCTTTAATTTTTGTAGATAGGCAGAAAACATAGACTGTAAAAGGTATAGAGACATTATTTAGAATCAGCATCTACTCTAGGCTAAGCTATTTATACATAGTCTATTTTACTCTTTTTTCTCTATATAATTTTGTCATTCAATCCTTATATGCAATTAATTTTGATGTAATGTCTGTGTATAAAACTCATTAATGCATTTATTTATTTTCCTAAACATCTGTTTACTTTTAAATAAATCTGTACATTTTACAACATTCCTAGAAGCACATACTAGAGAGTATTGAAGTCATATGTAATACCACATGAATTTCTTTTAAGCCTGAAGATGCATTTTCACGTTTTCACTCAAAAATTAGAAAATATAGAAGGCATGAGGGTCAAAAATGCAGAAAAACATAATGTTTTAATCTAAAGAGTATGCATTTTTTTATCTAACCTCTGATCAAGTTCATATCACAATGAAGTTTTAAATTAGATCCACAAAAATTTTCCTGTTTTTAAATGAACATGAAGATAGAATTCCTAACTCGAAAACAATTGTTAATTTGCACATGCATTTCCTTTGTTAGTTATATTTTGCTTCACATTTGAAATGAAATTATCCAACTTTGCATCTTTGCATTATTTTAACTACAAATTAATAATACAATTCATGGCAAGGTGGTTAGCACTCCTAAAAGGATGGAATTTAGTTAATATGCTTCTTGCCTTTGGGATAATTCAATATAAACTAATTTATATAGGGCAGTGACGTTTCTATAATTTTACATTTAATGCCCAATTTTATCCACCTGTGATTTTTTTACATAGACAAACTATAGACATATATACAATCAGGCAGCCTATTAATATATTGCAGTATGTACTTGTGGGCTTCTACAATTTAAAATGCTTTCCTATTTGTACTTTATGTGCTTATTAAAATAGTGATTTATGCAAAAGTCATAAATTACATTTTCTTTATCTGCAGGGCTTCCCTGGTGGCTCAGCTGGTAAAGAATCTGCCTGCAATGGGGGAGAACTGGGTTCAATCCTTGGGTTGGGAAGATCACTTGGAGAAGGAAATGGCAACCCACTCCAGTACTCTTGCCCGGAAAATTCCATGGATTAAGTTGACTGGTAGGCTACCATGGACTGAGAAGCCTGGTAGATTACAGTCCATGGGGTCGCAAAGAGTCAGATACGACTGAGCGACTTCACTTTCACTTTATCTGCAATGTATTTATCATATCTAAAGAAGTTGTTTGATAGAATCTAAGTATTTGGATAAGTTAACATGGCTAAATGTTTCATAGTTAAGAGGCAAACACATTTTACTCCAAATGTATGGTTCTTTTCCTATAGAGCTTTATGTCTCTGTATCTCCCCTTAGAACATTTCGAGGTCTCTAAAAACAGTTAAAGTCCCAATAAAATTCAGGAGAGAGGTGTCTTACAAGTTAAAGCACATGAAAAAAGAAAGGAGTTTGGGGACAACTGTAACATACATTATTTAGGCCGTTTTAACTGGATGTATTTACGAGAGGCCGCTCTCAAAGAAATTTCCTTAAAATGACAGAGGTGGCTCAGATGGTAGAGTCTGCCTGTAATACAGGAGATCCAAGTTTGATCCTTGGGTTGGGAAGATCACCTGGAGAAGGAAATAGCAACCCACTCCAGTATTCTTGCCTGGCAAATCCCATGGATGGAGGAGCCTGATGGGCTCCTGGTAGGCTGCAGTTCATGGGGTCGCAAAGAGTCAGATGTAATTGAGTGACTAACACTTTCATTTTCATGGTAAAGGTAAAAAGTTATTTGGATTTACAAACTTTAGAATATCTGGATGAGAAAAGAAAGAAGATTTGTTAAATTACTCATGTTTCATATTCAACTTTTGAAGATCACCAAGAAAATAAAATGTAGTCAAACTGATGTCGACACATCTATTATAAAGCAGTGAATAGATATTGTGGCTAACATGAAAAGGCTTGATACTAAAACTATGGAATGCATTTTTCTATTGTATACTTTCTGTGCTTGCTAAGTCTCTTCAGTTGTGTCTGACTCTTCGCAAGCCCATGGACTGTGGTGTACCACTCTCCTCTGTCCATGGGATTCTCCAGGCAAGAATACTGGAGTGGATTGCCATGCCATTCTCCAAACTTTCTGAGGTGGGTCATAATGTAAAACAAAGTCTTGGAGATCTTTAATACTTTGAAGCCACATGAATGGAGGGTTAAATTGTGGAGGAAATTAAAATTGTGTTGACATTTTTTAAATCAAATATACTTCCTATCATCCTATGATTCTAAACCTTGTTAAGTAGCAGCTGCTTAAATAAAGATCGACAATCTAATGGACATTAATACAGGGAAATATACATGACAAGAAGAAAAGTCACGGACATATACATAAGATATATATGGGTCAGTTTCCTTAAAAAAGGCCAACTGGCCCTAAACTACCTTATAATTTAATCTCAAATATAGATTTGAAGATCTCCTCAAATGATTGCTTTTGAATTCATAATACTGAATAAAGTATTACCAGTCTATAACCTCAGATCATCATTTCTAACATTTAAAGAGCTCTGAAAATGCTGTTCATCTTTCAGCGGAGAAATACGATGTGGTGGATTACAAATGGCCAATGAACACAGTGGAATTTAACGTATATATATATCTTATATACATTAAGCTCACCAGAGTTCAATTTTGTTTGCCTTATATAATAATAATACAAGTATGATTCATGTGCTAATTTGCTTTGCAACTTCATCGATGTTGATGTATGATTGTATTATCTAGTATTGTATTCTCACGTATGGGAATTATCTTTACCCTTTACCCTTTTTTGCTCATATCTCCCACTTTTTGGCTTTGAGGTGCTAAAAAGTCTGAAATGTTATTTTCCTTTGAGCTTTCTCAAGTATGAAATATCTCTAAATTGTTTATCAATATATAATATTTAATAAACCATTTTATATATTTTTAAAATCATTAAATAGAAGCTATGAGAATAATTATCCCTTCTATTATCCTGCATCTGTGTCTTGAATTTCCATTTAAAAAGTGAATTCACCTACCTTATCTCATTTTATCTTTGCGCAGTCTGGTTAGCTTGATTAGTTTTCTCAATTTGCTTACATACACTCTATACTAGGAGCATACACTGCCTTATTTATTGCCCTCATCAGGAATATTAGTTCCTCTGCTGCATAAGTGGATGCTTAGTGAGGATCCATAGTAATTCAGAGGACAAATAGGTTGTATACAAACAACAACTGTGTTTCCCAAAATACCTGCAAGAGCAAAACAATCAAGTGTTGCTTATGAAAAAAAAGGCATTTCATTTCATAGTCATTTTCATCTCTGAACATATTCAATACTTAAAATGGTGAAATATAATAACAAGGGAAAAATAACATACTTAACTTAGAAATTAAGGGCCATAAATCAAAAAATTCTGCTTTGTATACAGAATTTTTGAAAGTGGCATTTTAGTTTTCCAAGTATGTCATTTCTAATTAGATGATGTCATCATAATGAAAAAGATGATTAAAGATTTATTTTGAAAGCCTGATATTGCCATAAATACCACGAATATTTGCATTTGTTCTTAGACTGTAATAATGTGGTACTAAAATATAACGAGTCTCCTTGTATAAGCTGTATTCATCAACATGTTTTGAATGTCTACTATGTGTAAATCACTATATTAAAAGCTTTAGGGCTTCAGGGAAACACAAATCCTCAAGGAACCTAATTACTTTTTGGAAAAAGAAACAAGAAATAAGAAAGGGAAAAATTCTGAGAAATCAATACTTGCCAAATTTGTGGTAAATAATATCTACATTCAAAAGCAGCATATTAGTAATTATGTAAGATGACACAGAACACAAATCAGGAAATCTTGGGCATATAGAAATGAATATACATAAGAGAAGCATTTTAAAGTGCAGATTTTAGAGATTAAGTCAACAAAAAGATGTTGGAGGAGAAAATTGATGAGAAATAGTAGGAGCTAAAAGAGAACATTGATCAACAATTTCAAATACTTTGGAGATCCAAGTAAAATAGAAGTAGAGAAATATCTTCTCAAAAAATAATGTCATGGTATTTGGTGATTTTAATTTGGGTTATTGTAGCTTCAAGTTCTAAAATATGCATTTGGTTCTTCTTTTATAGTTTCCAGTCTTTGGTGAAATTTTTGATATTTTCCTTTATTTCTTTGGTCATATTAACCATGCTTATTCTAAAGTCTGCATAATGGTGATTGTATTATCTAGATTACTTATAAAAATCTATTCTTACTGTCTGTTGTTCTTCATAGCTTTTTGTCTGATAGTTTTGCCCTTTTGCATGTTAAGTTATCTTTGTTATTATCCTTGTTTATAAACATTTTAATTTTGAAATAATTTTAGATACACAAAATAATTGCAAAGATAGTATAGAGAAATCCTATGTACCAGTCACTCTTCTTCTCTAAATGTCAACATCTTACAAAAAACAGTTCATTTATCAAAAGTAAAAATTAAACATTGGTACAGGACTGTAAAAGAAGCTAACATACTTTATTCAGAATTCCCCAGTCTTCCCACACATGTCCCATTTCTGTCCCAGGAAACAATCTAGAAGGCTAAATTTGAGCTTAATTCTGTTATTGCCTTAGTTTCCTCTAATCTGTGACAGTTACTTTGGCTTACTTAGTTTTTGTTGACTGACAATTTTGAATGTTAGTGGTCATATTTTGTAGAATGTCTCTCATTTGAGTTTTCTTATGATTACACTAGATTGTAATTTTTGTGGAAAGATTACAAAAAGTTGATGTGCCCTTATCATGTCATATTAGAGGGTATATGTCACCATGACGTATCACTAGTGATGTTAACAATGTTATTAAAGTGATATCTTCCAAGTTTCTCTTCTCTAAAGTCACTACTTTTCAATTTCCATACTCAATTTGTTAGAATGATTCTCTAAGTCCAGCCAACTTTCAAAGAAATTGTATTTAACACATACCACCAGAAGGAGAGGTATTAACAATTTTGTGAATACATGTTAAAACAATCACATTAATTTATATATTTTTGAATAGAGCATTTGAGGGTATGCAAATATCTTGCTTCTACCTAGTGTTTGACTTGCTAATAAAATATTAATCAATAGATCTCACCTGCAGTACTCATTACTGAGGAGTACTAACAACGATTTTCTCTAATTTTTATTTGAAATTCTTGTAAAATAACGATGCCCTTTTATTCCAATTTTCTACTTTTTCACATGTATATTTTATTTTTGGTTTCAAAGATGTGTGGGTGTTTATTTTATTCTTTGAGTTATAATAAACAAAGGTCTATCTAGTCAAGGCTATGGTTTTTCCAGTGGTCATGTATGGATGTGAGAGTTGGACTGTGAAGAAAGCTGAGCACCAAAGAATTGATGCTTTTGAACTCTGGTGTTGGAGAAGACTCTTGAGAGTCCCTTGGACTGCAAGGAGATCCAATCAGTCCATCCTAAAGGAGATCAGCCCTGGGTGTTCATCGGAAGGACTGATGCTGAAGCTGAAACTCAAATACTTTGGCCACCTGATGAGAAGAGTTGAATAATTGGAAAAGAACCTGATACTGGGAGGGATTTGGGGCAGGAGGAAAAGGGGACGACAGAGGATGAGATGGCTGGATGGCATCACCAACTCGATGGACGTGAGTTTGAGTGAACTCCCGGAGTTGGTGATGGACAGGGAGGCCTGGCATGCTGCGATTCATGGGGTTGCAGAGTCGGACATGACTGAGCAACTGAGCTGAGCTGAACTGAAACATTATTTATTCTGTGGCTCTAATTGCTCCAACTTTGGCCACTGGAGGCTCTTCTGAGTTTGGCTCCTGCGTCCTTTTGACATTCCACTAACCTTTTTTGTCTTTTTGAACAGTAGTTACGGCATTACCAGAGGCTCCATGTTCATCATGTGTTTTTCCTTTTCCTAGCCCTAAAATCAGCCATTTTGTCAAGGAATCCTAGGTTTATTTTTTGGAGAGTAACATATAGAAACCAAGATCTAAGAATAAGTTATGCTCATTATTAGGTTGTTACTGCTTACTTGTTGACCCTCTCAACACAAACAGAATATATATATATATATATATATATATATATAATATGTTTATATATGACTCTATCAGACTGAAAAATTTTAAAAACTATTGAAACAAAAATGAGTTTCTTCTATTTTTGTTAAAGATTTTCTATATTAATGAAAGTCATTGTTCTGTAGTTTTATTCTAGTGCCTTAATTTGCTTCTGAAATTAGGGTAATGTTTCCTCTTCCATCTCTTAGAAAAGGCTATGTAAAATGTGTATTATGTATTTCTTAACTATTTAGCAGAACTTGCCCTTGTCAGTGTGTTGTCTTGGCCTGGATTTATATATATATATATATAAATCTTTTGATTTTTTAAGTTAAAATTAAATTTATTTAATAGGTATAGGGCTAGTCAGGTTATTGACTTCTTTGGTGAGTTTTGGCAGTTTGCCCTTATCAAGGAATTGGCTCACTGTAGCTAAATTGTCAAATTTACTAGAATAGATTTGTTAACAGTATTTCCTGTCTTTCTTTGAAGTTGTATAGCCATCTGATTGTTGACATTGATTATATATAAAATTGAAATTGATGAGTAGTCATAAATTGATGGGATGGTGCTAAACTAAAGGGTAGGGGTTAGTGAGGTCATTGTGAAGGGGCCATGTGACCAGTAAAGGAATGCCAGTGATAATCATTCCCTAAAGAGAGGAATGTCTGGTCCACTTGGCTGCGCCTCTCTTAATCACATATGTCTAGGTGCCAAGTGACAGCCAGAAGTTTGTTATTCTGCTGTGTATACTCTATTGGCTGTCTTCTCTGTTTTATTAAACTAAACGAACTTGCTTTATTGTGTCCCAGGAGTGTGTTCATCTACTGGAGCCCAAGACTACTGCTGCTGGCAGACAATAGTGGGCATCTCAGCACACATATATTTTAATCCTGAAGGTGTTTATAGTAAATTTTAGACAAAATGTACATTGAAAAAATGCTCCCTCATCTCTAAATCTATTGTTTTTTATTATATACTATAAACTCTAAAATTAATTAAAACTACACATACAATAAAGTCCCTAAACTACAAGCATTTGTTTCAATACCAATCTGCTACTCTAATATAGAATTTTATAACATATTTTTAAAGATGAAAATAACTTCTCTGGTACATTTGCATTGGAGCTTTATATAGGCCTTTTTTGGAATAAAAATATATGTTATTTATAGAAGTATTTATGTATAAAAATAGTTCAGAAAATATTCTATAAATTTAAAGACTATAACTTTCCATTTTAAAATGGCTAGTTCCATTTTTTTCTACTTTGTGGATGGTTAAAATGGACAAGCATTTTAAGAATATGGAAAATAGCATATTAATTCTTGATTTATTTGCACCATTTTTCTCTTTCAGTATAAGAGTCATAAAAAATAAAATGTAACATATAAATATCTGTATAGCTGTTCCATCTATCTCTTCAGGAGTGTAATAATTGACAGTGGTGCTAGCATCCTAGAAGTTGCCTGGGGCCCTGTCAAAGATTAAGGTGTTGAAGGATAAACTATCTTTAATACATTGCTCTTTCATAATCTCTTTGGAGAAGGCAATGGCACCCCACTCCAGTACTCTTGCCTGGAAAATCCCATGGATGGAGGAGCCTGGTGGGCTGCATTCCATGGGGTCGCTAAGAGTCAGACACGACTGAGAGACTTTACTTTCACTTTCTTTCATAATCTCTTAGATTTCTGTGATATTACATTGTATTATAACCCCTACTTCAAAGATCTCAGAGTGCTTCATGTGTGTGTGTGTTAGTCACTCAGTCGTGCCCGACTCTTTGCGACCCCATGGACTACAATCCACCAGGTTCCTTTGTCCATGAGATTTTCCAGGCAAGGATACTGGAGTGGGTTGCCATTTCCTTCTCCAGGGGATCTTCCCAACCCAGGGATTGAACCCAGGTCTCCTGCACTGCAGGCAAATTCTTTACCAACTGAGCTACAAGGGAGTGCTTCATATATTTTATTCTCAAACCTTCTCCAAAGTCAAACTGACAAAGAATTACTCCCTCCCTCTCTCATTTTTTTTAAAATTATGGGACTACTCTAAACATATAGCAATCATAATGACATGTTCAGTGCAAGTAACCCTCAACCCATAGTAACAGTTATGTGGAGGACAATGAAAAGTAAAATAATCACACCTGGATTTCTAATTACAGTGAATTTTTCATTTTAAATCACATCATCATAATCATTAACATAATTGATAAGAATCATTAGAGAACCTTCATTATTCAGATATATGCATCTTTACAGCTAATTTTTTATTATTTAAAAAATTTTATTAAAGTATAGTTTGTTTGCAAATTTGCATTAGTTTCAGGTATACATCAAAGTGATTAAGTTTTTCAGATTATTTTACATTATAGGTTATTATAAGATTTCAAATATAGCTCCCTGTGTTATACAATAGATCACTATTGTTTATTTTATATATAGATAGCATGTCTATTAATGTCAACCTCCTAATTTATCCCTCCCCTACCCTCTTTCTCCTATGGTAATCTTTTAATTTGTTTTCTATGTCTGTGAGTCTATTTCTGTTTCCTAATAAGTTTATTTCTATCTTTTCTTCAGATTCCATGTATAGGTGATACTATATATTTTTATTTCTCTGTTTGACTTACTTCACTTAGTATAATAACCTCTAGGTCTATCCATGTGTTGCAAGTGGCATTATTTTATTCATTTTTTATGGCTGATTAGGCACTAAGCACAGGCGGTGGTGGCAGGAAGAAGCAACCCCACGCCCGAGGCCAGGGGTGGTGGCCGAGAAGAGCAACCCCACATCCAAGGAGTGGTGGCTGTGTGGGCACAGGAGGGCTTAGGGGAGCCATCCCACATTGAGGGTCAGGAAGCGCAGCGGGAGGAGATACCCCTCGTCCAAGGTAAGGAGCAGCGGATGTGCTTTGCTGGAGCAGCCGTGAAGAGATACCTCACGCCCAAGGTAAGAGAAACCCAAGTAAGATGGTAAGTGTTGCAAGAAGGCATCAGTGGGCAGACACACTGAAACCATACTCACAGAAATCTAGTCAATCTAATCACATTAGGACCACAGCATTGTCTAACTCAATGAAACTAAGCCATGCCCTCAGGGCAACCCAAGATGGGCGGGTCATGGTGGAGAGGTCTGACACAATGTGGTCCACTGGAGAAGGGAATGGCAAACCTCTTCAGTATTCTTGCCTTGAGAACCCCATGAACAGTATGAAAAGGCAAAATGATAGGATACTGAAGGAGGTATTCCCCAGGTCAGTGGGTGCCCAATATGCTACTGCAGGTCAGTGGAGAAATAACTCCAGAAAGAATGAAGGGATGGAGCCAAAGGAAAAGCGATACCCAGTTGTGGTTGTGACTGGTGATAGAAGCAAGGTCCAATGCTGTAAAGAGCAATATTGCATAGGAACCTGGAATGTCAGGTCCATGAATCAAGGCAAATTGGAAGTGGTCAAACAAGAGATGGCAAGGGTGAATGTCGACATTCTAGGAATCAGCAAACTAAAATGGACTGGAATGGGTGAATTTAACTCAGATGACCATTATATCTACTACTGGGGGCAGGAATGCCTCAGAAGAAATGGAGTAGCCATCATGGTCAACAAAAGAGTCTGAAATGCAGTACTTGGATGCAATATCAAAAACAACAGAATGATCTCTGTTCGTTTCCAAGGCAAACCATTCAATATCACTGTAATCCAAGTCTATTCCCCAACCGGTAATGCTGAAGAAGCTGAAGTTGAACGGTTCTATGAAGACCTACAAGACCTTTTAGAACTAACACCCAAAAAATATGTTCTTTTCATTATAGGGGACTGGAATACAAAAGTAGGAAGTCAAGAAACACCTGGAGTAACAGGCAAATTTGGCCTTGGAATATGGAATGAAGCAGGGCAAAAACTAATAGAGTTTTACCACGAAAATGCACTGGTCATAGCAAACACCCTCTTCCAACAATACAAGAGAACACTCTACACATGGACATCATCAGATAGTCAACACCGAAATCAGATTGATTATATTCTCTGCAGCAAAAACAAGACCGGGAGCTGGCTGTGGCTCAGATCATGAACTCCTTATTACCAAATTCAGACTCAAATTGAAGAAAGCAGGGAAAACCACTAGACCATTCAGGTATGACCTAATCAAATCCCTTATGATTATACAGTGGAAGTGAGAAATAGATTTAAGGGCCTAGATCTGATAGATAGAGTGCCTGATGAACTATGGAATGAGGTTTGTGACATTGTACAGGAGACAGGGATCAAGACCATCCCCATGGAAAAGAAATGCAAAAAAGCAAAATGGCTGTCTGGGGAAGCCTTACAAATAGCTGTGAAAAAAAGAGAAGCGAAAAGCAAAGGAGAAAAGGAAAGATATAAGCATCTGAATGCAGAGTTCCAAAGAATAGCAAGAAGAGATAAGAAAGCCTTCTTCAGTGATCAATGCAAAGAAATAGAGGAAAACAACAGAATGGGAAAGACTAGAGATCTCTTCAAGAAAATTAGAGATACCAAGGGAACATTTCATGCAAAGATGGGTTCGATAAAGGACAGAAATGGTATGCACCTAACAGAAGCAGAAGATATTAAGAAGAGGTGACAAGAATACACAGAAGAACTGCACAAAAAGTATCTTCACGACCCGGATAATCACGATGGTGTGATCACTCATCTAGAGCCAGACATTCTGGAATGTGAAGTCAAGTGGGCCTTAGAAAGCATCACTACGAATGAAGTTAGTGGAGGTGATGGAATTCTGGTAGAGATATCTCAAATCCTGAAAGATGATGCTGTGAAAGTGCTGCACTCAATATGCCAGCAAATTTGGAAAACTCAGCAGTGGCCAGAGGACTGGAAAAGGTCAGTTTTCATTCCAATCCCAAAGAAATGCAATGCCAAAGAATGCTCAAACTAACGCACAATTGCACTCATCTCACATGCTAGTAAAGTAATGCTCAAAATTCTCCAAGCCAGGCTTCAGGAATACATGAACCGTGAACCTCCTGATGTTCAAGCTGGTTTTAGAAAAGGCAGAGGAACCAGAGATCAAATTGCCAACATCCCCTGGATCATGGAAAAAGCAAGAGAGTTCCAGAAAATCATCTATTTCTGCTTTATTGACTATGCCAAAGGCTTTGACTATGTGGATCACAATAAACTGTAGAGAATTCTGAAAAAGATGTGAATACCAGACCACCTGACCTGCCTCTTGAGAAATCTGTATGCAGGCCAAGAAGCAACAGTTAGAACTGGACCTGGAACAACAGACTGGTTCCACACAGGAAAAGCAGTCGTCAAGGCTGTATATTGTCACCCTGCTTATTTAACTTCTATGCAGAGTACATCATGAGAAACGCTGGACTGGAAGAAACACAAGCTGGAATCAAGATTGCCAGGAGAAATATCAATAACGTCAGATATGCAGATGACACCACCCTTATGGCAGAAAGTGAAGAGGAACTAAAAAGCCTCTTGATGAAAGTGAAAGAGCAGAGTGAAAAAGTTGGCTTAAAGCTCAACATTCCCAGAAAACGAAGATCATGGCATCCGGCCCCATCACTCCATTGGAAATAGATGGAGAAACAGTGGAAGCAGTGTCAGACTTTATTTTTGTGGGCTCCAAAATCACTGCAGATGGTGATTGCAGCCATGAAATTAAAAGATGCTTACTCCTTGGTAGAAAAGTTATGACCAACCTAGATAGCATATTCAAAAGCAGAGACATTACTTTGCCGACAAAGTTCTGTCTAGTCAAGGCTATGGTTTTTCCTGTGGTCATGTATGGATGTGAGAGTTGGTCTGTGAAGAAGGCTGAGCGCCAAAGAATTGATGCTTTTAAATTCTGGTGTTGGAGAAGACTCTTGAGAGTCCCTTGGACTGCAAGGAGATCCAACCAGTCCATTCTGAAGGAGATCAACCCTGGGATTTCTTTGGAAGGACTGATGCTAAAGCTGAAATTCCAGTACTTTGGCCACCTCATGCAAAGAGTTGACTCACTGGAAAAGACTTTGATGCTGGGAGGTGTGGGGGCAGGGGGAGAAGGGGATGACAGAAGGTGAGATGGCTGGATGGCATCACTGACTCAATGGACATGAGTCTGAGTGAACTCTGGGAGTTGGTGATGGACAGGGAGGCCTGGCGTGCTGCGATTCATGGAGTCGCAGAGTTGGACACAGCTGAGCAACAGAACTGAACTGAACTGATGGCTGATTAACACTCCACTGCTTCCTTCATAGCTCAGTTGATAAAGAATCTACCTGCAAAGCATGAGATGCTGGTTCAATTCCTGGGTCAGGGAGATCTGCTGGAGAAGGGATAGGCTACCCACTCCAGTATTCTTGAGCTTCCCTTGTGGCTCAGCTGATAAAGAATCCACCTACAATGCAGGAGACCTGGGTTGGGAAGATCCCCTGGAGAAGGGAAAGGCTACCACTCCAGTATTCTGGCCTGGAGAACACCATGGACTGTAAAGTCTATGGGGTTGCAAATAGTCGGACACGACTGACTGATTTTCACTCACTTAATACTCCACTGTGTTACACTCCACCACATATTCTTTATCCATTCATCTGTCAACAGAGATTTAGGCTGCTTCCACATCTTGGCTATTGTAAATAGGGCTGCTGTGAACATTTAGGCACAAGTATCTTTTCAAATTAGAGGTTTCATCTTTTCCAGATATATGCCGAGGAGTGAGACTGCTGAATCACATGGGGAAACTATCTTTCATTTTTAAGGAATCTATCACTTCATGGGAAATAGATGGGGAAACAGTGGAAACAGTGTCAGACTTTATTTTGGGGGGCTCCAAAATCACTGCAGATGGTGACTGCAGTCATGAAATTAAAAAATGCTTTCTCCTTGGGAGGAAAGTTATGATCAACCTAGATAGCATATTCAAAAGCAGAGATATTACTTTGCCAACAAAGTTCTGTCTAGTCAAGGCTATGGTTTTTCCAGTGGTTATGTATGGATGCGAGAGTTGGACTGTAAAGAAAGCTGAGCGCCAAAGAATTGATGCTTTTGAACTGTGGTGCTGGAGAAGACTCTTAAGAGTCCCTTGGACTGCAAGGAGATCCAACCAGTCCATCCTAAAGGAGATCAGTCCTGGGATTTTTTTGGAAGGAATGATGCTAAAGCTGAAACTCCAGTACTTTGGCCACCTCATGTGAAGAGTTGACTCGTTGGAAAAGACTGATGCTGGAAGGGATTGGGGCAGGAAGAAAAGGGGACGACAGAGGATGAGATGGCTGGATGGCATCACTGACTTGATGGACCTGAGTTTGAGTGAACTCCGGGAGATGGTGATGGACAGGGAGGCCTGCTGTGCTGCGATTCATGGGGTCACAAAGTCGGACACGACTGAGTGACTGAACTGAACTGAACTGATACTATTTTCCATAGTGGCTGTACCAGTTTACATTCCCATCAACAGTGTAAGAGGGCTCTCTTTTCCCACAACCTCTCTAGCATTAATTATATTTGTAGGCTTTCTGATGATGGTCATTCTGACTGGTGTAATGTGATACTTCATTGTAATTTGGATTTGCAATTCTTTAATAATTAGCAATGTTGAAGAACTTTTCATGTGCATGTTGGCTATCTGCCTGTTTTCTTTGGGAAAAATCTCTGTAGTTCCTCTGCTCATTTTTTTGTTGGGTTGTTTGATATTAAGCTGTATAAGCTGTCTGTATAATTTTGATATGGTCAATTAAACTATGACAAAGGAGGTGAGAATATACAAAGGAGAATAGTCTCTTCAATAAGTGGTGCTGAAAAAACTGGACAGCTACATGTAAAAGAATGAAATTAAAACATTTTCTAACAGCATATACAAAAATAAACTCAAAATGGATTAAAGAGCTAAATGGAAGACTGGATATTATAAAATGCCTAGAAGAAAACATAGGGAAAAAAACACTGACATAAATCACAGCAATAGTTTTCTTGGATCTGTCTCTTAGAGTAATAGAAACAAAAAAAAAAATAAGCAAATGGGATTTAATTAATGTTAAAAGCTTTACACAACAAAGGAAACCATACACACACACACACACACACACACACACAAACAAAAAAGAAAACACACGGAATGGGAGAAAATATTTGCAAATGATGCAACTGACAATGGCTTAATTTCTAAACATAATTTTCATATGCATGAACTGGGAACTAAAAATATTCTTGTAAATTATTTTATTTTGATATTTGCTTTACTGCAATGGTCTGGGATCAAACCTGCAACATCTGAGGTATCCCTATACAGATAAAATAATTCAATGGTTTGAAGTCAGAACAAGGATTTTGTTTGGTGCCTAGGGGACAGGATTGATTAGGAAAAGACAAGGAACTTTCCTAGGTAAATATGTTCCCATATATACATATTTAAATGAGTATACATAAATATTCATTGAGTTGTATACTGAAATTAATACATTAACTCAATTTACTGCATACATTTTTTATTTCATAGAATGTTTTTAAAAGTATACATCACAAGATTATCATGTTCATTACATTAGATTGTGTGTGTCAAGAACTTTAGTATTTTTGTTTTTCACTCCTTTGTATTTTACAGACAAGGACACTAAATCTCAGGCTAACATAGTCAAGAAGCCATGAAATGAAAGATCTTAGAAATAAGATAATGACAATGAGAACAGAAATAAAAGAATTGACAAAAAACACTGGAGACTGGTTATGTGGTTAGAATTCTTTAAAAAATTACCCACATAATGTTTTATGAAGATAATGGAGACAAAAGTGATCTTAACCAAAGCAGTATAATCACGTACAGAAGTGGAAAGATGTAAAATTTATGTATTTGTATTAAGGCTTGTAGCATTTGTACTGGTAATAGACTATTTAATGAGATGTCAAGTATACAACAGAAACTAAAGGCTCTGAGATAATCATCAGTTCATAACTAAAGTGGCTATTTTTGGAGTTAACTGCATATTTGATTATGAACATTATATGTTTTGCCTCAGGGCTTCCCAGTTGGCACTGGTGGTGATGAACCTGCCTGCCAATGCAGGAGACAAAAGAGGTGAGGGTTCAATCCCTGGGTCAGGAAGGTCCCCTGGAAGAAGGCAGGGCAACCCACTCCAGCATTCTTGCCTGGAGAATCCCATGGACAGAGAAGCCTGGTACAGTCCATAGGGTCACAGAGTCTGACACGACTAAAGTGACAGAGCAGGCATGCATGCATATTTTGCCTCAAATATTAAATTTTGAAATTTTTAAAAAATTCAGGGAAAACTAGAAGGTGTGAAATATTAGACTTACCTAGAATTTGGGGGGAAAAGTCTGGTAAAGGAAATGGAAGTCTTAAAACATTAGATACAAAAATACATTTGAAAACAGCATGATAACTAGGTTTAATTTTTATACTTTATTGTATATTAATTTCTAAACAAATGAAGTCAAATATAAATTTGGCTTACTCAGTTTTTCTTTAGTATATGTATTTTGGTGCATATATTATTTTTCTACTGCTGTTTATAACAAGTTATCATGCACTTAGTTGTACAAATTTATTATCTTTATTATCCTACAGTTCTTGAGGCCAGAAATCTTACATGGTTTTTTCTAACTGAACTGAATTTCCTTCTGGAAGATCTTGGGAAGAATCCAGCTGCTCTTCTTTTCCAGGTTTTAGAGGGTACCCACATTCCTTTGGTTCTTGATTCTTTCTTAGTTTCAAAGTCAGCAAAATCTGGTGGAGCCTTTCGGACAGAACATCACTCAAAAATGGAAACTTCTGCTTCCCTTTTCCACATTGGAGACCCTTGTAATTACACTGGCCCCACCAGGATAATCTCCCTATGTTGAGGTCAGTTGGTTTGCACCCATAATTCCAGCTGGTACCTTAATCCTCCTTTGTCATATGAGGTAATGTATTCAGGGGTTCTAGGGACTCAGATGTGGATATCTTTGAGAACCCAATAACTTATCTACTATTCTGGTTATATGAAGTTCTTTTTTGAAATTTTTATTCTAGAATATCAAAGAAGCAGTCTGTCATAATTCATTTATAAAGTCGAACTTCACATTGTCAACCCTAGTTGATATCTCTGGTTTAGGTGAATTGTTGGTCATGCTTGTGGAAGACAAATTGCATTATAAAATTTTAATATGCACCACTTTGACTTTTAAACATGAAAATATTTAAACAAACTGAGTAAAAGATTTTGGTATATATAGCTTGAAATGCTAATTTTGACCTTTAAAAATTTTTCTTGTGTATCACTTGTTCATTTAGATTTATCTCTATTTTTCCATTCTCCCTTATTTCCACAAAACAGTTTGCAAATATTGTTAATCATAAAAATATGCTATTGGTGTCAAGTAAATATAATAATTATGTCAAAGGCCTTAGATTTCTTTTAAAGACAAAAATGTATTTGTTTATATAAAACTGTATCAATACAGTTTTTAAAACTAGAAAATTTCATTCAGGTATATTAAAGAAAAACATTTTTCTTGAAATTGTCTTAAAATAGTAGTTTCATGAAAACCAGACACATCACTTTGACCTTAATTTCTGATTTTAGTTGATTTTTACTCAGTTCCAACTTGAAATTGATGAGAACTTCTCAGTAAAGAGCAGTACTGAAGATGACAAAAGACAGTTAAATGAGAGAATTCTAAAGTATTGTTGTTGTTCAGTCAATAAGTCATGCCTGACTCTGTGACCCTGTGGATGTCATCATGCCAGGCTTCCCTGTCTTTCACTGTCTCCTGGAGTATGCTCAAATTCGATGTCCATTGAGTCGAGGATGCCAACCAATCATCTCATCCTCTTTTGCCCCCTTCATCTCATGCTCTCAATCTTTCTTAGCATCAGGGTCGTTCCCAGTGAGTCATCTCTTTGCATCCAGTGGCCAAGTATTGGAGCTTCAGTATCAGTCCTTCCAATGAATATTCAGGATGATTTCCTTTAGGATTGATTTGATCCCCTTGCTGTCCAGGAGACTCTCAAGAGTCTTCTCCAGCACCACATTTTGAAAGCACCAGTTCTTTGGTGCTCAGCCTTCTTTATAATTCTATCTAAATATAGAAAATCCCATCATAAAGAAATAATATGTCTTCATAATTTTTTTTTGAAAGTCACTCAGTTGTGTCCGACTCTTTGTGACCCCATGGACTATACAGTCCATGGAATTCTCCAGGCCAGAATACTGGAGTGGGTAGCCTTTCCCTTCTCCAGGGCATCTTCCCAGGCCAGGGACTGAACCCAGGTTTCTCCATTGCAGGCAGATTCTTTACCAGCTGAGTCGCAAGGGAAGCCCTGGAACTACTACTACTCAGAGAAGTGCTGAATAATATTATCATTGGAAACAGTGAATAGTAGCATGTGGACTTAACTTCCAGAACAGGCTACAGTTATATTTGAAAATGATAAGCAAATTCTCCAACTTGCTGAGTAACAGTTCAGTTTTTGGAAAAAAATAATTAACCTCTTGTTAAATAATTTTAGCTGGTACACATTGGTGAGTATATATGAATATTTAAGTGGGGTACCAACTGTGCAAAACCACTATAATCATAGTGGGAAAAGTTTTCAATGCTTGATTTTTTAAAATAAGGTTCATTCTTTTTGAGGTGTAAAGACTTCAATGAAATGAAATAAACCTTAAGTTTTCTATTTTCAAGTTTTAATATGCCTTACTATTTACCTATTACTTTACTATCAGCAAATCACTTGCCATGTCTTTCTTCTTGTTAGTTTACATGTTTTACTTGGGAATGGATTTTCTTCGATCCTACAAAGCAGAAGACAAAGAATCTGTTTAGGGATACTTGCATATCTCTTCTGCTCTTTTCTGTCCTCTTTCCCGTGCCCAGGACTGTTAACAAATGGTTAAGGTACTATATAGATTGTTGGTGTCTCTTCTTAGAACGTAGTGATTAAAAGGCAGGGGCACAGGCAAAAAGTCAACTTTTTGGAGCTTGGAGGGAATTCAGCACACCCTATGCAGCTAATGTATGATTTTGTAAAAACCTGAGGGAATCTATGAAGTGCATCTGACTAGAAATATATTGTGCTGTTACCTGCTGAGTGGATCTGTTTCCATGCAGAAATGTTATCTCCTTTAAATCTATTTGTGTTTTTCTGTGTCTTATGCCACATTTTGTTTATATATTTTCTGTATATGTTTATTCAACATATTGCATTTTCAAAACTGTTTCTATAAATACATTATTTAGCCCATTGCACTGACCATAATTTGTACTTGTTATGTATTGAATAAATGCACATAAAATTTTTTGACATCTCACTGGAATGACAGATACATTAATCAATCACTCATGCCTCCATAAAATATTTATTGAGCACTTATAATTTGCCAGACGCTATTGTGATTGATGAGGATATCGCAGAGAGCAAAACATATTGTTCCCACACTTATGATGCTTAAATTCTAATGTAGAGAGAAAATAAATATAATAATACCTAAATGCTAATGTGACATTGAGTAAAATAAGGCATGACAGAATCCCTATTTCAGTGAACCTGTGGATAAAAAGGCAGTCAGAAATAATAAGTTATTAATTCTAGTAGAATATAATATATCAAATTTTCATCAATATTTTAAACTAAAATAAATGAAAGTTTTGATCCTCAAAGTGTGATGGTTAACTTTATTTGTCATCTTAACTGGGTGAGGAGATACCCAGATAGTTGGTGAAACATTATTAAAGTATTTTTGAAAGTGTCTGTGAGGGTGTTTCTGGAAGATTAGTATTTGACTTACTAGACTGAAGAGGTCTGCCCTTACCAATATGAACTTGCATGGTCCAACCATTGGGGAACTGAATACAACAGAAAGAAAAAGGAAGGGTGGATTCTCTCTCTCTCTTCTTCAACTGAGATGTCCATTAAAGCTCTTGGTTCTCAGGCCTTTGGCTTCAGACTATGAATTACACCCCTGGCTCCCCTGGTTTTCAGGCCTTTGGACTTGAATTATACCACCAGCTTTTCTCTGTCTCCAGTTTGCAGGCAGACTGTGAAATTCATGTACTGGATAACTACATGAACCAATTCCTATAATAAATCTCCTCATATATATGTATGTGTGTGTGTATGTATGTGTGTATATCTGTGTGTGTATACATATTCTAATACACACATCCAAATATACATATCTAAATATATTCTATTGATTCTTTTTCTCTGGAGAATATTAATACACAAAGTTTTGTTTGGGGATAAATATCTGCAGTAATATAATATTATTTAATAATTAAATATTAAATAAAGCATACATTTTCAAATGTATTTCTTTCCATGAGCAGAAGCCTCTAAGAATTATACAATATATCAATAGGAAAAGACTGCAGCAATTCAAATGAAAGGAGGTAAAGTCATGTGCTATATAGCAAAATAGGACTGAATGAAGAGACAAGCAGATCGAAAGATTATTTTAGAGGCAAAATCAGATGCATAAAAGCAGGTCTCTAATGCTTACAATTAAAAAGAACATGTGGAGTTCATGGCAAAATTTAGAAAGGCATATAAAATCTTGAAATGAAATGAAATTATCATTCAATTAAAAAAACACATTAGTGAAATGCAGAATTTCTTTCGTCTAGAAAACAGGCGGAAAATACTCCACTAAAATCTTTTTATGTCCTGTGATAAAAGAATCAAGTTGACATTTTAAATCAAGATCTTCTGTATAAAACTAAATTGATAGCAATTACTTAAGCTAGTCATGTTCATTAGTCTTTCAAGTTTGGTGTGGTATTGTAACTTGTGAACATCTCTAAACATTTAAATACCTAGAGAAATATTTATTTGAGAACATTTTAATGTTATGTGCTGCGCTGTCACTTCAGTCGTGTCTGACTCCTTGTGACCCCATGAACTGTAGCCCACCAGGCTCCTCTGTTCATGGGATTCTCCAGGCTAGAGTACTGGAGTGGGTTCCCATTTCCTCCTCCAGGGGTCTTCCCAACTCAGGGATCAAACCTACATCTCTTGAATCTCCTGCACTGGCATGTGGGTTATTTACCAGCACCACCTGGGAAGCCCTCCAATGTTATATTTTAATACAAATAATTATGTTTCCCTGAGGAGTAGAATTTTTTGATTACTTAATCATAAAATTTTTAAAGCTTATTTTCCTCCAAATAAGTAGAGTGTGCTTGTGTGCTCAGTTGTGTCTGATTCCTTGCGACCCCATGCACTGTTGCCTACCAGGTTCCTCTGTCCATGGAATTTTCCAGGCAAGAATACAGGAGTGGGTTGTATTTTTCTCCTTTGGGAAATCTTCCTGATCCAGGAATTGAACCCTCCATTCTCATGTCTCCTGCATCAAAGGTGGATTCTTTACTGCCTAACCACTCTTCCCGCCTTCCTGCCTAGGGAAACCCAAATAAGTACACATTTATTTTAATTCAACATCTCATTAATATTTATAAAGATTGTTGCTTTAGTCCATGACTTTTACACTGTATTATATATTTTTTGAGATCAGGTAATTTTTCTTAGAGGTAGATGCCAAGGATGATTTTTCATTTTAGGAATTAACCATGTGAAACACTAAATGGCTGATTACTTTTATCTAAACTAGGATATTGCCTCAGAATTAAAAATTTTGAACTTTCATGGACGTTCTCTGGCTACCCATTATTTCCTTCCATTTTTTCTTATGACCTTAAAAGTAAATTCCAACAAGTTAATTACTTTTAGTTTGATTTAATATACCATACACAATATAGGGATTATATACCTATATTTCTAACTACACGTTGACGCTCTTGATTTTCATTTTCACTTGTGTTCACTGCATTCTGATTCTCAAGAGATGAAGACCCACATTTTCCTGCAATCTCAAAATCTAATGTCTCCAAAAACACAGCATGAATTATTCTTAAGTTTGATATAATTGTAGTTAGAAAACCTGACCTGAATTTACATGTGACTATTTAAGATTTTATCTCAACTAGTGTGAATACTATCTATAATGAATACTTACATATTTGAATGAAGTCACATAAACATTTATGACTAAAGAGTGTTGCTTCAGATATTGCCAGGGTTGTTTAGTAATAACATTCACTCTGTTACTTTTGTAAAATCTGGAAAAACAAAACAAACAAACAAAAAACCCTGAATTCCAAAGGCATCTCTGTGCAAATGGTTTGGACAATAAGTTGTGGATTTGTGAAAACAAATCTATTGTCACTGTATATGTAGACCTTGATTCCCTGCTGGCAGTTTGTCTGTCTTGATGACCTGTGTTCTATCTGCTTCTTTTATATGTCTTGAAATTTCTCACTCTTATGACCTTTAATTGCTTTTTTTTAATATTCTCCCCACCTTCCATCAAACAGTAATAAGGCTCCCAAGGAATCACATATCTGATATTTATTTTTCAGAGAAGACATTTCTCTGATCTACCATTGTTTCCTCATCAACACAGTTTCCTCAATTTTTAGTTTGCATTTTAATGGGAAACCTTCCTGCTCTACTTGCCTCTGCTGAGGTCTTCATGTACTCATTCACGAGCTCTTCAGAGGAAATGAGTTATGATTTAAATGAAGAGTAGGAAAAAAGGTGACATAGCACCTGCAGCTGAATATTTCAGGATGACTGAAAGATATTTACAGAGTTTCTGAGAAAATACTTATCTTGGTAGCTTGGTCAAAAGTGAAAGAATGAAAGGAAAGGAAGTGTTAGTCATTCAGTTGTGCCTGACTTTTGCAACACCATGGACCTTCAAGCTTCTCTGTCCATAGGATTTTCCAGGCAAGGATACTGGAGTGGATTGACATTCCTTCTCCAGGGTATCTTCCTGACCCGGGGATTAAACCTGGATTTCCCACATTGCAGGCAATTTCTTTACTGTCTGAGCCACCAGGGAAGCCATAGGAGCTGCTGCTGCTGCTGCTAAGTCACGTCAGTTGTGTCGGACTCTGTGCAACCCCATAGATGGCAGGCCACCAGGCTCCTCTGTCCCTGGGATTCTCCAAGCAAGAATACTGGAGTGGGTTGCCATTTCTTTCTCCCCATAAGGGCTAAAAGTGGATATCAGCAAAATAACAGATTAAATCACCCAGGGAAATGGTATAGAGGGAAAACGGAATGTTATACAGAGGAACAAGCAGAAAGTGCAGTAAGAGAAAAAGGTTATTTAAAAAGTAAGAGGTGGTTGCAAAAATGGCAGGAAAATCAGGGTTTTGTAATTGGTGTAAATCAAAGTGACTTGCAGAGTACATCATGAGAAACGGTGGCCTGGAAGAAGCACAACCTGGAATCAAGATTGCCGGGAGAAATATCAATAACCTCAGATATGAAGATGACAACACTCTTATGGCATAAAGTGAAGAGGAACTAAAAGCCTCTTGTTGAAAGTGAAAGAGGAGAGTGAAAAAGTTGGCTTAAAGCTCAACATTTAGAAAACGAAGATCATGGCATCTCGTCCCATCACTTCTTGGGAAATAGATGGGGAAACAGTGGAAACAGTGGCTGACATTATTTTCTTGGGCTCCAAAATCACTGCAGATGGTGATTGCAGCCATGAAATTAAAAGATGCTTACTCCTTGGAAGAAAAGTTATGACCAACCTAGATAGCATATTCAAAAGCAGAAACATTGCTTTGCCAACAAAGGTCCATTTAGTCAAGGCTATGGTTTTTCCAGTAGTCATGTATGGATGTGAGAGTTGGACTATGAAGAAAGCTGAGCGCTGAAGAATTGATGCTTTTGAACTGTCATGTTGGAGAAGACTCTTGAGAGTCCCTTGGACTGCAAGGAAATCCAACCAGTCCATTCTAAAAGAGATCAGTCCTGGGTGTTCATTGGAAGGACTGATGCTGAAGCTGAAACTCCAATACTTTGGTCACCTCATGCGAATAGTTGACTCATTGGAAAAGACCCTTATGCTGGGAGGGGTTGAGGGCAGGAGGAGAAGGGAATGACAGAGGATGAGATGGCTGGATGGCATCACTGACTCAATGGGCATGAGTTTGGGTGAACTCCGGGAGTTGGTGACGGTCAGGGAGGCCTGGAGTGCTGTGATTCGTGGGGTCACAAAGAGTCAGACACTACTGAGCGACTGAACTGAACCGAACTGAAAGTGAAAACATCAAGGTAACTAAAACTGTTAAAAGCTAGAATGTAGTCTGATGACAAAATATAAAAATAACAACACCTATTGCATTTACCATAAGTAGGCATTTTTTTTTTTCAATGAGAAGGTGGTTGAATAAGGAAAGGAAGAAAAAGGAAAAGTATTTGAGAAATTCTTTACAGAGTGGAAATAGAAAAGTCAAGAACGATAATTTCTGAAAGGGAGCAGAGAGATAAACTGGTACTTAGCATATGGTATAGAATAGAGGAAGAATCTATTTTCCCAAAAATTTGCAAGAAACTTTGTGTTCAAATATTGATGTGAAGAAGTAATAAAAGTGGGAGGATGAAGAATGGGAGATGTGACATAATTTGTCAGAATTTTGGAGTTAACTGGACGCTGACATAGATAGTAAGCTTGATCTCAAAGACAAGTGGAGGGAGACTCATTTCATCTATTAGATGTAAAAGAAGGATGGGTGGATAGACGAATGGAAGGATGGCAATAAGTTTCTGAAAGAGCATGTAAGAATGAATGATGACATGTTTGAGGCTATATTCTCTGTCAGTTAGGGACTATCTACCCAGAATGAGTAGAAAACTAATTGATAATGGGATTTGGTTAAGTGACCAAGTTTTGAAAGACCCGTGAAGGATATTGGGAGATGGACTTACTAGAACAACAGAACAAATTGGGATGCCAATAATACACTATATATATAAAATGATATTTTCTTTGGTCAAGTTCAGCTTGGTAAAGAGTTGAAAATGCATATATATCTTTGTTTCTCTGGACTTGAAGATTTATATATTGCAGTTGTGGGTATAGACAGGGACTTGGTTTTGGAGAATAGGCTATATAAGAAAAGAAGAATATATGACAGGGTTTACAGATTAAGAAAAAGGAGAGAAGTTAGAATCTGACTATTTGGAAAGATTAAAGAGCAACTAAAAAGTGAATAACTGGCAAGAATTAAATGAATGGTTTTATTTTTAGATATTAATATTTATTGAGCAACTCTTGGATGAAAGAAATTGTCCTTATCATTGTGGAAATGAAGGTGGGACACATTTTACCCTTTTATGCAGCAAGCAGATCAAACCAGTCAATTCTAAAGGAAATCAACCCTGAATATTAATTGGAAGGACTGATGCTGAAGCTGCAGATCCAGAACTTTGGCCACTTGATTAAAATTGCTGACTTATTAGAAAAGACCCTGATGCTGGGAAAGATTGGGGAGGAGGAGAAGGGGATGACAGAATGTGAGATGGCTGGATAGCATCACCAACTCAATGGATGTGATTTCAAGGAAACTCTGGGAGATGGTAAAGGACAGGGAAGCCCAGCATGCTGCAGTCCATGGGGTCACAAAGAGTTGGACAGGACTTAGTGACTGAACTGAACTGAAAGTGATGAAGCTGAGATTCTAGCCAGGTGGATAATATCAAAATAAAAGAAAAATGTGGCTGAATAGTCTGCATTGCAGAGGTAACTAAGGGTGGAAGAGAATACTTCCAAGTTCCCTCAGCCAAGACAGTTATTTAACAATGCAACACAGACAGTGTCAGGCATTTCTGTGTGTTCTTTCCAATTAGGAGAGTCAATCATCAGCTTACAATACAGGAAGGTGCTTATATGCTGAACAGTATGAGAATTAATCCCTACCATCACCACAGCACAGGCCGGACCCAGGATCCTGACCCTGGCTCAGAACTAAGATCAGAAAGCCTCAGGGTCACAAAGATACATAGAAAAGCCATTCTAAAGCTAACTAATAGGGGAGGTGCTCCTAAGATGGTAGAGGAATAGGACGGGGAGACCACTTTCTCCCCCACAAATTCATCAAAATAACATTTGAATGCTGAGTAAATTCCACAAAACAACATCTGAATGCCGGCAGAGGACATCAGGCACCCAGGAAAACAGCCCATTGTCTTTGAAAGGAGGTAGGAAAAAATATAAAAGAAAAAAAAGAGACAAAAGAGGTAGGGATGGAGCTCCATTCCAGAAAGGGAGTCTTAAAAAAGAGAGAAGTTTCCAAACACCAGGAAACACTCACTGCTGAGTCTGTGGTGAGCCTTGGAACCACAGAGGGCATCATAACCAGGAGGAAAAATAAATAAATAATTAAAAGCCACAGATTATGTGCCCAATGGTAACTTCCCCAGCAGAGAAGCAGGCAGGGAGGCGCGGGCTGCATTGCTTAGAGTAAGGACTGGGCCTGAATGCCCAAAGGGCAATCTGAGGGAACTAACTTGGAATAGCAAACCAGACTGTGGGATAGCTACCACGTGAAAAGCCCTAACCTAAGACACCGCCAGACCCACTCACAGAACAAAGGACTGAGCAGAGCTAGGTGGCTGCAGACCATCCCCCTCCAGTGACAGACAGCCAGAGCCAGAAGGGGGCAATCATGGCCCCAGAGAGGCATTATCTACCAAACTGAAAGGAGGCTTCATTGCTAAGACTTCTTGGGATTCTGGACAGACAACATCCGCCTGAGAAGGTGTGCCAGTTTTACACCCAGAAAACAAAGTGGCAGGGACAGGGAAGGCAATAAGTCGCAGTGACCGCACTTGCCAAACGCCTGGTCACCTGAGCTGCTCGGACCTGGGAAAGGCACAAAATGCAGGCCCAGCCGAATCTGCGCCTCTGAGGACTACCTGAGTGCCTGAACCTGAGCGACTTAGACCTGGGAAGTACACACAACCCAGAGCTGGCCTCAGACAGTTCCCAGCACAGCAGCCTAGAGCCTAAGCAGTGTAGACAGGGAGGGCACATACACCGTGAGTGGGGGCAAACCCAGTGTAGCTGAGACACTACGCGCACACACACCAGTGTTACTTGTTGGCAGCGTCCCTCCCTCCCCACAGCAAGACTGAACAAGTGAGCCTAAAAAACTGTCCACCACCGCCCCCTTGTGTCAGGGAGGAAATTAGACACCGAATAGACCAGCAAACAGAAGAAGCTAAAACAGAGGGGACCTCCTTGGATGTGACAGGTGCAATAGATTAAAACTCTCTAGTTAGTACCAAATACATAGGAAGGGGCCTATAGATCTTGAGAAATATAAGCTGGATCAAGGAACTATCCGAAACTGAACTGACCCCACACTGCTCACAACAACACCAGAGAAAGTCCTAGATATATTTTTTTACTATTTTTACTATCATTCTTTATTTTTTTAATTTTTAAGTCCTCTATTACTCCTTTAATTTTCATTTTTATAACCTACCATTACTTTGCAAAAAAAGGAGAGACCCTACTTTTTAAAAGCAAACTTCAAATATGTATATATATATATATATAATTTTTGTGACTTTGTTTTTTTTCTTTTTCTTTAATATTGTATTTTTGAAAATCCAACCTCTACTCTAGATTTTTAATTTTTACTTTTTGGTATTTCTTATCAATTTTGTACCTTTAAGAACCCAATCTTCAGTACCCATTTTTACTTGGGAGCGAGATTACTGGCTTGACTGCTCTCTCCCCCTTTGGATTCTCCTCTTTTTCCACCAGGTCGCCTCTATCTCCTCCCTCCCCCTTCTCTTCTCTACCCAAATCTGTGAATCTCTTTGTGTGTTTCAGACGGTGGAGAACACTTAAGGAACTGATTACTGACTGGATCTGTCTCTCTCTTTTTGATTCCCCCTTTATCTTCCTGCCCATCTCTGTCTCCTTCCTTCCTCTTTTCTTCTCTGTGTGACTCTGTGAACATCTCTGAGCAGTCCAGACTGTGGAGCACACATAAGGAAGTGATTTCTGGCTACCTTTCTCCCTCTTTTTTGATTCCACTTCATCTCATCAGGGTCACCTCTATCTCCCTCCTCCCTCTTCTCTTCTCCATGTAACTCTGTGAACCTCTCTGGGTGTCCCTCACTGTGGAGAAACTTTTCATCTTTAACCTAGATGTTTTATCAACAGTGCTGTATAGATGGAGAAGTCTAGAGACCACTGTAAAAATAAAACTGAAAACCAGAAGCAGAAGGCTTAAGTCCAAAGCTTGAGAACACCAGAGAATTCCTGACTCCAGGGAACATTAATCGACAGGAGCTCATCAAATGCCTCCATACCTACACTGAAACCAAGAAACACCCAAGGGCCAACAAGTTCCAGAGCAAGACATACCACACAAATTCTCCAGCAACCCAGGAACACAGCCCTGAGCTTCAATATACAGGCTGCCCAAAGTTACTTCAAACCCACTGACATCTCATAACTCATTACTGGATACCTCATTGCACTCCAGACAGAAGAAATCCAGCCCCACCCACCAGAACACCGACACAAGCTTCCCTAACCAGGAAACCTTGACAAGCCACCTGTCCAACCCTACACACAGTGAGGAAACTCCACAATAAAGAGAACTCCACAAACTGCCAGAATACAGAAAGGCCACCCCAAACACAACAATATAAACAAGATGAAGAGACAGAGGAATACTCAGCAGGTAAAGGAAAGGATAAATGCCCACCAAACCAAACAAAAGAGGAAGAGATAGGGAATCTACCTGACAAACAATTCCAAATAATGATAATGAAAATGATCCAAAATCTTGAAAACAAAATGGAATCACAGATAAATAGTCTGGAGATAAGGACTGAGAAGATGCAAGAAAGTTTTAACAAGGACCTAGAAGAAATAAAAAAGAGTCAATATATAATGAATAATGCAAGAAATGAGATAAAAAACACTCTGGAGGGCACAAATATTAGAATAATGGAGGCAGAAAATATGATTAGTGAGGTAGAAGATAGAATGGTAGAAATAAATGAATCAGAGAGGAAAAAAGAAAAATGAATTAAAAGAAATGAGGACAATCTCAGAGACCTCTGGGACAATGTTAAATACCCCAACATTCGAATCATAGGAGTCCCAGAAGAAGAAGACAAAAAGAAAGACCATGAGAAAATACTTGAGGAGATAATAGTTGAAAACTTCCCTAAAATGAGGAAGGAAATAATCACCCAAGTCCCAGAAACCCAGAGAGTCCCAAACAGGACAAATCCAAGGTGAAACACCCCAAGACACATATTAATCAAATTAACAAATATCAAACATAAAGAACAAATATTAAAAGCAGCAAGGGAAAAACAGCAAATAACACACAAGGGGATTCCCATAAGGATAACAGCTGATCTTTCAATAGAAACTGTTCAGGAGAGGAGGCAATGGCAGGACATACTTAAAGTGATGAAAGAAAATAACCTACAGCTCAGTTTACGGTGCCCAGCAAGGATCTCATTCAAATATGAAGGAGAATTCAAAAGCTTTACAGACAAGCAAAAGCTGAGAGAATTCAGCACCACCAAACCAGCTCTCCAACAAATGCTAAAGGATCTTCTCCAGACAGGAAACACAAAAAGGGTGTATAAACTCAAACCCAAAACAATAAAGTAAATGGCAACGGTATCATACTTATCAACAATTACCTTAAATGCAGATGGGTTGAATGCCCCAGCCAAAAGACAAAGACTGGCTGAATGGATACAAAAACAAGAACCCTCTATATGCTGCTTACAAGAGACCCACCTCAAAACAAGGGACACATACAGACTGAAAGTGAAGGGCTGGAAAAAGATATTCCATGCAAATAGAGACCAAAAGAAAGCTGGAGTAGCAATACTCATATCCGATAAAAATAGACTTTAAAACAAAGGCTGTGAAAAGAGACAAAGAAGGCCACTACATAATGATGAAAGGATCACTCCAAGAAGAAGATATAACAATTATAAATATATACGCACCCAACATAGGAGCACCACAATATGTAAGACAGATGCTAACAAGTATGAAAGGGGAAATTAACAATAACACAATAATAGTGGGAGACTTAAAAAAAAAAAAAAAAAACAAATCATTCCAAGCATCTTTTCTGACCACAATGTAGTAAGATTAGAGCTCAATTACAAGAGAAACACTATTAAAAATTCCAACATATGGAGACTGAACAACATGCTGCTGAATAACCAACAAATCACAGAAGAAATCAAAAAAGAAATCAAAATATGCATAGAAATGAATGAAAATGAAAACACAACAACCCCAAACTTGTGGGACACTATAAAAGCAGTGCTAAGGGGAAAGTTCATAGCAATACAGGCATACCTCAAGAAACAAGAAAAAAGTCAAATAAATAACCTAACTCTACACCTAAAGCAACTAGAAAAGGAAGAAATGGAAAACCCCAGGGATAGCAGAAGGAAAGAAATCTAAAAAATTAGGGCAGAAATAAATGCAAAAGAAACAAAAGAGACCATAGCAAAAGTCAACAAAGCCAAAAGTTGGTTCTTTGAAAGGGTAAATAAAATTGATAAACCATAGCCAGACTCATCAAGAAACAAGGAAAGAAAAATCAAATCAATAAAATTAGAAATGAAAATGGAGAGATCACAACAAACAGCACAGAAATACAAAGAATCATAAGAGACTACTATCAGCAATTATATGCCAATAAAATGGACAACGGGGAAGAAATGGACAAATTCTTAGAAAAGTACAGTTTTCCAAAACTGAACCAGGAAGAAATAGAAAAATCTTAACAGACCCATCACAAACATGGAAATTGAAACTGTAATCAGAAATCTTCCAGCAAACAAAAGCCCAGGTCCAGATGGCTTCACAGCTGAATTCTACCAAAAATTTAGAGAAGAGCTAACACCTAACCTACTCAAACTCTTCCAGAAAATTGCAGAGGAAGGTAAACTTCCAAACTCATTCTGAGGCCACCATCACCCTAATACCAAAACCTGACAAAGATGCCACCAAAAAAAGAAAACTATAGGCCAATATCACTGATGAACATAGATGAAAAAATCCTTAACAAAATTCTAGCAATCAGAATCCAACAACACATCAAAAAGATCATACACCATGACCAAGTGGGCTTTATCTCAGGGATGCAAGGATTCTTCAATATCTACAAGTCAATCAATGTAATACACCACATTAACAAATTGAAAAATAAAAGACATATGATTATCTCAATAGATGCAGAGAAAGCCTTTGACAAAATTCAACATCCATTTATGATAAAAACCCTCCAGAAAGCAGGAATAGAAGGAACATACCTCAACATAATAAAAGCTGTATATGATAAACCCACAGCAAACATTATCCTCAATGGTGAAACATTGAAAGCATTTCCCCTAAAGTCAGTAACAAGACAAGGGTGCCCACTTTCATCACTACTATTCAACGTAGTTTTGGAAGTTTTGGCCACAGCAATCAGAGCAGAAAAAGAAATAAAAGGAATTCAAATTGGAAAAGGAGTAAAACTCTCACTGTTTTCAGATGACATGATCCTCTACATAGAAAACCCTGAAGACTCTACCAGAAAATTACTAGAGCTAATTAATAAATATAGTAAAGTTGCAGGGTATAAAATTAACACACAGAAATCCCTTGCATTTCTATACACTAATAATGAGAAAATAGAAAGAGAAATTAAGAAACAATTCCATTCACCATTGCAACAAAAAGAATAAAATACTTAGGAATATATCTACCTAAAGAAACTAAAGACTTGTATATAGAAAACTATAAAACACTGGTGAAAGAAATCAAAGAGGACACTAATAGATGGAGAAATATACCATGTTCATTGATTGGAAGAATCAATATAGTGAAAATGAGTATACTACCCAAAGCAATTTATAGATTCAATGCAATCCCTATCAAGCTACCAACGGTACTTTTCACAGAGCTAGAACATAAAATTTCACAATTTGTATGGAAATACAAGAAACCTTGAATAGCCAAGGTTATTGGCTTGAGAAAGAAGAATGGAACTGGAGGAATCAATCTGCCTGACTTCAGGCTCTACTACAAAGCCACAGTCATCAAGACAGTATGTCACTGGCACAAAGACAGAAATATAGATCAATGGAATAAAATAGAAAGCCCAGAAATAAATCCACACACTTATGGACACCTTATCTTTGACAAAGAAAGCAAGAATATACAATGGAAAAAAAGACAATCTCTTTAACAAGTGGTGCTGGGAAAACTGGTCAACTACTTGTAAAAGAATGAAACTAGAACACTTTCTAACACCATACACAAAAGTAAACTCAAAATGGATTAAAGATCTAAACGTTAAGTACAGAAACTATAAAACTCCTAGAGGAGTATATAGGCAAAACTCTCTGACATAAATCACAGCAGGATCCTCTATGACCCACCTCCCAGAATACTGGAAATAAAAGCAAAAATAAACAAATGGGACCTAATTAAAATTAAAAGATTCTGCACAACAAAGGACCTATAAGAAAGGTGAAAAGACAGCATTCAGAATGGGAGAAAATAATAGCAAATGAAGCAACTGACAAAGAATTAATCTCAAAAATATACAAGCAACTCCTGCAGCTCAATTCCAGAAAAATAAATGACCCAATCAAAAAATGGGCCAAAGAACTAAACAGACATTTCTCCAAAGAAGATATACAGATGACTAACAAACACTTGAAAAATGCTCAACATCACTCATTATCAGATAAATGCACATCAAAGCCACAATGAGGTACCATTTCACACCAGTCAGAATGGCTGTGATCCAAAAGTCTACAAGCAATAAATGCTGGAGAGGGTGTGGAGAAAAGGGAACCCTCTTACACGGTTGGTGGAAATGCAAACTAGTACAGCCACTATGGAGAACAGTGTGGAGATTCCTTAAAAAACTGGAAATAGAACTGCCATATGACCCAGCAATCCCACTGCTGGGTATACACACCAAGGAAACTAGAATTGAAAGAGACATGTGTACCTCAATATTCATCGCAGCACTGTTTATAATAGCCAGGACATGGAAGCAACCTAGATGTCCATCAGCTGACGAGATAAGAAAGCTGTGGTACATATACACAATGGAGTATTACTCAGCCATTAAAAAGAATACATTCGAATCAGTTCTAATGAGGTGGACGAAATTGGAGCCAATTATACAGAGTGAAGTAAGCCAGAAAGAAAAACACTGATACAGTATACTAACACATATATATGGAATTTAGAAAGATGGTAACGACAACCCTGTATGCAAGACAGCAAAAGAGACACAGATATATACAACAGTATTTTGGACTCTGTGGGAGAGGGCAAAGGTGGGATGATTTGGGAGAATGGCATTGAAACATGTATAATATCATATGTGAAATGAATCGCCAGACCAGGCTCGATGCATGATGCAGGATGTTTGGGGCTGGTGCACTGGGATGACCCAGAAGGATGGTCTGGGGAGGGAGGAGGGAGGGGGGTTCAGGATGGGGAACACAAGTACACCCATGTGGACTCATGTCGATGTATGGCAAAACCAATACAATATTGTAAAGTAAATAAATAAATAAACTAACTAATAATAAGTGGACAGTTATTTCAAATAAAGTTTTAGATGTAGTCCATCTGCTTTCAATTTGATTGATTGAAACTGTATTTTTAGTGAATTTTGAGAATGTCTACTAACCAAGACAGAGAATATGGGGGTTTAACACATGGGAGGAAGATCTTGATATAAATTTATATGTGGTAAAAAAAAAAAATGGACATAAGATAAAGAAAAAAACTTAGAAAGATGTAAATATAGTTAGAATAAAGACATTTTCCTTTGGTACACCATACTTAGGATTTTTTATGATTTATTTTGAGGAGATAATTATAAATTATTTTTAAAAAATTCCTTAGGATATCAGTATATAATCAAACATTCATGAAAATGTGCATGTATGAAAAAAGAAAAGAAAAAATATATATAGTGACCATTTCACCCTCTTGAATGTCCCTCTATAACTCGAGGGGATTCCCTTTTATTTTCATCCTCCATCATAATGGGGTGTTAAGTGAAATGACTTCAGAAGATGGTTGATTAAACAAAGTTAAAGACCTTTATTTTTTAGCTTTTAAGAGTCTAATATAATTAATTATACACCTAAAGTTAAAGAATACTATGTAGTACTTCCCAAATTATTTATTACATAATAATTTAAAAGTGTTTTTAAGAACACTGATTTTATATGGATTTAAGAGAAAAATCTATACTGTTTCCTTCAATTATTTCATAATTCCAGCAGTGATTTTATTAGGAAAGGGTTGAGTTAAAGATAATTTAAACAAAATTTATACTATGTTTTTTTCATTGGTTTTTGGTAGTGATCTCAGTTTAATTTTTTTCTGATATTATTATATTTGTTATATATGTTAAATTATTGAGAAAAATACACAATTTCAAAATAAAGTAAAACTCACTTCAAAATTACACAGCACTGAAGAAACTATGGTTAACATTTTTCTCTACTCCAATATATTTTATATTCAGATCCATTCTTTTGGAAAAGAGAAGTCCTATTGTAAACACATTTATATCATGTTTTTTATAAAGATAATATTAATAATACTTTTGTTTTTATAAAATCATTTCTAATAATATTATATTATAATTATTTAATAAACTTATACTCATTTAAAAATATATTTTCTTAAGAAGAAAATGAGAGATGTGGCAAACACTGAGTATTATTTAGGCAAGCATTAAAATTTGTTTGCAGAGCTCTGAAGTGATCCAAGGAGTCTCTGCAAATGATGGGAACTGGGAGAGCTGAAGAAGTGAAAGCAAGAATACTGGAGTGAGTTGGTATTGCCTTCTCAAGGGGATCTTCCAGACCTAGGAATTGAATCCAGGTCTCCTACCTTGTGTGTAGATTCTTTACTGACGGAGCTACAAGGGAATCCCAAAGGATGGCTTGTCAGGAGTGGGATATTAGAGACCATCTATTTTATGTTGGGTTTTATGTGACATTTTATTTGAATTTAGGATTCTAGAAAACAATTAAAAAATTATAAATGATCTACATATGTTGGTTTGTGATAAAAATTAAGTATAGTTTTATTACTTTATTTATATTTAAAGTATTTTCTATTGTTATATCCCCAATTATATATTGATTTAAATTATTTAGTGCTATAATTATTTTATATACAATAAATTTTACCTTCTTTTTTTAAAGCCTACTATGTGAACAAAAGCCTATTTTAACTATGCTGCTTTGGAAAACAGTACTTTTCAAGTAAAATATGATAAATATGTTTAAATAAAACTATTGAAAAAATATCAGATTGATCATAACAATGTCAACTGAAATAAGAGCTAAATTCAAAGTATTCTTCCCCTTTTCCTTCTCCTTTTTCTTCTCCTTTCTTTCTCTCTCTCTCTCTGTCTGCCTGTCTCCTTCTCTCTCCCCCTTTCTCTCCTTGCCAATCCCCTCCCCAGCCTTCTTTCAAATTCTAGTGCATTTTGAAGGCTAGTGGCTCCATAAGAAAAATTAAACACACTTAAAGAGAAAGCAAACCCTAGGAGTACTGAAAGGCACAGATGTTTATACTATCGTAGCACTAGCAACTTCTTCTCTAGTTTTATTATTTCAAAAGAAAAGGATTAAGAACTAATAAACAGTTATTAAATGAGTAATGCTACTGGCCTCATATATAGCTAATGTTATGGCCTCAGAAAACTGATTTGTGGTTGTTACAATATGTTTATGAAGAGATCAATAACATATCATTGTAACCCATTTCAACATCATACTGATTTTAAATATGTAGGATTACTGATTTCCTGCAACAGCTTATGACAGTATATGCTACTTTTTTGAAAGCCAACATTGTGAGAGTTCCACACAAATTAATATTCCCATACCAAAAAATTTATTTTATAGAAACATGAGTCTTTTAGGCTAATAAAGCTAATGAAAATAACATCAAACATGAATAGAGGAAACAGGACAGAAGATATTTGTTAAGACATAAGAAAAGCAAATCTATGCTTTGTCCCTCCAAAATGACATTTTTAATAGTTTGGAAACTTAAGTTTAAATATTTGGTTTTAAATGAATATTTTAAAATATGTCATTTGTGATACATACTTAGATATGAGCACATTTCTGCTATGAAATTTAAACTCCTTTACTTCATTAAATATCCACATGGAGTTGGAAAATAAAGAGTTTTTATACTTTTTCTTAGTCTTTAATTACATAATTCAGATATTACATGACACACTTAATTTCTTATTTTTTTGACTTAGGCTCTTTCATAACTCAACCATAATAATGGAGCACCAGAGCCTAGGATTTCTGTTCTCAATGGACTGTGCTCTTACACATGCACATACTAGTGAATAAGTAAAGTGGATGAACGAATTTCAAGTTGATTTTTCATTTAATCTTCTGTGTGCTTTCGCCATAAAATACAGTTCATTCAAAGGCCTTTTGTTGTTTCACTTCATTTATTTGGCATAATAGCAATAAATGTTCTACTTCGTGTGTTTCCCAGTAGTGAAACAGCACCCAGCTTTACAATGAGACTAGAGGGGTTTATAATATGAAAGTATCTCATTGTGCTCATGTACTAAAGGTGTCATTGTTTAAACATATTACAATTTGATAATATCAGACTACCATTACCTACCAGAGTAGAAGCTTTTAGTATAATATATGTATTTGTAATTTGATTTCATATAACTCTTAGTAACTTTCCCAAGGTGTTAGCTCTTAATCAATTCCAGTATTCTTGCTGGTGAATTCCATGGACAGAGGAGCCTGGTGGGCTACAGTCCATGGGGTCGTAAAGAGTCAGATGCGACTGAGCACACAAACACCGAGAATGGCCTTTCATCTTCATTATTAGGGCCTTACATAAATCCTACTTACCTGAATCCCTGCCCTGGTTCTCTTTCTGACATCCTTGTGACTCTTGCCTCTTAACCTCTCAGAACCTGAAGCTTTCTACTTGACCTCAGATTCTGTAACTCTTTGTTGTCAAACATAGGAGTGACCTCCCAAACATAATTACAAAGATTAAAAGTGACCAAGAGGGCATCCCTTGTAGCTCAGTGATAAAGAATCAGGGCTTCCCTGGTGGCTCAGTGGTAAAGAATCCATCTGTCAATTCAGGAGACATTGGTTCAATCCCTGGTCTGGGAAGATTACACATGCTGCAGAGCAAATAAACCAGAGCACCACAACTGTTGAGCCTGTGCTCTAGTGCCTGGGAGCTGCAACTACTGAGCCCACATGCCCTAGAGCTGTACTCTGAAATAAGAGAAGCTACTGCAATGAGAAGTCTGTGAACTACAGAGTAACAACTGCTCGCTGCAACTACAGAGATGTCTGTGTAGCAATGAAGATCCAGTTCAGCTATAAAAAATAAATAAATTTATTTTTTTAAAGTTACCAAGGAATTTTATCACTGTTCTTCCTTCAACCTGGATTTCTTCTCTGACCATTAATTAGAAATTTCTTCAATTATCTTTCATACTCTTATAGCTATAAATGGTCAACCATTATATAGATTCTCTTAATTTATTCCATTCTGGTGAAAACAAAGATAAATGGTATCTGATGTTGTATGGGAGAGGTTACTTTAAGTTACCAAAATTTTCATAAGTAAGTATTTCTGTGTAATGTACCAACTCTAAATTCAGCTATTATTAAATAAATTTTTAAAATGTATATTACACACTATTTTCTTACAAAGAAAAATTAAATATTTGAATAAAGTAACTTTTTAAGAATTAAGAGTTGTCATTAGGAAAATTATGCTTTAAGAAAATAGATGATGAAGAAACATTCTGGAAGCTGGAAAAATGGCAATCAGTGGCAAAATATTTAATTAAACTGTTACTAGAGAATATTTTGGATGTCTGAAATTTTCCTTTCTGAAGCTGTGGCTATAACAAAAGAGTTCAGAAAACTGAAATAAGCATATTTAAAAAATGTATAAATATAAGCATATTTTTATTATTGACTATATCAGGAAAGGAGTTAGAGAAATAAAAATAAGTCAAGGAAACAACTATTAACTTTCAAAGAAGAAACGAAATAAGAAATTTGTAGCAATCTAAGGCTTTTCAAAGTTGTAAAAGCCAGTTGACTTGAGATCCCTAAGCCCACCCCAATCAAAAAAGAGAAAGAGAAAATCTTTGAGAAGAAATAACCCTCTAGGAAAAGTTTAAACAAAGTTCAGTTCAGTCACTCAGTCGTGTCCGACTCTTGCGACCCCCATGAATCGCAGCACGCCAGTCCTCCCTGTCCATCACCAACTCCGGGAGTTCACTCAGACTCATGTCCATCGAGTCAGTGATGCCATCCAGCCATCTCATCCTCTGTTGTCCACTTCTCCTCCTGCCCCCAATCAGCATCAAAGTCTTTTCCAATGAGTCAACTCTTCACATGAGGTGGCCAAAGTACTGGAGTTTCAGCTTTAGCATCATTCCTTCCAAAGAAATCCCAGGGTTGATCTCCTTCAGAATGGACTGGTTGGATCTCTTTGCAGTCCAAGGGACTCTCAAGAGTCTTCTCCAACACCACAGTTCAAAAGCATCAATTCTTCGGCGTTCAGCCTTCTTCACAGTCCAACTCTCACATCCATACATGACAAAGTTAAATCAGAGCTAATAACAGACTAACAGTGTGATATCTTTTAAGTCTTATGAAAGAAAGTGAAAGTGAAGTTGCTCAGTTGTGTCTGACTCTTTGCAACCTCATGGACTGTTAGCATACCATGCTCCTCTGTCCACAGGATTTTCCAGGCAAGACTACTGGGGTGGGTTGCCATTTCCTTCTCCAGGGGATCTTTCTGACCCAGGGATCAAATTCAGGTCTCCCGCATTATAGGCAGACACTTTACTGTCTGAGCCACCAGGGAAGTCCTGTTAAGTTTTATAAATGAACAAAATATTTCACAAGACAAAGACCTGATCAAGCCTTTCCCAAGGAATAACAACAGCTTTAAGGTGGTCCTGTTTAAAATGAAAAAGAATAAAACTACAGAATAAAGAAAAAAGGAAAATATAGCCTGTGCACAAACGGAGAAGTAAAAATGAAGGTGAGTATGATTCCTGGAAAACCTTCAATGTAGGGATCAAACAGATAACAAATTATAAAATATTTGTGTTAGAGTTGTACTTCCAAGAAATCACAAGCTAGTTGTGATTGTGGGCATTCAATCTCCTTTAGGAAGAAGCATCTTAAAAACATGCAAACCACTTAAGTAACGTATGTACCCAATGTACACTTTATCTTGAATTTTGGAAAAGAAAAGTGAAGTCGCTCAGTTGTGTCCCACTCTTTGTGACCCCATGGACTGAAGCCTACCAGGCTCCTCGGTCCATGGGATTTTCCAGGCAAGAGTACTGGAGTGGGTTGCTATTTCCTTCTCCCAGGGATCTTCCCAACCCAGGGATCGAACTCAGGTTTCCTGCATTGTAAGCTGATGAGTTTTAGAAAAGTAATAATAATAATAAAAAAGTCTCCAAAGGGAGTCATGGAGACACATGAAAAAAGTATAATACAGAAAGCAAAAGTCGAGTATAATCGAGGAACTTTCTTCTTTCACCGGTTTGCAGCCTTCACAGTAGTCTCCCAGAAGGAGGATTTCAGAATTGCTCTCATTCCCATAAATGGGAGTGTTTCCTGTGGCTATTCCCATCTACTTTCTTCTTGTGAGTGTGAAGGAATTGGTAGCAGGTTTGTTCATATGTTGTGAACAAAGAAGTCTGACATCTAGATCTCATATAGAAATTACCACAACATAAAAATCTCCTGAAATCTTCATTATGTGATAGCATCCTTTCTGTTTAGAACACAACAGTACATAATTTCACCAACTGGAAAGACTTTACTTCACACTAATTCCTATAATCTTTCATTACCAATCTTACAAAAACTTTTGCTACAAATACTTTTCCATGTGAAAGAGTAAATATGCAATACTATATGTTGCCATTTAAAAGAAAGAAACAGATACATGAAAATGTGGTTAATGTCATTAATCATCAGCGAAATAGATGTCACATTTTCTTTATCCACTTATCCTTTGATGGTCATTTACTTTGATTGTTTCCTTGTGTTGGCTATTGTAATTAATGCTGCAATGAATGTGGGGGGGGCACAGATATATTTTTGAGGTAGTGATTTAATTTTCTTCTGATAAATACCCAGAAGGTAGATTACTGGATCATCTATTTTTAATTTTTCAGGAAACTCCACATTTTTTTCCATAATGCTGGTATCAATTTACATACCCACAAAAAGTGTACAAGGATTCCCCCCTCTCTCCCCACCTTCAGTAATACCTGTTATCTCTCATTTTTGATAATAACTATTTTAACAGGAATGAGGTGAAATCTCATTATGATTTTCATTTTGCATTTCCTTGATGATTAGTGAAGTTATGTCAATTATATCTCAGTAAAACTGGAAAAATTTAACCAAATCTTACGGGTGAGTTGATAAATCCACAATTGCAATTAAAACATTTAATATGCCTCTATCAAAATATACTAAGTATATATAAACAAATCAAAAGGTAAGGCAATTTCAACAACATATCAACGTGTTTGTTTTGGCCAGAATGGTGGAATACAAGACCCTGAACTCACCTCCTCTTATGGGCACATGAAATTACAATTACTTACAGAGCAACAATTTAAGAGAATGACCTTAAGAATAGCATAATAGGTTTTCCCTAACCAAATATAAACAAGCAGCCACAAAGAGACAGGTAAGAGGGGCAGAGACATGGTATAGTCAGAACCCACACCCTGAATTGGCAACCTTCAAACAAGAGAAATATCAGAACTGCAGAGGTCTTCCCCAAGGAGAGAGGGTTCTGAACCTCACATCATACTTCCCAGCCTGGGGGGTCCAGCATTGGGAAGATGAGCGCCCAGGACACCTGGCTTTGAAAACCACTGGGGCTTACACTTGGGAGAGCAGAGGGTTATAGTGAAGAGATTCCATTCTTAAAAGAGTGTGCACAAAATCTCACATGCTCTGAAAACTAAGGTAGAGGTAATAGTTTGAAAGGAGTGTAGGTGAAATCTACTTGCTGCTTTTGGACAGCCTCTTGGAGATGGGGGAGGCAACTGGGACTCCACTTGGAGATGGAGACTGCAATTTGGAGAAGCTCAGTCCACTTAGATGACGTGGGTGCGGGTAAGAGCTATTTGGGGATCCCCCTTCCAGCCTGTGAATGATAAGTGGTTTCCCTGCCCATGGTCCAGCTCAAAGCAGGTACATGCCTTCAGGCCACACTGCCAGCCATTCTGGGAGCCTGCCCAATATAGCAGCAGGCTCAGAGCAACCAAACATGACCAGGTAAAGCTGCCAACCTTGGAGGAAGACTACACCACCCTTCAGCAGGCCCACAGTCAGCCCCCGAGTTAGGGTTATGTAGCCAACCAGGGACATGTCACATTTACTAGCATGCCACAGAAAGGTGCATGCAGTGCACACGGGGGTCACCTCTATAGCACATAGTTCGAGTGACCAGGGGTGAGTATGCTGCCGGGTTCCACAGCATTTCTTCTATGCAAGGTCACTTCTCCTAGATCAGGTGACATAACCAGTCTACCTAATATGTACAAATAAGCATAGAGAATTAGGCAAAATGAAAGAGAAATATGCTTCATGCAAAGAAACAAAGTACAAACCCAGAAGGAGAACTAAAGAAATTAGAAATACCCAATCTACCCATTAGTTAAAGGTAATGATGATAAAGATGCTCAATAAAATTGGGATAAGCATGGATGAACACAGTGAGAAGTTTAACAAAGAGTTAGAAAATATCAAGAAGAACCAAACAGCGCTGAAGAGTGCAATAACTGAAATAAAAAATACACCAGAGGTATCAACGGTAGATTACATGACACAAAGGAACATAACAGTGACCTGGAAGACAGAGAAGCAAAAATCATCCAAGCTGAATAGAAAGTAGAATTTTTTTTTTTTAATGTGAGGATAGTTTAAGAAACCTATGATACAACTTCAAGTATACTAACATTTGCATCATAGATGTTCTAGGAAAAGAAGAGAGAGAGACAGAGAGAGAAAGAGCAGATAACTTAACTGGAAGAAATAATAGCTCCAGCCAGGTTTAGGAAGCCCAAACAAGATGAATCCCAAGAGGTTCGTGTATAGGCACATTATAACTTAAGTGGCAGATATTACAGAGAGAATCTTAAAAGCAACAAAGAAAAAGCAACTACTTATGTACAAGAAAACTCTTAGATGACCCTTCAACAGAAAACTTACAGGTCAGAAGGGAGCAGCACTATATATTTAAAGGGAAGAAAGGAAAAAAACCTATGACCGAGAATACTCTTATCTGGCAAGGTTATCAATCAGATTTGAAGAAGAGGTCACGCTTTTTAGAGAAGTAAAGTCTAAAAGAGTTCAGCACCAATAAAATAGTTTTACAACAAATCTTAAAGGGACTTTAAGTAGAAATGCAGCCAACTGAATAAAACATATGTTTACAAGCAACATACCCAATAAGGAGTTAATATCCAGAATATACACAAAAATTCATACAACTCAACTACAAAAGCAAATCAATTAAAAAAATGGACAGATGACTTAGACATATTTCTGAAGATGACATACAGACTGGCAACAAGTGCATGAAAAGGTGCTCAACATCACTAATCATTAGAGAAATATAAACCCCAAATCACAAAATCACCTCACACCCATAGAATGGCTATTGTCAAAAAGACAATAAATAAATACTGGTAAGGACATGGGGAAAAGGGAACCCTGTTAGTTGGAATGTAAATTGGTACAGCCACTAAGGAAAATAGTATGGAAATTCCAAAATATTTACAATAAAATTGTCATATGATCCAGCAATTTCATTTCTGCTTATTTACCAAAAGATAAAAAAAAAAAAACACTAATTCCAAAAGATATGTGCACCTAATGTATGTAGCATTATTCACAATAGCCAAAGTATGGATACAAGCTAAGTGTGCATGAATAGATGAATGAATACAGAAAATGTGATAGTACACCTAAAAGTAACAAAATATTATATGTCAGCTATATTTCATTAAAAATAAAGAAAATTATTATATCTTGGAAAATTCTTGAAAGTTCATAAATCTGTATTTAATTGATTTTAGATTCCTGATCATTGACTTTGATGATTTTCCAAAATGACCATATTTCAAATAAATAAAATATTTCCATATTAAAAAATTTAGAGACCACAATTACTATAATTATCACAGACCTGAGCAAAACAATGAAAATAGTAAAATATTTTAATTATATTAAAAAGTTTGTTAAAAGTAAAAGTGAATATTTTAAAAATCTAAAATCAGTGATGGATAAATGAGAATTATCAAAATGGAAATGAAACACTATACAACTAAATGAAAAAAATGTCAATTAGCAAAACTCAAAGTATATCAGAAAAATATTTAGAGGTAAATGTGTAAATTTGATTTAATATATATTGAAAGGTGAAATGACGAATCTACACATTAGTAAAATAACATAATTAAAAAATGAGTCATTTAAATTTTTTGTTTAAAACCCATAGATAAGGCAAATCTTCACATATATAATTAGGAAGAAAAAAGAAAAAAATAATAATGAATATTTCCTAACTATTTTAATCTATGATTTACTCTAGTCATAACACATTGAACTTATATTTTGAAAAAGTAAGTTTTGAGCTATATTTCTATGTCATTTTCACATTTTTGAATATGTATTTCCAACTTTTCCATTACTGTTTATTGAAAGATTATCCTTTCTCCATTAAATTGCCTTTGCACCTTTGCAAAAACTCAAGTAACTATGTTTGTCCTGTTTTATTTCTGGGCTGCTTATTTGATTCTATTGATCTACAAGTCTATTTTGTCACTTCCAAGATATATTGATACGCTGTGGCTTTATAAATATTGAAATCAGGTAGTTTAAGTACTCTTTGTTCTTCAACCTTTTCAAATAAAGTTTGAATCTATATATCAATATCTACAAAACAGCTAGTTGGATTTTGATTTGGGATAATTCTTTAAAAATTGCATTCTTGTTGTTAAAGCTTGCTGACTTCTTCATATATGAGGAAATATGAGGGTTAGACCTTTAATTCTCCTTCCTATATGAGTTAGTTTTATCTCCTTTATGTTTTTCTCTTATTCTGAATCAACTGTAGCAGTTTCTATGAAGACCCAAGTATTAGGGATATGTCTCAAGATAGACTTTATGTGCCTCCTACCCTTAACCTAGAAAGTGGACCACAAAAAGTAAGGTTCCAATTCACATTCTTTTTCATTGAAGGTAAAAATAAGAAATTATACAGTTCTAATGAAAGGTAACTTCTGGAGATACATGATTAGAGTAAGCAGAAGTGTTTTCCTTCAGTTTCAGTTCAGTTCAGTTCAGCTGCTCAGTCGTGTCCAACTCTTTGTGACCCCATGGATCACAGCACACCAGGCCTCCCTCCATCACCAACTCCTTCTATTTAGTTTAATAAGAACAGGTTATCTATGCTTCTTTGAATATTCCAATACAGAACAAATTCTACTTATGCTTGTCACATTCACTAGCCAAATTAAGAAGAAATAGTATATATAAAAAAGAGAAAGTCAAGAACACTAAAAATATTAATGTATAAAAACATCAAGTTATGTGAAAATGTTTCCACTTGTAACATTAAAATATAAATTTGATTTGTTGCCATGACGGTTTTAAGTTGTAATTGCAAAGTAAAAATAGATGTATTTTTATGAATCTGAATGCATTTTTATATAATAAATGGCAAAACTAAAGAGCTGTCACTTATCTTAGATAAGTAACACTAATTATATTGTTAAAAATATGTGTAATTCAAGATAATACACTTAAAAAATAATAACTTCTTAATTATGATCATAAATTTAGTTAAGGAAAACCTCTTATGTATTAAAATCTTAAATTTATAGATACTACTAAATATTTCAGTTGTGACTATTTAATACCCAAGAAATGTAATCAATCTTTAATGAAAAAAAAATTTACTAATTACAGTGATCGAAACTCAGATTTATTATCTTAATCTTTAAATTATCTTTATCTATAAATTAATTTACCCCCAACTCTCTTGAAACAGTTTGCTCTCCTGCATCCTTTTACCATGCTGTCTTTTTATTGCTTAGTTTTATTTCTATCCTAGCGGTGGTAATAAAACCCTCTTAATGAAACAGTTAGCTAAAATTTCATGTTGATATTTCTAGTGAATATCAGTTGTAGTAGTTGAGAGGAAAAGAGTAACAATTCAACTTGCATTTATTATCATCATTAAAATATTTGATGTTTTGCACATGTAAATTATGTTAGAATCAAGTTAAATATTTTAACCCAGGTCATTTTAATAATAATTTCTGCCATTTGTGATCTATTACCCAAGCAAAAATTGAAGCTCTATATTAAATTCAATCTTTGTCAATCTATTTTATGGCATATTTGAAAATGCTACAATGAAATTGGAAGCAAATATTGCATTGGAATGTTTACAGGTTTCACATGTGAAATATGCTTGGAAAATCATTCAGAAACTGCTAAAAGATAATGGCTTTGCTATGAAAGTGACTATAAAATTAGTCATACGGAGGTTATAGACCATTTGGCAACCATTCTAAAAGGAAAGAGAGGTCAAGTATTAAACTGCATCAACCTAGGAAATCTTACCACTAAACATTTTCAAGGATATGAAGTATTAAAATAGACTCTTACTGTTGCAATGACTGAATCTTCCACTACATATTCACAGTAAAAGCCCAATTTAAATGTTAAGAAATGGATGGTTTTCCTCTCAAATTAGGTTGAAATCACCACCCCCAATAGGATTGTACTTGAAAATAAGTTTTTTTAAGTGAGGTTTAATGAGGTCTTAAAAGTGAAACTGTAATCTTAGAAACTCTAATCAGATATATAGTCTTATAGGAAGAAGAACGGAACCATCTCTTTCTCTTCACCCAATGCAGAAAGTAGAAAGTGAAGTCACTCAGTCATGTCTGACTCTTTGTGACCCCGTGGACTGTAGCCTACCAAGCTCCACTGTCCATGGGATTCTCCAGGCAAGAATATTGGAGTGGGTTGCCATTTCCATCTCTAGGGTATCTTCCCGACCCAGGGATTGAACCTGGATTTCCCACATTGGAGGCAGACGCTTTAACCTCTGAGCCACCAGGGAAGCCCAATGCAGAAAGTAGAGATTATAGTGCAAGATGGTAGCCACAGACAAACCAAGAGAAGAGTCCTCAGATGAAACCTCTTTGCTGTATCTTGATCTTGGGTGTCCAAGATTTGGGTTGGGAATCTTGTGTTTCCAAATCTTGGCTTTCTTAATAGTCTCTAGAACTGTAAGAAATAAACTTCTGTTATTTAATCCACCTAGTCTATGGTATAATAATTTGTTATGGCAGCCTGACATAGGGGATGACAGAGGATGAGATGCCTGGATGGCATCACCTACTATACGGACATGAGTTTGAGCAAGTTCCTGGAGCTGGTGATGGACAGGGAAGTCTGGCGTGCTGCAGTCAATGGGGTTGAAAAGAGTCAGACACGAATGAGACTGAAGTGAACTGATGGCAGCCTGAGCAGACTAAAAGAATGAATTATACTAAAACTGAATTGTAACAACTAAATGTATTTCCTGATGGCTCATATGGTAAAGAATCTGCCTGCAATGCAGGACACCCTGGTTCGATCCCTGGATTGAGAAGATCTTCTGAAGAAGGAAATGGCAACCCACTCCAGTATTCTTGTCTGAAAAAATCCCATGGAGAGAGGAGCCTGGCAGGTGACAGTTCATGAAATCTCAAAGTCAGACACAACTTAGCAACTAAACCACCAAATACATTAGTATGTTATAAAGAAAAAAAACTTGATCTCCAACTTTGATAAATGTGCTCAAAATATTTGTGCTATCCACACTAGAATATTAAACAAGTACTGCTTAATGGGTGACATGTACTTTGAAGTAATTTGAAAAGTGCTTCAAACAATTTTCTGTTTTCATTGAAAATATTGATATATCTAACAGTAGTTTGGAACCATGGATTTAGAAAGAAAGTGAGAAAGATTTTGTTTTCTCTTTAGCAATGAAAATGGCAACAGGAAGAATCAAGAAATAAAGAAGATTCTAAGAGCTCTAGAAAAAAATCGAGGAGGTATTTCTTCTGAAATTTAGATTGTGTGGCTCTGAACTGAATAATACTAGGAAAGCAACAAGCAGACAGAAACTCCCAGAGCCTACTCAAATTCATGTCCATTGAGTCGGTGATGCCATCCAACCATTTCATCCTCTGTCATCCCCGTCTCCTCCTGCCTTCAATTTTTCTCAGCATCAGGGTCTTTTCAAATGAGTCAGTTCTTCACATCAGGTGGCCAAAGTACTTGAGTTTCAGCTTCAGCATCAGTCTTTTCAATCAATATTCAGGACTAATTTCCTTTAGGAAGGACTGGATGGATCTCCTTGTAGTCCAAGGGACTCTCAAGAGTCTTCCCCAACACCACAGTTCAAAATCATCAATTCTCTGGCGCTGAACTTTCTTTATAGTCCATCTCTCACATCCATACATGACCACAGGAAAAACCATAGCCTTGACTAGATGGGCCTTTGTTGGTAAATTAATGTCTCTACTTTTTAATATGCTGTTTAGGTTGGTCATAACTTTTCTTCCAAGGAGCAAGCATCTTTTAATCATGGCTGTAGTCACCATCTGTAGTGATTTTGGAGCTCAAAAAAATAAAGTCTGTCTCTGTTTCCTCTGTTTCCCCATCTATTTGCCATGAAGTGATGGGACCAGATGCCATGATCTTAGTTTTCTGAGTGTTGAGTTTTAAGCCAACTTTTTCAGGTGTACATTCAGGTTTCTCAGGTGTACATTCCTAAAGTAAAGTTTCTGCAACATGGAGTGGAGGTCGATGAGACATGCTGGTCACCTGCCTTTCCCACAAGTACTATCCCTCTAAACTGGAAGCTGTTGTGGGAAGAAGCACCATATTCTCAGCTATATCTGCCTGGCTAAATCCTTTATCAAACTGAGGTGCATACACTTCAAGTCAAATAAGGATGATACAAGATAGAATCAAGATAGGAAAAAGTAGAGTATGGTTTCACACATGAGAAAAAGCCATCATGTCTGAAGCTATGGAGGCAGAGTAAAACAAGCTCACATATTCATTCAAATTAGACAGGTCTGGTGGTCAGAGAAGTGTATATCCTATTATAATATTGAACAAAAGTGTAAATGACTAATTAAAACTATGCTTTTCTAACCAAGAATTTTTAAATATTAATAAAATTCAGCTATGTAAATGAATAATACAGTAATGGGAGAATTCTGGGTTGTTAACAACAGGTAGTGAATCATTTAGAATCAAAGAGAAACTTTGTCATTCCATGAAAGTATTCGCTACTTTGTGTGTCTGTGTGTGTGTAATCAAATATAACTACCAGTTCTGAGGTTAGGAGAAAGAACACCAGAAGGGGATGGAGTTAAATTTTAAAGCAGTTGATCTGAGTGGGGATTTGCATTCAGTGTATATTTTATAGAGTGGAAACTATGCAGTGATTTGCCGTATGTCTTGTCTCAGCAAGGTGATGGTTGAGCTACACAGCCACTACTTCCCTGGACGGCCAGCTTCATGCTGCTCTACAGAGAACATTAATTCTTTGTATTTGTTAATTAATTTCCTTATTTATTTTCTAATATGGTATCCATTAAACAAACATCTATTATTACTTACCCCATATGTGTGTTACATAAGCAAAGATATAATAGAGTTAAGGCTATATTATATAAAAAGATGTTTATATATAATACATTCATATGCATCCAATCTGATGAGCATTACCTGGGTACAATTATGTATTTGAAAACAATAAATATATTCTGAGATATTCAGGGGCAGATAAAATGAATTAAATTGGTGATATGCTATAGGAATAAAATGGACATAAGTCCCCATATTTGAATTTTTACCATGTCTTTTTCACCTCAATATCGTTTTGAGATAAATTAGGCATGCCACATATGTGCAAGTGTTAAGAATTATAATAAAGGTGATATAGGACAGCTAGTTCTCTTTGTAACTATGAGGCGGTGAATGCAGACCTTCAGTTGTTATGGCAACCTTCAATTAATGAGAGTATCATCAAAGTCATCTCTCTACAATATTTAATAAGTTATTTCCATTAAACATGATTGAATGTTCCTTTCTGAGTCCAATGACATAGCTGAAGTTAAAGGCCATATTTTTTTTAAAAATGAAAATGTATATGTCTTCAATTGTTTAATGGATAAAAGTAAAAATTTTCTCTTAAAATTATTTTTTGTAAAGACACCTGCAACTATGTTGCTAATAAAATATTAATAACATCTACATAATTAGTCTTTCATGTAGATGTATGGGTCATTGCAGATTTTCCATTAAGCTAGTGAGGACAGATTTGATGATAAGAGTGGTGGTAATAATGACACAGAAAATTCTGCCAATATTAGAAAAATTAATTAATAAAATACTGAGATCATTTTATTTCTATCAAAACAATCTCCAAACTCTCACAAACTCATGAACATAAATAATAAGTTGAGAATACAAAGGTTATTATATAAGTGAATGCAGGATTGAGAAATTACTTGAATTTATATTTACTACTTATAGAATGACTTTTCATATATTATCTTAGTACTCAACACATGTAAAGATTTCATTAATCCCATTTTATAGATTGGGAAAATCAGACACCAATCCAAAATTAAAGTACTATTTTACAGCTCACACAAGGAGTATGTATGAAACCAAGTCTGCCCAAATGCCAAAATCTGCCCTCTTTCCATCAGGCCATGCTTTCTCCCTAGAATAATTTAGAGGTTAGAATATAAAAACAATATCACAACATGTATGAATCTACAAACTACTACCACAAAGTTCCAGTGCACTTATTTCACTACCTGTTAAATGATAAAATTGAATATCTGTTTATTAGCTGCTAGCTAATTATGCTTTAAGTTTAACACTCAAGTCCTAATATCTCCTTGGAGCACAACCCAGCATGATGTAAAAAGTAATGAACATGATCAGAAAAGAAAATATTCTGATTCATTGATCAGCAATGTGAACCTTGAGAAGGAAGCTAAAAGGTACAACCAGAAATAATAGAATTTTTCAGAAGCACAGATATAAATATAGTCTGAAGAAAGTGTCTTTAAAAAGTGATCCTTCTGATTTTTTCTATATATATATAAGAAATTAACCAAAAAAGCAAGATTGTCTTTCCCTGTTAACCAGGAAAGCTGAATCAGTTTCAATATACAAAGCTGAAGGCACTGGAACATTGGATATATGATCATTTTTGTAAATGCATTTAGAACACAGTCTTGGGCTGAAATCCTAGCTTTTCCAAAACTAGTTAAATACCTTAAATAAAAATGATAATATTAAAAATGATTAAAAATGTGTTGATGACATATTATGTTTTAGATATGCTAGCTAAATATATTTTGCATGTACTGTATTTTCTGACTTAAAAGAATGTATTTCAGGAAATCAAACACTTAACCTTCAACTTCCCTACTGAAATGAAAATATAATATTTGCTTCATAATTTTATGATGAGAATTTTATGGAGGTAGTATATATATGATTATGAGTACAGTCACTAGGCCAGAAAACTCAGGATTTGAATTCCAGCCTTTTCACTGTATACCTCTGTGATCTTGGACAAAGGTATTAGATTTTACATATTATATAAGGACAAAGTCTTACATTTTTATGGAAATGAAATAATTTTTGTTTGTTTTGTATATTGGGAAACAATAACATAAAACAATAAAATAATTTCTTCACAATACTACAAAGCTACAGTGTGGTATTGGCACAAAAACAGATATATGGATCAGAATAGAGAGCCCAGAAATAAAATGGTCTGCTGCTGCTAAGTCACTTCAGTCGTGTCCGACTCTGTGGGACCCCAGAGACGGCAGCCCACCAGGCTCCCCCGTCCCTGGGATTCTCCAGGCAAGAACACTGGAGTGGGTTGCCATTTCCTTCTATGGTCAATCCTCCACAAAGGAAGCAAGAATATCCAATGGAGAAAACACAATCTCTTTAGCAAGTGGTGTTGGGAAAGTTGCGCAGCTGCATCTAAATCAGTGAAGTTAGAACACTTATACCATACACAAATAAACTCAAAATGGTTTAAAGACTTAAATACAAGACATGACACTACAAAGCTCTTTGAAGAGAACATAGGCAAAATATTCTGTGACATAAATTGTATCAATATTTTCTCAGGCCAGTCGCCCAAGGCAATAGAAATAAAAACAAAAAATAAACAAATGGGACCTTATCAAACGTATAAACTTTTGTACAGCAAAGGAAACTATAAACAAAATGAAAAAGAAAACTATCGACTGGGGGAAAATATTTTCAAATGATATGAGTGACAAAGGATTGATTTCTAAAATATACAAACTGATCATAAAACTCAGTAGCAACAACAACAGAAACAGTTCAATCTAAAAATGAGCAGAAGACCTAAATAGACATTTCTTCAAAGAAGTCATACAGACGACCAACAGGCATGTGAAAAGATGCTCAACATTGCTAACTTCTAGAGATATGCAAATCATAACTACACTGAGGTACGAACTCACACCGATCAGTATGGCCATTATTAAAAAGTTTACAAATAACTAATGCTGAAAAGGGGAAAAAGGGAACCCTCCTACACTGTTGGTAGGAATGTAAATTGGTACAGCCACTATGCAAAACAGTGCAGTGGTTCCTCAACAACAACAAAAAAATGAAATAATGCCATTGTAGCAACATGGATGAACCTAGAGATGATCATACTAAGTGAAGTAAGTTAGAAAGAGAAAGAAAAATTCCATATCACTTATAGGTGGAATCTGAACTATGACACAAATGAACTCTATGAAACAGAAACAGATTGACAGATATAGAGAACAGACTTGTGTTTCCAAGAGGGGGAGGTGGACTGAGAGTTTGGGGTTAGCAAATGTAAATGATCAGTGCTATATATAGAACTGATAAACAACAAGTAGCTACATATAACACAGGGAACTATATTCAGTTTCCTCTGATGAAGCATAATGAAAAGGAGTATGAAAAAGAAGTATATATATATATATATATATATATATGTGCATTAGTATACTGTATTGGTGTTTTTCTTTCTGGCTTACTTCACTCTGTATAATTGGCTCCAGTTTCATCCACCTCATTAGAACTGATTCAAATGAATTCTTTTTAATGGCTGAGTAATACTCCATTGTGTATATGTACCACAGCTTTCTTATCCATTCATCTGCTGATGGACATCTAGGTTGCTTCCATGTCCTGCCTATTATAAACAGTGCTGCGATGAATATTGGGGTAAACATATCTCTTTCAATTCTGTTTTCCTCGGTGTTTATACCCAGCAGTGAGATTGCTGGGTCATAAGGCAGTTCTTACCTGTGGCGGATTCATGCTGATGTATGGCAAAACCAATACAATATTGTAAAGTAATTAACCTCCGATTAAAATAAATAAATTTATATTTAAAATGTTTTAAAAAATTAAAAAATTAAAATAAAAAAAGAAGTATATATCAGTCAGTCAGTTCAGTCGCTCAGTCGTGTCCAACTCTTTGCGACCCTATGAATCGCAGCATGCCAAGCCTCCCTGCCCATCACTAACTCCCGGAGTTCACTCAGACTCGTGTTCGTTGAGTCAGTGATGCCATCCGGCCATCTCAGACATATGTATAACTGATTCACTTTCTATACTGTGGAAATTAACACAGTAAATCAACTATAATTCAATAAAATACACAAAAACAAATAAAAACAAATCATAGCTTCTGGAGGTTTACTGAGGACTAGACATGACTTAATAAGATTTAAAAAGTAATGTTTCTTAGGATTGTTTAAGGATTAAATGTACGTAGCACATCTTAACAAGCTTCCCAGGTGGCTCGGTGGTAAAGAATCTGTCTGTCAATGCAAGAGTCACAGGAGACCCATGTTTGATCCCTGGGTTGGGAAGATCCAGAGGAGGAGGGAATGGTAACCCACTCCAGTATTCTTGCCAGGATAATCCCATGAGTAGAGCAGCCTGGCAGGCTATAGTCCATGGGGTCACAAAGAGTCATACACACCTGAGCGACTGAACACACAGGCCCACAACCATCTTAATATGGTGCCTGGCAAATAGTTAATGCTTAGTAAGCATTACCTATTATTTATGGGCTTCTCAAGTGCCTGGTGGTGAAGAACCCACCTGCCAGTGCAGGAGCCATGAGAATCATGTGTTCTATCCTTGGGTCAAGAAGATCCCCTGGAGGAGGGCATGGCAACCCACTCCAGTATTATTGCTTGGAAAATCCTCATGGACAGAGAAGCCTGGCAGGCTACAGTCCTTATCTTGCAAAGAGTGGGACACAACTGAAGCAACTTGGCATGCATGCATGCCTGGATTATTATTCATAATAACGTTATTGACACATGAAAGTCATCAGGCACATAGGAGGTACTCACCAGACAGTAAGTGCCTTCATTCTTTCTGCATGCCTTACTGCCATGGATCACATACCAATTAATTAACCTGATTGGTAAAGTCTAAAGAGATCACACTAAGTAGCCTAAAATTAAGTTCAATTTCACAATCATTTCTTGAATGCTTTCTTCTTCCTACTTTTCCTGTTCTTTGCTTTGTTCTGTTTTATAATGTCTACCACCACAATAAAAATGCCCAAATTAGAGTGAATTAGAATGGCACCCCACTCCAGTACTCTTGCCTGGAAAATCCCATGGACGGAGGAGCCTGGTAGGCTGTAGTCCATGGGGTCGCTAAGAGTCGGACACGACTGAGCGACTTCACTTTCACTTTTCACTTTCATGCATTGGAGAAGGAAATGGCAACCCACTCCAATGTTCTTGCCTGGAGAATCCCAGGGACGGGTAGCCTGGTGGGCTGCAGTCTATGGGGTTGCACAGAGTTGGACTTAGAAGTGACTTAGCAGCAGCAGCAGGAGTAAGAGTATATTGGACAGTAACTACTGAGTTGAATCATATGAAATTGTGAAGGTTTCTCTTTTAACTCTTCTTTTAAAGAGTAACATTTATTGAGTTTTCTACATATATTAAATTACCAATTCCCCCAGTGTTTACTTGATATAGAAACAATTACCCTTGAAGAAACTAAGCTAAAAAGAGGTTAAGAAAATTATCCAAAAGTTATCATGCAAAAGGCAAATTAGTTACATTTTAATTTTTATTCAAATATCCCCAATTTTAAGAAAAACAAAAGAAACCTTAAATAAAATAACCAAAATGATTAATTATAAGTTTATATTAGATGTCATATATGTTTTTAAAAGAATTGTATTTTATTACTCTTTTTCACTTTTTTCCCCCTAATTCTACAGAAGTGGCATACTTGGAACTCACAATGTTCACCTGAAAACAGTTTTTAAATAGCAACTTTTAAGTAGCTTACTCTGAATGTTTACTTTTTATTTTATTTTTTTATGTTTTATATTTTTATTATAAATTTATTTATTTTAATTGGAGGCTAATTACTTTACAATATTGTATTGGTTTTGCCATACATTATCATGAATCCACCAAGGGTATACACGTGTTCCCCATCCTGAATCCCACTTCCACCTTCCTCCCTGAACCATCCTCTGGATCATCCCAGTGCACGAGCCCCAGGCATTCTGTATCATGCATCTAGTGCAAGGATTATTTTAAATGTGTCTCATCAATAAACTAATTTTGTTATCACAACACTCCTGTGTGATATATACTAATTAACTTCTATTTTACATATGAAAACTTTGAGGCAAAACAGGTAAATGATCTGCCCAAGGACACTCAGCAAAATATGGCAGAGTCTAGAATTGAATGTATAAATCTGATTCCAGAGAAAGCTTTTTAATCATTATGCTGAACAAATGAGAGCAGCACCCACATGTAAGTGAAGCATAGTATGATAAGAAAGGAAGTCTAATGTATTGCAAGAAGGTAATATATTTTATGTTTAGTTAATAAAAATGGATTATGTCAAATTCCAGGAATTTGACAGAATGTTTTCTAAGAGGCTGGCAAGTTATGGAGAAAGAGAAAGAGACTGTGCAGTTTGAAAATCACATATCATGATATCCATGATATCAAAGAAAAATGGAATCAACCAAATGGCTCCTCCTGTGCATTGCATGCAGCTCCCTTCTGAACCATTTATGTGAATCTTTATTCTTGCTTATAATATTTGACTGCAAAAATCCAATGTAAATAAGTTAAACAGCAAGAGGTCAAAAGCCACATGATCTAGATAGATTCTGTTATGAAAGATTAGAAGAGGAATTTGATTGGAAAGAGTGTGCTATTTTTTTGTGCATAAAGAATGTGATGTGAACAAGTTCAATTTGACTTGTAAGTAAATGAGATTGTACTAAGTATAGGAGCTCTGGAACTTCTTGGGTTCTAATGGCTTATGATATTTGCTTGTCTGAATATTGTAGGCAAAGTAAATAAACCAGCTGCTCATGAATTGAAGTTGCATCATCTATTCTCCCTGGTTGCTCCTATTGCATAGAAACCATTCCTCAGATGGAGAATGGTAGAGATAATAGTCGGAGAAGGCAATGGCACCCCACTCCAGTATTCTTGCTTGGAAAATCCCATGGATGGAGGAGCCTGGTGGGCTGCAGTCCATGAGATCGTGAAGTCGGACACGACTGACCAAGTTCACTTTCACTTTTCACTCTCATGCATTGGAGAAGGAAATGGCAGCCCACTCTGGTGTTCTTGCCTGGAGAATCCCAGGGACAGGGGAGCCTGTTAGGCTGCCGTCTCTGGGGTCGCACAGAGTCGGACACGACTGAAGCGACTTGGAAGCAGCAGAGATAATAGTACTGATGAATTTGGAGAGTTAGCTTAGGTTGCAAGTGACTTTAGCAGCTCGGTATTTTTCCATGCCCTTTATGTTCAACAGTGAAGTGAAAGTCCACTTGACTAAAACATGATTACTATTACCAGTTGTTCAGTCTGAGACAACGGCTTGCTTCTCTTCAAGCAGAAGCACACTTTTTTGATAGAGAATGGTACTGGAAACAGGAGAAAACCAGGAAACCAACAGCTGATTACCACATTGTTGCCTTGCAGGGTTCAGAGCACTTTTGAGTTTTGCCAGGTACTTCTATTCCATCATCAAATTTTAGCAGGCCCTGCATACTAATATCGCCCAGGTGAGCTCTTTCAAATATCATATCCTGTTTCTCATATTTTTTCACAGTCACTTGGTGGAGGTCCAGTGAGGGGAGATGATAGCAACTGGGGGAGACACCCCTTCAGTCTGGCGCTCCTAGAGATTCTAAAGTATCATCTCAGGTCGCTTAGCCCTTACGAACTTGATAAACTTTGGTTATTTTCTTCTTACAAATTTTATGGTAATTACTTCTTCCTTCCATGCTGTTCCTGAGCGAAACAGAGAGCATGTCTCCTCTCTGTGAGGAGCTTGTCATCATTTGGAATTCATTCACCTAGCAAACTCTCTCAAGGGTTTAAAACATTATGATTTTGAAGGTTTTTCCATGTTTTATCAAGTTCAGGACAGAAGCGATCTTCCCTTGTGGTGCTTTTAACCTTATGTAAAAAAAAATTACCGGATTGCTTATATAGTATATTTATTATCATATCTCTTCAATGGAAGTTAATTATCATACATGAACTGAAGATTTCTTAAAACTTAACAAGTCACACTATACCTTAAACAGTTAAGTCCAAGAGTTCCAAGCAAGAATAATTAAATCAAATAGAGGGCAAAGTCATGATTTAATTAGAGAAAACATCAGGAAATCGTATTTTAGATAGATTTCACACTTTTAGCCTACAGTATGCTAAATTTATTATCCGACCATGTAAAGATGGCAGTACATAAATATATGCTTAGTTGAAATTTAGGTGAGATTTACTGAATGATAACTATGTCTAAGGCACTGTAATAAAAACACTATGGGAGCATTCTCAGCCACTCAATTGTGTCCAACTCTTTGCAACCCAGTGAACTGTAGTTTGTGAGACTCCTCTGTCTATGGAATTTTTCAGGCAAGAATAATGGAGTGGGTTGCATTTCCTCCTCCAGGAGACCTTCCTGACCCAGGGATGGAAACTGTGTCTCTTATATCTCCTGCATTGGATGGCAGATTTTTTTTTTTTTAACCACTCTGCCACCTGAGAAGCAAAAACACTATATACTTTACTTTTTAAATTTTTAGTATAAATATATTGTTTATATAATGTCATTATAACACTTCTAGAAATATAAAACCATAACACCAAAGAAAGTATACATTAATTCTTTCCATGGAAGAAACCATGGCATTGGTAGTTTCAAGAAATGAGTCATGTTTATAGTTCATTGTTTATAACATAAGGAACTACTTGTTACGAATAACTGCAAGAAAACCTGACTTCCCATAAGCAGAAGTCTTAATTTATGGTACTATTCATCTTAAGGGGACTTTATAAAAGTAATGCAATAATTTTACAGTTGTTTAATAATGTTGGACCACTAATTTTATTTTTCAAAGGCATCCTGTTGATGAATATTGAGTCATATTCATTATATACATAATTTTACTTATTCATTGGAATGAATCTATACCTACATAATACTATTTTTCTGGTTTTGATATCTTTACCTATTAATAATTGGTCAAAAATTACAATGCTGATAAACAATGGGAGCAAGATCTATATCATATTTCTGTTTTCATTGCTCATGATATTTTCTTTTGCTTGATTAATTCTTATCTTTTAAAACATAAATTCATGTTTATATCTTAATTCCAGTTAGGCTCAGAGTTCATTGTTCTGATGAGCAGTATTAATTAGTGCTACTGTTATGAAAATTGTCTTTAATGTCAGATAAACTGGTGTTCTAGTTTTATATTCACCACTTAACAATTTTGCAATATTAGGCAAATTATATAATCTTTCTGAGCCTGGATTTACTAGTTTATAAAATAGGAATAAAATCTCATAGAATTCAACAGAGACTTGCAAGTTCTAATCAAAATACCTGTAATAGAATAAATACCTAATATATATTAGATTTTGCAATTATTGTTGTTATCATTCTCTGCTCATCCATTAAGAATTAGACATAACTTATTGGTGTTATTGTAATGATTATATTTTCTGATTTTCAGTCCCAAAGATTATCCATAATATAAAATTCATAAGTGCTTGTTTAATTTACTCAATGACTGTTCAAAATACACAAAATTGCTTATTAAGACTAAGAGATGAGAGCAGGTTGATTGTTAAACAATCTGGAAAATAATCAATAAGTTGAGCCCAGTATAATAGAAGTTAACTTTAATGGTTGCTAATGTATATCATTCATATTTAAATTCTACCATGAATTATGACCATCTCAAAATATTATAGCAAATTTTGTAATAGCTTGAACTATTTTCCTTCAAAATACTTCAAAATTAATGAATAAAAACAAATACATTATATGCATATAGAATATATGAAAAGTGAAGTCACTCAGTCATGTCCAACTCTTTGTGACCCCAAGGACCGTAGCCTGCCAGGCTCCTCTGTCCATAGGATTTCCCAGGCAAGAAGATTTGAGTGGGTTGCCATTTCCTTCTCCAATAAAATATATAAATATATGTCAACATATATTAAAAAAGCTACTGGAAGGTATGTGTTATAAAAGTACTAATTTGGAAATCTTTGCTATAATCGAGCATTTTTTATCAATACGTATTACTAATATAGGAATTTAAAATGTCTTATTGTCAATTTATAGAGGATTGCATATCAGTTTCAATATACATTGTACAAAGAAAGATTCATTGCATCAATGGTGTTACTGCATAATACTAAGGTTATTGTGAGCAGAATTCAGGAAATTTTGCCACAGCCTCAGGAATGGTAACACAGGAACAATGTTTCCATGACAACACTCTAACCATGCTTTCAAGATGTATTTGTAGCTGTTCATACTTTGTAATGAGAAAATATAATGACATTTTTACCTTGAAAAATAATATAAAAACTTGTCAGTCTTATTATTAACCATTTTATCTATTATCTGAAATTTTTTTGAAATTAAAAATTTGAAATTAAAAATATTTTATATGTAAAACATCTTCCTTAAAATAAATACTTTAATTTACTTTAATCATAAATATTTAGACACTCTAACAGGAACTGTGCTTAATATAGGTTCATTTTTGCTGCCAATACTAGGTAGATTGTACATAATTTTAGTTATTCATGATAGCTAACAATAAATGTTATTATTCTAGAATCTAAATTAGTGCTTATAAGTTATTGATCAATTATTAGAGAGCAGTTTGTTTTTACAAGTTACATTGCAAAGGTTATATTTGTTAATTTGTTGCCAGTGCATCCAATTTTAAGCTGATTGAGTACAGCTTAAAATTTTTTAAACAGATTAAAATCTAAATTATTTTCCTTTTTTTTCCTTTTGGTCACATTCATCTCGAGAACATTATAGTAATGCTCACTAACTTTACCGTATGATAAGACAATGTCTGTTTTGTAAGTGCTAGAATTAAATAATAGTATATGAAATATAGTTCAAAACTGTTCGTATTTTAGAGAATTAATGCTCCACTTGATCTACAAATATTTCACTTTGGAACACTCGGACTGGATGTCTTCTCTTTTCGAAAAGAGAAGGTCATGTTTTCTTTTACCAATTTAATTGTTCTTCATTATCAGGGAAAACTCAATGATGCAATGATTGATATAATTTCAAGATACTACAGTTTCATCACATATTTCTTAATATTTTAAATTCTAACCTGTTTCCAACTCAAGGGAAAAATGATTTGCCTAGGGCGAAATATGCATCCAGGTGGCTAAGTGGTAAAGAATCCACCTGCCAATGAAGGAAACATGGGTTTGATTCCTGGGTCCACAAGTTTCCCTGAAGTAAGAGCTGGCAGCCTGCTTCTGTATTCTTTTTTTTCTGCTCCACTATTCTTGCCTGGAAAATTCCATGGACAGAGGAGCCTGGCAATCTACAGTCCATGGGGTTGCAAGGAGTCAGACACAGCTGAGCCACTGACCATGCACACATGCAAGGAGAAATACTCATAATTTGGTATTTTTGAGATAATCGGTATCACTTATATAAAGATTTCCTAACCACAGTGAAAGTAGTAATTTCAAACTTTTATGAAAAGCTTTAATTTTATACCTGTGAGGACAGATTATCTGATTGCTTTTCTCTGTAAAGCAATTATTTATTAATGTTACAACTAATCAAATATCTCTGAAAATGTATTCCTGTAAATTTTACTAGTTATCCTACAAAAATATCTTCAGTATTTATTTTTGAGTTACTTAGTAATTTGTGTACATCTGTAAAAGTGTTAAACGCATATGCACCTTTGATTTTAACATTTTTGTATTAAATGACAATATACCTTTCTTGATAAAGCCAGGAAGTTTTTTTGCTATCACACTGAGTGAATGCACATGTAATATTTGATCTATGCATGATGTTTTTAACAAATAACCATAACATTGATGTATATCATCTATTCAGTGAGCAGCTGTATCTATCATGGAATTCATTTCAATAGCTAAGTTATTTTTTCTTTTTAATGGAATTGTTTTTAACCAATCATTTTTCTATTTTTTTGGCATAATATACTTTTTAAAGCAATGCTGACAGGTCATGCAATTAAGATATAATACATATACATTTACATATTATGTCTTTGAGCATTGAAAAAAAATGAAATCCAGAGATGTTTATCATAGTGTGGCAGAAGTGTATAAAAAGTAGTAGAAATAGTTCAAAGTTATATTTGGTTATTACCAAAACAGAAAAACAAAGATGAGAGAGAAGAAAAAGGGAGATGAAAGGAAGGGAGAGAGAAAAGAAGGAAGAATGGAAGGGAAGAACAAAACAAGCAGTATAGCAAATTAATATAGAGTGATAGAGAATACTGTCTCTTAGGTCAGACTGTCTCTCCTCTGAGTCTAATTTATTACTGCAACTTGGGCAAGTTATTTAAGGCCTCTAAATTTCAGTTAATTTAACTCTAAATGTGCATAAAAATCACACCTATATATTTGTTATGCTGTATGAATTAAATGAGAAAAATCTTAAAGATCATTTAATAGTATTATGCAGATAATATTAAAAATAATATCAGTTTTCTACTTTTATTGTAGTCCTCATTTATTATTATAATATGAAACATATGCATTATACAAATTAATTAACCATGGACCTATACAAAGTATCTTTAAACAAAATGACATACCATGATATATAATTAATCAACAAACACATTTTTATTGTTTCAAAATAAATGTGAAAATTTCAGACACAAAACTATCATGAAGTCAGTTACCAGAGATTACATAGTGACCAATATTTGGCTTGATGTTATTAATTATATCCCAACATAGTAGAATTTATAGTTCATATTCTTTGCTCTTTTGCTCAAATATATGATTTGTTTTGTACTTTGTGTTATGTTTGGGTAAAAATCAAATATATAGAAATGGACTTGATTTCGCATCTGATATAAGCATCTGACTGAACAATATTTAAATAGACACAGTATAGCTCATGAGCATCAATTTGTGTCTCATTAATATTCTATACTGGCCTTCCCTGGTAGCTCAGAGGTTAAAGCATCTGCCTGCAATGCAGTAGACCTGGGTTCGATCCCTGGGTTGGGAAGATTCCCCTGGAGAAGGAAATGGCAACCCACTCCTTGTGATCAAGTGTGTTTAAGAATTATGGGATTTATCCATAGTGATTTTCAATTAACAAACTATTTAAAAGATTTGTTTTTAGGCATAAGAATGTGGTTTTCTTTTTGAATTGGTAGACAGATGAGGACAGCATAATGCTACCAGATATGAAACTAGACATCCAGCTTTCCTCAACAGCATTTATTATGTAAAGAATTTTGTTAAAGTATAAGGGTTAAAAAAAGAGAGAGAGAGAACAGAGAGTTTGAAATGATTGTTATAGTAGTAGGAACTACCTTAATCAGCAGCTATATTACTGTCTCTGAGTTTTTACTACTCTCTACTTGATAGAAAAAGAAGCAAACTGCAATTTTCCAAATGACGCACCTAAGTGGAGATACTGCCTTCTAAATTTAGCTGGGAGTAATGTCTGAACATAAAAGAATAAGAAATTATATTATTTTCCTAGGGCTTCCATAACAATGTATCACACACAGGGTGGCTGAAATAAGAGAACTGTGTGGTCCCATGGCTCAGGAGGCTTGAAGTCCAAAATCAAGGTGTGAGTAGAGCTATTTCCCTCTGATGACTATGATGTCCCACGATTTTCTCCTGACTCTCATAGCCTCAGGTGTTCCTTGGCTTTTGTAAGACGTACTCCCTGTAGCTTTCCATCATCTTCCTTCCACATCCATATCTTTCTCTTCACAAGCATTCTTTTTATGAGGACCTCAGTGATACTGGTTTAGGGGCCCAATCAACTCCAATGTAGTGCCATCCTAATTATTTCCAAGGTACTGGTAGTCAGGGCTTCAACATATAAGTTTATAGGGAATATAATTCAACCCGTAACAGAAATCTATTACAATTTCATTTTAGGTAATGTTTTAGTTTGTTTCAAGTAATGTTTTAAAATCAAGTGTTACCATTAGTAAAGGTGGTATTTTGATCCCTATTTATCTCCTATGACTACTTCACAATTATATCAGAACCTTTACAGGTGGAGGAGAAATAAATAGTATTTTCACCACCAATAATAAATAAGTTTATCAGGACCTGAATATTTGCAACTGTTAGAATTCAGTAAGCTTTATTTTGGTCTTGATACATTTGATACTTCATATATTGAATGTAATTTATAGTGTCTTCACATCAGAGGAGATTGTTAGAGAAAAGTTATTTAGAAACTTAGTTATTGTGACTATTTTCAAATAAATATTCTATTTATCCCAATGTATTTTTTCTGTAGTGCTTCCCAGATGGCTCAGTGGTAAAGAATCTACCTGCCATGGCAGAAAACATAAGAGAGCCAGGTTCAATCCCTGAATCGGAAAGATCCTCTAGAGTAGGAAATGGCAACCCACTCCAGTATTCTTGCCTGGAGAATTCCATGGACACAGGAGTGTGGCAAGCTACAGTCAATGGGGTCACAAGAGTTGAACACAACTGAGTGACTGAGCATGCATATATACATATTTTTTTCAGTAAGCATCATTATTTTTCCCAGTAGGAGAAATTTGTCTCTTGGCACTTTCTTTGTGTTAGTAAAGTTGATTTCCAAATACCCGAAATGTTGTTGCTGCTTTGTTCTCTGTGCAGTAAAATAATCACATTTTCAATGACAAATCCTTTAGCTATTATTTTCTAATTGTATTAAAAGTTTAGCACTTTCTTTAAAATGTACTGCACTAGCCTAGTAGTGTTACTAAAATGAGAAATAGGCATTTTTTGATAGTGTACTATTAAGTATCACATTTGAAATGTGATGCTTTAAAATAGATATATTTTAAAGTAGAAACATTTATCTCCAAATTGTTGTATTCTTTTAATAGAAATATATAATGTAAATTTTTTCAGTGTTTGTTAAATTTTTCACATTGTCCTAAATTATTTGCTAATGTAACATTGTGTATTATAATAATATACTCATGACACGCTATTTTCTTAATTCTAAGATGTGTATTTTTAGCATTTCTAAGTTTCAACTATTAAGATATATCTTTGAATTGATATAGCATTAGCTTTGCCAACAAAGGTCCATCTAGTCAAAGCTATGGTTTTTCCAGTAGTCATGTATGAATGTGAGAGTTGGACTATAAAGAAAACTGAGCACCAAAGAACTGATGCTTTTGAACTGTGGTGTTGGAGAAAACTTTTGAGAGTCCCTTGGACAGCAAGGAGACCCAACCAGTCCATCCTAAAAGAAATCAGTCCTGAATATTCATTGAAAGGACTGATGCTGAAGCTGTAACTCCAATACTTTGGCCACCTGATTCAAAGAATTATTTTTCAAAAGACCCTGATGCTGGGAAAGATTGAAGGCAGGAGGAGAAGGGGACGACAGAGAATGAGAAGGTTGGATGGCATCACGGACTCAATGGACATGAGTTTGAGTAAACTCCAGGAGTTGGTGATGGACCGGTAGGCCTGGCGTGCTGCAGTCCATGGGGTCGCAAAGAGTCAGACACGACCAAGGGATTGAACTGAACTGAACTGAGCATTAGCTTGTCTTAGGGAGTGACACACTGGAGTGGTCACAAGAAAGTGGGTAGCTGATGGAGAGGTTTTCAATTCACTCTCTCCAACTTGCTTTTGGAGCCAGCCACTCTGAGTGTGCTCCTTAGAGCAGAGTCCAGGCTTCCCACAACCCTCCTGTTAGCCCCAGTGGCCCTTCAACCAGTCATGGAGAGGCTGGACTCCCTGTGTGAGTCTTCAGGACTATGGTGCCCGAAACGTGACTCTAACTGCTCATTCCTGAAGGTGAATCTTCTCCCTCATAATCTCCCTCATCTTCTGAGTCCCCTCCCAGGGGCACAGGTCCTGACCTGATGGCTTCTTTTCCTTGCCTACCTAATTTTATACGGGCATTTTCTATAGCCTTCATTATACAGGAATCTTTCTGCCAGTTTTCAGTGAGAATTGTTCCACAGGTAGATGTATTTTTGATGTGTTCATGAAATGAATTGAGTTCATGTACTCCTCCTTCCACCATCTTGGTCTCCGCAAGCTTCTCAAACATGAAATTTCCTACTGTACATACAACATAGACTGAATTAGAAAATCAGTACTTCTGAGAAAGATGTTTAAGGTAGTTACCATGAACATTGCAATCAAGTTATAATAATCATCTAAAATTGGCATTAAAATACAATTTTGAAAATGAGATTTTAGAATAAAATCTTGCTTAAAATCCTGGGATAAACTGATTATTTTCTGAAAACACTCTAAACTATACTATTCATAATAATGTATTTGGATATATCTCCAAGTCTAGAGAATTACTTAACCAAAGAAAATATCAAATAAATCTCTTCCTCACAAATTCACAAATGATCTAAAACAGCATATACATAAATACAGATTCACAAAAACTGCCCCAAAACAAACAAACAAACAAACAAAAAACAAAAATGCTGCCTGCCCAATTTTTCTCAAGGAAGAAGTAAACAATTATATTAAATAGATTATTGTATAGACTAAATTTTTATGAGGTAAGAAACACATCAAAGTCTCATTAGAGAGACTGGAAAGTGAAGAGAGACTGGAAAGTGAAGAGGGGTGGGAAATTAAGAAGCATTAATCTGGAGGCTCATCTCAGGACTAAGAAACTGTGATTAAGGCATGTATCTACAGGGAAAGAAAACTAATTTTCCCTCTATCCCTCTAGATTATTAACTGAGACCACCTTGTAATAAAAGCCAGATTAACTGGAAAAAACAGATGTTTAGTAATCAGTAAATTCCTGTATACATAGGAGATACCTGGGAAAACTGAATAACTCCTCAAAATGGTTCAAGCCACCACCTTAAGTAAATCTCCAGCCAGAGCAGCAGCTGTGCAGCTCAGGAGCGGCCAAGAGGAGATACCCCATATCCGAAGTCAGGAGTGGCAGCCCAAGGAAATATGCCATGTCCAAAGTCAGGAGTGGCAGCTGTAAGATATACCCCACGTTCAAGGTAAGAGAAACCTAAGTAAGATGGCAGAAGCTAAGAGAAGGCATTAGAGGGCAGACAGACTGAAACCACAACCACAGAAAACTAGCCAATTTGATCACATGGACCACAGCCTTGTCTAACTCAGTGAAATTAAGCCAAGGCGTGTGGGGCAACCCAAGACAAACTGGTCATTGTGGAGGGGTCTGACAGACTGTGGTCAACTGGAGAAGGGAATGGCAAATAACTTCAGTACTCTTGCCTTGAGAACTCCATGAACAGTATGAAAAGGCAAAAAGATAGGACACAGAAAAATGAACTCCCCAGGTCAGTAGGTGCACAACATGCTACTGGAGATCAGTGGAGAAATAACTCTAGAAAGAATGAAGAGATGGAGTCAAAACAAAGAAAACACACGATTGTGGATGTGACTGGTGATAGAAGCAAGGTCTGAAGCTGTAAAGAGCAATATTGCATAGGAACCTGAAGTGTTTAGGTCCATGAATGAAGGCAACTGGAAGTGGTCAAACAGGAGATGGCAACAGTGAACATCCACATTCTAGGAATCAGCAAACTAAAATGGACTGCAATGTGTAAATTTAACTCAGATGACCATTGTATCTACTACTGTGGGCAGGAATCCTTTAGAAAAAATGCAGTAGCCATCATGGTCAACAAAAGAGTCTGAAATGCAGTACTTGGATACAATCTCAAAGAGGACAGAATGATCTCTGTTCGTCTCCAAGGCAAACCATTCAATATCATGGTAATCCAAGTAGATGCCCCAATCAGTAACACTGAAGTTGAAGTTGAATGGTTCTATGACGACCTACAAGACCATTTAGAATTAACACCCAAAAAAGATGTCCTTTTCATTATAGGGGACTGAAATGCAAAAGTAGGAAGTCAAGAAACACCTGGAGTAACAGGCAAATTTGGCCTTTGGAGTACAGAATGAAGCAGGGCAAAGGCTAATAAAGTTTTGCCAAGAGAACACACTGGTCATAGTAAATACCTTCTTCCAACAACACAAGAGAAGACTCTACACATTGATATCACCAGACGGCCAACACCGAAATCAGATTGATTATATTCTTTGCACCCAAAGATGGAGAAGCTCTATATAGTCAGCAAAAACAAGACTGGGAGCTGACTGTGGTTCAGATAATAAACTCTTTATTACCAAATTCAGACTTAAATTTAAGAAAATGGGGAAAACCATTAGACCATTCAGGTATGGCCTAAATCAAATCCCTTTTGACTATACAGTAGAAGTGAGAAATAGATTTAAGGGACTAGATCTGATAGACAGAGTGACTGAGGAACTATGGATGGAGGTTCATAACATTGTGCAGGAGACAGGGATTAAGACCATACCCAAGAAAAAGAAATGCAAAAAAGCAAAATGTCTGTCTGAAAGGCCTTACAAATAGCTGTAAAAAGGAGAGAAGTGAAAAGCAAAGGAGAAAAGGAAAGATATACCCATTTGAATGCAGAGTTCCAAAGAAGCAAGGAGAGATAAAAAAGCCTTCCCTAGTGATCAATGTGAAGACATAGAAGAAAGCAATAGAATGGGAAAGACTAGAGATCTCTTGAAGAAAATTAGAGATACCAAGGGAACATTTCATGCAAAGATGGGCACAATAAAGGACAGAAATGCTATGGACCTAGCAGAAGCTGAAGATATTAAGAACAGGTGACAAGGATACACAGAAAGACTACACAAAACATATCTTAATGACCCAGATAACAATGATGGTGTGATAACTCACCTAGAGCCAGACATCCTGGAATGTGAAGTCAAGTGGGCCTTAGGAAGCATCACTACAAAAAAAGCTAGTGGAGGTGATGGAATTTCAGCTGAGCTATTTCAAATCCAAAAAGATGATGCTGTGAAAGTGCTGCACTCAATATGCCAGCAAATTTGGAAAATTCAGCGGAGGCCACAGGATTGGAAAAGGTCAGTTTTCATTCCAATCCCCAAAAACGGCAATGCCAAAGAACGTTCAAACTACAACGCAGTTGTACTCATCTCACACGCTAGCAAAGTAATGTTCAAAATTCTCCAAGCCAGGCTTTAGCAATATGTGAACTGTGAACATCAGATGTTCAAGCTCATTTTAGAAAACGCAGAGGAACCAGAGATCAAATTGCCAACATCTGCTGGATCATCAAAAAAGCAAAAGTATTCCAGAAAAACATCTATTTCTGCTTTACTGACTATGCCAAAGACTTTGACTGTGTCAATCACAATAAACTGTGGAAAATTCTGAAAGAGATGGGAATACTGTACCACCTGACCTGCCTTTTGAGAAACCTGTAGTATGCAGGTCTGGAAGCAACAGTTAGAACTGGACATGGAACACAGACTGGTTCCAAATCAGGAAAGGAGTATGTCAAGGTTGTATATTGTCACCCTGCTTATTTAACTTATATGCAGAGTACATCATGAGATCCCTGGGCTAGAATAAGCACAAGCTGGAATCAAGATTGCCAGGAGAAATAACAATAACCTCAGGTATGTGGACGACACCACCCTTATGGGAGAAAGTGAAAAAGAACTAAAGAGCCTCTTGATGAAAGTGAAAGAGGAGAGTGAAAAGTTGGCTTAAAGCTCAACATTCACAAAACTAAGATCATAGCATCTGGTCCCATCACTTCTTAGCAAATAGATGGGGAAACAGTGGAAACAGTGTCAGACTTTAGTTTTTTGGGCTCTGAAATCACTGTAGATGGTGATTGCAGCCATGAAATTAAAATACTCTTACTCCTTGGAAGGAAAGTTATGACCAACCTAGATAGCATATTAAAAAACAGAGACATTATTTTGCCAACAAAGGTCCATCTAGTCAAGGCTATGGTTTTTCCAGTAGTCATTTATGGATGTGAGACTTAGACTATAAAGAAAGCTGATTGCCCAAGAATTGATTCTTTTGAACTATGGTTTTGAACTGCAAGGTGATCCAACCAGTCCATCCTAAAGGGCATCATTCCTGGATGTTCATTGGAAGGGCTGATGTTGATGCTGGAACTCCAATACCTTGGCCACCTGATGTGAAGAGCTGACTCATTTGAAAAGACCCAGATGCTGGGAAAGATTAAGGGCAAGAGGAGAAGGGGAGGACAGAGGATAAGATGGTTGGATGGCATCATTGACTCAATGAACATGAGTTTGTGTGGACTCCAGGAGTTGGTGATGGACAGGAAGGCCTGGCGTGCTGTGGTTCATGGGGTTGCAAAGAGCTGGACATGACTGAGTGACCTAACTGAACTGAACTGAAGGATAAAAGATGTTATATGGGGGTTGGATGGGATGAGGCAAGTTGTTATGGGAATTTACCAGGAAAACACAGTAAATAAAGATGTGGTTATTATGTTGATTTAAGCCATTCTAGGTATTTTATCCTCCTTCTCTTCCTGGTACTGATGAAGACACCTCTTTAAAATGGAGATTTCCTTTTTATTGGTAAATGTATCTTACAAGAGGGTAACTTTTCTTTGGTTTCCAGAGCTTCTCATATGTCTGCTGTTGCTTAAAGTTAACCAGTTCAAGATAATCATTATGCCAAAGAGGTATATTTTGGATGCCAGTAACAGGCATTTTAATCAAATTGCTGTTGTTTTTCACTTGGTAAGTTGTTTTGACTATTTGAGACCCCATGGACTGTAGCATGCCAGGCTCCTCTGTCCTCCACTATCTCTGGGAATTTGCTCAAATTTATGTCCATTGAGTCGGTGATGCTATCGAACCATTCCTTTCTTCCCCCTTCTCTTTTTGTCTTCAATCTTTCCTTGAGTCAGGGTCTTTTCCAATTATTTGGCTCTTCTCATCAGGTGGTCAAACTACTGGAGCTTCAGCTTCAGCATCAGTCCTTCTGGTGAATATTCACGGTTGATTTCCTTTTGGATTGACTCATTTGATCTCCTTGCTGTCCAAGGGACTCTCAAGAGTCTTCTCTAGCACCACAATTGGAAAGCATCAAAAGTTTGGTTAAACACAAAATAATAATTTTTCTTTAGAATTCTCTGTTATCAAAATCAGATCAATATTCTAGGAGAACTTTGTAACAAAGAGAAAAAAAAAAACCTCAGTCTTGCATCAGTTTACAAAATTAACATATATATGCTTTCAAAATTGTAAGAATTGCAATTTTAAAAGTTCTAATACCTAATATAAACACTATAATAAGATTTAAACATAGTTATATCAGGGAACACAGTAAAATTTTAATTTATCTACATGGAATATTTTTAAATCCAATTTTTCTTAATAAATTATTTTGCACTTATCCTTCAATGCACAACAGGACCATTTTAAATTTCTTTAATTTACCTATTCATATTCTATTAATTTTAATTTAGTGCCCTTAGTGTTTGATGAGGAAATAATGATAGTCATTAATAACCTTTATAAATACACATTAGTGCCTTAGCTAGAATTAGAATCTCATGGATACAATCATACCAGGCTCATATCCTTCCACTCTTACTAGTTACAAATAATATATTTCTAAAGTCATCAAATTAAAAATTCTAAACCCAACATCATATGGCTGAACTGTCCAACAGATTGACCACTAATTATATTTGTCTTCTGTACATGTGAAAGATATCTAATCTGGACTGAAATGCTCTGTGATTAAAAATCACACCTTCTTTAAAATATTTAGTACACAAAATAATGTAAAATGTTTCAAATACATTAAAACCATTGATTGCCCATTTAAATAATTATATATCAATATTAATACAGAGTCAAATAAAATACTTATTTTACTTATTTCTTGCTACATTTTAAAAATAATTTAAAATTTTGTTTGGCTCTCTGTGTCTCACAATATAATTGTACTGGACAGTGTCTTTCTAGAAACTCCACGAATCAATACTTTAGATACCTCAGAAACTCTTCACAAGTAAATTTTCACATAAGGCTCGTCAGCCTAGCTCAGTTTCTTCAGCATTCAGTAGTTCATGTTATTGTCGTATTTTGCTTTTTATTTCTATTATCTGGAATATACTTTTAGACACATGTCTGCCCCATTCCTATGAGTATATATTTCTTCAATGAGATTTTGGTACGTTTTTTTCCCCTCCCATAAAGAAGTAGAATCCAGTTCTCCATTGTTTTGAATTAGACATGAGACCAGAGGTATTTTGGGCAAGGCAACCTTTTTCAAGAATTCATGCCCATGCAGTTTTTTTCCAGTCTTCAGCCACATTAGTGACACCAGATGATAGCAGAAGAACCACCCAGCTGAGCTAATTCCAAACTGTAAACTTAGAGAACCAAGGATAATGTGAACAATTGCTGCATTTTAGCCTGTTTTGTTATTCAGTAATAGATAACCAGTAGAAGTTCACATCCCTTAGTATTTCAAATTCAACACTATCCAAAGCAACTTGAACTGATGACTTCCATGAATATGTTTCTCATTATCATAGGCCTCTAACTGCTTTCCTTTGACTGGGTTGACATAATAGTTGAATATTTTTTCTATAATTATAAGTTTAGAATTATTTTATATATATTCTTCTTGCCTTCATAACTATGTAGTTTAGCTCTTTCCTGACAAAGATATGAGATTTGTAACACAGTGCTGGAATTCACAACTATCGCAGACACTGCAGCTATGACTGCAGCCATTTGTCAGCATTATTATATGTCAATTGCATATTTTAACTCGTAAAATTCCATGGCCTAAGAACAATTTTATTCTCAAGAGGAACAGAGACATAGAAAGGTTTATAACATGTGGCACACAATGGCAATCATTGGGGCCAGAGTCTAATTACAGAAGAGTTATCTGATGCCAGAACTCATGCTCTTAACCACTTTAGGCTAATACCCTCTATAAACTGGCATCATAAAGATCTTATCTAAGGGAAATGATGTATTCTAAAGGGACTATTTAGTATCATGTAGCTTCCTAGTCACATTTTTTTGGCAGGTTTTCCCCTGTCCTATATTTTCTTGTCATCTTTTTTAATGTTGGAAATCATCAATGCTCAAATCTAAGCCTGCAGATTTTTATCAATCAATATTAGATTTCTAGAAGAGCTCAAACCCATAGTTTTAATTGCTACAAATGTCATTATTTCCCAAATTTATACTTCTGAGTCAGACTTCGCTAAATTTCATCATCTTGACAACTAAATCAATCACAAATGCATATGTTTCTGCCAATTTTCATAACTATCAGTCAAATAGAAATGATTATCATTGTGGGCTATTTCCACCAGCAACACTGTGAATCTATTGTCCATGTTGCAAGATATATCTCCTGAAAACACAGATCTAATCACATCATGACATTTACCTTCTGAAACTCTTCCAAATATTTAAGAGTTGAGTGTATATATGTTTCTGCCCAGACTGGCTACCCAACTTTAACATTTCCATTTCACTCATGCTCCCCTTTCCTCTAATCTCCATCTACATTGAAATTTACTTCCTTAAATGAGCCATGCTCCCCACAGATTGAGTGGCTTTGGACAAGCTGATGTGTTTGCATTATTTTGTGGTAACATAAATAAATAACAGTAGGCCACAACTAAAGCATTCCTGAATTTCATCTACTTCCCTGATTCTACCTGTAACAAGACTAATGCAGGTAGCTGAAAGGGGGTGGATTAATCTGAGGAAAGAACTGCTTGACACTGGAAGAAGCAAAGGTTTATTATTGCACCTACTATTAATGAACACTCCAAAACACAAAAGCCCATCTCAAGGGACTCTGGCTGTTGAGAGAAGCCTAGAACAAACATAAAAAGTACTGCAATCCTTGACCTAGTTTCCTTCAGCTCTGCATAAATTAAACACAAGATAAAAAATCATTAGTGCATGGTCTTCAAGCTGATCTTTTGAAGTACAGTTGACCCTTAATACAGATTTGAATTGCACAGGTCCACTTATATAGAGACTTTTTTCAATAGTAGATACCATAGTACCATGTGATCTAAGGTTGGTTAAATCTGCAAATGCTTAACCACAGATACAGAGGAAACTCAGATATGGAGGGCAGACTATATGTGTAAATTTTTCCCTGCATAGAGGATAGGCACCCTGAATCCTCAGTTGTTCAAAGATCAACTATAAATGTACAAATAACTATATGTCATGGGAGTAAAGGCAAAACAGACTGCACCAATGATATATTTGGGGAGAAACAAAATTAAATTAAAAACAGACAAATTATCTCTGCTTTTAAAAAATAATGAGAAGAAAATAATAACCACACAGAAACACTTGAGAGTTAAAAAGTAAAAATCAGTGCAAAATAGGCAGACAAATGAGTATCCATTTTACAGAGAGAAACATAAACATAATTTTCAATAAGAAATGTTTCATATTTTCTCAGTATCATTAAAGGCTAAAAGGATCAAATATAAGGTTTTTAAAGGCAATAAAATGTGATATAAAAGATTAAGATCCAAGTTGAAGGATAGTTAAACTAAAATAAAACCATTACAGGACTTAGAAATAAATAAAAAATAATTTAAAAAGAAGGAATAGAAGCAAGCCCAGTAATGAAGAAAAGGCCTTGAGAAAAAAATCTGAAATAAACAAATAGACTATGGAGAGGAAAGTGACATAGCTGAGAAGAATTAAAATATAGTGGGGGATGGTGATGGAAAAGGCAAATTATCACAGTAACTCAAATAAAGAAAGTAAAGAAAAAGATGATGGATAGATAGATAATAGACAAAATCAAAACCAAACTAAGGGAAAGTTTGTTTTTCATTTTTTACTTTCTTTTCTTTTTTCGATTTATATGTGATCATAAGAGACACAGAATATGTTGCTAGAAAGGAAATACAGTGTTTCTCAAGAAACACAGAAAACCAGCAATTGAAGACATTCGGGTGAACTTATAGGGCTTTGAAATATTTTGACAGAACAAAAGCAATTAGGGCAAAAAAAAAAACATACCAGTGACTTGAGTTGACCTTAGACTTTGCCACAACTACCTATAAAGCTAGGAAATAGTGGAGCTATATCTATCGGCTTTTGAGGGATAAAGTTATGGTCTAAGAAATGTCTATTAAACCAGCTTCTAGTTCATAAAAGAACGTTTTAATATATACATAGCCAATATCCTAGGATCCTAGGTAATGCAATTGAAAGGATTTCTTTATAAAAACTAAAAGTCTTAATAAATACACAAAACCTCCATTGTTTGCCTTAGACATAATGTAAAGGATGGTTCAGAATTTGAAAAGACACATTTTTTGTTTGTTGTATTTTAAACTGACCACTTGGCTTCAGTGAAATGGCAAGCAACATTTAGACAATATCAGTACTGCTATCAGTCCTCTATCAAATGAGAGATTTTCAAATATTCTTGGCAACCAACTATCTGAGATCATTTTAATAAATAAGTGAACAAAGAGAGATTTATTTGTAATTGATAGATAAGGTCTGAGCTAAGGCTGGGAACCTGTTTCGAATTGGATAGTATTTTGATCAATTTTTGTGTTAATACTTGAGACAGAAATGGTAGTCTCCAAGCATCACATACTTCTGTTAATATTTGGATTGGACTTATTGTTGATGCCTTATTACAACCTACCTGTCTCATATGGACAATTAAGTGAAGCATTGTACTCTACTTCTAATTTTATATATATATATATATATATATATATATACATACATGCATGCATATATATGTATATAACATATACACATATAGGTACATATATATGAAAATCTTAACTTCAGAATTTTAACATTATTATTATTTTCTTTATAATAATATTTGAAAGAAACATAGATATTTGTGTATTTTACTTAACATTTACTCCTAGTTTATGAATCATACATTTCCCCAAGGACAAAAATAAAAATCATTATATGAATGGCAAGTGATGAGACATCCAGGCCCATAGAGAGAAATTTGACCATCTCCATTAATACAAATTCCAAGTCTAGACTGTTTTCTGAGCTTCATCTGTAAATATCAAACCACCTATTCAAAATCTCCACTTACATATCAAAACGATACCTGAAGCTGAACATGTCAAACTGGATTTACTATCTTCTTTTAAATCTTCCCCATAGCCAAAGATCAGTTTAAATTAAATGCCATCAGCACTTACCCAGTTGCTCAAGCTTGAGTCATGTATGATTTCACCTACTACATCAGCCCCAGATTTCACAAAACTGCTTATTACAGTCCATCTTTATTGCCACAACTCTTGTCCAAGTTACCATCATTCTCAATTTATTGTTAATTTTCTAACATCCATTTGCTAAGCCTGGTCCTTCAATCTAGTCTCTATAGTGCAGAGAATAACCATTTAAATATGTGATAATGCTATGTCTTTACTAAGAAACTTGCTTCCCACTGTCTCCACAATAAAAGATAGCTTTCTTCAGGTGGTAGAAGACCCTGCCTAAATAAGGCCCACCTATCTTTCCAGGATCACCTCAAATTACACTGTCAAAGTCATCTCCATTCTAATACTGGGGCTTTACAGTTCTTCAAATGCTCATTGTTCCAATTTTGCATCTTAGCTAAAGCTATTGTCTGTTCAAAATGATCTTTTATTCTGCTTTATATCTATTCTATCGATCCTTCCTGTCTCAGCTCATTTTTTTCTCTGAGAAATTTTCACAAATCGGACCCTCCTTTTCATATATGGGTAGGTACATTTGTTATAAGTTCTCCTGTATGTGAACTATTGATAATATTGTGATTAATATTGATAATATTTTGAATACTTAAAATATTTTAAATGAAAAAAAAAAACACCTTACCATAGTGCATTGCCTCTACTGTTCTCATAATGTCAGTTATACAATTCACATAAACTGAATTCACATAAAATATACTTTACTTATTATACAAGTCATTGACTGGTCAAACTCTCTTCTACTATTAAGTTTCTAAAACAGGACCAAGTGTTACATTTTTGTTGATGTTTATCATAGAAAATTTTAAGAACTAGAAATAAATATGTAAAGAAGGAGATAAAGGAAAACACCTACTTATATTCTCATCTCAGAAATAACCATCATTAACATTCTTCCTTACATATATACCAGTAACAAATTTTGCATATATGTTTGTGCATTTGCATTTTGCACTTAAGTGGGAGCTGATATTTTATAAATGTAATAAAATAGTTGTCATTTTATTTTGCATTATAATATAAGCAATTTCTCCATGTAATTTAACAGTCCCTTCTACCTAGGTGACACAGTGGAAAAGAATCTGCCTGCTAAGCAGGATGTACAAGAGACTTAGGTTCGATCCTTGGGTTGGGAAGATACTTTGGAGGAGCAAATGACAACCCACTCCAGTATTCTCACCTGGAAAATTCCATGGACAGAGGTGCCTGATGGGCTATAGTCCATGGGGTAGCAAAGAGTTGCACATGACTGAGCATGCGTGAATGCAAAACATGAACACTTACAGCTGCCTGGTTCCTTATATGAATACACTGTATTTAATCGTTCCACTATCATTGTATATTTAGCAATATATACATAAATACATCCATTTTTCACTTTAGAAATTCTGCTGATATGTAGCTGACCATATGGCACATAAATTTTCTTATACATCTCTGATCCTTTCCTTGATATAAGATCCTAAGAATTGACTACCCGCATCAAAGAGTATGATTTTATTTTTTAGGTTAGAAGTTTATTTATAAATGGACTAAATTTCCTCTCAATAATTTCAAAGATATCTAACACAAAATGTAAGCATTCTAAGAGAATTCTAAACACATGTAGCAATAAATTCTCCAAAAAATTAATATTGGTAATCCTATGAATGTATGAAAGAAAAACCATTAATTATTAGACTATTACTTTACTTAGAGATATAATTTTGAGATAAATTTTTAAAGAAACAGCCTTTGTAGGTAGATCTGGAATAACACACACAAATATAAGGTATTTATAACTCTATAAAGTATTTGTGATTATCATTGTTGTCTACAAGTTATATTTACAAGTTAATATATGATGGCAATGCTGTACTAAGTTTTGAAATGTTTCATATATTGTACCACTTTTCTAGAGTGTACATTGAAAATGAATCTTTTCTAAAAGGGCATGAATAAAGCATGCAAATGTCTGAATTTTCAAAGGAAGCAAAATGATCTCTCTTCAATTTTTTAAAATATATTCGTTGATTTTTCGCTCTAGCAACTGCAAAGTCAAGCATCTGTTACTGTTTGGTGTGGTGTTGAATTTCACGGTTTGTTAATTTTGCAGTTATGTCTACAAAGCTAATAAAAGGAAAATGGGCAAGTCTTTTATTCTGCAAAATTCAGAATATCCCCTGGGTAATTTTTTCTTCATGGAATTCATTTCACATTTTTCTTTTAAGTGAATGAGATGTTTCCCATTTTTTTAAGTTATCAAGAACTATGGATTACTTGAATTTTAGGTTGTTAAAAATAATAAAACTGGCTCCACACGATTAATTCTCCAATATTGGTTTCAGAGACTCCTTTACTATGTAGAGGGAAAGACAATACAAAACTTTATATAAAACATATCTCTGTACTTCCCCAGTCCATATGGACATGATAGTAGCATGATAGTAGATCCCTGGATAAAAATCAATTCATTTGACACTATTAGTTCAGTTCACTTCTGTCGCTCAGTTTTGTCCGACTCTTTACAGCCCTATGAACCACACCACACCAGGGCTATCTGTCCATCATCAACTCCTAGAGTCCATCCAAATCCATGTCCATTGAGTCGGTGATGCCATCCAACCATCTCATCCTCTGTCATCCCCTTCTCCTGCCCTCAATCTTTCCCACATCAGGGTCTTTTCAAATGAGTCAGCTGTTCCCTTCAGGTGGCCAAAGTATTGGAGCTTCAGGTTCAACATCAGTCCTTCTAATGAACACCCAGGACTGATCTCCTTTGGGATGGACTGGTTGGATCTCCTTGCAGTCCAAGGGAATCTCGAGAATCTTCTCCAACTCCACAGTTCAAAAGCATCAATTCTTCTGCACTCAGCTTTCTCAACTCTCACGTCCATACATGACCAGTTGAAAAACCATAGCCTCACTATACAGACCTTTGTTGACAAAGTAATGTCTCTGCTTTTTAATATGCTGTCTAAATTGATCATAACTTTCCTTCCAAGAAGTAAGCATCTTTTAATTTCATGGCTCCAATCACCATCTGCAGTGAATCTGGAGCCCAGAAAAATAAAATCAGCCACTGTTTCCCCATTTATTTGCCATGAAGTGATGGGACCAGATGCCATGAGCTTAGCTTTCTGAATGTTGAGCTTTAAGCCAGCTTTTTCACTCTCCTCTTTCACTTTCATCATGAAGCTCTTTAGTTCTTCTTCACTTTCTGCCATAAGGGTGGTGTCATCTGCATATCTGAGGTTATTGATATTTTTCCCAGCAATCTTGAATTCAGCTTGTGCTTCTTCCAGCCCAGCATTTCTCATGATGTATTCTACATATAAGTTAAATAAGCAGAGTGACAATACACAGCCTTGACATATTCCTTTCCCGATTTGGAACCAGTCTGTTGTTCCATGTCCAGTTCTAACTGTTGCTTCCTGACCTGCATACAGGTTTCTCAAGAGGCAGGTCAGGTGGTCTGGTATTCCCATCTGTTTCAGAATTTTCCACAGTTTATTGTGAGCCACCCAGTCAAAGGCTTTGGCATTGTCAATAAAGAAGAAATAGTTTTTTTTTTCTGGAATTCCCTTGCTTATTCAATGATCCAGTAGATATTGGCAATTTGATCTCTGGTTTCTCTGCCTTTTCCAGAACCAGCTAAAACATCTGGAAATTCACAGTTTACGTATTGCTGAAGCCTAGCTTAGAGAATTTTGAGCATTACTTTGCTAGCATGTGAGATGAGTGCAATTGTGCGGTAGTTTGAGCATTCTTTGTTTAATCCAAACAAATTAAACAAAGATAATTAATTTTATAATTGATCATTTAATTTGTTCTGAAAAATGAAAAACATTTTTTCATGCTCTTAGAGTCACTAGGATACACACACACACATGCATATATATACATATATGTATAAATATATATAGATTTTCTTATATATGTAGTTCACTTCATTAGCATTATCCTAAACTGTAATTGTCTGCTGTATAGCACACTGAACTAGCTCTCCTATCTTGATCTTCTTGCAACTAATATTTTCCCACCACCTCTTTCCACCTGTTCTCCACACTAAAGTTAGAGTGATATTTTAACCTGAAAATATGATGATGTCATACACAGAAACACAAACTACATTCTTAGGGAGATGCATGTTTTTTTCAAAAAAGTTTAGTTTAGCAATTTTCTTAAATTTCCTCTGGCATTGTTTTGTAATCTTCAACAATTTATCTAACTTTTCAGAATTTCTGATTTTATTTTTAAATAAAGCACTACCTCAAAAGGGATTACTAAAAATTAAGCAGGATAAGCCCTCATACACTGCCTGATAAATACCTGTTCAGCAATGGCTAGTTTCTCTATTAAAAAAAATCTTTTCTGTATGATAAAATATCTTTTAAAATAATTGATGATTAAAGGATGCTATGATTAATGGTTGTGGCTCTGAACAAAAGCTCCTTATTGCAAAATTCAGACTTGAATTGAAGAAAGTAGGGAAAATCACTAGGTCATTCAGGTATGACCTAAATAAAATCCCCAATGATTATACAGTAGAAGTGAAAAAATAGATTCAAAGGATTAGATCTGATAGAGTGCCTGAAGAACTATGGATAGAGGTTTGTAACATTGTACAGGTTTGATGTACATACACCATCAATACCGTCCACAAGAAAAAGAAATGCAAAAAGGCAAAATGGTTGTCTGAGGAGGTCTTACAAGTAGCTCAGAAAAGAAGAGAAGCAAAAAGCAAAGGAGAAAAGGAAAAAATACTCATCTGAATGCACTGTTCCAAAGAATATCAAGAAGAGATATGAAAATCTTCCTAAGTGAATAATACAAAGATGTAGAGGAAAACAATAGAATGGGAAAGACTAGAGATCTCTTGAAGAAAATTAGAGATACCAAGGGAACATTTCATGCAAAGATTGGCCCAATAAAGGACAGAAATGGTAGGGACCTAGAAGAAGCAGAATATATTAAGAGCAGGTGACAAAGATACACAGAAGGATTATACAAAACATATCTTAATGACCCAGATAACCATGATGGTGGGATCACTCACTTAGAGCCAGACACCCTGGATGCTTCCTAAGGAAGCATCACTATGAACAAAGCTAGTAGAAGTGATGGAATTTCATCTGAGCTATTTTGAATCCTAAAAGATGATGCTGTGAAAGTGCTGCACTCAATATGCCAGCCAATATGGAAAACTCAGCACTGGCCACAGGACTGGAAAAGGTCAGTTTTCATTCCAATCTCAATGGAGGGCAATGCCAAAGAATATTCAAACTACTACACAATTTCACTAATTTCACATGTTACAAAGGTCATGCTCAAAATCCTCCAAGCTAGGCTTTAACAGTATATTAACCAAGAACCTCCTGATGTACAAGCTGGATTTAGAAAATGCAGAAGAACCAGAGAACAAATTGCCAACATCTATTGGATTATAGAAAAGGCAAGAGACTTCCAGCAAAAACATCTATATCTGCTTCATTGACTATGCCAGAGTCTTTGACTGTGTGGATCTGAACAGTTTGTGGAAATTCTTAAAGAGATGGGAATAAAAGACCACCTTACCTGTCTCCTGAGAAATCTATATGCAGGTCAAGAAGTAGCAGTTAAAACTGGACATAGAACAAGGAACTTATTCCAAATTGGTAAAAGAGTATCAAGGCTGTATATTGTCACCCTGCTTATTTAACTTATATGCAGTGTACATCATGTGAAATGCCAGGCTGGATGAAGCACAATCTGGAATCAAGATTACCGGGAGAAATATCAATAACCTCAGATATGCAGATGACACCATCGTTGTGGCAGAAAGTTAAGAGGAACTAAAGAGACTCTTGATCAAGTGGAAGAGGAGAGTGAAAAAGCTGGCTTAAAACTCAACATTCAAAAAACTAATATCATGGCATCTGGTCCCATCTCTTCACAGCGAATAGATGGGGAAACAATAGAAACAGTGACAGACTATTTTCCTGGGTTCCAGAATCAGTGCAGATGGTGACTGCAGCCATGAAATTAAAAGACACACACCATTGGAAGAAGAGGTATGGCAAACCTAGACAGAGTATTAAAAAGCAGCAACATAACTTTGCAACAAAGGTCCATATTGTCAAAACTATGGTTTTTTCAGTGGTCATGTATGGATGTGAGAGTTGGACCATATAGAAGACTGACCACCAAGGAACTGATGCTTTTGAACTGTGGTGTTGGAGAAGACTCTTGAGAGCCTTAGACCACAGTCTTAGACTGCAACAAGGTCAAACCAGTCAATCTTGAAGGAAATCAACCCTGTATATTCAATGGAATGATTGATGCTGAAGCTCAAACTCCAATACTTTGACTACCTGATTGATGCAAAGAGCCAGCTCATTGGAAAAGACCCTGAATCTGGGAAAGATTGAAGGCAGGATGAGAAGGGGATGACAGAGAATGATTGGATGGATGGCATCACTGACTCAAGGGACATGAGTTTGAGCAAACTCTGGGAGATGGTGAAGGACAGGGAAGCCTGACCTGCTATAGTTCATGGAGTCACAAAGAGTCAGACACAACTACGTGACTGAACAACCACAGCAACTGATGCTAAAATCTAAAATAATATGAAAATGTGTTTTTCTGCCATTGTGATTTTTAGAAGTAGTATAGGTTAACTGAACTATAATTGGTGTAAAATTAACTGCACACAGACCCCAGAAAGCTATTACCAAAATCTAAATATCAAACATTTCCATAGCCCCTCAAAATGCAATGTTCTTTATCTCTTAATAATAGCACAGCTATTGATTTGTTTCCGGCAATATTGATTAACTTGCATTTTCTAGAATTTTATGTAAATGGAATCAACACCATTTAATTAAAATACTACCTCCTCTCTATTATTACTTATACCTTTGCACTTTTGTAAAAAACAAACGAACAAACAACTGACCATACCTGTGTGGGTTCATTATTAGACTTCTTATTCTCTCCCATTGATCTTTTTGACTATACTTTTACCAGTAACACAATCTGATTATTATAGCATGTACCATTATAGTTTATATGACACAGGTTAGTAATTTGACTATGTCTTTCTCAAAAATGTTTTAATAATTAGCTCCCATATATTTCCACATAAATTTTGGAATTGGCTTGCTGGTAACCTAAAAAAGAATTCCTTATCTGATTTTAACTGTGGTTGAATTAAATGCATAGGTCAATTTGGCCAAGAAATGACTTCAGTATGCTGCCTCTTCCAATTTATGCACAAAGTATATTTTTCTATTTATTTGCATTTTTGATTCCTTATTTTCAGCCTCCAATGTCTCACATGCTTTGTAAGATTTATAGCTCAGTATCTCAATTGTTTGACCTATTGAAAACCATAGTTTTCCAAATTGTGGTTTCTTGTTGTTCAGATATAAGATACAGCAATAAGATTTTAAATATATATATTTTGAAGTTGTGTTCTACGACTCTGCTAAACTCACTTGTTAATTTCAGAAACTTTTATTTGTAGACTGCTTAGATTTTCTAGGTAGATACTCTTGTCATCTGTTAACAGGGAAATATTACTTCTTTCTTCTAATTTGCTTGTAATTATTTTCTTCTTCTTGCTTTCAGTACAGTTCAGTTCAGTTGCTCAGTTGTGTCCAACTCTTTGTGACCCCATAGACTGCAGCACACCAGGCCTCCATGTCCATTACCAATTCCTGGAAGTTAAACAAACTCATGTCCATTGAGTCGGTGATGCCATCCAACCATCTCATCCTTTGTGGTCCTCTTCTCCTCCCACCTTCAATCTTTCCCAGCACCAGGGTCTTTTCAAATGAGTCAGCTCTTCACATCAGGTGGCCAAAGTATTGGAGTTTCAGCTTCAGCACCAGTCCTTCCAATGAACACTAAAGACTGATCTCCTTTAGGATGGACTGGTTGCATTTCCTTATAGTCCAAGTGACTCTCAAGAGTTTTTGCCAACACCACAGTTAAAAATCATCAATTCTTTGCACTCAGCATTCTTTATAGTCCAATTCTCACATCCATACATGACTACTGGAAAAACCACAGCCTTGACTAGATGGATCTTTGTTGGCAAAGTAATGTCTCTGCACTTTAATATGCTGTCTAGGTTGGTCATAACTTTCCTTCCAAGGAGTAAGCATCTTTTAATTTCATGGCTGCAGTCACCATCTGCAGTGATTTTGGAGCCCAGAAAAGTAAAGTCTGCCATTGTTTCCATTATCCCATCTATTTGCCATGAAGTGGCAGGACCAGATTCTATAATCTTAGTTTTCTGAATGTTGAGCTTTAAGCCAACTTTTTCACTCCTCTCTTTCACTTTCATCAAGAGGCTCTTTAGTTCCTCTTCACTTTCTGCCATAGGATGGTGTCATCTGCCTATCTGAGGTTATTGATATTTCTCCCAGCATTCTTGACTCCAGCTTGTGCTTCATCCAACCCAGCATTTCTCATGGTGTACTCTGCATATAAGTTAAATAAGCAGGGTGACAATATACAGCCTTGACGTACTCCTTTTCCTATTTGGAACCAGTCTCTTGTTCCATGTCCACTTCTAACTTTTGCTTCCTGAGCTGCATACAGATTTATCAAGAGGCAGGTCAGGTGGTGTGGTATTCCCATCTCCTTCAGAATTTTCCAAAAATTTCAGAATTTTCCACAGTTTGTTGTGATCCACACAGTCAAAGGCTTTGGCATAGTCAAAAGGCACTTCTTGCCTTAATGCACTGATAAAACTTCTGATACAATATAGAATATATGTAATGAGAATGAACATTCATGCCATGGCCCTGTCTTTTGTGTATGTGTGTGTGTGTATGTGTGTGTGCTTGCATGCGTGTGTGTGTGTTTCGTGGGGCTGAGTCATTGCTTTACTTTTTGGCATTAAGCAAGACTCTCCAGACTTATCCTATATATTTTATACCATAGCCCTAGAATGAGCCATTTATTTAAGGAACCCTGGTTCCTTTTGTTGGCAAGTGATATGAAAAACCAAAAGCTGGGCATTAGGTACACTTGCACCATTCATTAATGTTTGAATGCTGAACCAGGCTTGTGTTTCTCTTATGAAAGTTAAAAGTATTAGTCACTCAGTCATGTCTGACTTTTCTGCAACCCCATGGACTGTATGAGTCCTACTTAAATGTAAAGCTTTATTATAAATTGCTAGATGTAATGGACCAATTATCTTATTTCAGAATTGTAAGTACTGTGCTCAGGATGGATATTGGGCTAAGGTTTGATTTTCTTCTGCTCTCTTTGTCTAAATTTGGTATCGGGATAGTGCTGTCCTCAACAAACGATTTGAGAAGTATTCTCTCTATTTTCTGGTGAGGCTTATATAGAGTTGGTTTTATATCTTCATAAATGCTTAGTGAAATTTACCAGTGAAAAATCTGGACCTGAGAATTTTTTTGATGGGGGTTAGGGGTGGGAGTGGAGAAGGCAATGGCACCCCACTCCAGTACTCTTGCCTAGGAAACCCCATGGATGGAGGAGCCTGGTAGGCTACAGTCCATGGGGTTGAGAAGAGTCAGAAATGACTGAGCGACTTCACTTTCACTTTTCACTTTCATGCATTGGAGAAGGAAATGGCAACCCACTCCAGTGTTCTTGCCTGGAGAATCCCAGGGACAGGGGAGCCTGGTGGGCTGCCGTCTATGGGGTTGCACAGAGTCGGGCACGACTGAAGTGACTTAGCAGCAGCAAGGGTGGGGTAGGGAGAGGCTATTAACTGTGAATTCAATTTCCTTAATAGGTATAGACCTATTAGCAGCCTATTTTTTTTGTAATTAGTGCATTTCAAGGAATTTATTCATCTAAGTTGTTAAATTTATAGGCCTAGGTTTGGCTGTAGATTTCCCTTATTATTCTTTTAATGCCTGTGGAATCAGTGTGATGACTGCTTTTTCATTTCTAATACTGGTAATTTCCATCTTTTGGTTTAGCATTTTATAGGTCTACTGATACTTTAAAAGAATGAGCTTACTCTCCTGAATGCTTGTTTTCTATTCTTTCCATGGACAAAGATTAAAAGATCCTAAACAGGTATCATGTTTGCTGATGTTCAACCTTAATTTATTTTGACAAATGTGGTTTCTTAATCTATTGAGATGATTACATTTTTCTTTGTTTTTGTTTTTAATTGTTAAATCATCCATGAATTGGAAGAATATACCCAATTGGCATAATGGATTATCCTATTTCATATGTCAAATTGTTTAATACAGATTGTCCTTTATATAGTATTTTTGTGGCTGTTCTTAAGGATTTTTCTCTCTTTGCTCCAAGAAGCTATGGATCTTTAAGTTTTCTTTGTTCTAATGCTTTTGTAAGATTTTTATTTCAATATATGCTGGATTCATAGGCTAGCTTGAAATTATTCCCTCAATATTTTTAATATTTTAGAAATTTTAGGAAAGATTAGTTTTACCTCTTTTTTAAATGTTTGGAATATCTCTGTGGTAAATTAATCTCAGCAACAATTTTGTTTATGAATAGACTTTTAAATAATTGTATTCAATTACTTTAATAGATAGAAGCATGCAGGTAGACCATTTTCTCTCAGTTTCAGGACATTGTATTTTGGAGAAATTTTCTATTTTAAATTTATTGCAAAAGACATGTTTATAATATTATTAACATTTTGTCATTTATAGACTGTATGTTAGCTTTCTTTTATTGTTTTTTATTAAAAAATGTTTCATTATTTATTTCACTTTATAGTAGTATATCTAGAGATTTATGATGCTACTTTTAAGAAGTAACTAATGACTTTGCTGATTTTATATATAGAAATGTATATATGTTTCACTAATTTATGTTTATGTTTCCTATAGCAATCTATATTATTTCTTATTTTTATCTAGTATTTGCTTAATTAATCAAGCTCACAGATTTCTAGTCTCTTTCATTTTCTTGTCTATATTTTTAAGCTTGTATATTTAACTAATAAATGTATAATATAAAAAGACTCAGAAAGGTGGTTATGTTGCTGAGAACAACTATCAATCTATTTAATTATATAGACAGTATATTTAATTTCACAAAATTTAACATAATTGAAAAGCAAGCTTTTTAAAAAAAGTAAAATAAAAAACAAAATTACTATGAATTTTAAAAAGAATTGTTTCTTATTTCTTTGGCATTTTATATTGTTCTTTTTTCAAGGTTAATAATACTTGACCTCCCTGTTATGGCCTCTGAGAAAATGTATAAGGGATTACATATTAAAATTTTATATTTATGAAGGTCATATGTCTAAGCCATTCTATTATAACATAATATGTTAAAGCTCCCTGGTGCTATATAAAAATAATTATGCCATCTGTGACTTCAGTTTTCTCTATAATAATGCTAAAATCTAAAAGTAGTAACTTTTTCAACTATTTTAAAAAATTCAGTTCCAGATGTTGTGGTAGGTTATTAGAAATCTGTAATTTGAGATTCTGCTCTATAACTACACTTGAGATTCTTCCTCTTGGTGTAATTCATATAGTACAGAACACTCCCACAGAAAGCCTCCCTAAAGATCACCTGACTGATTTACAGAGGACAAAAGTACAATGAGACATAGGAGGAAATAAGCATTTTTAAAGAAAAGTGAGGATAAACAGCATATGAAAAGACACTATTGTGTCTTTTCAGAAAATGATTTTCTTTCACAAAAAAATGATTCTGTCAGTATTTGGATATACAACTATGAAAAACCAATCCCTATAATTACAGTGTTTTAAATTCTAGGTGGGCAGCATAAATATTCTTCCTATATGATATCTCCATATATTTTGTGAGTTTCATGGTCTACTCTGTTTATACTTCCTTATTCTATTTACTTTTTGTAACTGGTGTAAAGGATGTTAGACATAGAAAGGAAATTTTACTGAGCAAAGATTCATTATATACAGTCTGTTTACATATACTTTGAAAATCAATATTTTTACTACAGCCTCATATTATTTTAATCATTTTATTATGACAGATTTTGTCCATCAATAAGTTATAAAATCGTTCTTATGAATTATAATTTGATAGGCCTGCACCCTTCCCCAAATTTTACATTCTGTGATAGCTTAATTATCAAGTAGTAGTAATATCTCTATTTACACTGAAGAAAGTGTGTGTGGAAGGAGTGTGCATTGTATGCATATATCACATATACATGTACTTAATTCTGAATCAGTGACTACTTCTCCAGTGAATGTCTTCTTTGTACGTTGGACACTTGTTTTTATTTTCAATGCAAGTTTAAGCATATTTGAAAACATTTCTAACACAATGCAAATTTGAGATTCATCTTGCTTTTGTCCATATTTATGATGTTATGAAAACACTCCTTCAGAAGCTCTTAATTTAAATAATTTTAAAGAAGTCAAAGTTTGAATGCTATGCATGTAATGGTAAAATTATTAAAGACATTTTAAGCCTCTATTCCCTGTGTTATTGATGGGGTACTCTCACAAATTATTTAGCATCATTAATGTATGTTTATGCTCTAAACTGACTTATCACTTCTCAAATATACACAGAGATACTGTAAAACTTGGTATTTTGCAGGATGTGTGTGTGTGTGCTCAGTTACTCAGTCATGTGGCTCTTTGCGACCCCATGAACTGTAACCTGCCAGGCTCCTCTGTCCATGGAATTTTCCAGGTGAGAATACTGGATTGGGTTACCATTTCCTACTCCAGGGGATCTTCGTGACTCAAGGATCAAACTCACATCTCTTGTGTCTTCTGTATTGTCAGGAAGGTTCTTTACTACTGCACCATCTGGGAAGAAGCATTATGTACTATTATACAAAATGTAATTCAGCTACAAAACAGAAGATGTAAATTACTTACTTTACATATAGTCATATTTAAAATCAAGGCAGTGTGATGTGGGCAAAAGATTGGACACACATATCAATGTATGTGAGTGGGAATACAGAAGTAGACCTCCACATGTAATTGATTTTATATAAATATATAATGCCAAAGTAATAAAATAAAGAAGAGATAGACTTAATAAATCAGAATAACACTGAGATAACTGGGCAGACTTTATTTTTTGGGGCCTCCAAAATCACTGCAGGTGGTGACTGCATCCATGAAATTAAAAGACGCTTACTCCTTGGGAGGAAAGTTATGACTAACCTACAGAGCATATTAAAAAGCAGAGACATCGCTTTGCCAACAAAGATCCATCTAGTCAAGGCTATGGTTTTTCCAGTTGTCCATGTATGGATGTGAGAGTTGGACTATAAAGAAAGCTGAGCTCTGAAGAATTGATGCTTTTGAACTGTGGTGTTGGTGAAGACTCTTGAGAGTCTCTTGGACTGCAAGATCATCAAACCAGTCCATCGTAAAGGAAATCAGTCCTGAATGTTCATTGGAAGGACTGATGTTGAAGCTGAAACTCCAATACTTTGGCCACCTGATGTGAAGAGCTGACTCATTTGAAAAAACCCTGATGCTGGGAAAGATTGAAGGCAGGAGGAGAAGGGGACGGCAGAGGATGAGATGGTTGGATGGCATCACCAACTCAATGGACGTGAGTTTGAGTAAACTCACGTAATTATTGATGGACAAGGAAGCCTGGCATGCCACAGTTGATTGGGTTGCAAAGAGTCAGACATGACTGAGAGACTGAGCTGAACTGAACTGGGCATAAATATGTAGAAAATCCCAGTGGTAAAGAATCTGCTTGCCAAAGCAAAAGCCACAGGAAACGTGTGTTTGATCCCCTGGAGGAGGAAATGGTAACCCACTCAAGTATTCTTGCCAGGATATTCCCATGAACAGAGGAGCCTGGTGGGCTACAGTCCATGGCATCCCAAAGATTTGGACATCACTGAGTGAGTCACTGTGCACACGTGCATCTCATTATATACAAAACTCAGCCCCAAATGGACAATAGACATAAACATAATCTATAAAACTAAAAGTTCTAGAAGAAAACATAGAATAAAGTTTCTTAGAGAACAAAAATAATAACAATGGTTATATGAATTGATGCAGAAGAAATGTTGAAAATAGAAATTTTATTTTTATCATGATATAAAAAGAGTCGGACATGACTGACAGGACTTAGCACAGACTCATAGTATAAAAAATAAAATGTATTTTTGATACAAATGGAACAGTTAGGACTATCAAGCCCAGAGGAAAACCACAAATATATGGACACAATTTGTGACAGGTGGAGTTGCAGATCAATCAGGAAACATGAACTTTTTAAATAACTGATGGAATAATGGCTATCCATAGGGAAAAACAAAGTAAAAATAGGACCCTACTTCTCATCATTAAATACATTCCATAAATATTAAATGACTGAATATGAAAAGATGTATATAATTTTATAAGAAATGACAATTACATTATGATCTTGGTATGTGAAATGCTCTTTTAAATAAGGATCCAAGAGTGCAAACAATAATGGAAAATTATTTTTGTCGATTTCAGCCTATTGATAATGATGCTATGAACCAGAAACATCTATGGCACTTACCTGGAATTATATAATTTTTGACAGCTCCCACAGTCATTTCCCTGACCAGAGCCAATGGTGTGGCTGGACTGGCTCTTGTGGTTCTTATGATTGCAAGACACACTTCAGAAACAACCATCATAGAAATTTGAAAAGAGAAGAATTATTGCTTATAAGCCCTAAGGGTACATGGCACACTCAGGCACACTCAGTGAGGTCTTGGGTAGGAGGAGATAGTATCCTTGTAGTTCTACCTTTATGGGAGCCAAGTGTGGGGTGCTTAGAGTTTCCCGGGTTCAATATTTATTGGTGAACTTAAACATAAAAGGTTGAATTAAAGCAGGAAGGGAAAAGCAAGTCTGCTATCTATAGAAAACAGGATGGAAATTCATCAAAGAATTAAGAATAGAATACCATATGGTCCAGATATTCCACCTCCGGGTACTGATCCAAAGAACAGGAAAACACTAATCCAAAAAGAAATATGCACTCCAGTGTTCACTGCAGCATTATTGATAATACTAAAATACAGAAACAATCAAAGTGCCCATTATAGATGAAAGATAAGAAAGATCTGATACACACACACATATATATGCCCAATTTTTTGCATCTTCTCATACCTAGCACTAAAATAATTAGTGGAGATATCTGTTGACTAGCAGCAACCTCATTATAACTAGTAGCAACCCTCTGTCAAAATGTATGCTTCACAGCACCATACTCCCCCTTCACCAAAATCACATATATACTGACCTTCTCCCTTACCTCTTTGGAGTAGCTCCTTAGAGCTATCTGAGATGCTGTTTCCTGGGCTATAGTCCTCACATTGACCCAAATAAAGCTTAACTCACAACTTTGTGCTTTTTTTTTTTTTTTTGTCCTTACAAATCTGAGTCATAAGCAGTAAGTGTCCTAGTTATTATTATTCTTTAAGTTGCACAGTATTCGTACTTCTTGTGTGAATGCTGTATTTTATTTCAGTTTCATAAGACAGTCTAAAGCAAAATACTTATAGAGACAGGTATGGAATTAGTAAAATACTTTTCAGCATAAATCACTGTATCTAGGACATAGGTTCTGTGAAACTACATTTTAGAGATAATTTTGTCTACTTAGGGAATTTACTAAAATAACTATATAATGTGAGAAACCTTTAAATTGCACAGCTTTTAAGGAAGTGATATACAGGCAAGAATAGTATACATTGACCACAAAAAATCACTAATTTGTTGCTAGTTTTATGTAGGAAAAATCAGAAGCAAGAATAGTAAATTAAAAAAAAAAGACTGAGTTTTTCAGAGAAAATTCAAAGAGGAAATGCTGATTTGACAGATTACAAAAACTATAATAAAATAGGTGGAAATCTTTGAAGACATCATGTGATATTCTGTTGCTCACATTTCTTTTAACAGAGACACAACTTCCTTTCCTTTCAATTCTGCCAAATATTGTCAAGATAATTCAAAATCTTTTTTGTTAACAATTTAATGAGGCAACTAGGGCTCTGTTATTAAGGGGTTAAATATGCATAAACCGAATTTCTCTTTAATCATCATAAAATAATCCTAGATAGTCTTGTTGTTTCTTGTTTTTGATGGACACATGTGGCATGATATGTTTATTTGTGTGATAATTCATAATACTCACTTTATAGTCACACACTATAATTTTTAGATATTTTTATTATATACCCAAAGTGTTCTACATAAAAATAGAAAAAGTTTGACTCACATTTTTTTTCATGAGTGCTCCAAAATTTTTGCATTCCATAATGCAGCACTCCTAGGCATATAGTACTGTCATCCTAAGATTTAAAAAGTACATACACATACACACACACACACACACACACACATATATATTTTACTTACACAAAATTGTAGTACCCTCCATGTACAAATAAACACATAAATGAAATGCAAAGTCATCAAACATGAAAATTGTTATTTTAATTGCAACATTCAGGTAGAAAAATCCTAGAAACAAAGAAAACAAAGATTTCCTTGGTTAAAAATGCTTTGCACTATTTTCACCTTTTATTTCCAATTAAAAAATATTATTAAGGTTATTATTTCTAAATGAAGGAAGAAGTATTTAATCTCTTAACACTTACTGCTTGAGCCAGCCAGTGAAATCCTAAAGATGCATAAAAGCATTTAGTCAACCACTAACAGACAGTGGTTCTGTGTTTAACATTCTTGCTTTTTAAATCTCTGGTTGATTTCCAACTCTACAGATCAATAAATTCTGCTTTTAAAATATATTAACAAACAAATCCTTCTTGAAAGATAGGGGAAATTACTCCTGAAATACAAAGCCAACCATAATAATAATACAGTCGATCAACTGAAACATCAAGAAATTATGTGTGAAATGAAAAAAGGAATTGAGAAAATTGACAATTAAAAATATTTAATCAAGAATAATTTCATGTAATTATTTAAAGTCCATCTTTGCTCCAGTAAAATAATATACTCATTACAATAATCATATTAGTGTGTTAAAATTTTTACTGGTCAAGACATAACTTCATCTAATCCCAGGGAGGAAAGTGAGAAATTACAAGTGCACACAAACAGTTAAGGAGACCATGAAGACCCTGACCAGGAGACACGTAAACCAAGTACATGCATATTTCATGTAATCATGGGCAGGAAAGTTCATAACTTTAACAATGGAAATTTCAGAACTAACTTTCCCAAATTGACAATTACATCTTAAACTCTGCAATCTCTTAATACTGGATTTTGTGAACAAATTTAGAGTTTCACAGGTTTATCTAAGGAAAACATATTTTGCCTTTAAAGAAAAAAATTATTACTCACACAATGTTAAGTAGATCCCTTCAGAATCAAGGAAAATTATATCACTTGCAACTAACACAGGTTCCAAGTTAGAGCACTTTTATTTTTACTCATATGTATTCTTCTCTGATTTTATTTAACTACATCAGCTAATGGTAAAGAACCTGCCTGCCAATGCAGGAGACCTAAGAGGCATGGGTTTGATCCCTAGGTTGGGAAGATTCCCTGGAGTAGGACATGGCAACCCACTCCAGTATTCTTGCCTAGAGAATCCCATGGACAGAAGAGCCTGGTGGGCTACAGTCCGTAGGGTTGCAAAGAGTCGTACACGACTGAAGCTACATAACACACACACACACACACACACACCAAGGTCAGTAAAACATTCCCTTCTCTAATACACCACTCTCTTTCTTCCCCTTGATCTTTTGATCCAGGATTGGCAAGTGTGAGAGACCCTGAGGCAAAGCCACTGACATGGAGAATCCAATGGAGCTTAAAGAGTCCTGAATTCTATTTTGGGAATTTCAAACTTCCCAAATAGGGCTTCCCAGGTGGCACAGTGGTAAAGAATTCACATGTCAATGCAGGAGAATCAAGAGATATGGGTTTGATCCTTGGGTCAGGAAGACCCCCTAGAGAAGGAAATGGCAACCCATTCAAGTATTCTTGCCTGGGAAATTTCATGGACAGAGGAGCCCTGGCAGGCTACAATCCAAGGGGTTGCAAAGACTCAGACTTGATTGAGCAACTGAGCACACAGACACAGAAACTTCCCAACTAGGACATGTACTTTGGTAACTGTCACCTGTGATACATAGAGTTCAACATGCCATAATGTGAGGGGGATATATTCTATTCAGTTTCCAGGAAATCCCAATTTCTTCTCTACCTTGCCCTGCCTGATTTGCTTTTCTTGTTTACTGTCAGCACTGATTACTTTTTCCAGGAGAATTTGGGAGGAGGGAGGAGACAATATGACCTATCAACCTCCCAAAAAGCCCCCTGCTGAAATTTATCTTGTCTGAGAAACGCCTGTGCCACCAGGGAGGACCCTGAGTCAGAATGATTAGCCAGAGACAAACTGGAAACTAACTCCTTTACCATAAAACCTAGATCATTAGCCATGCGGCAGAGTTTTCTTCTGGGTTCCCTTACCCTGGTGCTCTCTGCCTGGGCACCCCTTTCCAATAGTCTTTTGCTTTGTCAATATGTATATATCCTTGGATAATTCATTTTCAAGTGTTAAATAGGAGGCCACCATTGGGACCTGGAAGGAGTCCCCCTTCCTGCAACATAAACATTTTATGAAAACTGATCACCCTTCAGAGAACACTCCCACTACTTCCTTCCCAGTTTGTCCAATTGCTTTTTTCCAGAGGTAAATCAACTCTTTATCTTTTCTGGTCTTCTCTTTTCATTCCTTAGCATCTTCTCCTCTTACCTGGCATATTTTAATTCTTCAGTAAACCAAACCATAAACAAGGCTGATCCTCTTTAAAGTCTGAGACCACTTCACCTTTGTTCTCCAGGTCCCCATCTTTTGACAATTTCTCTGGGAAAATTTTCCATTAATCACGTATAAGACTTTCTTTGTTATTACTAACCAGGTAATAGATATAGAACATTCTTTCAAGGAAGTCCACTTTTCACTAATAAGCAAAAAAGAATTGCTCCAAGAGTAATATTCCTTGAAGTAATATTAGGAAAAAATAGTTGATCACCATTTCAAATTTTATATATATATGGTTTTCAAGGTTTAGTTGAATCTCCCATGTCCAGAAACACAATATTAGAAGCTTATCTAAATATCCCTGGGTTAATTTCAGTCAGTGCCTACTACATACCATCCCTGTCTAATGCAGCCAACCAGGGCAGCATAAGTTTGGATCACAGCATGTACCTCTAAAGACCAGTGTAAGAAGTCTCAGAAATCTTCAGAAACTTTCAAATATTGCCACAGTTCCAAGTTGCTTTTATTCCCACCTATCCTTGGTAAACTCATTTAAAAAACCCAAGGGACTTTTACCAAGACTCAGTAGCTACCAAGAAAGAATCAAATTTAGAAAATATACATAAATACACTTCTTTAATTGACCTACATAACAGAGACATTATCCTAAGTCTTTAATACTCGTGTTCTATTTTATTGCTTGCTATTTCACTGTGGCATGCCTTCCAAACAGTTATTGTAAACCCATATCCAGCTTCCTGTTCTTTATTATTAGGGTACAATATCAAGACACAGGACAGCCATAAGACTGGTAGAGATGTAGACTATGATGCAGTTTTGAAAAGATAAGCTGGCCATGGGAATGAGGAGAACCCTGCAGGCCCCCTCCAAGTACAAAAGCTCTCTGTGCCCCCTGCCTCTTGTTGGTAGGAAAGTTAAAGTTTCCCAGGCCTGCTTGAGTCACAAAAGAGCAGGCTCAAACAGTTAATGACTAGGACACTAGAGTCATAGTCTCAGTATCTGATGCACATTCCTGAGTTGGTTTACAGATGCTATCACTGCCAAGAGAGTCAAAGCTAACTGCATAGTGACCAGACTGCAGCCCTGACACCAACTGCTCCATCTTGAGAAATATAGCATCTATAGCTAGCACAATAGCTAGAGCTGAATGGGATTAACACTATTGATCATAATAATCTATATCTTTGTGGGCTTCAAAATAACTGTAGCTTGTTCTGCCCATATATGTAAGCAGACCACTAAAACTGTCACCAAAGAAATGCTACAGACCCATGTCAACCTCATCCACTCTAAGAATATAGTCCCCTAGGTCAGCATGATGCTACAGAAGATGGACCCTTGCCCCTAATCACATAGAAATGGAATGATGCCTGACAAGTGGGGATTTGCAAGCAGCTCCTTTGCCCCTTTCCTGTTTGCCCGTTTCTGTTCCTCTCCAAATTTACAGGAATGAGATCACTCGGCAATTTAACCTAACTTCCGACTTATGCTCTCCTGAATGCACATCAAGCCTTCCTTAAACTGTTGATTCTTTTCCTAGATCAAAAGGAGTAAGACTGAAGAATTAAGTAGTTAAATAATGACTGGGGTAGAAACTTCAGCAGACCTCTTAGCACTCCTGCAGGCAGATCATGCAGGCAAGATAACATCTGAAGAAATAGCCAGTCTGCAGCAATGGAGAATGATGCAGAATCTATTCTCCTACCTCGAAGACTTGCTGAGTGTCTTCCCCCTTCTTTCTCCTTTTCAAAATTGTCATGCCTGAGCAGAATCTTCAGAGTTGCTCCTCTTCAGGTTGCCGGCTTTTGGATTAAAGCAACTTTTCTTTCAACCACCGCTAGTCTTGAGTACTGGCTTTCAAGCAGCAAGCAATCAAGCCTGAGTTGAGTAACAGCTGGATTTTTCTAACGTTACATAAAATGTTTCTATATACTATTTATTGGAAAGCTGTCTATTAAAACATGAGCCTATTCACTTTCATTCAGGTAAAGATTGGCATAGCAGTTATATGATCCATTCTCATACTATTATGTTTTGTTTTGTCCCAAGCCAGAGATGATCCTTGCTTCATGCTTCTTAGACACTTATACAACAAATATTTATTGAGCTTACTCTAAATGTAAGGCACTGAGGAGGATACTACTTGGCATTAGGTGTGGACTCTATATAATCATGGAGTGCATAGTCTAACAAGGAAAATCAGATTGGTGAATTCTTGTAAAAGACAGGAAAATAGTAAAGAATTACAAGTAGAGTGCTATTGGATTTCAAGTGAGGGAGAAATTCCCTCTAGTATCACTAATAACAGTAGAATCTCAAGTCTTACTTTCCTAGCCAGAAATAACAAATCTGCTCAAAAATCACCATATTTGGTGTAATTATGCTTTTCAGAATTTTGATAAAAAAAGGAGATTAGCAAGTTTTGATTTCAGTATCTGTTTCAGAACTTCCTTAGTGCTCCAGTGGTTAAATATCCATCTTGCAATGTGGGAGGGGTGGGTTCAACCCCTTAGGAAACTAAGACCAAACAGATTGCAGAGCAACTAAGCCTGTGTGCTGCAAGTACTGAGCCCAAGCCCCACAACAAAAGATATCACATGCCACAACAAATACATAACACAGCCAAATAAATAAATAAATAAATAAATAAATAAATATTTAAATATCAGTTTCATATGACCTGCACCTTGAATACATCAGTTGCTTTTTCCAGTGGAGATCTAATCACTTCTTAATAAGCACACATGAATAGAGAAATCAGAATTTGCTATAAGAATGTATTTGTATATGTGTATCTGTATGTAGTTTTATTCATTGCTTTTGTTTGTTTATATTGTCTTTTTTGAGAAGGTAAGGGGGAAAAATATACTCTACTGTCAAAACTACAGGATTGAATATAGAAAAGATAAAGATAAAAGAATCATTTCCATTGCTGCCTGTAAGATAAACTTCTCCCCGGAATTTATCTCGAGTTTTTTTCCTTTTAAGAATTTCAAAGGCCTTTACATGATTCTTGAAATTATTGTTCCCTTGGCAGCTACTCAGTGAGATGGCTGCAGACAGGTGCTATTATCCTTACTGTAGAAAATGCAGTGTGGAGTAATATACTAAAACTTTGATTGTGTCCTTTTCCCCACTGGGTGAGGAATTACTCAGATAACATTCATATGTGTGGAGGATTTTTATCTTTCATCTAGATTTCCTAACGTTTCTTTATACAGGTGAGGAAGGGGACAAATGCCAACCAAATATATGAATTTCAAGAGAACTGTCTCCTTTTTAGTCCATAAAGGAAATCTAGAGAATAGTCAGGTCAAAGAAACAAATGGATGGATAGAAATTTCTTCACAGTGGAAGATAATTTCTAGGCATAGCATGCTCAGCCTGTAGAAAAGAGAAGATAGAAAGTATATAGAAATTGTTGATGTTGAAGATATCCTCAGACCTATAAAGCATTAAGTTTTTTAAAAAAGGTGAGTTAAAGATCAAATTGTGTGTACAAATGTTTCATTAATCTAAGAGGTAATACTATCTGATTCAGTAATATCAATAAAATAAAGGGATTTTCCTTGATCAAAAAAGATAGGGTGATCAAAGCTGACAGAATGAATTAAAATCATGTTAATGTTTAGCCATAGGTACTAGAAGTGAAAGCCAGTAAATATATTTTTAGAAATTCTTTAGAAACCAAAACTATAGGTGTTTCATGTGTCTGCCCCTACTAAGATACAGGAAGATACACAGGAGCCTGATAAAGGAAGAATAGGCTATAAAAGATGAATTTATGATCAACATATGGTAATAGGCTGAACTATCTCTGTCTCAGTGGATTAATCTGAGACTCAGACTAGAAGACAAAACAAAGAAGATATTTAACCTAACTTTCAAATTTTTATTTTTTCGAGCTGCAGGGTTTTGACCAGGCTATTAGTCTCCTGCAGTGAGCTAGTCAGAGAACATAAAACTTAGCATAGTTAAAAGGCTTCAATGACTTACTGTATTTCAGAAAATCTGAGAGAGAACTGAATTAAAAATTTAGGTGGAAAGTTCAGCCTCAGTCAGGTGGCAAAGTACTTAAAGTTACACACATGAAAAGATATATATATTTCTACATTGCTAAGTTATTTTTCTTGGCACAGATCTCCAATCCAAACTTGGAGAAGATGATGATTTTTTGAGACAGAAAAATATATGCTGTTTGAAGACAGATGAGTCCTTCACCTAGGGGTTCAGTTCATTTCAGTTGGTCAGTCATGTCCGAACTTTGTGACCCCATGGAGTGCAGCACATCAGACTTCCCTGTCTATCACTAATTCCAGGAGCTTGCTCAAACTCATATCCATTGAGTCGGTGATGCCATTCAACCATCTCATCTTCTGTCATCCTCTTCTCCCTCTGCCTTCAATGTTTCACAGCATCAGGGTCATTTCCAGTGAGTCAGTTCTTTCCATCAGGAGGCCAAAGTATTGGAGCTTCAGCTTCAGCATTAGTCCTTCCAATGAATATTCAGGAAGGATGTCCTTTAGGATCGACTGGTTAGATCTCCGTGCCATCCAAGGGACTCTCAAGAGTTCTCCAACACCACAGTTCAAAAGCATCAATTCTTCGGTGCTCGGCCTTCTTCACAGTCCAACTCTCACATCCATACATGACCACAGGAAAAACCATAGCCTTGACTAGACAGACCTTAGTTGGCAAAGTAATGTCTCTGCTTTTTAATATGCTGTCTCATTTGGTCAGAGTTTTTTTCCAAAGAGCAAGTGTCTTTTAATTTCATGGCTTCAGTCATCATCTGAGGTAATTTTGGAACCCAGGAAAATAACGTCTGTCACTGTTCAATTCTTTCCCCATCTATTTGCCATGAAGTGATATGACCAGATGCCACGATCTTAATTTTTTGAATGTTGAGTTTTAAGCCAGTTTTTTCACTCTCCTCTTTCACTTTCATAAAGAGGTTCTTCAGTTCCTCTTTGCTTTCTGCCGTAAGGCTGGTGTCATCTGCATATCTGAGGTTATTGATATTTCTCCCAGCAATCTTTATTCCAACTTGTGCTTCATCCAGCCCAGCATTTTGCATGATGTACTCTTCATATATGTTAAATAAACAGGGTAAAAATATACTTGATGTACTGTTTTCCAATTTGTATCCAGTCCATTTTTTCATGTCCAGTTCTAGATGTTGCTTCTTGACCTACATACAGATTTCTCAGGAGGCAGCTAAGGTGGTCTGCTATTCCCATCTCTTTAAGAATTTTCCACAGTTTGTGTGATCCACACATTCAAACACTTTGGCATAGTCATTAAAGTAGAAGTAAATGTTTTTTCTGGAACTATCTTCCATGTCCTATAATCCAACAGATGTTGGCAATTTGATCTCTCGTTCCTCTGTCTTTTCTAAATCAGGCTTAAACATATGGGAGTTCTCAGTTCACATACTGTTGAAGCCTCTCTTGGAGAATTTTCAACATCTCTTTGCTAACATGTGAAAAGGGTGCAATTGTGCAGTAGTTTCAATATTCTTTGGTATCGCCTTTCTTGGGATTGGAATGAATCCCAAAGTCCTGTGGCCACTGCCAAGTTTTCCAAATTTGCTGGCATATTGAGTGCAACACTTTCACCGAGCATCATTTTTTAGGATTTGAAACAGCTCAACTGGAATTCCATCGCCTCCACTAGCTTTGTTCGTAGTGATGCTTCCTAAGGACCACTTGACTTCACATTCCAGGATGTCTGGCTCTAGGTGAGTGATCACACTATTAAGATTATCTGGGTCATTAAGATTTTTTTTTGTATAGTCCTTCTGTGTATTCTTGATACCTCTTCTGCTTCTGTTATGTCCATACCGTTTCCTCCTTTATTGTACCCATCTTTGCATGAAATGTTCCCTTGGTATCTCTAATTTTCTCAAAGTGATCTCTAGACTTTCCCATTCTATTGTTTTCCGCTCTTTATTTGCATTGATCACTGAGGAAGGCTTTCTTATCTCTCCTTGCTATTCTTTGGAACTCTGCATTCAAATGGGTGTATCTTTCCTTTTCTCCTTTACCTTGCACTTCTCTTCTTTTCTCAGCTATTTGTAAGGCCTCCTCTGACAACCATTTTGCCTTTTTGCATTTCTTTTTCTTGGGGATGGCCTCACAAACCTCTGTCCATTGTTCTTCAGGCACTGTATCTATCAAATCTAATCCCTTGACTCTATTTGTCACTTCTACTGTATAATCGTAAGGGATTTGATTTAAGTCATATCTAAAAGATCTAGTGGTTTTCCCTACTTTCTTCAAGTCTGAATTTGGCAATAAGGAATTCATGATCTAAGCCACAGTCAGCTCCTGGTCTTGCTTCAGCTGACTGTATAGAGATTCTCCATCTTTGGCTGCAAAGAATACAATCAGTCTGATTTTGGTATTGACCATCTGGTGATGTTCACGTGTAGATTGTTCTCTTGTGTTGTTGGAAGAAGGTGTTTGCTATAACCAGTGAATTCTCTTGGTAAACTCTGTTAGCCTTTGCCCTGCTTCATTTTGTACTCTGAGGCCAAACTAGCCTGTTGCAGGTATCTCTTCACTTCCTATTTTTGCATTCCAGTCCCCTATGATGAAAAGGACAACACCTAGCGGTTGGTAGAGGTCAATAGAAAATTATTAACATATCTATAGAATTAGTACATCAGAACAATGCTGGCATAGATGAGGTAGGGTTGTAAAAGTTAAAAAAAAAATGTGTTCTTTGAAGACCTTACTAGGATGGATGGTGCTCTGAATATGTGTATGTGAACCTTTAGCAGCTCTATACTCTCAATAGAATGTGTGAATATAATAAACTTTGTGTTCTTATGTCTTCCTAGGTACACTTTTGTGGCTGTACCTAACTCATCGTTATCTAAGAGAACACAGAAAACTGTGCTCCTGACTCCAGCTCACTAATAAATCTTCTAACTACAATAAGACTTTCCATGTGGATGTGCCCCAAAAGAGAAAGTCCGCAAACTGGTAGTCATGGATTCAGTTCACTTGATCATCATGTTTATGCGTATGCTGCTGCTGCTAAGTCACTTCAGTCGTGTCTGACTTTGTGCGACCCCATAGACGGCAGCCCACCAGGCTCCCCCGTCCCTGGGATTCTCCAGGCAAGAACACTGGAGTGGGTTTATGCATATAAATTATATTAATTCATAGTCCTTGTTAGAATTTATATCCATCTCTTTGAGTTTTGTTGATGTGAATGAATATTCCACTTCAGATTCTGATCATCTCTTGACATTAGAATAGCAGAAATCCTGAGACTGCAGAGGTGAAGTCCAGCTCCTGGAATTTAATGACTAAATTCAGCACTAAAATTATGTAACACATTTGGGAATGCATGTACACCCATGGTGGATTCATGTCAATGTATGGCAAAACCAATACAGAATTGTAAAGTAAAATAAAATTAATTAATTAATTAATTAAGAAAAAAAAAAAAAGAAAGTTGAGCTGTACCAGTAGGCAGAAGCTCCCTGTAGGCAATGTTCCCCTGTCTTATTTAAACATGGTCTTCAAGTAAAATTGTATTTCTAAGACTCAGTATAACAAATTTAGGCTTGGGAAAAAGTCATGCAATAAGTTATTATAAAAACTATTTAAATTCAAAAAGGAAAAATGGAAGCACTCAAAATCTCAGAGGTTACCAGAATGAATTACTTCTAGAGCTGGAGTCAGAGTTCAACATAGCTAGGCTTCATTTGGCAGATTCTGTTAGTTATTCTCTTGTTCTAAATGCCCACTATCCTTTAAATTACCACTCACTGTATTATTTAATTGGCATTTCATAGAATTACTTTAAATAATTTTGGAGAAAAACGTTGGGTTTTATCAAGCATTAAGTACATATGCCAGACAGGTGATTTGGGGATTTAATGTAGGTAATGAAGGTTAATTCATACCTTTGGAAATCTTTATTGACATATAAGCTGTATGCCTAAGTGCACTGGAAAGGATGTTCAGAAGGTGTGAAGAAAGAAGGATTACTGATCTTCTTAAGATGGTCTTTGGGTGACCTCATGGAGAATAATTAAACTCTCCTCTGAATTTTACTTATATACTTGTAAAATAACATGTGACCTTAACTTTTGAAAGTAAAATGCTAAAGTACTTTGGAAACTTCTGACTATATGATAAAACTTTATGAAAATGTGGTGGAAATCCATTTAGGACAATGAAGCATTTCTATCATATATCAGGCTATCCAAATACAATGTTTTAAATGAAATGTATCTACTTCCAAATTTTCTAATTTACTTAATTTTATATTTTAACCCATGCTGGATAAACCTAGCCAAATTATAGAATCCTCAATTCCTTCTAACCTTCAGGGGAAAATATGATTATTTTAGAAGAGCACCCTCACATTTAGCCATATGTCTTTCAAACATTAATCCACTTAGATTTTTGAAATATTTCTGTTAATATTGTCCCTCATCATGAGAAATATATAAACCTAAAGTTTCCTCAGAAGGAAAATAATAGGTACAAAACAAGAAAAAGTATATAAAGATGAAGTAAAGGCAGTAAATGATTAATAATGAATGCTGGCCAAACACAGGATCATATAGCTAAGCACATCATGGCTCAAAGAGGAAGGTGATGCTGCAAGGCAATAATAACAAACAGTAATAACAATAACTGCAATAAGTTAGAATAGGCACAACCAGACTGAGAAAGAAGGGCAGAGGTTCTTAGAGACTGGAGTAAAACCTGCATTGGAAAAAAAAGTACGAAAAAGAAAGGTAAAAAAGAATAAGAAAAAATTAGTAACACAGAGTATGGCAGAGAAGAAACCAGAAGACTCACAGTATCCAAGGATTAGGACAGAAAGTTAGCCTATAACTGAGAAAAGACGTTGAGAATAAATTAAGAAACAAACCAAGCAGCTGACTTTAGATATCTCAACACTTTGTTTAACGGAAGGTGACTTTCTTATCCACTATAATTCTAAGAAGCTTTGGGACAGCCAGTCTGTTCTCAATTTCATTAATCTGGTATCTGGACAGAAGCACACATAGCTATATGTGTTAGTGTGATTTATCTTCAATTTTGGCACATACTTGAAAAAATTATTTAAAAATTATATAATGTTTAAGTGACTGATACTCATTTTTTAAAATATTCACATATTTGATGTGGATCGTTATTGCAATATTTGAGGATGGGAACCTGTCCCATAATATTTAAACCTGGTTGTCATTCAGATCATCTGGCATGCTTGTCCTTAGGCCCATCTGTTAGGTTGTCATGGTGCCATACTGCGGAAGTGGCAAGCTAGTTTGAAGTAGATATAAATGCCAACCAAAGATTAATTTAGCAGGAGAGCTTGTTGAGTACAAAAAGTGACATCTCCTATAAGAGGGAACTCTTGACTACCAATGCCAAATCGGGGCCCTATGCTTCATTACATGTGAGTACATCTGTTGCCACTTGCAGGCCTAATGCCATAAAAAAGAATGACTTTCATTGTGAAAGCTACTTTGGGAAAAATGGAAGCTTAGGTAATTGCATAGTTTATGAAGGATAGACTTAACTGTTGCATATCTAATAAAGTTATTGAGATGTATACCTCTGAAAAACTGGTGAAATAAAATAATATACAATATTTTTGTAGTTTAGATAATTTACTTATGAACTGAAAGGCAGCATTAAAAAGAAAGTAAATGTATAGAGTAATATGTAACTATCAATACTTTATTAGAGAAGTTAGTAATATATGGAATAGATTTTAGCATTACAGGATTATATTAACACCATAGTGGAAAGATGGAAAGATAGAACCAATGGGATAACTTTAAGCATCACAACATGTGAAATACATGTGATTTGGAAACAGAGAAAACATTTAGGATTCAAAATTAAGAAAGAAGGATTAGTTGGGAAATTGTATCTAACAATTACACAAAAGAAATGTATTGTAGAAGATGCAAGAATATTAAGAATAAAATTAAAAAAATGAATTAGAGTAAAACTTGTCATATCATAGATTTTAATGAATGTGGCAAAGCTTGGAAAAGTCATCTCTTCAGCTTAACTGATGATAATTTTTGAACAGATGCTTTCAAAAATATTTCATGGCAACATAGCATGTGTCATAATCAGTGACTGAATTTCCTTTATGATTGATTTGAGATAAATCTAAATTATTTTTTTTAACTTGTAGGTGACAGTTTCTTAAACTTACAATTTTGTAAAAAAAAAAAAACAAAACCAAAACAAAACACTGGTGGCTCTTGTTAAATAACCAAATAAGTCATAACCAAGTGAAAAGTAATGAACTATTTTTTTTATTGATGCTTTAGAGATATTTTATATTATTTTTCTTTTAAAAATCACCTTAACTGTATCTTTGATTTGAAATTTCAAAATTGACAATTCAACAGATTTGTTGGTTCCATATAACCACACTGCTATACTAACAGGTATATTTTGTGTGATAACTTTCCAGATAAAAGCATGATTTGTAAGCCTGTGCATCAAATTCTCAAGCTTTAATTTTTAAAAGTGGTCTTTAGGAAATATGATATTCTATAGAAGTTAAAGCTTTTTTTATAATATATTGCATAAAATACTCCATAAACTACTTTAATCACCTTGAGGAATGAACCAAAAGCTGTGATTCTAAACTTGCAAAAGCTGTAAGCGTCTTAGTAATTATTTAACACTGGAAAGCATCATCCAATGCCTTTGAAGTTAAGAATCCCATTTCTTCATGTGATGTCTTTAAATGTATTTGAGGGCAGAATTATTTCCATTTTTAATATGGCAACTCTCTACCATACTTGCAGATTGAAATGAATGTGTTTCTTTGAAATCAAGTGGCTCTACTAATGAGCCAATTTGAAATCATATTTATCTTGATATCAGGAGAATTGTTCCTACTTCTTAAAAACCTCATGTTACATCCATATATATTGCTTTTTAATTTTGATTCTGAAATATGATCATTTTATTCTATAGGAAAAAACCCTGAATTTTCCATTTCTAGCAATATTGAGTACCAACTACTTTAGCAACATTGAGTATTAATTATTTTAAGTAAGTTAACTCGTGTATTTTTCAGTTAAGCCATGATGCGGCAACTGTTATTTTCTTGCAATGAATAGATGAAGGAATTAAAAATCTTGGAAGATTTATAATTTGTCCAGGGTCTTGTAGCTGGTAAACAGCAGAGCTCAAACTCAAACACAGGCATTCTAGATCCACACTATTAAGGCAAATTAAATCTTAAATGATGTGCCATAAAACTTTTGTAAATATGTGGAATAAAGTACAAGAATCAACATTTTACTATTACTGTGTTGTCATCATTGTGTTGGGCTTTGTAAGATCATGGCAGATCATGGCATCTGGTCCCATCACTTCACGGCAAATAGATGGGGAAACAGTGGAAACAGTGACAGATTTTATTTTCGGACGCTCCAAAATCACTGCAGATGGTAACTGCAGCCAAGAAATTAAACGATGCTTACTCCTTGGAAGAAAAGTTATAACCTACGTAGACAGCATATTAAAAAGCAGAGACATTACTTTGCCAACAAAGGTCCGTCTAGTCAAGGCTATGGTTTTTCCAGAGGTCATGTATGGATGTGAGTGTTGGACTATAAAGAAAACTGAGCACCGAAGAATTGATGCTTTTGAACTGTGGTGTTGGTAAAGACTCTTGAAAGTCCCTTGGACTGCAAGGAGATCCAACCAGTCCATCCTAAAGGAAATTAGTCCTGAATGTTCATTGGAAGGACTGATGTTCAAGTTGAAACTCCAATGCTTTGGCCACCTGATGTGAAGAACTGACTCATTTGAAAAAAACCTGATGCTGGGAAAGATTGAAGGCAGGAGGAGAAGGGGATTACAGAGGATGAGATGGTTGGATGGCATCACCAACTCAATGGACATGAGTTTGAGTAAACTCTGGGAGTTGATGATGGACAGGGAAGCCTGGCGTGCTGCTGTCCATGGGGTTGCAAAGAGTTGGACATGACTGAGTGACTGAACTGAACTGACTGATAAGTAAGATAGATATAAGTAATATTATATCATCATCAAATGAGTTTACTTTAAACCTTTGGGGGGAAAATTTGATTTCAGAGGTTTTTTTTTTTTTTTTGAATTTGAATAAAGGATTTGAGATCTTTACTATATCCTCTCTAGAGAGAATGAAGCAACTTGACTATGTTCTTATTTCACCAATTTCTTTGTTCTTTAAATTTACATTCTAAAGGAAAAAAATAAACTAAATTAAATGTATTTATAAATTGACAAAACATACAATTTATAAATAAAAAAGACCTTTGTGCAATTTAAAATTTTATGTAATATATAGGTTTTTAAAATTTAATTAAAGTCATTTAGAGCTCAAATTCAATTCTGGTTTCAGGCAATAACATTTTTATAACCCTAAGGGACATTTGGAATTCATTGTAAACATGTGGATTCAGAAAGAAAAATTTATATTTTCATATATTCATGTTTATATTGTCATACAGAGAAAATACTGAGCATTCATTTAAAATGTTCTGGAATATAAGCTTAGGACATTACAATTACATTTCAGCATGCAAACTTGATTTGCAAAATCTTTTTTGACTGGGGGCAGGGCAGAATGTATTTTATTGTCTCATTGACAAGTGTACTGATCCGGGTATATTTTATTTTGGTATTCGACATGAAGCATTAATGGAATATATATGTATGGTCTGCATGTATTTGTCTTTTCAATAAAATATAATATGACTATATATCTTAACAAATATTTAATATATTGAATGTATTTTAGCTTTCTTGTTTAAAACTTTCTTAAAGACACTTACTCCTTGGAAGAAAAGTTATGACCAACCTAGATAGTGTATTCAAAAGCAGAGACATTACTTTGCCAACTAAGGTCCGCCTAGTCAAGGCTATGGTTTTTCCTGTGGTCATGTACGGATGTGAGAGTTGGACTGTGAAGAAGGCTGAGTGCCGAAGAATTGATGCATTTGAACTGTGGAGTTGGAGAAGACTCTTGAGGGTCCCTTGGACTGCAAGGAGATCCAACCAGTCCATTCTGAAGGAGATCAACCCTGGGATTTCTTTGGAAGGAATGATGCTAAAGCTGAAGCTCCAGTACTTTGGACACCTCATGCGAAGAGTTGACTCATTGGAAAAGACTCTGATGCTGGGAGAGACTGGGGGCAGGAGGAGAAAGGGATGACCCAGGATGAGATGGCTGGATGGCATCATGGACTCGATGGACGTGAGTCTGAGTGAACTCTGGGAGATGGTGATGGACAGGGAGGCCTGGCGTGCTGCGATTCATGAGGTCAGAAGGAGTCGGACACGACTGAGCGACTGAACTAACTAGAGATATTTGAAAATTTTCCTTTCCCATTCAACTCTTCTTTCATGAAAAACCTATAATACACTCAGAAGCATAAACAGAAAACAATATTTGAAGAAATAAACACTCAAATTAGAACATGACTGTCTTTGGGTTCCGTGTCTCTCTTTGCAGTATTTGTAATAAAACAAAGGGTTTTCCCTAAGATATACTGACAATGAAAATATTATTGAAAACACTAGATTAGGAGTGAGATCTTGTTGAATGGCAATGTTATACTGGACCTTAAAATAGGGCTGAAGTGAAATAGGATCACATGGCTGAAAGGAAAGCTTCTTAACAATACTGACAAAAACTCTGTGAGGATATTGTTGCTATGATTGTTATTTTTATTGCCCACATTTTTTTAGCTAAGACAAAGGTTGGAGTTTAAGTGATTTTCTCAATATCACAGGGCATTTTAAAGTATCAGACCTAGACTTCAACAAAAGCCTTCTTATTCAACATTCTCTGTAATTTTAGTAAGGCTGCTAGAAGAAAAATAACTTTGGACATGACTTTCAGTCTTTTATTCTTATAATGAGACTCATTTTTAAAAGACATTAGACGATTGTATAATGCAATGTAAGTGCTGGTTTGAAGTTTGAATATGCATAACTAGTTCCAGTGAGGTGAGAGACTGAACCAACTGAGCACACTTGGTGATGACTGTTAAGAAACAAATGTAACTGATGTTTATCTCAAAAAAATGGAAAGAAAGGCAGTGCTGCACCTCCTCTTTGGGCTTCCCATATAGCTGGTGGTAAAGTTATCTGCCTGCCATGTGGGAGACCTGGGTTCAATTCCTGGGTCAGGAAGTTCCCCAGGAGAAAGAAATGGCAACCCACTACAATATTCTTGCCTGGAAAATCCCATGGGCAGAGAAGCCTGGCAGGCTACAGTCCATGGGATTGCAAGAGTCAGACAAGACTTGTTGGTAGTTTAGTGATATCATCTACTGTCACTGCTAGGGGCCATTGCAAAATGCTTGGTATCCTCTAACCAGAGAATTAAACATTACAAACTGTATGTTATATACTATCACTATTCTAATACTTAACCCATATAAAGCCAGTGGGAGCCGCTTTGAGATGATTCCCTGACTTTTTGTCCTGGCCTTATTCTGAGCACCTACTTAGTTTCTGCAATAGCAGTATGTTGCTAACTTATGTTTTCTATGCCCCAGCTCTGGAATCATCCAAATCATTAAGGACACCGATTCTTAATACTCAAGAATTGTAATTAAAATTTCAGATGAATGGATAAGAAAGCTGTGGTACATATACACAATGGAATATTACTCAGCCATTAAAAAGAATACATTTGAATCAGTTCTAATGAGATGGATGAAACTGGAGCTGATTATACAGAGTCAAGTAAGTCAGAAAGAAAAACACCAATACAGTATACTGACACATATATACGGAATTTAGAAAGATGGTAATGATGACCCTGTATGCAAGACAGCAAAAGTGACACAAATGTATAGAATGGACTTTTGGACTCTGTGGGAGAGGGAGAGGGTGGGATGATTTGGGAGAATGGCTTTGAAACATGTATACTATCATGTAAGAAATGAAGTGCCAGTCTATGTTCGATACAGGATACAGGATGCTTGGGGCTGGTGCATGGGGATGATACAGAGAGATGATATGGGGTGGGAGGTGGGAGGGGGATTCAGGATTGGGAGCTTGTATACACCCGTGGTGGATTCATGTCAATGTATGGCAAAACCAATACTGTATTGTAAAGTAAAATAAAGTAAAAATAAAATTTAAAAAAAAATGCTAAAAAAAAAATTCGATGCTAACGTATTCGTTCCTACTTATATACCATTGCTTCTAAATTATTTCAGCATACAGAGTAATTAGGGAATATATGCATATCTTCTATCAACCATCTATCTAATCTCTCTGTCTCTAAAATATGCACATGGCATATGTTTATATAGGTACATATATTTATATATGGAATTAAATTTAGTGATATCTATATTAAGATTGAAAGCAAAAGGAGAAGGGGGTGACAGAGTACAAGATGGTTAGATAGCATCACCGACTTAATGGACATGAATCTGAGCAAACTCCAGAAGATAGGGGAGCACAGAAGAGCCTGGCATGCTGCAGCCCATGGAGTAACAAAGAGTCAGACGCGACTTAGTGACTGAACAACAACCATATTTTCATTTTTATTTATAGTTCACCTATATATTTAAATATTTGTATTTAATGAATTCACATGAATTCACATATTTCTGAGCCAATATTCTAGAATTTGTTTTATCATTTCGTTTTTGTTGTTTGTTTGCAGCTGTCTTCATCAACTATGAGAAACTTGCATCTCATTATCATTAAAGTGATTATTTGTTCTAACTTATACAGGAGAGTATCAATACCACACAGAATACCAAACTTGATAACTAACTCAAGAATAATATCTTAATATTGGCTTTTATTTGGTTCTTTACCATGTGGAATTTATTTTAAAGTAATGAAATACACAGTATTTAATTTTAGGCATTTATATGCATTAAATGTAATGCAAAAAATGTCAGTGTACTATTAAAGTTTGAGATATTCACATGCCTTTAATAAGATTTAGAGCTTTCTTACCAAGAGAGAAATTTCACTTGTGTCCTCCCCTGGCAATCCATGCTCCTACTCATTCTTCAGACTGACATGGTTTTCTGCTGATCAGGTTATTATCAGCTGCCTCAGAACCACTCACTTTCAAACTTACCAATATATCAGTATAAAGGTACTTGAGTGATTTCAAGTCAGGAGTAGTTTGGGCTTGTTTTAGAAGAATAAATTTTAAAAATGTATTTGCTGATTATTTTCACTCATTTGCTTATCAATGCTCTGCATATTGCCTGACACAATTTGATGCAAAATTGTGGGAGGGGTGGATTGTACTCCTCTGTCTTTAAAGTATGCTTAAATCTTTTCAAAGGGATTTGGTTATTATCTTTCCTGAATTATTTTTGCTAAAATCATTCTTTGAGCTTGCCAGATAGGACCTTCCTACTTCTGTTTCTTTTTTTAAGGCAAAATATCACTATCAACTTATACACAGTTGTTCTAATATATTTTTACCTGTGCATTCTTTTCTTTTTAATTCCTCCTACTAAGGACAATAATCTCAATTAATGGGTTGCATCTACTGAAGTACCAGAAGGTCTATCCTCACTCAAAGCTCTCGAATTCTATATTTCCCTGCTAGCATCCTCCCTTTAAGTTTTCTAGATGATTTTAGATTATAATCCTCAATTATATATATATACTTAATGATATTATTATCAATTAATCTAAAATCAAGAGCCTATTTGGCAGCTATAGAGATTGTTTTCTAAGTATTTTTAAATGATATTATGGCATTACAATTACATGACTATTTGTGATAAACTGACTTCAGATTGTTGCCAATTCTTCACCTTCCCATTAATCAAACCCTTCTTTGTAGCTCTTCACCTCAAATAATCCATTATCTTTTTCTTTCTACCCGTAGCATCTAGGCTGGATTTTAAACTTGCTTTTCGGGATGCGGCTGTTAGGCTGCGGGTTGAGGCTGCTCGAAGCTGGATCTGGTTCTCGGGCTGTCACCCGGCTCTCTTTGGGCGCCGACATGCCTAAGACAGGTGGTGCGACGAACAAGACGTGACAACCGAGGCTGTGAGTGTAGCCATTGCAGCGCCTCCGACAGAGGGAGAGGCTAACGCGGAGCTGTGTCGCTATCTTTCCAAAGTCTTAGAACTCAGGAAGAGTGATGTGGTTTTGGATAAGGGTGGTAAATCTTGTGAAAAAGTGGTGAAGCTTTTGGCCTCCACACCTCCGGAAGAGATCTTGGAGAAATTGAAAAAGCAAGTTGAAAAGAAATAAAAGCAAGAAACGAAAAAAAAAAAAAAATAAATAAATAAACTTGCTTTTACCATAATGATGTGACAAGTGATATTGTTCCAGTTCCTACCTTAGATCTTAAGAGTCCTCAAAAGTTTCTAAGAAGTTTACCACTGCTCTGTGAACAAGCCTGGCTAACCTTCTATATAATATGAGATAAGTTACCTATAATCCACCCAATCAGCAAATGTGTATAAGTTTATCATACACTATCTATCTTCCAGTTTGCCCATCTCCTAAGGTAGGAAACATTTATTACTTGCCCTCACATTCAACCAGCCACTTGAGAGTGGCCCAATAAAATTAATAAACCATAGAATCCCAATACAATTTGTAAGCCATAGAGAAGACTGAGCACAAAATTGATGTTTTTAAGTTGGGGTGCTGCAAAGACTCTTGAGAGTCTCTTGGACTGCAAGGACATCAAACCAGTCAATCCTAAAGGAAATTAACACTTGAGTATTCATTGGGAGGACTGATGCTGAAGCTGAAGCTCCAATCCTTTGGTCACTTGATGAGATGAACCACTCATTGGAAAAGATCCTGATTCTGTGGAAAATTGAAGGCAAAAGGAGAAGGAGGTGACACAGGGTGAGATGGTTAGATAGCATCAGCCACTCAATTGGACATAACTCTGAGCAAACTCTGGGAGATAGTGAGGGACAAGGGAGCCTGGAGTGTTTCAGTCCATGTGGTCACAAAGGGTCGGCTACGACTTAGCAATTGAACATTAACAAGAACCCCGTCTATTCATGTTTAGACATTCTGAAATCTCAACTGTGTTCTCCATTTTCACTTGTTCAGTATGTTATAGTCTTTCCTAAGAACCTAGTTGGTAAAAAAGAATATAGACCTAGGAGCGAGCAGAGTAATTAAGATTTTGTTGTTTTTGAACTTTGGAGCATGAGCTAGTTTCCAATAGTTGCTAACAGTAAGGAAAATTTACAAAATCTCCTGTGAGTTATTTCTTTTATTCAGAGACAGAAACTGGTGAGTGTTTTGGGTATAGCAGTAGTAAAGAACAATGCTCCTTGAAAGAATTAAAAATCAATATTAAAAAGTAAAGTGATAGTCAACACCTTAGGTCCTCAAAAGGAAACAAACAAACAAACAAACAAACAACTGAGCTTCAGAAAATTGTCATTGTATCAAGAAGCCAGCTTATGAAAGGACAGATGGTTACCCTTTCAATTATTTTGAATCCTATCTTTGTCTCCTACACTCTCTTAGTGTGCAAGAGCCTGCTTTTGTCTTTAAAATTTGTGGTCATCGTTTTCAGTCTCTGATGAAAAATATAATAACCATGGACTGATTTTATAATAGTATAATATTAATATTGCTATGATTATTGAGCAAGTTCTATGTCAATAAGCTCTGTTTGGCTCTCTGTATTTAGTCACTCAGTTGTGTCCAACTCTTTGTGACTCCATGGACTGTAGCCTGCCAGTCTCCTCTGTCTCCTGGGATTCTCCAGGCAAGAATACTGGAGTGGGTTGCTATTTCCTTCTCCAGCAGATCTTCCCAACTCAGGGATCTAGCCCAGATCTCCCACATTACAGGCAGATTATTTACCATCTGAGCCACCAGGGAAGCCCAACTAAACTCTAAGGGCTTTAAACTTTAATCACAAGGTCACATACTACTGTAACATTTTAAGATTTAAAATATATACTTCTGTTAATAACTTGAGGTAGGAACATTTCTTACTTTTTTTCCCCAAGAGTATATTAATGCCTTTCTCACAGTATAAATATCTGAGTACAAACCCAGAGAATAGCAAACTGCTAGACTAGGTAGGGGGTCAATTCTGGCAGTGAATTTCTAACCAGAGTTATATTGTCTATCCTATGCCCACTGCCCCATCCCTGAGCCAGATATAAAATTTGGCTACCAGTGGAAGAAAATAGTAGGAAGTTTTGAAAAATTAGAATAGTACAACAGAGTTTATGGTGAGCCTAAAAGTGATTTTCACTTTCCCTCAACCTAGAGGGATGTGCTGTGCTTAGTCGCTCAGTCATGTCTGATTCTTTGCGACCCTGTGGACCGTAGCCCTCCAGGTTCCTGTGTCCATTGGGATTCTCTAGGCAAGAACACTGGAGTAGGTTGATACGCCCTCTTCCAGGTGATATTCTCAACTCAGGGATCGAACCCAGGTCTCCCAAAAGGGATGATATTTAGAAAAAAAAAAGTGGCTAAAGCAGTCAAATTTGTTGGTTTATAAATAGTCTGTTAACTGCTAACTTTTCTACAATTTGCTACATGATGACAACTAATGGAAATAAATTATTTCAGTAAAATATGACTGAAAAATCTTGTAGTGTTGCCAGTAAGAACATGGAATTGCATGCACAATTGGGCACAGAAAAAGAGAGTTTTGAAAGTGCTACTGAAAGTGAGCTGAGTGCAAGAAATTGATTCAAGTGATGGATTGATTGAAAGCACAAAAGAACTTTTTGTGGCTCCATTTAATGTGGAGCTTATGGAGGCATGAGGCCACTTCTCTGAGGATCCACTATACCACATCAAGGAGCTCTGAGAGAACAAACAACTGTCTGAGAATTTCTGATCTATTTGTTCTAAGAACAGCATAAACCCTAGCCTAATCAGACCCCTCAATTCAGTTCACTTCAGTCGCTCAGTTGTGTCCAACTCTGCAACCCCATGGACTACAGCAAGCCAGGCCTCCCTGTCCATCATCAACTCCAGGAGTTTACTCAGACTCCTGTCCATTGAGTCAGTGATGCATCTCATCCTCTGCCATTCCCTTCTCCTCCCTTCAGTTTTTCCCAGCATCAGGGTCTTTTCCAATGTGTCAGTTCTTCGCATTAGGTGGGCAAAGTATTGGAGTTTCAGCTTCACCCTCAGTCCTTCCAATGAATATTCAGGATTGATTTCCTTTAGAATGGACTGGTTGGATCTCCTTGCTGTCCAAAGGACTCTAAAGGGTATTCTCCAACACCACAGTTCAAAAGCATGAATTCTTTGGTGCTCAGTTTTCTTTATAGTCCAGGTCTCACATCTATACATGACTACTGGAAAAACCATAGCCTTGACTAGATGAACCTGTGTTGGAAAAGTAATGTCTCTGCTTTTTAATATGTTGTCTAGGTTGGTCATGACTTTTCTTCCAAGCAGTAAGTCTGTTTTTATTTCATGGCTGCAGTCACCATCTGCAGTGATTTTGGAGTCCAAAAAAATAAAGTCTGTCACCGTTTCTACTGTTTTCCCATCTATTTGCCATGAAGTGATGGGGCTGGATACCATGATCTTAGTTTTCTAAATGCCAGCTCTTTCACTCTCCTCTTTCACTTTCATCAAGAGGCTGTTTAGTTCTTCTTCACCTTCTGCCATAAGGGTAGTGTCATCTGAATATCTGAGATTATTGATATTTCTCCCAGCAATCTTGATTCCAGTTTGTGCTTCATCCAATTGAGCATTTCTCATGATGAACTCTGCATATAAATTAAATAACCAGGGTGACAATACACAGCCTTATTGTACTCCTTTTCCTATTTGGAACCAGTCTGTTGTTTCATGTCCAGTTATAACTGTTGATTCTTGACCCAATTTCTCAGGAAGCAGATCAGGTGGTCTGGTATTCCCATCTTTTGAAGAATTTTTCATGGTTTGTTGCGATCCACACAGTCAAAGGCTTTGGCATAGTCAATAAAGCAGAAGTAGATGTTTTTTGGAACTGTGTTGCTTTTTTGATGACCCAACAGATGTTGGCAGTTTGATCTCTGGTTCCTCTGCCTTTTTAAAATCCAGCTGGAACATCTGGAAGTTCATGGTTCGCATACTGTTGAAGCCTGGCTTAGAGAATTTTGAGCACCACTTTGCTAGCGTGTGAGATGAGTGCTACTGTGTGGTAGTGTGGACATTCTTTGCCATTGCCTTTCTTAGGGACTGGAATGAAAACTTACCTTTTCCTGCCCTGTGATCACTGCTCAGTTTTCCAAATGGGCTGGCATATTGAGTGCAGCACTTTCACAGCATCATCTTTCAGGATTTGAAATAGCTCAACTGGAATTCCATCACCTCCACTAGCTTTGTTCATAGCGATGCTTCCTAAGGCCCACTTGACTTCACATTCCAGGATGTCTGGCTCTAGCTGAGTGATCACACCATTGTGATTATACGTAGGCAGATATGGTACACAGACATCCACACGGATATAAGTAGCAACATCAGGCTTTACAATCAAAATGGCTGAGAAAGTAATCCCTTTCCTTCAAATTCCACTGAGATCTGTAAGTGTCCACTTAAGTAAATATTCCATCAACATTTGTGTGGCAGGTGTTTAGACTTTAGAAAAGAGAAAGTAGGTAAAAGAAAGAAGTGAGAAACATCACACCAGGGATCATGGTGAAAACACTGTGACAGACCTTTTGTTAGTTCTCTTCAGATTGCCAGGTGAGAGGAGGACAAAACTTAGAAAGCCTTGATTGATTAACAAATGAATAATTGATTATATTCACTGATTGAAGTTTTCTGTTAAAGAACCTATGTTGCAGACTTTTAGTCTCTGAGAAGTGACAGTGGTTACAAAAATTGTTCTCAAAGTCACTGAGCCACTTCTGGCAAAACTGGAATGTACACCTGGTCTCTTCTGTCTTCAAATACTTTGCTCTAAACTATCATTTGACCTCTCCACACTCCCAAATACCCAGGTACCTAATGACAACTCCCTTCCTTGTGCAACCTAGACTTGATATTTCCATTCTGATCAAGTTCTATCTGGTAGTTTCTCTTCCTTTTCATTATCCATATCTGGTGAAACAATGAACTTGGATTTATTCATCTGTCTTCTACAGTGGTTGCTGAGAGCTGATGATGGGGAGATATCATACATTCTCATACCAGTAGAAAGATAGGTAGAAGTTGTAGGCAAAGGAAGAAAAACCTTTAAGCATTAGAAAAAAGTTATATTCTTCTCTAACTAAAAATAGGATTTTTAATCTTTCTTTTTCACTTTGTATCTTTGGGCAATTGTTTACCATACTTTTAAAGTTGTTTTGTTTACTCTTCTATACTCAAGAACATCTCTCGTCTACTTCAATTCAATTCAGTTCACTTTAGTCGCTCAGTTATGTCCGACTATTTGCACCCCATGGACTGAAGCATGCAAGGTTCCATGTCCTTCACCATTTCCTGGAGTTTGCTCAAATTCATGTCCATTGAGTCAGTGATGCCATCCAAACATTTCATCCTCTGCTGTCCCCTTCTCTTCCTGACTTCAATCTTTCCCAGTATCAGAGTATTTTCCAGTTTCCATATGAGTTGGCTCTTCATATCAGTTGTCCAAAGTATTGGAGCTTCAGCTTCTGCAACAATCTTTTCTATGGATATTCAGGGTCAATTTCTTTTATTTTTTATTATTTTTTATTTTTTTTTACCATCAGATCTATTTATTTTTGTGTAAATTTTACAGGATCAGTTCAGTTCAGTTCAGTCACTCAGTCGTGTCTGACTCTTTGCGACCCCATAAATGGCAGCACGCCAGGCCTCCCTGTCCATCACCATCTCCTGGAGTTCACTCAGACTCACATCCATCGAGTCAGTGATGCCATCCAGCCATCTCATCCTCGGTCGTGCCCTTCTTCTCCTGCCCCCAATCCCTCCCAACATCAAAGTCTTTTCCAATGAGTCAACTCTTTGCATGAGGTGGCCAAAGTATTGGAGTTTCAGCTTTAGCATCATTCCTTCCAAAGAAATCCTAGGGTTGATCTCCTTCAGAATTGATTGCTTACATTGGGGAAATCTGTCCCTTCTACTGTTAAAGATTAATCTCTCACTCTCTACTTTAACATATCTTATCTCTTTAGGGACTTATTCTACAGTTATCAAATCTCCCTCTTACATCTTCAATTTTTTTTTTCCTCTACTGATTTCTTCTCATTAGAATTTAAAATATTCAGGTCTCTCCTAAGACATCTTACCTGAATTATTGTCTCCTCTTAACTTCCTGAATGCTAACAGATCATCTACTAACTTTCTGGCTATTCATATGCAACTTCTACATATCTCAAAGTTCTTAATGCATGTTTGCAAAGTGGATGCCTCAGAATTACCTAATTCTGGATGAGAAAATACAGGTTCTGAGGCCCCACACCGTATTTACTGGATCTTAGTTTGTAGGTATTTATTCATTAAAATGCCTCAGGTTTCTGCTGCACTGCCAGGTTTATGACCACTGTTAAAAGGTTTTTCTTCATTTGCCTATAACTTCTAAGTTGGTGTTCTTCCTGATCTGTTCTGAGGCCCTTGTTTAATTTTCTCTATGGACCATTTCACATGTTCCTATATCATCAATTATTACTGAAGATGAAATCCCACTTTTCTGTAATTGCAGTCTAGTTATATCAATTACTTCTTTTATGACTTGAGCATATCCTTTAGGTGTGTGCTTCAGTTTCCATTGCTCTAAATAAGGATAATAATAAAAATTTCTACATAGAGTTTTCTGGGAGGATTATAATCATTGTAAAGGCTTTAGAAGAGTGCTCAACATGTAGCAAAAATAGATAGGTGAAAGAGAGATAAATAAGTAAACAATGAGCTGAATTTAGCCTAAATTGCTGACCAATAAATCATAAACAGATAAATTGCTCATTGTTTTAAGATAAATCATTTTGGGGTGATTTGCTACAAGGAAACAAATAACATACAGAGGTGCAGGTTTAGCTTTCATTTTTTATAAAACAAATATGTCATATTATCTAAAGTTTTGTGATTTTCAACCCACAAGATAATGCCATACTTGAACATAGAACAAATTGCCCTTAACAATCTACAGAAGATATTAAAATACATTATTTATTTGCTGACAGATCAAAGATACCAAGCTACTTCTATAACATGATCTTATTGTTTCCCATATTCTTCTTTATATAATTATTTTAACATCCCTATTATTCCCTCACTGGTATTAGCCTTCTACATCATTTTCCATCTAACTAAATTTTATCATCCTTATGGAATCCAGTTCAAGGCCCATCTCCTTTGAGAACATTTTCCTTCAAGGCACAGAAATATTTTTTGTGTGATCTGTTATAACAAGGATAATTGTCAGTAGAATCTACCCTGAGGCTTACTTTTCCAGAATCTTCCAAAAACTATTTGCCTTAAGAACTGTCTCTGGTGCCTTTGCCCCAGGCTCTAGTCATGACCCAACAATTTCAGAGTACCAGAGGAGAGATTTCTGATTATCTTGAAAAAGAAATTGTGGAACTGTGGAAAAAAAAATGACTACTGATATATTTTGTTCTAGTACATTGAATCAGATTCTAAAGTTTTCAAATTCTCTAAAGTAGAATATAACCCAGAACACATAACTATAGATAATAGTCAATTGGTGAAATTATTTTTTAACAAATTCATTGAAATGCTCTTAAAATACCAAACGTTGCAAAAGTATACTGATGTAAGTGCATGGAATAATTAAAGAAAAAAAAAAAAAAGGACTTTAGAGCTTTGTTACTAGGACATGAGGCAACAAGAAAATCTTCACATTTTTCTAGATGTAACATAAAACTATATAAAATCTTGGGCTTCCCTGGTGGCTCAGATGGTAAAGAATCTGCCTGCAGGGAGACCTGGGTTCAGTCCCTGGGTTGAAAAGATCTCCTGGAGGCAGGCATGGCAACCCACTCCAGTATTCTTGCCTGGAGAATCCCCACAGACAGAGAGGCTTAGCGGGCTACAATCCATGCGGTTGCAGAGTCAGACATGACTGAGCAACAAAGCACAGCACAGCACATAAAAGCTTATGCTTACAATTCCTTTATACAGAGGATTCTGACTTAACAATAGTTCAACTTATAAATTTTCAACTTTACAAAGGCGTAAAAACAATATACATTCAATAAAAACCATACTTTAGATTTTTTATTTTGATCTTTCCCCCAGGCTAGTGACACATGGTGAGATACTCTCTCATGATGTCACAGCTCCCGATCAGCCACCAATTGTGACGGTCAAATCCTATACAGTCTATGATCACTTTTGCCAACACAATCATTTTCTTTTTTCACTTCTAGTACAGCATTCAATAAATTACATGAGATAGTCAACATTTCATTATAAAATAGGCTTTGCATTATATTTTTCGCCCATATGCAGACTAACACAAGTGTCTGAGAACACTTAGGGCAGGCTGGGCTAATTTATCATGTTTGGAAGGTTTGGTGTTCTAAATGAATTTTCAACTTTATACAATTTTGATTTATGATGGGCTTATTAGTATGTAACCCCACTGAAAGTCAAGAAATATCTGTATATCAAAAGTAAATATTAATATTTGTCAGTGATCGAATAGCATGATGGTTGAAGTACATTAGTTTCATTTTGCATGTTAAACGTTTCAACTGATACTTGGCAAAAATCTTTTTAAAGTTAGATAAATAAGTTACCCATTAACACATACCTTACTATAAAGTCAAAATTTTAATATTTGAACTAGTTCAGTACTTTTGAAGGCATTTTCCATCCTAATAATGCCACTAGGGTAATATCTCACTTTTCTGACACTGTATATTTCAATAAGAGAGGAAATGCACTCTCACCACTACTATTCAACATAATTTTGGAAGTTTTAGCCACAGCAACAAGAGAAGAAAAAGAAACAAAAGGAATCTGGATTGGAAAAGAAGAGGCAAAACTCTCACTGTTTGCAGATGACACGATCCTCTACATAGAAATCCCTAAAGACACCACCAGAAAATTACTAGAGCTAATCAATGAATATAGTAAAGTTGCAGGATAAAAAACACAGAGAAATCCCTTTCATTCCTATACACTAATAACGAGAAAACAGAAATATTAAGGAAATAATCCCATTCACCATTGCAACAAAAGTAATAAAATACTTAGAAATAAATCTAGCTAAAGAAACAAAAGACATAAATATAGAAAACTATAAAAAACTGATGAAAGAAATCGAGGTTGATATGAATAAATGAAGAAATATACCATGTTCATGGATTGGAAGAATCAATATAGTAAACATAAGTATACTATTCAAAGCAATCTATAGATTCAATGCAATCCCTATCAAGCTACCAATGGTATTTTTCAGAGAACTAGAACAAATAATTTCACAATTTGTATGGAAATACAAAAAACCTCAAATAGCCAAAGCAATCTTGAGGAAGAAGAATGGAACTGGAAGAATCAACCTGCCTGACTTTAGACTATGCTACAAAGCCACAGTCATCAAGACAGTATGGTACTGGCACAAGACAGAAATATAGATCAATGGAACAAATAGAAAGCCCAGAGATAAATCCACACACCCATGGACACTTTGTATTTGACAAAGGAAGCAAGAATATACAATGGAGAAAAGACCAGCTCTTTAACAAGTGGTGCTGGGAAAACTGGTCAACCACTTGTAAAAGAATGAAACTAGAACACTTTCTAACACCATACACAAAAGTAAACTCAAAATGGATTAAAGATCTAAATGTAAGACCATAAGCTATAAAACTCCTAGAGGAAAACATAGGCAAAACACTCTGACATAAATCACAGCAGGATCCTCTATGACCCACCTCCCAGAGTAATGGAAATAAAAACAAAATAAACAAAAGGGACCTAATTAAACTTAAAAACTTTTGCACAATGAAGGAAACTATAAGCAAGGTGAAAGACAGCCTTCAGAATGGGAGAAAATAGTAGCAAATGAAGCAACTGACAAAGAATTCATCTCAAAATATATAAACAGCTCATGCAGTTCAATATCACAAACATAAACCACCCAATCAAAAAATGGGCCAAAGAACAGACATTTCTCCAAAGAAGACATACAGATGGCTAACAAACACATGAAAAGATGCTCAACATCACTCATTATCAGAGAAATGCAAATCAAAACCACAATGAGGTACCATGTCATGCCAGTCAGAATGGCTGCTATCAAAAAGTCTACAAACATAAATGCAGGTGGGTGTGGAGAAAAGGAAATCCTCTTACACTGTTGGTGGGAATGCAAACTAGTACAGCCACTATGGAGAACAGTTTGGAGATTCCTTAATAAATTGGAAATAGAACTGCTATACAACCCTGAAAGATGATGCTGTGAAAGTGCTGCACTCAATATGCCAGCAAATTTGGAAAACCCAGCAGTGGCCACAGGACTGGAAAAGGTCAAGTTTCATTCCAATCCCAAAAAAAGGCAATGCCAAAGAATGGTCAAACTACCACACAATTGCACTCATCTCACATGCTAGTAAAGTAATGTTCAAAATTCTCCAAGCCAGCCTTAAGCAATACGTGAACCGTGAACTCCCTGATGTTCAAGCTGGTTTTAGAAAAGGCAGAGGAACCAGAGGTCAAATTGCCAACATCTGCTGGATCATGGAAAAAGCAAGAGAGTTCCAGAAAAACATCTATTTCTGCTTTATTGACTATGCCAAAGCCTTTGACTGTGTGGATCACAATAACTGTGGAAAATTCTGAAAGAGATGGGAATACCAGACCACCTAACCTGCCTCTTGAGAAACCTATATGCAGGTCAGGAAGCAACAGTTAGAAGTGGTCATAGAACAACAGATTGGTTCCAAATAGGGAAAGGAGTACGCCAAGGCTGTATATTGTCACCCTGCTTATTTAACTTCTATGCAGAGTACATCATGAGAAACACTGGGCTGGAAGAAGCACAGGCTGGAATCAAGATTGCCAGGAGAAACATCAATAACCTCAGATATGCAGATGCCACCACCCTTATGGCAGAAAGTGAAGAGGAACTAAAAAGGCTCTTGATGAAAGTGAAAAAGGAAAGTGAAAAAGTTGGCTTAAAGTTCAACATTCAGAAAACTAAGATCGTGGCATCTGGTCCCATCACTTCATGGCATCTGGTCCCATCACTTCATGGATAGATGGGGAAATATTGAAAACAGTGTCAGACTTTATTTTTTTGGGCTCCAACATCACTTCAGATGGTAATTGCAGCCATGAAATTAGAAGATGCTTACTGCTTGGAAGGAAAGTTATGACCAAATTAGATAGCATATTAAAAAGCAGAGACATTACTTTGCCAACAAAGGTCCATCTAGTCAAGGCTATGGTTTTTCCAGTGGTCATGTATGAATGTGAGAGTTGGACTATAAAGAAAGCTGAGCACTGAAGAATTGATGCTTTTGAACTGTGATGTTGGAGAAGACTCTTGAGAGTCCCTTGGACTACAAAGAGATCCAACCAGTCCATCCTAAAGGAGATCAGTCCTGGGTGTTCTTTGGAAAGACTGATGTTGAAGCTGAAACTCCAATACTTTGGCCACCTCATGCGAAGAGTTGACTCATTGGAAAAGACCTTGATGCTGGGAGGGATTGAGGGCAGGAGGAGAAGGGGATGACAGAGGATGAGATGGCTGGAAGGCATCACTGACTCAGTGGACATGAGTTTGGGTAAACTCTGAGTGTTGGTGATGGACAGGGAAGCCTGGCGTGCTGCGATTCATGGGGTTCCAAAGAGTTAGACATGACTGAGTGACTGAACTGAACTGATACAACCTAGTAATCCCATTGCTGGGCATAGACACCGAGGAAACCAAAATTGAAAAAGACTCACGTACCCCAGTGTTCATTGCGGCACTGTTTAAAATAGCTAGGCCAAGGAAGCAACCTAGATGTCTATTGGCAGATGAATAGATAAGAAAGCTATGGTACATATACACAATGAAATAGTACTCAGTTATTAAAAAGAACACATTTGAATCAGTTCTAAGGAGGTGGATGAAACTGGAGCCTATTATACAAAGTGAAGTAAGTCAGAAAGAAAAACATCAATACAGTATATTAACTCATATATGTGGAATTTAGAAAGATGTTAATGATGACCCTATATGTGAGACAGCAAAGAGACATGGATAAAAAGAATAGACTTTTTATCTATCTATCTATCTATCTATCTATCTATCTATCTATCTATTTATCTTTTTATCTGTCTAAGGAGAGGGTGGGATGATTTGAGAGAATAGCATTGAAACATGCATATTACCATACATGAACTAATCACCAGTCCAAGTTTGATGCATGAAACAGGGCTCTCAAAGCCTGTGCCCTGGGACAATGCTGAGGGATGGAATGGGGAGGGAGTTGGGTGGGGTGTTCAAGATGGGGGCCACAAGTATACCTGTGGCTGATTCATGTCAATATATGGCAAAAACCACTATAATATTGTAAAGTAACTAGCCTCCAATTAAAATAGATAAGTTAATTTTAAAAATAAATAGAAAGAAATAAGAAAAGTTGCTTTCTTAGTAGAAATAAGATGTTGGTTAGAACTTCAGGTAATATTCAATGCTATTCTTAGTTGAAAACTTTGCAGTTTTATAAATAATAAAATTACTATTAATTTTAGATAGATTCTTAACTTAACAATGTTGTTTTGATGGTTTCTTTTTAAATAGAGAATCTGAAGTACCTTTTAGTGAGAGAACTAACAAAGGTCATCTAAAGAAGAAAGTCACCAAATAACATAAACCAAGATATTTAATACTGCTTTTATTATTGCTTAAAGTTCTGAGTTCTATAAATTATGGAATTTAGCATTTGTACTAGTGATGTATTTTTTTATTTCCCTCTTAAACATTTTACAGATTTACAGATTGGGATGAGCATTGCCTGTGCTTTTCTTAAAAGGTGCCCTATAAATGAGCTAATAATGCCACACAAAAACTGTTTATCTGCTTTGCATTTATCTTTTTAATATGAAAACATTTTTGTAATTGCAGAGATTTTAAATAACTATTTGCTTTCTTACCATATCTACCATCCTTTAACTGTACAAATTTAATATGTTTGTACATTATCTACATCTGATATGATAATATATGTCATTTATTTAGCTTCCACCTAGAAATTATTTCTTCATTGGTGTTTTGTAAGTTATTGAATTGTTTATCAAGAAACTATATGTATTTTGATATTTAACAGTCTCAATTCAGGTTAAAGTCTATGTTTTAAAGTGACTAAAATTGTTTTCTTCTGGATAAACAGAAATCTCTTTCTTTCAAATTTTAACCTTAGGTATGTAACTCTGACAAAACACTCTACAGTCTTTGTAATTTGAGGGGAAAAAGCTATAATTTTATACTCTTAGGTAACACTGAAGGGGACACCCTGTACTTGCCTTTGACAGTAATAAAATGATATTTCTCAGAAAATTTAATTAACAAGTTGAGGTTATAAAGTACTTAATGGCATTTCTCATCAAAATATTTTAAATTGCTTTTAAAATATTAACTCATTAATTCTCATAGCACTCATGAGAGGTAATTATGTACTCAAGAATGCTTCTTCATTTGAGGACTACTCACGGTCATTTATAAAAGTCCTTTCTTATATCCTAAAATAAATATTTGTGATAGTGTGATTATACAATTAGTTAATTTATATTCTCATATTATAATACTTTTCCTGATATATTCAAGGTGCTGTGCTAAGTTGAAGAAAGAACATTGGAATAAAATTAAAATGAATTTGTGACATTTCTCGTCTTTAGGTTCAGACTTCATACTGATTATGATCTTTCACTAACTGTGTTTTACTGCGCTTTGAAGGAATATGACAGATAATGAATTTGGCATTTAGAAAGATGAGGAAGTGTCTAGGTCCTGAAAGATAACTGAATAAGGCTGAAATTGTGTTGATTCTAAAGAATCATGTTCCTTAGAAGGCCCAAGAAGGCCCATATTCAAATATACCCTTTGTATACTTCACCAATAGAGATCTTATTAGATTAAAATACTCTAAGAAAGCAACTATATCCTTGGTAACAGCTTGACTGTTTATAATTTAATATAAATTCTAAAAACATAATTATTCACTTTTATAATAACTCTACATTCATGACTTCCCCAATAGTTCAGTGGATAAAAAATCTGCTTGCAATGCAGGAGACACAAGAGATGTTTGATCCCTGGGTGGGAAGATACCCTGGAGGAGGGAGTGACAAACCACTCAAGTATTCTTGCCTGGAAAATCCCATGGACAGAGGAGCCTGGTGGGCTACAGTCCACGGGGCCACAAAGAGTCTGATATAACTGAATACATGGCACACCACATTCAGGGAGTAGGTAGGATGAATTAATAAATGCTTAATGAAAACTGAAATCAATAATAACTAGTTGGAAAGTTTAAGTAGGATTCAGGCTCATTTTGAAGCTGAAGAGTCAGATTGTTGGCAAGTGAAAAAAATGAAAAAACATATGGTAAGAGGGAACTCAAATTGATTGAAGGTATCAAAATTATTTTGTTTTATGCAACATTTTATCTGGACTCTTAGTAAAGGTAATTAAGCTATTAAAATCCATACCATATATTGTCAACTCTTAAATTAAATCTGTTTAGAATACTACAATCCTTAAACTTCCACATTCCAGTAAGTCTCTAAACCAGGTAGCTTCCTCTAGCACCTTCAGTTCAGTTCAGTTCAGTTCAGTTGCTCAGTCATGTCCGACTCTTTGCGACCCCATGAATCGCAGCATGCCAGGACTCCCTGTCCATCACCAACTCCCAGAGTTCACTCAGACTCAAGTCTATCTAGTCGGTGATGCCATCCAGCCATCACATCCTGTCGTCCCCTTCTCCTCCTGCCCCCAATCCCTCCCAGCATCAGAGTCTTTTCCAATGAGTCAACTCTTCGCATGAGGTGGCCAAAGTACTGGAGTTTCAGCTCTAGCACCTTAAGTACTGTCTAAAATTTTGCTGGTTAATCTTCATCCTTTCCTCTCAGAGATGAGGATATAGACAACCTAATAATACAATAACTAACATTTTAAAATGCCTAATAACTGTGAGAAGGTGTCATGAGCACTCTAATCTTCTTTGGTAATATTATTATTTTTATCCACTGCACACACACAAGAGAAATTTTTAAATGGTTAAGCATTTTGTTCAAAATCATATCAGCAGAGAGTGGTAGCTTCAGGATTTGAAGGTCTGTCAAGTTCCAGATCTCACTTCTCCAGTGACTGTCCAGCTAGGTTCCACAAACTAGGTAACTTCTAGGTTCAGTAATTTCCAGGTTACTGAACCCAGAAGAAGCATCAGTGAACATATCCTTGGCAATTGTGTAGGTTCTTTATGGAATTTTAAAATCTTGTGGATCTCTTCAATAATTATATAATTTTTGGATTATCTAGAGGAACACTTAAAAAATAGAAAGCTACCATTTTACATCATGGGTTTCCCTTTATACTTAATACATTATTTGTGCCAAGTACTACTCTCATTTTCAGGGATTATTGTGGAAAGGAAAATAGTGACTCAGTCCACAAGCATACCTCTAAATATGTGAGCACAACTATACACTGTGAAATAACAAAATTAAAGAATCAGTGAGGCAGAATTGAAAATGGTACTATAAGATACCACACTAAGAATAATTTGCTTGCTGTAGTCAGTATCACATTCAGTTTGAGGGCTGTAAAGCATCATCTATCACACTATATTAATATTGATGTGTGGAATATGGTTGTTTTCAATTTAATGTATATATGCCATATACTATAATAATATAACAGTGTGAGTACATACATACATATATATATATATATATATATATATATATACACACACACACATATATATTATTGTTGTTATTTAGTCTTTCAGTCATGTTAAATTCTTATGTGGCCCCATGGATTGTGGTCTACCAGGCTTCTCCTTCCATGGGATTTCTCAGGCAAGAATACTGGATGGGGTTGCCACTTCCTTCTCCAGGGGATCTTCCCAAGCCAGAGATCGAACCTGTGTCTCCTGCACTTCAGGCAAATTCTTTTCCCACTGAGTCACTTGAGAATGTATATGTGTTATAAATACAAAATGGCAAATGAGAGATGAAATATTAGAGGCATTATACTTAGTTTTAGTATTAAAATAATTAATAATGGAATTTACAATTTTTTTTTCTTAAAAATATATACAAGTGTTACTCAAAGTTTAGGAGTACTTCTATCTTCAGGGTCAAGCTTTAGATCTGTCTTTAATTCTTCATCTTATATTTTATTAGTGTTATTATTCTTTTGTTCAGGCATAATTCATCTGCACAACTGCTAGATAAATTTTAACCCTATAGCTGACATGAAGTAAAAACATATTAAGTGCAGGAAAATTTTGAGAATCTAATAGATAACAAAAGGAACAATGACTCTGAGAGTATGTTATTAATACCCTTTGATTGATACGCACTTCTATAATAAGACCTCTGGCAATGGTTTTAAATATACAAAAAAATATTTCTGACTATATATGGCTTTTACATTTGCCTATAAGGAGTTCAATGCGAATATAGTTGTTTCTACTGAAAATACATACATTCAAGAAAGTAAATATAAGATGAACAGACTCTCTTATAGTTCATGATTCAGAAAATGTTTTGCAGAGCATGCTCTGTGCTCACTGTTTCATATTTGCACATGTACTCATGTACTTCTCTTCCTCACCAATAAGCCTACATTTACCCTTAAGAAGGTAGTAAAGCAGCACTCACTAACATTCAGGACTTATTCTTAGTATGCTCTTTTCTGTATGTATTGACTTCTATGTATCATTTCTCTCACTTCACCATACCTACTGTCAATTTCTGTGGCAATAAGTATTCTTCAAACATCTGTAGAGGGTCATCTGTTGTTAGTTTCATTCGTGGATCTACCATCTTTTACACAGTCTTTGAATATTGATATTCCTCCCAAGATCTTATTATTATCCCTCCCCCTAAAATTTATAGTAAATCTTACCTATAACCAGTGTTCTTACCCATATATTAACATTATTACCACTGTCCTTTTAACCCTTGGGCACTTGCACTTGAATGTGGAGACATGTAAAACTCAACAAATATATAAATGAATTTGATCTCTTTCTCACAGTCTCTACTCCTTTTTTTGTATATCTTACGTTAGAAGTAGATTGACTCATTCGTTTATCAATCCGAATTCATGACAGTAATGATAGTTTCTGATACTCTATATCTCCAAGAAAACATCTTTTTTTTTTTAACATAATGGATATATAATATCTCATTTTGGTTAAATTTGCATCTCATGAGTGCTAATTATGCTCAGCAACTTATATGCTTTTTGGTGTTTTGAACATGCTATTTGCAAAGTCCTTGATCAAATGATTTTCTAATTTTTAAATCTTAATTTTCTCCATTCTTCAGAAAAATAATCTTTATGAAATTCACATAGGATCATGTCATTTATGACAATGCTTCTTGATTTATCTTAGGATAAAGTCCAAATGTTGCTTCTCAAGCACAACATAAACTGACACTTGCTTTACTAAGTACATCTCACGTTCTGCCCCACTTATACTTAACTCTGAATCACATTCAATCTTCTTCAATTAACAGAATGTTATATGAATCTCTGAATCCTCTGAGTAATAACTGCTACCTATAAAGAGCTGACTGACCAGACACACACTATATGTACCTACTCCAGTTTGGCAACTACCTTTTTATTTCAAGGGCAGAGGCAGAGTCTAAGCTTGGCTAAGCTTACTCATCTGGCCAATCCCTGGTGAGCACACCCTTCATGCTGCACATACTGGATGGAGCCACATCTCTGCTACTTGAATAAAAAGCACATCAAAGTAGGTGTATGGTGGACACTGCAATGAGTCACTCATATATCTTCTCCAAAGACAAGAAACTTATTTCTTTAGTGGCTGGAAATGTTGCCTGCTGAGAACACAGCTGCGACTTTTCTAGGTATTGTCCTTAGCAATACCTAGGCTCCAGTAAGGTTATATATTCATCCTAGACAGACAAAATCTTGACCTTTTTGCCTAGTTTGTGGATGACTATAAAGGATGTGTAGCTGGACTCAGCATTCTGTTGCAACCGTATCACCCACCATTCTATTTCCTCTTTCATAGCTGTTGTTACAGCCTATGAATTCTCTTCATCAAATCCTCATCTCTGTTTCCTGGAGAATCTTACCTATATTCCTGAGCAGTCACTGAGGTTGCTATGAGCCAATGTGGAAATATCTGGGAAGTCCACTTCCTTTTAGGGTCTACTTTGAAAATGAGAACTGGAGGACAAGAAATAGCTGAGCAGATGAAGAGCTGTTCTTTCATGAGTATATTCATTGCCCCAATGACTGGTGTTTCCTTGTGAACCTTAAACATAATAAAATTCTTCACAACTCACATAGCCATCTTTTACAATGTACTACAATGTACTACACATTGTAGTACATTGTAGTACACATTGCTCTGACTTCTTCTCACCTTCAAGTAAGCTTGTACATCTAAAAAAAAAAATCAACGGGACTTAAATTCTCTGCTTTATGGAGGGTGTGGATTAAGACAAAAATTCTCTTAGAGTACAAGTAGAAAGTAACCTTAATATTTTTTCCCTCACAAAATTCTGATATTACTGTGCTTTTATGTAAAATCTGGAACTGGCTTTAAATCTGTTCAATTTCCTATAGATAATTAAAAGTCTTCTGTCAATGTCAGTGACAAGGATTCTCATTTTGTGCTTTTCTTGTCATATTGTACTTCCATATATTCTTCAGAATAATATTTCTTTACTTCTGTATTAAATTATGATTACAATAAGTAAACATTAATGTATATGTAAATATGCTTTCTGACTTTCTTCCTTTTTTCTTTTTTTTTGCTTTACAGAATTTTTTTGTTTTCTGTCAAACCTCACCCTGAATCAGCCGTAGGTATACATATATTCCCTCCCTTTTGCACTTCCCTCTCATCTCCCTCCTCATCCCACCTCTTTAGGTTGATACAGAGGCCCTGTTTGAGTTTCTTAGCCATACAGCAAAATCCTGTTGGCTATCTATTTTACATATGGTAATGTAAGTTTCCACGTAATTCACGTTATAAATTATGATTATAACAAGTAAACTTTAATGTATATGTAAATATGCTTTCTGACTTGCTTGCGTTTTTTTTTTTTTTTCTTCAGATTTAAGATTTCTTCTAGTAATTACTGTCACCAGCCTGAAGAATTTTTTAGCATCTCTTTCAATGCAGATATTCTATAAATAAATTAATTTTGCTATATATGCCCATTTTTTATTCAGTTTCCCTCTAACATTCTTAAAGTATTATTTATATAAAATAAATTCACTACTTTTAACATGTACAGATTAATAAATTTGGGTAATATTCTGCAATTATCTAATCACAGTTAAGATATAAAAGTTTCCCTCCCCTGGAAAATGTTTTCCATGCTCATTTGCATGCAAATCTCTCCAATTTGTGGTAACTGCTAAACTGCTTTCTGTTACTATAACACATTTTTAGAATTTCATGTAAATGGAATCACATCATACATAGAGTTTGTTTTTTGTTTCTTTCAATTAGTATAATTTTTACAGATAGATGCCATTATCCCTACGTTCTGACCCATACTTGAACCAGATAAATTCTCATCAATCTTTTCTGTACTTTTCCATTGCTGCCACAAGTAAGAGTACAGTTATTTTAACTGCTACTATAACTTGGAATTTCTTTACTACTCTGCCATTTCAAGCCAATGATTCATACCTTTTTCATTATTAAAAAAACTGTCTTATGTGTTTTGTATGTTCCAAATGTGCATGTCCTGGTCTCCAAGCAGTCCCTTTCAAATCTGGCTCATCTAACTTGAGGTGAGAGGGAAGTAAACATCTCCCTTTTCCATTGGGAGAGGGGGGTACATCCTATAGCAATGCAAAAATATTTTCCAAGTAAACATGTCCGATTATTTCAACAAAAACCTTTTATAGTAAGGTAGGCTAAGGACCACGGAGAAGGCAATGGCACCCCATTCCAGTACTCTTGCCTGGAAAGTCCCATGGATGGAAGAGCCTGGTGGGCTGCAGTCCATGGGGTCTCAAAGAGTCAGACATGACTGAGTGACTTCACTTTCACTTTTCACTTTCATGCATTAGAGAAGGAAATGGCAACCCACTCCAGTGTTCTTGCCTGGAGAATCCCAGGGATGGGGGAGCCCATTGGGTTGCTGTCTATGGGGTCGCACAGAGTTGGACACGACTGAAGCGACTTGGCAGCAGCAGGCTAAGGACCATAACACAGGCTATAGGGCATCTCCTTGCAGAGTTTGCATAGGCTGTCTAGCTTTAATCTGTGGGTTTTATCACCACTGTAACCTCAAGGAAATCTGAAAAGGATACACAGACAGATAAGCATCTAATTTGAATGTATACTCAGTCACTTCAGTCGTGTCCAATTCTTTGGAATGCTCCTCTGCCCATGGGATTCTCTGGGCAAGAATACTGAGGTGGGTTGCCATTTCCTTCTCCAGGGGATCTTCCCAACCCAGGGATCAAACCCGCTTCTGCAGCATTGCATGTGGATTCTTTACCCACTGGGCCACTGGGAAGCATCTAGATAGATAAGTAAATGGATTTTAAATGATTTTTTCCTGGAGTCCTCAAGTGTGCTATTATTTCTGCCTGGAAAACTGATCCCATGTAACTAATATTCACTCTATTCCTTCAAAACTTCCTCAAGGAGAACATTCATCACCTCACAGAATAGATATATACACTTATTCTGTGCCTTGGAGCTCTTTTTCTTTCCTAATATAACACAGATAGCAATTTATTGCAGTATCTAGTGCTCAAGGTTTTTCTCAAGGCTATGAAGAAGAAAATAAGTGAAGGAAAGCATAAAAAAAAATCACTCTAGCAAGCCTCCAGAACTTTTAGAACATTACACACATTCCCAGAAGTATTGCTTCTCTGGAGTCTACCTGAAATTGTGGTTTGCTGTACAATTCCAAAACCAAGTGAATCCCCAGTTAAATCTAAAGATATTCAAAAGGACTTTAAAAAACAAACAAACAAACATTGAATACTTAGGCTACATTTACTAACCCCTTCTGTATATCAGGTCCAAAGACTCAATTTAAATTTTTGGTGATAATGATTTAAGAATATACATGGCTAAGGATACAACTTATTACAGAATTAAAATCTTACCATATAGCCAAAGAAAAGGAGAGAAATCATTGTTTGAATGATAATGAAATAACTTTGGCTCTATATTAATCATAAACAGAGATTTTAATGTTTTTCTGTGACACTGTTTAAAGAACAATGATAGCAAAGTAAGTTGTAGACAGTAAATGTACATTAAAACTTTAAAGACATAAACCAGATCAACCCTTTATCATATCTTGGTTTTAAATTCTTCAGTAATGAATATAGATTCCATGGTTTCTAAAAATTCCATGACAATGCTATATAACTCTTACAAAAGTTTACTAATTTGACTTTTGGAAAGAATAAATCAAAGATATAACTTTACAATATAGCAAAGTAAGCACCTTAGCTTTTCCCTTCTCCAGAGGATCTTTCTGACCCAGGGATCAAACCCAGGTCTTCCACATTGCAGGCAGATTTTTTTTACCATTTAAGCCAGCAGGGAAGTCCACCCTTAAAGACAGTCAGCTTAAAATAGTAGTGAAAAATTTCTCCTGGAATTTTGAAAGTCTTAACAGAAAATGAAATACGTAGTATATATGTATGTTTTACTTTGTTTATTGCATGGCATATACTTACATATATTTTGTTAATGACTAACTTATAAACAAAATTCAAAATATATTTGATAGAAGGTTTCGATCTGGGGTTGAGTACTTTTTTCACTGGCCTAAATTAACAATATCAATAATGATAACAACTGATATTCATCCAATACTTATTATGTGCCAAATATGTTTGTAAGTATTCTATCATTACATCTACAAAGCATGTTGCTGCTGCTGCTGCTACTGCTAAGCCGCTTCAGTCGTGTCCAACTCTGTGCGACCCCGTAGACAGCAGCCCACAAGGCTCCTCTGTCCCTGGGATTCTCCAGGCAAGAACACTGGAGTGGGTTGCCATTTCCTTCTCCGCAAAGCATGCTATTCCCATCTTATTTACAAGATAAATGAAGATTAACTGTGTTAGATTCTTTGCTGAAGTCCACACAGTTGTTAAATGAAACAGAGAGGGCTTGATTTGATCCTGACCCTGATGACCTTACTACAATGATCTATGGTTTGTCATAGGAGAGAGTGTTCTTTCTAAATAGCCTAGCATATAAAAGGGATAAAACTAGCTTCCATTCAATAAATATTGAAATCTAAATTAATTAAACATTTAGATATAAAAAAGAGTAAATTCATCAACATAAACGGGCTTTGGATGCTATAAATAAGAACAGGGAGAGTCACTATCCAAACTTCCTCCAGAGAAACTTGTAAATTCAGCAAATGGAATTTCTGAATTTCACTTCCTTTGGCATGTGTATTTGTAAAATAGAATGTGGTCCTACCACACTGTTAGAAATACACATTCATTAAGTTGTCTGCATTGTATTTCCAAATATTTTATTAAATATTACATTCACTCAAAATTCCTTTATTCACATTCTCTAGTCAATCTTTTAAAATTTTATTTTTCATAAATATATTAACATAAGAAAATATACATTCATTATACTGATAATGAGTATAATTTGTCATTTGACATTCATATTTTGGCACTCCAATATTGTATATCAGTTTCTTGATTTATGCTTATATGAAATTATTTTAATCTCATAAATTCAAGGACCAGGTCACAGATTGTAATAAAAATATAGATGACATGAAGTCATTTGACACAATTTTCCCCAGTAATGTTAGGCTGGTGGCATTTATTAATAGTTATATTGATATTTTCTTAGTTTGTAAATTCTTCTGGTCTTAGAAATTTCTATTTAAAGATAATAAATCACATCATAATATTTTCATAGGGAAAATATTCGACTTTATTTTCACTCAGAAACTCAGACACACCAAGGGGATAAGACATGAATATTAATAAGACTATATTAAGGGAATAATACTATAGTTCAACAGAATCTGATGAATCTTAACTTTATGTTGACATCATGACAAGGGTAATGGGATAGTGGAGGTAGTTAGTGAAAATGCAAGTATGAAAACATATCATATTTCTCTAGACAATATAGAAGACTACATTTCACAAACAGAAATTATGAGACGTTAGGAAAATCAGAAATATACTAATAAACTAGTTTTGTTGTATCATATAATTTTGAATTAGACATACTAGAAGTTATTAGCAGTTACATCATTGGTGCAATTATTTCCATCTTAAAACTTCTAAAATAGTGATTCTTACTTTATTTCTTTTTATTCATTCTCCTTAAGAACTCTTACTATTCCTTAAATTCTAAAGTTCTAATTCAAAAAACTCTAATAACCAACTCTAAACTAAGTAAAGATCTTATTTTGATGTGGCATAAAAATAGAAACATTTCTTATATATATGTTATCACTTTTACAAATTAATGATTCTTATTTTAATGATTTTCTTTAATAATTTCTTTGAAGGTCACTTTTATTACTAGACCTTTTCTTTATGCTTGAGATATTATCTACCCAATCTAGCTATGTACATATATACTTATCTGTGAACTATTATGAAAGATAACTCATCTCGATTATTTTTTTCAAGAGTACACAGTAACTCAGAATTTACTATTTTTATGCCAAATTGTTTTATTAATTTGGATCTTTCTAAATAAACATGTATGGAATCCTAAGCATTTAGCACTAAATCAGTCTCTTGAAACTAAAAAATGAATACAATATTCCGAATGTCAATGACCTCATGATCTTGGGTGGAAAGGTGAAGGGTAAAGAAATTTTGCCATTGTGTGATTCTCATTTAAGGAAGAGGTTTTGCCAGTGTCGACAAGTTTGCATTTAGATTTAGAGGAAGTTTCTGGAAAAGCCTTTTCAGATTTAGTGATATCAGCTAAATCTTTTTTTTTTTTTAATTTTATTTTTTTTAAATTTATTTATTTATTTTTAATTTTTACTTTACAATTCTGTATTGGTTTTGGCATAGATTGACATGAATCCACCACAGGTGTACATGCGTTCCCAAACATGAACCCCCCTCCCACCCCCCTCCCCACAACATCTCTCTGGGTCATCCCCGCGCGTCAGCCCCAAGCGTGTCATATCCTGCATCAGACATAGACTGGCATTTCGATTCTTACATGTTATTATACATGTTTCAATGCCATTCTCTCAAATCCTCACACCCTCTCCCTCTCCCTCTGAGTCCAAAAGTCCGCTATACACAATCTGTGTCTTTTTTGCTGTCCTGCATACAGGGTCATCATTGGATGAAACTGGAGCCAATTATACAGAGTGAAGTGAGCCAGAAAGAAAAACACCAATACAGTATACTAACACATATATATGGAATTTAGGAAGATATCAGCTAAATCTTGAAACACCAGCACATGTTAGCAAGAAGCCTAGGGGAGGAGATGACAGTCAAGGAAGGCTAGGCATAGAATCTGTAGTAGAGAAAACATAGCACATCTAGGAGAGATTGAAACTTAAATCCACAAGGCTGGAAAGTTAGGAAAGATAAAAACACTGACAATCTGCGTGCCATGAATGCTAAAGAGTTTGGATCGTTCACTGAAACAAAGGTGATTTTCAAAAAGGATAATACTTCTGAAAATGGTCAGAATAAAAACTACCATTTTTCTGTAGATCTTACAAGCTATTCACTACCAAACTGACAAAATAAATAAAACTGAAGGCATGTCTCCTCATGAAGAAACTATGACTAAACAACTTTGGAATCACCTTGTTTATAAATTAATATTTATATTTGGTATAATCATCAAAAAGCACCCCTTTTATATTTTAAAGTAGACCCCACACAAATGTACATACAAATTTTTGGAATATTAATTTATAAGGAAATGATAAATCCAAGTAATTTGAAAGATTTATAAAATCAGTGTGTTCTCTACATAAACAAATAATTCTATGCCACTAAAATGACAAATCTCTAAAATACTATGGTTTTTACTTAATTTTTAAAAATAAATCTAGATTTTATAATAAAACAGTTATAATAGAATTATTAAGTGTGCCCTATGGTTGTGTGATTTATTAATAGTTATATTGATATTAAAAATATTAAAGGTTTAATTGCAGGCTTGCTTTAAGTAAGATAAGCTTAAAGGGAGAAGATAATAATAATGTATACATTTAAATTAAGAACAATAATCAGTAAAAGGCCTCAAATAGTGGCCCACAGCTAAGTTTTGTCCGTAGAAAGATTCTTATATTTTAATATTCACATTCTATAGAAGACATTAATCTCTAAAAAAGTAATAATAAAAATAAACTGACTCTGACTGTTGTTATAGGAATGATTTTATGTATTTTCCCTTATCTAACACATTTTAAATAAAATGCTGACAAAGATAATTTTCAAGATTCACACTAGAAGGTGGATGTTGTTATTCCAAAAAGCCACTAGCATGTTCTACACAATAAACATGCTTCTTGGATTTATATGGTGATAAGACAACCACCACAGAGTTGTGGGCTACACAGACTCAGTGATACTCACTTCCAGTATCAAAATTAGTCAAGGTTCTCCAGAGAAGTAGAAGCAATACGTATGGATATGTACAGACATACCTCTAGATATCTATCACAGGTTCAGTTCTAGAGCACCTCATTAAACCAATCACACAGATATCACAGGCTTCAAAGCATATATAAAAGTTATAATTACATCATGAAAAGTCAAAGTGTCAGTTGCTCAGTCGTGTCCAGCTCTCTACAATCCCATGGACTGTAGCTCACCAGGCTCCACTTCTGTGGAATTCTCTAGGGGAGAATACTGGAGTGGGATGCCATTCCCTTCTCCAGGGGATTTTCCCACCCCTTGGACTGAACCCAGTCTCCTTCCTTATCCAGGGATTGAACCCAGGTCTCCTGCATTGCAGACAGATTCTTTACTGACTGAGCTATTAGGGGAAGCTCAGATTGATCAGTATGATGGCTACTAAACACTGGGGTAGCTATAGAAATTTTTAAAAATATGATACAAATTAAGTTTGCTGCATTGATTGACTCTTCCTTCCTGGAATGGTGTCTCTGTGGTATGCCGTGCAGCTTTAATAGCACTTTACCCATGACAGAACATCTTTCAAAAGTGGAGTCTGTCCTTTCAGACTCTGCCACTGCTTTACTGACCTAGTATTTGTAACACTCTAAATCCTTTGTTGTCTTTTCAACAAATTTTACAACATCTTCATCAGGATTCCATCTCAGGAATCCACTTTCTTGGCTCCTCCATATGAAGCAACTCCTCATCCATTAAAGTTTTATCATGAGATGGCAGCAATTCAGTTACATCTTCAGGTTCTGTTGCTAATTCTAGGTTTTTTGCTATTTCCACTGTATCTGCAGTTACTTCCTCCACTAAAGTCCTCGACCCTTCTAAGTCATCCATAAGGGCTGGAATCAACTTCTGGATTCCTGTTAATATTACTTGAATCTCTTCCAATTAATCACAGATGTTCTTCATGGCATCTACAATGGTGAGTCCTTTCCAGAGGGTTTTCAATTCACTTGATCCATCAGAGGACTCACTCGCTATCTATATGGCTACAGTTTTATGAAATGTATTTCTTAAATAATAAAACTTGACATTACTTCTTGATCCCTGGGCTGAAGAATGAATATTGTGTTAGTAGGCATGAATAAATTAATCTTTTATACATCTCCACCAGAGTTCTTGGGTGACCAGATGTATTGCTAATAAGCAGTAATATTTTGAAAATAATCTTTTTTTTTTTTTGATTGACAAATCTCAGAAATGGGCTTAAAAATTCAGTAAATCATGTTGTAAACAGATGGTCTGTCATCCAGGCTTTGTTGTTTGATTTATAGAACACAAACAAAGGAAATTCAACATCATTCTTGAGGGCCCTAGGATTTTCACAATAATAAAATAGCATTAAACTTAGAATTGCCAGCTGCATTAGCCCCTAACAAAAGAGTCAGCCTGACCATTTAATTTTTGAAGTGTTGACTTCTCCCCTTAAGCTATGAAACTTCTACAAGCGTCTTCTTCAAATAGTAGGCTGTATCATACACTCTGAATGCAAAAGTAGGAAATCAAAAATACCTGGAGTAACAGTCAAATTCGGCCTTGGAGTACATAATGAAGCAGGGCAAAGGCTAAGAGTTTTTCCAAGAGAATGCACTGGTCATAGCAGATATCCTCTTCCAACAACACAAGAGAAGACTCTACACATGGACCTCACCAGATGGTCAATACTGAAATCAGATTGATTATATTCTTTGCAGTCAAAGATGGAGAAGTTCTATACTGTCAGCAAAAGGAAGAATGGGAGCTGACTGTGGCTCAGATCATGAATTCCTATTGCCAAATTCAGACTTAAATTGAGAAAGTAGTTAAAAGTACTAGACCATTCAGGTATGACCTAAATCAAATCCCTTACAATTATACAGTGGAAGTGACAAATTCAAGGGATTAGATCTGATAGGCAGAGTGCCTGAAGACTTATGGATAGAGGTTTGTGACACTGTACAGAAGGCAATGATAAGACCATCCCTAAGAAAATGAAATGCAAAATGGTTGTCTGAGGAGGCCTTACAAATAGCTATGAAAAGAAGAGAAGTGAAAGGCAAAGAAGAAAAGGAAAGAAATAACTATTTGAATGCAGAGTTCCAAAGAATAGCAAGGTGAGATAAGAAATCCTTCCTCAGTGAAAATAGAAGAAAACAATGGAATGGGGGAAGTCTAGAGATCATTTCAAGAAAATTAGACATACCAAGGAAAGATTTCATACAGAGATGGACATGAAAAAGAACAGAAACAGTATGAACCTAACAGAAGCAGAGGATATTAAGGAGAGGTGGCAAGAATACACAGAAGAATTATACAAAAAAGATTCTCATGACCCAGATAATCACGATGGTGTGATCACTCACCTAGAGCCAGACGTCCTGGAATGCGAAGTCAAGTGGGCCTTAAGAAGCATCACTACGAACAAAACTAGTGGAGGTGACGGAATTCCAGTTGAGCTATTTCAAATCCTAAAAGATGATCTATGAAAGTGCTACACTCAATATGCCAGCCAATTAGGAAAACTCAGCAGTGGCCACAGGACAGGAAAAGTTCAGTTTTCATTTCAATCCCAAAGAAAGGCAATGCCAAAGAATGCTCAAATGACCATACAATTGCACTCATCTCACACGCTAGCAAAGTAATGCTCAAAATTCTCCAAGCCAGGCTTCAACGGTATGTGAACCATGAAGTTCCAGATGTTCGAGCTGGATTTAGAAAAGGCAGGGGAATCAGAGATCAAGCTGCCAACATCTGTTGGATTATTGAAAAACAAAGAAAGTTCCAGAAAACATCTATTTCTGCTTTATAGACTATGTCAAAGCCTTTGACTATGTGTATCACAACAAACCATGGAACATTCTGAAAGAGATGGGAATACCAGATCACCTGACCTGCCTCCTGAGAAATCTGTATGCAGGTTAAGGAGCAACAGTTAGAACTGGACATGGAACAATAGATTGTTTCCAAATCAGGATAGGAGTATGTCAAGGCTGTATATTGTCACCCTGCTTATTTAACTTATATGTGGAGTACATCATGAGAAATGCTGGTCTGGAAGAAGCACAAGCTGGAATCAAGATTTCTAGGAGAAATATCAATAACCTCAGATATGCAGATGACACCAGCCTTATGGTAGAAAGCAAAGAGGAACTGAAGAGCCTCTTGATGAAAGTGAAAGAGGAGACTGAAATTGTTGGCTTAAAGCTCAACATTCAGAAAACTAAGATCATGGCATATGGTCCCATGGCAAATAGATGGGGAAACAGTGGAAATAGTGACAGACTTTATTTTGGGGGGCTCCAAAATCACTGCAGGTGATGACTGCAGCCATGAAATTAAAAGATGCTTGCTCCTTTGAAGAAAAGCTATGACCAACCTAGACATCATATTAATAAGCAGAGACATTAATTTGCAAAAAAGCTCTGTCTACTCAAAGCTATGGTTTTTCCAGTAGTCATGTGTGGATGTGAGTGTTGGACTATAAAGAAAGCTAAGTGCCGAAGAACTGATCCTTCTGAACTGTAGTGTTGGAGAATACTCTTGAGAGTCCTTTGGATAGCAAGGAGATCCAACCAGTCCATCCTAAAGGAAAACAATCCTGAATATTCATTGGAATGACTGATGTTTAAGCTGAAACACCAATACTTTGGCCATCTGTTGTGAAGAACTAACTCATGGAAAAAATTGAAAGTGTGAGGAGAAGGTGACCCCAGAGGATGAGATGGTTGGATGGCATCACTGACTCAATGGACATGAGTTTAAATAATCTCTGGGAGTTGGTGATGGACAGGGAAGCCTGTGTACTACAATCCATGGGGTCACAAGGAGTCGGACATGATTGAGTGACTGAACTGAACTGATACACTCTGAGAATCTGTTTAGTGTTACTACATTCATTCATTATTTTAACTAGATATCCTGAGTACTTGCTGCAGCTTCTACATTAGCTTCTTCACTTTGAGCTTCCATGTTGTAGAGATGCTTTCTTTCCTCAAATCTCAAGAATCAATCTCTGTTGGTTTCAGTTTTTTTTTTTTTTACCCTGCAGATTCCTTACCTCTATCAGCCTTCCTGGAATTGAAGACAGTTAGGACCTTACTCTGGATTAGGCTCTGGCTTAAGGGAATGCCATGGTTTGTTTGATCTTCTATTCAGACCACTCAAACTTTCTCTGTATCCTCAATAAGACTGCTTCATGTTCTTATCATCTGTGTGTTCACTGGAATGGCAATTTAATTTTCTTCAATAACTTTTCCTTTCCATTAACAATTTTGTTTTTTGGTACAAAAGGTCTAACTTTCAGTCAATCTCTGATTTACACATTTCTTCTTCTGTAAGTGCAATTATTTTTAGGTTTTGAGTTAAAGCAAGAGATGTGCAACTCTTCTTGTAACCTGACCACTTAGAGGCCATTGTAAGATTATCCATTAGCCTAGTTTCAATATTATTGTAACTCAGGCAATAGGGAGACTTGAGGAGAGGAAGAACATGGGAAACAGCTGGTGGGTGGATGATCAGAACACATACATTTATCAATAAAGCTTGCTGTTTCACATGGGCACAGTCCAAGTTGCTCATTACAATAGTAACAACAATTTCAACAGTAACAACAGAGACTGTTGATCACAGATCACCATAACAAATACAATCATAATAAAGTTTGAAATATTTTGAAAATTAACAAATATGACATAGAGACATTAAGTGAGCAAATGCTCTTAGGAAAATAGTGCAGATGCAGAGTTGCCATTCACTTTCAACTTGTACAAATCACAGTATCTGCAAAACACAATAAAATGAAGTACATGTATGCTTATGTGTTTCTGTGTGTGCATTGGATAGATATATGTATATGCATATGGTGCTTCCCAGGTGGTACTAGTGGTAACCCACCTGCCAATGCAGGAGACATAAGAGACACCGGTTTAATACTTGGGTTGCGATGATCCCCTGGAGGAAGGCATGGCAACCCACTCCAATATTCTTGCCTGGAGAATCCCCATGGACAGAGGAGACTTGGAGTGGTAGGGGGTTATAGTCCACAGGATTGCACAGAGTTGGACACAACTGAAGTAACTGGGTACGCACACATGTTTATATACTACACACACACACACACACACACACACACACATATAAAGATAATTACTATCTTTTTATATATAAAAAGATAGTTGACTCATGCAATTATGGTGGCTCAGAAGCCCAGCTTGTCTTCTGTAAGCTGAAGACTCAGAAAAGCTGGTGATGTAATTCCAATCCAACTTCAAAGGCCTGAGAACCAGGAGAATCTAAGGTGTAAGTCCTAGTTTGAGGGCAGAAGAAAGAAGATATATGTCTAGAGAAATAAATCAGGCAGAAAGTAAATGCTCTCTCCTTCTGCCTTTTTGTTTTACTCAGATCCTCAGGGAACTATGATTTACTTTGTATGCCAATTTAAATGCTAATCTCATATGGAAACATCCTCACAGACACACCCAGATATAATGCCCAACCACATACCTGGGCACTCCTATCTCAAGTCCATGCATATAATAAACAACCAGGAGTATGAAAGTGATATGTTAAGATGACTTTTGTTTAAAAGGCATATATCTTTCATCAAGTAAAAAATTTACAAGCATAAATACAAGTGTTACTGCTGCTGCTGCTAAGTCGCTTCAGTTGTGTCCGACTCTGTGAGACCCCAGAGACGGCAGCCCACCAGGCTCCCCCGTCCCTGGGATTCTCCAAGCAAGAACACTGGAGTGGGTTGCCATTTCCTTCTCCAACGCATGAAAGCGAAAAGTGAAAGTGAAGTCGCTCAGTCGAGTCCGACTCCTAGCAACCCCATGGACTGCAGCCTACCAGGCTCCTCCGTCCATGGGATTTCCCAGGCAACAGTACTGGAGTGGGGTGCCATTGCCTTCTCCGAAATACAAGTGTACAAAGGATTATTTTGAGGTTTTTTTTTTTTTTTTTTTCAGACTAGATGGAACATCACCTTTCCTGAAGATTTTCATAGCCTTTCTTCTAGCAGCACCGAGACAAAAGATATCTGTTAATTCCTCTGAATCTGGGACTGTGCTTGAAATTTATCCCAGAGTACACTCCTCTGTAGCATCACCTTCTATACTCGTGGCAAACAATAACTACTTCTATGCTACTCCTCTCTTCTTTCAATTTACTGCAGCTTCATCCTTCAGCTTACTTGGTCAAAAATAGTAACTTGCATTGCTTTTAAATATTGAACTTTCTGTTTTGTAACATATTTATGTAGTCCTTTGTTATTTCCCATGCTATAACATGGCATGATGTTTATGGTACAGTGTGCAAACTGAATGTGTTAAAGCTTGCCAGCCAAACATTTATTAACAATTCATATTAATCAATGATCAGGAAAAAATGCTTTAAGTATTTTACATAAAAACTGCTACCAGGTGCTTTACTGTTTTCAATTATATTTTAGGAAATTAATTGGGGATTTTAGCCTAATGTGAAATTCATAATAAATGTCCCATTAACAAAACTGCAAAATAGACAATCTGATGCCATTTGGTAGCAAAATTACTACTTTTCAATAATGTATTTCTGAAGTTATGTGGGAGACACATTTATGTCTATGCCAGGAAACCTGTTATTTTTATTGACACACTAATGGTCCTTTATTACGTATAAGATTTTGAGCAAGGGAATAAAATGGTCCAATTTTCGTTTTTAAAAGACATGCACTCCCTTGAAACCTTTCAAGAAACCAGATTTTATTTGTATAATTTACAATGATGGTGAAGTATTTTTATTGCACTTTTAGTAGATGTTCTGTACGTAAAGCATGAAATGGTTCATGTTGAAACACTATAATTCAGAAGCGATAATAATATAAACATTTAAATAAAAAAGATTGATCATTACAAAGATATTATTTTGAATACTATTTTCTACTGATCAGTGCATTTTCATTTTATTGCTGGTAATAGTAAAACTTTATTTCAGACTTCCAAAAGAAAATACTTGTCTCTGAGGTATATTACAATTTCACATCTGCTTATTTATTCCCCTTTTCTTTCTGGAACTTGAAATGAATGCTGTTGAAATACACAACTAAAAATATTTGTCAGGTATTTGTTATAAAATGAAACTTTCTTAGTGTCTCTTGACTCAGCTTATTCTATAAGCAATATTCATTTTAATAACTCTTAAATTTTTTCATTATTATTTTGCTCTGCTTTCTAAGCCAAAATATCTCTATATTGTAAAATACAGTTTCATACTTTATCTCACCCCAGGCTTCCCATCCCCCTCCAAATTCTGTGAAGTTGGCTTTATATCAACCATTATTCTCTAGTGTTTGGCTTCTATCTAGATTTACACTATTTATTCATTCTATTATGCATATTTATTAATTAATGATATTTTCCTTCAAGAAAAAATAGTCTAAAAGTAGAAGATTTCATGTTTGTGTGAGTGTTAAGTTACTTCAGTCATGTCTGACTCTTTGCAACCCCATGAACTGTAGCCCTCAGGCTCCTCTGTACAGTACTTATAATCAAATAATTTATTAGTAATATGGAAACTTTAAAAATGTATATTTGCATCAAAATCTTCTCTAAAGAAAATGAAACAAGACAAAGTAAAATAAGACAAAACAAAAAACAAACTCGATCAGTTGGAGTGAGTAACCCAACTCCAGAAAGGGTCAGATGATTGCTTTGCTAATATTTGAAGTTTCCTTTTGACAAGTCACATATCAAGATGAAGTTGTCAGTTGAATTAGTAGGGCAATGGCAGCTATTATGTCAGTGACTTGGTGTAAAGAAGGAACATTTCTGAGTTAGCTATATCAAAGCCAGAATTAGGGAAGTGTCTGATTTTTATGATTTGTATAGTCCACTTGATAAATCATACCTTTCTTAAAATATCCCTTTGTTGGTTATTTGAGATGTGTAAACTTTTATTTATTTTTGTTTTTGTTTTGTACTTTAAATATGAATCAAAGTGTTATGCCCCATTTCAAAGGAACTCAAAGCAAGCACTTGCCCTGTGTAACAATTCCATTATTATGCCTGCAGTTCTATCGAAAAATACAAAATGCAAAAGTGGAGGGTTAAGTATTGAGGTATCATAGTGATGTTGACAAAGACAGAAAAGTTTTATTGAGATATAATTGACATATAGTATATGTTTAAGGTGTACAGCACAACAATTTGACTTACTTACATCATTAAATGATTACCACAATAAGTTTAGTGGACATTCACCATCTCATATAGATACAAAAAATTAAAAAAGGAAAAAAATGTTTTCCCTTGTGATGAGATTCATCTATCCCATTAGTTATTTCTTTTTATTACTGAATGGCATTCTATTGTACAGATGTAGTATACTGTGTTGACCTATTCATCAGTTGATAGATCTTTGAGTTGCTTTTAGTTTTTGGTGATAAGATAAAAAGCCATTATAAACATTTTCACAGAGGTCTTTGTAGTCAGTAAATAATAATATGAAGAGTAACTTAAATTAAATATGCTCTGTTTTATGTTGTTAAAAACAGGTAATCATTAAAAAAAGGTTACACTTTAAAAGGAAGTCAGTTAATAGTATTTCAGTCTTAAGTCTCATGTCTAAATCTGAGATCTCTCATGTTCAAGTTGAAAACATTTGGGTAATTCTTTAAGTTTTATGAGTCAGAGACAACTGAAGAGACTTAGCATGCATGTGTGAAACTTTGAATGGGAGTTAAAGACTGTGACCACATTATCTCCAGTGCTTGTTGCCCATATTACAAATTTCTGTCTTAAAAGTTATTTTGGCTTTGCAGAAATATCATGCTAAACCAGATGGCAGAAGAAAGGAAACACTTTCTCATAGAATAATTTTTGGAGTATCAATAAAAGCTGTCTAGTTAATGACCAGGTATTAAGCCAAACCCACCTGGCGCAAGGTCATTCAATATCCTTTCCAGCTCAACTTGTTTTGGTCGACTAGTTTAAATACATTTCTATGGAGAAATAGTCCTGTGAAAGTGAGCGGAAAATAAACTAGCAAATAAAAGACAATCAATCTGAAAGTGTAGCTACTTTCTAGATTGAATCTTTTTCTGCAAATTTTCTAAATGTGATGAAAGACTGTTAACACACACACACAAAACAAAGTCTACATGGTTAAAATAATGAATGGACCAGAGTTTAATCAAGTGCTAGCAAATTGGTTTTCTTAAATGGCTTCTATTTTGCTCCCAGAAAATTGCAGTCCAAATATCATATTTAGACTCTTTTAATGTTTACCTCTATAGTGATGAAGACTATGAAAATAGCAGTAAGTAGACATTAAGTGAGAGAAAACAAGGTTTCTAGGAAATGGTATCATGGTTTTAATCATAGTAGATTCTCAAGAGCTATGTGGATCTTTATCAATTGACCACAATAAAATATCTTGTCATGTAGCTTTCTGCCACTAATAACATAGCAGAATCAGTAGACAGTAATAGGGGCCTCATTTTTAATGTGTGAGAAACTTCTTTGCTGACCAATATGTTTAATTGAAAAGTCAATCTTGGGTATTGTAGAAAGCCTACCAGTAGATAGATGGATATTTTATCTAACTTTTTATATATTTGGGAGTTAAAGATACAGGCAAATTAACTTACTTATTTTAATTCCTACTGGTTTGATAGATTGAATTTATGTGGCTAATTCTTTCTTGCTGTGTTATTGATAATTGCCCTTTTATCACCATCTGGTATCTGTTTGCTCTTTTAGTCCATTGTGCCCACGTAATTAGTTAGCTTTGCTTCAGATTGCCCATGGGTGATAAATTTTCATAGCAATCCTACAAAATATTTTGTGTCTTTAGAATACAATGTAGGTTTCAGCAAATGTTTGGAATTCTTAGTAAAATTTTGAAATTTAGCAATATATTGGAACTCATTCAAGGAAACCGACTAATCTAGACATTTTAGAGGTATGGTTTGACTCAATAATCTTCCAAATTATTACAGATTACATGTACTTTTGTATGTTCAGAAATGTTCATTTTTTTCTTACTTCTCTTAAGAATATATGATTTCAAGTCACCTGTGCACTGTCTGAGATTTTTAACAAAAATGACTTTAACCCTTGCAGACTGCAGGCTAAATCTTTATTTCTTATGAAATGAATATTATCTGTTATTAATTTCAATATTCAGGGCAATCAACAATATACTGTTTTCCTCACTTAAAAATATATACCTTTGGAAGACTAAATTTTAGATAGTAATTTTTAAAAAACTTACTACAATATTGATAAGCATAAGCAATAATGAGAATAAAGGCAGCAATTAAGAAATGAAAGTACTAAATCTAGATACAAAATGACAGAAAAATACTTGAGAATAGATATTTTGCATAACTGAGTTGAGAATAAATTGGGCTCTGTGTAATTAAGATATTTTCACTAAACTAGGTATTTGGTAACTAATGGAAGGAAGAAACAGTGGATAGAGTAGACCAAAATGAAAGGAAAACATACATAAACACAAGAAAATGTACTGTAAGTTTATAAGGGCTATGCGGACTAAATTAAGGGCTACCCTCTTCAATGGGCTAAAATCATGTAGTAGTGTGTAGTATTTGCATGTAATGGAGGATGAAAAAAATTTTTAAATAAATTCTAGTAAATAGATACTTAAGTCATACAGATATCTGGTGAACCACAGAATGTGACTATAACTCTGAATGACTATAAGAAATTCTCTAGCATAAAAAGGCCAGTCTTCATGTTCAGAAATATGACAAACGTTTATAATGTTCCCATGAGTTCCCTCTAAGACTAGGAAAATTTAATAATAAAATCAATGTCTATTTCGTAGTCTCTCTGGAAATCATTTTAAGCTTATTTAACTACAGTTAATAAGGACATTACTATATACTTTTGCTGTTCAGTTGCTCAGTATTGTCCAACTCTGGACTGCAGCATGCCAGCTTCCTTGTCCTTCATGGTCTCCCGGTGTTTGCTCAGACTCATGTCCATTGAGTCAGTGATCAACCTTCTCGTCCTCTGCTGTCCCCTTCTCCTCCTGCCTTCAATCTTTCCCAGCATCAGGATCTTTTCTAATGAGTCAACTCTTTACATCAGGTGGCCAAATATTGGAGCTTCAGCTTTATCATCAGTCCTTCCAATGAATATCCAGGGTTGATTTCTTTTAGGATTGACTGGTTTGATCTCCTTGAAGTCCAAAGGACTCTCAAGAGTCTTCTCCAACACCAGTTCCAAAGTATCAGTTCTTCAGTGCACTAGTGGTTGGGGCATAGACTTGGATTACTATGATATTGAATGGTTTGCCTTGGAAATGGACATAGATTATTTTATCATTTTTGATATTGCACCTATGTACTTCATTTAGGACTCTTTTGTTAATTATGAGGGCCACTCCAGTTCTTCTAAGGTATTCTTGCCTACAGTAGTAGATATAATGGTCATCTGAATTAAATTCGCTCATTCAAGTCCATTAAGTTCACTGATTCATAAAATGTCAAAGATATCATTCTTGCCATCTCCTGTTTGACCAATTCCAGTTTACCTTGGGCTTCTATTTTGGATAGGGAAAAATGAAAGTTTTCTTTGTGTATCAGTGAGCTTTATGTTTACCTTTGTAGTTTTAAATTAATAATTTTATATTTAAAAGAGTCCAATATAATTGTAAGCATAATTTAAATAATATGTAATTTATTAGAAAACAAAACCAGAAGCCCTCCATCATTGAACCCCCAGTGGCAAAATTTAGTGTGGAGCTTTGGAAACCTTTTTCAATATATATTGAACACACAGTATTTTTGTTCACAAGCACACAGACACACATAATGTAAAAATACAGGTTAATTTTTATGCTAAAAGTAATAATCTCTCTATTTTTGAAATATAACTTCCAAGAGTTAATTTCTTCTAATATATCTATAAGTGTACATATAATATATATGCATGGATTAAGAAACACAATGCATTGAATACTTAGATACCCACCATGATTAAAAACAATTGAACATATCAACACTATTTACCTGCCTAATCTTACCACTAGAAGACATCTTTCCTCTGTTTTCTGTTTCATTTCTTTGTTTATATAATAGTTTAAAATATGTGCATATTGCTTTCAAATATAAATGAAATTAAACTATATGCATTTCTCTATTTTTTCACAATGGTGTATGTAGGTTTTACTTATGCCAATTTAAATAGATTGTGTTAATTTTTCACTTTTATTAAATTAGTAATAAAATTTCCATTCTTGTTCTATGATGTGGTACAATTTGGGAGCAACGTTTTCTTTTGAAGCAAGCATTACAGATCAACCATTTAAAAAAAATCCTAAAACTGTAGCACTTTGGTAGGAGTGGATGGGGGTATTTTTTAAAATTACTATTTCTACATTTATTGGGTACTAAATTACATTTTCTATTTCTTCTTTTATTTTTCATTTTACATTTTTTCTAAGTACTATTTTATAAATTGCTACACTTTAAAATTTTTTTACTGTTCAAAATTTCTTTTGTCCAAAATTATTCCAACATTTCATTTTAATTTTTTTTGTTCTTATACTCTGCATTTAAAATTAGTTTTATAAAATGATCTCTATATGCAAAATTTATTCACACATCTAAAATCAAAATCAAGTGAAACTGTATGCCATCAAAATATAAATTGTAAACAAATATTTAACTTTAAATATAGAAACAAGGGGAAATAAGAGTAAACATATTGTGATTTTTAATATCATTAAGTATACAGTGCCTCCAGTTTTCCACTAAAATCATTTAAATTCTTACTTATAGAATTGCAACAAAGATTTAATTATTGTTTTGGCAGGGAGAATATGCATAGGTGTCTAAATTCTTATTCAAGTTCTTAAACAATCTAGACCTGATGCCCAGTTATTACTACTGACTTAATTTCTGTGTTTCTTCTTATGGGTCTTCAAAGTTAATTCCTGTATTTCCTGAGTCTCCAGTCTTTTTTCTTTCTTGAATAATGTTTTCAGTGTAGGAAAAAAATTAGAAGTGTTTGTTCACATAATTGACTGATATTTTGACTGAGCACCCCTTTGAATATGATTGTCTATGTTTAGATTTAACTCATGCATTTATTGAAACTGAGATGAATGGTGTGAAAGTTAACTTAGCATATGTGTTAAAACAGGTTGTTGTCAGTCTTAAAATTCCACATTAAAAATTCTGGAAAGAAAGAGATTTCTAATTCCAGAAAGAAAAAGTAGACATATTTTTCTTTATTCTCCCACTATGCACAAAGAAAAGCACCCAAACCCTGCACAATATATATAAAGTAAACACAAGAAGATTCTAAACATAAAGATTAATTATATTTTAAATATTTTGTTCATGGGTATAAGGAGAGACTCAAGAAAAAAAAAAGTGATGGGTTCCCTGGGGTGTCTTTCTGCTTCACATGCCTCAAACTTGGAGATGAAGAAACTGGTGAAACTAGGAAAACTAACAAATATACCAAAACACCCCTCCCCCACCAAAGCCTACTCCTTCTAGCTAAAGAATCAGTAAAGAGCCATCCTAGCAAAAACAAAATAAACAAAAACCATGACTTTTAGACGTAGCAATCTACTCTACTTCATCCAAACAGAGAAGAAACAAATGTGTCTTTTATCCCATAATAGAAAAGGTTGAGTAAGGACCCTAAACACTAACACTGGTCAGGCTGTAGAAAGTTATTTCAACACTCTTGCTGGAGGGGTGTCAGAAAAGGCCAAGTAGATTGCTGGATTTCATCCCTATGGGATAGAAAACATTACCAAACAATTTAAGAAGAATCAATATTAATTCTGCACATTCTCTTCCAGTCTATTAGTTTCTCAGTCATGTCTGATTCTTTGTGGTCCCATAGACTGTAGCCTGCCAGGCTCCTCCGTCCACGTAATTCTCCAGGTAAGAATACTGGAGTGGGTAGCCATTCCCTTCTTCAGGGGATTGTCCTGACTCAGGCATCAAACCCAGGTCTCCTGCATTGCAGGCAGATTCTTTACCATCTGAGACACCAGAGGAGGGAAAACTCAACTTATTTAAAGAGGCTAGGGTTACCAGGATAACAAAATCAGATCAAACAGTACAAAAACCAAACCAAATAAAACCTACATATCATTAACCTCCATGAAGGGAGTCACAAAAATTCTTCACTTACTTTTAACAAACAGTAATATATAACATTAAGTATGTATCATAAACAAGTGGGCTTTATCCTGGAATAAATCAATCAATGGAACCCAAAATCTTAACAGTTTAAAGAAGAAAAATCACATGATTGTATCAACAGATTAAAAATAAATGGACACTATTCAACACCAATTAATCATGAAACTGTCAGGAAAGTAGGATGAAAGGGAGACTTTTTAAACTTCGTAAAGAGTGCCTATCATCAATCTATAAGCAGCATCTCAAATACTGATGATAGACTGAGAGCTTTCTCTGTGAGTTTGGAAATAGACAAGGAATAAGGATGCTCACTCTCATTCTTGGTCAATATACTACTGAAAGTTCTACCAGTGCAATAAGGCAAAGAAGAAATAAAAGGCATAAGTGCAGGGGGCTATATTCAGTATTTTGCAATAATCTCTCTGTTTCCCTGGTGGCTCAGAGGTTAAAGCATCTGCCTGCAACGCGGGAGACCTTGGTTCGATCCCTGGGTCGGGAAGATCCCCTGGAGAAGGAAATGGCAGCCCACTCCAGTATTCTTGCCTGGAGAATCCCATGGACCAAGAAGCCTGGTGGGCTACAGTCCATGGGGTCACAAAGAGTCGAACACTACTGAGCGACTTAACTTTCACTTTCATAATGGAAAAGAATCTGAAAAAGAATCCCAAGTAATTTACAAAAAAAGAAATATTTCTGCAATTACTAATTGAGTTCAGAAAGGTGGTAGAATACAAACTACACATATGAGAATAGATTATACTTCTACATAATAGAAATAAACCTATGAACAAAATATTTAAACTATAATATCATTTACAATAACTCAAAAATGTGAACACTTTGGTGTAAATATATCACAGCATGTTGTGTCCAGTTCTTTTTGCAATCTTATGGACTGTGTAGCCTGCAAGACTCTTCTGTCCATGTTATTACCCGGGTTGCCATTTCCTTCTCCAGGGCACATTCCCGATGCAGGGATTGAACTCATATCTACTGCATTGGCAATCAGATTCTTGACCACTGAGCCACCAGGAAAGCCCATGTATGTAATTTCTGTGCTGAAAAGTATAAAATACAAATGAAAATAATCAATGAATATCTACATAAATGGAAATATATATTACCCTAATTGATACATAAATTTGATATAGTTTCCATCAAAATTCAACATGATTTATATAGATAATAATACAACCATTCTAAAATCCATATGAATGGGAAAAGAGACTAGAATACTTTAGAAAAAATAGAATAAATTGGAAAGGATCAGTCTATCTCTTTTTAAGACATGCTTAACCTGTCATATAGTTCATTATGTACAATGAACAAGAATTTTGGTGTTGATATGGTATATAAACATAGATCAGTGGAACATATAAAATATAAAATAGAAAATCAACAAATAGATACATATAAATATATCCAACTCATCTCTGATACAGGTGTAAAAGCAATTCAATAGAGGAAGTGCTTTTGGAACAAATGGACATTTATTAACTCAAAGTAGACTATATACTAAATGCAGAATGTAAAGCTGCATAGCTTTTACCAAAAAAAGTAGAAAACTCTTCAGGATTTAATGCTAGACAGAGACTTCTTAGAGTTGACACCATGGTATAGTTCATAATAGGAAAACTGAACAAATAGACTTTATCAAAATTAAAGATTTTTGCTCTGTGAAGTGTTAATCAATCAGCTGTGTCCAGCTCTTTGCAACCCTATGGACTTTAGCCCCACGCTTTGTGAAAGACCCTGTAAAAAGATAAAAAGAAACTACAGAATGGAGTAAAATATTTTCTATATATCTTAAAAATCAAATTAGTATAGAGATTATATAAACCATTCCCAAAACTCTACAATAAAAATTAAAAATCCAACTAAGAAAGAAATAAAAGACAAAAAGAAACATTTTAGCAAAGAGAATATATAGATAACAAATGAAAACATGAAAAGATGTTAAACATCACTAGTCATGAGAGAAATGGAAGTTAAAACCACAATAAATACCACTGAACATTTACCAGAAAGGTTAAAGTAAAACAAAACAAAACAAACAAAAGATAAAAACATCAACAAAATCAAATGCAGGCAAAGGTGCAGAACAACTAGACCACTTATTTCAGGTGGGAATGTAAATGGTCTAGTAACTCTGTAAAACAGCTTGGCAATTTCTTAAACTAAACTAAACTGAACATGCAACTAACATATGTTTCAGCACTTGTAGCCTTGAGCATTTATCCCAGAGAAATTAAAATTTATGTACATGGCAGCCTTATTTATTACAGTCCCAAACTAGAAACAACACAGTTACCTTCGATAGATGAATAGATAAAAAAACTTCAGTACATCCATAACAACAGAATTCTTGTTGTTGTTTAGTCACTCAGTCGTGTCCGACTCTTTGCAACCCCATGGACCGCAGCACATCAGGCCTCCCTGTCCCTCACCATCTCCTGGGGCTTGCCCAAGTTCATGTTCATTGCATCAATTATACCATCCAGCCATCTCATCCTGTCACCCTCTTCTCCTTCTGCCTTCAATCTTTCCCATAACTAAAGGACTTTTCCAATGAGTCATCTGTTCGCATCAGTTGACCAAAATATTGGAGCTTCAGCTTCAGCATCAGTCCTTCCAGTGAATATTCAGTGTTGATCTCCCTTAAGATTGACTGGTTTGATCTCTTTTGCTGTCCAGAGGACTTTCAAGGATCACTTCCTTGTTTTGGTGAAAGGGCTTGCATAACTCAATGAAACTATGAGCCATGCCTTGCAGAGTCACCCAAGATGAATGGGTCATAGCAGAGAGTTCTGACAAAACATTGTCCACTGGAGTGGGGAATGGCAAACCACTCTAGTAAACTTCCTGTGAGAACCTCATGAACTGTATTAAAAAAACAGAATAACTACCCAGTGATAAAAAAGGAAAGAATTATTGTTATATACCACAACCTAGACCAATATGCAGAGAATTATGATGGGTGAAAAAAACCTAGCTCTTAAAAGTTACATATAGTATGTTTCTATTTATATAATATTCTTAAATTGTCAAGATTATAGAAATGGAGAACAAACTAATAGTTGGCAAAGATAAAGGTGGGAGTAGTGGTGGATGCAACTTCACTTTCACTTTTCACTTTCATGCATTGGAGAAGGAAATGGCAACCCACTCCAGTGTTCTTGCCTGGAGAACCCCAGGGGTAGGGGAGCCTGGTGGGCTGCCGTCTATGGGGTCGCACAGAGTCGGACACGACTGAAGCGACTTAGCAGCAGCAGCAGTGGTGGATGAGAAGTAGATGGGCTATAAAAGGACAAAAGTGAGGGACACTTGCGATGATGGAATTATTTTGTATATTGACTATAATAGTATCCTGGTTCTGATATTTTACTAGTTTTTCAGAATGTTTCCATTTATAGATACTGGATAAGGGCATAGAACATCCCTTTGTTATTTTTTACAACTGCCTTTGAAGCTACAGTTATCTCAAAATTCTGCTTTGAAAGTTTAAGTTTTAAAAAGGCACTTATACTACTTTTCTTGGTGAAGAATGAACTATTTTCAAGACTCAAGTTAAATATTGGCCTTTCTTTGCCAAGCTCTCTCTCTCTGATTAGCCATCAGTAATACTGACAATGTTTCCTTTCTGAATCATGGTTAACTTCTTTTGGTTGACATGCCCAGACCTGCCTTAAATCTAATGACAACAGGGAGAAATGGAATTCCAGAGTATATAAGTAAGGTTAGGTAAACATTTTCTTATTTGGTAGGAAATGGCAACCCACTCCAGTACTCTTGCCTGGAAAATCCCATGGACTGAGGAGCCTGGTAGGCTACAGCCCATGGGGTCGCAAAGAGTCGGACACAACTGAGCGACTTCACTTCACTTCATACCTTGAGTACTGACGTGGCACCCTTAACAGCTAGTGTAACACAAAGTCTGAGAATACACGGTTATGGACGCTTCCGTGACGGCAAGGATCTCTTTTCACACAGCGGCTCTTACCACTTCACACAAGGCTTACCTGCAGGAGCAAATGGCAAGGAACTTGAAAGGAGAGCCATGTCAATCACTTGTATTTATTGAAAACCCTTTGTGCTTCTCTAGTTTGCAGATTGGATTACATAACAAAGTAGACTGCACCTAGTCAGTGGTCTTGGTGCTTTTTTTTCTCTTCTGTCTTAGTGCTTGCTTTTTCTATTTAGATTTAGCAGTGTTACTGCTTTTTAAAATACACCATGCCATTTCTATCTAGCCTGCCTCACTTATGTGTACTTCCATCACAACAGCAACATATTGCTATTGCTTTTAGTTTTGAAATGTATATTCATATTTGCTGTTATACTAGTGTCAGTTCCTGGACAACAAAGACTGATATATTTCATCAAACATGGGACACATCTTAAAAGTGCCTATGTGTTTTGGAGATTTGGGATAACTGGTTTTTGCCCTATAAGCATTGTGATTTTGTTTCCTGCATTGTGAATATTTTAAGAATGAATTACCTTTTTTTATTTTTCCTCAAATGCTTTGTGTAAACAAAATATATATATATAAATATATATATATTTATACACACACATATATACACACACATACATGTATATATATTACATATACATATACATATGTACACATATATGAAATAGGGTGTTATACTCTTTTTACTTGGCGTTTTTTTGCTTAACAATATTTTTACATAACAATATTTATTTTATTAATAAAATCTTCCTCCTCTTTGTTAAGATTACAGAGTATTGTAATTTTTTAAGCAATTCTCCTATAAACAGGTATTTGGTTTGTTTCCAATGTTTTGTAATTATAAGCAATGCTGTAATGAATTATGTGCATACACATTTTTGTATTGCTGCATATATACAACTTCAGGGTAAATTACCAAAAGTGAGGTGTCAGAGTTGAAAGGTAAAGGTACACATATGTCGTGAGAATTTTCAAATTTCTTTCCAACATAATTTACCAGTTTTGCATGTCTACCAGCAATAATGAGAGTCTCTTTATCCCCAAATCCTTGCCAAATGAATGTGTTAGCATACTTCAGAATGTTTGCCAATCTCTTCAGGGAGATGTGACATCTCACTGTATTATACATTTGTCTTCTCTAACTGGGAGTGATACTGAATATGTTTTAATATGTTTAAGGGACATTTAAACATATTTTTTGCCAAATTTTAAATGAGGCTTTTAGTCATTTTCACTCTGTATAATACATATTCATAGTGAACATATGTAATATTATGCATATATGCACATATATATTCACATACTTATTGTGCACATGTATGTAAATTTGTATATATATTGAAAATAAGTTTATCTCAGTTTGTTGTTGGTGTTTATGCATTTAAAATTAAGTTTTGGATTGCATATTTTTTTAAACTTTTATGTAATCGACTTTATCCAAGTGTTTAGCTCCATGGTTAGAACATTTTCCCGTGTATCAGAATTATAGAGGAATTTATTTATGTTGTCTTCTAATACTGTATTGTTTCACTTTTTACGTTTATATTCTTTATCCACTTAGAGTTTATTCTATTCCTGTGTATGTGTATTGTTCATTTTTTTCATTTTTCTCAGCAAAAAAAAAAAAAAAATAGAAAACTCTGATTTGAAAAACATTGAAAAAATCTATAGTCACAGTTCCCAAGGAAATCATTTAATATAATAGATCTGAAGAGTCAAACCTATGTTTATTACCAGTATTCATGTATAGATGTTGAGAGTTGGCTGAGCACTGAAGAATTGATGCTTTTGAAATATAGTGCTGGAGAAGACTTTTGAGAGTCCCTTGGACAGCAAGGAGGTCAAACTAGTCAATCCTAACGGAAATCAACCCTGAATATTCACTGGAAGGATTGATGATGAAGTTGAAACTACAATAATTTGGCCACCTGATGTGAAGAGCCAACTCACTGGAAAAGATCATGATGCTGAGAAAGACTGAGGGCAGGAGGAGAAGAGGACAACAGAAGATGAGATGACTGGATGGCATCACCAACTCGATAGACATGAGTTTAAGCAAGCCCGGGAGATAGTAAAAGACAGGGAAGCTTGGTGTGCTGCAGTCCATGGGGTCGCAAAGAGTCAGGGACAACTTAGAAACTGAACAACAACAATATATTCTGTAGGATATTTTGGGTGTGTACATGTATCCTTTGTGCCTATTTAACTATTTCTTGATTTTGGTGGTTCAGATGGTAAAGAATCTGCCTGCAATACAGGAAACATAGGTTTGATCCTTGGGTCAGAAAGATCCCTTGGGAAGGGAATGGCTGCCTACTCCAGTATTCTTGCCTGGAATTTTCCATGGACAGAGGAGCCAGGTGGAGAGTAGGACATGACTGAGTGACTAACACTTTTTCAATTTTACCATGCTCCTGTGGAAACATATTTCAAGGCATGAATAACATTCCATTATTATTGTCTCCTACTATTTATACCTATTTGCTTAATTGGAAGTGTACAATAATTATCTTTCTTTAATACTAAAAATATTTTTAAAAGATCATCTTTATCTAAAGATTTATATATATATATATCATTAAAATAATAAAGAAAATTAACCTTTAATTATATGAAAAATATATAATTTTAAAATGTCTTGTTTAAAAATAACAAAAATATTACATTTATTGACACTGGGTATTATATTTATTGGCATTTAGGAGGGAAATATTTTACAAGAGACATTACTCAATTTCCTAGGAAGGTGACTGAACATAATCTATGTCAATTTTTGCTTGGGAAAAGGTCATATTCCTCAGCCAAGTTTTAAATGGGTTGAAACTCTACTCAGCGTATTCTAATGTTAGCCAATTATCTTACTGGAATTCTTGTACTCAGGCATATAGAAACCATTATAATGTGAGTAGAGAAATGATTCCATTAAGCAGCATAAGTCAACACAGCGAGAGTATAAGAAGGTAGAGAGACAGCAGTAAAAATAAAGTAATAAAATATTAATATAATAAGAGATATGACAGAACCCTATATATATGTGGCAATTGCATTAACAGAATGCCTGGTCTTAGGTCATTCGTCATCAATGTTTTAAGTTTTGAAAACTTTTTCAGTATACTGAAAGATATGTGTAACAATGTATAAAGACATAAAAGTATATACCGTCTATTCGAAAAATGCAAGATGCCTTTACTTTTAATTGTGGAGCAAATGAATAAATGCTAATTATATAATATTCAATTTAGATTTCTTAATTCTAGCTTATTTCTAAGGTTAGTGAGTACTAGTATGAGAATAGGTTGACAAAGTAAAATATTTTTTATTGCCTCCACTTAATAAATACTGAATACTCAAAATTTAGATATAAATGTAAAAGAAAGACTAATATTTTTTCCTAATTTTTTTCTGGCCTTTTATAAACAATCATTCATCTCTTATTTGTAAGCATTTTTGATTCATAAACTGATTTTTAAATCATAAGGTAAAAGAGAAGGAGATGATTAGGTAGCAGTTGTGTTAACAGAGTATAAATATGCATCTTCTAACTTCAGTGAATATTACAAATTGAATGCCTACACATTTGAACAAAAATAATATTGTCTTTTCACTGTCAAAGTGCAATATTTTAAATATCTTAACCAAAAATGCTGGAAACCTGGGTTTGATCTCTGGGTCGGGAAGACCCCCTGGCAAAAGGGATGGGTACCCACTTCAGTATTTGCCTGGAGAATCCCAAGAACAAAGAAGCCTGGCAGGCTACAGTGCATGAAGTCACAAAGAGCTGGACACAAGTGGGTAACAGACCATACACATACATAACTAAGAATATAATTTACTTCCATTTCTGATCATTCCCATAATATTAGAAATGGCAGTACAAAGTTACAAAACATAGGTTACGAAGTCTCAAAGATACTGCCAAGATTTGTAGTGAGTTTCAGTTGACATTCCATCAATTTGAATATATCACCTCCTCAAGATCTTAATAAAATCATAGAAAAATAAATTCACAAAGTTATTGACCTACTACAATGAACAACATTGGAAAATATCATTAGTTCATATATGACTTCAAAGATTGCTTAATATGGGAAATCAGATGGCTCAATAATGACTGGTGCAGTAATTTAAAGAAGTTAAGCCAAATTTATATATACGAGGGTCACAGTCATGGAGCAAGCCCAATTCTATAAAACCTGTAGACATGTAGTCTGAAAATCAAGCAAAACAGAGAACAACAGGAAATAGAGTTTGCAAGAAGGAATGGGTTGAAAATTTTCATATACTTTATCACTTTATTCACTTTCCTGCTTAGAATGACCTGATACCAGTATTGTATTTTCTACAGGTCAAAAGGAAGTGTTCTTTCTGTCAATTAGACAAGTACTCTGGAGAAGTAAAGAAACAACCTTGGTGGGTAATGAGACCAACAGAGAAAATCTTAAACTCCTGGACAATATAGAGTTCCAAATAAAAGGTAAATCTTCACACTCATTTACTCTGTAGAAGGAATCTGAGAACAATTCCAAATTGAGGAAGACAAAGGAAGATTTTCCTACACATAAGAATGTCTTGCACCTGCCCTATGACATGCCAAAACCAAATGTTCTTAATTAAAAAAATCAAAAATATTCCCATCTAACTCATAGGGCAGGTTTATGGATTCAATTAGTTAAAATATTCAACAAAATATGTGTAAGAAAACATTGTAAGGACGTAATGAGTGTTCACTGTTCTTTATTTGCAGTGCCCTCTAATAACTATAACAATAAAAGATGACCCTAAATGTTTTTGAACCCTTTCTGAGGGCCACCTAACTATACTTTCGACAGTCAACAAGTTTAACCCTTTAACAATGATTACAGCAGAATTTCTTTTGCCTCATCATTAAATATGCCTAGGCAATCTAGAATCACCAGATACTTGAGGAGCCCTCATAATATAAAAGAGGAAGATCAAAATAATAACAGAAAAAAAATCACAGGGGAAAACCAAAACTAAAAATTAATGACAAGAAAAAGCAAGACCAAAAACAGAGAAGGAAATTTCAAGCTTTGCAATAAAATTAGGGTAGATCCTGTTAATGCATATAGTAAATTTCAGCAAATTGATAAAAATTAAAAATTAATTATCTATTATTGGATATCCAATATAAGAGAACTGCATAATAAAAATGAGCAATTAATATGAAAATCAAGGAAAAGGGGAAAAAAGAACAGAAATGAGAATAAATAGTAAAAGGGTAAACATTGTTAATGAATTTAAAGGCAAATGACTTAACAATATAGTTGAAATTTAAAGATACTCAGAAATATAGAACCAAACTAAATGCTATCTAAAAGAAACTCATATACACAATTATTAAAAGGATGGAAAATGATATACCATACAGACTTAATTGTGAGAAAATTAAATTAATTCTATTAATATGAGACCAAAAAACTGCAAGAGTGGGAATAGTATCAGTGGTAGTTAACTCTCAAAATAAATATTTAGAAGTGTACCATGAAGTAGGGAGGGAATTTGATCAGAAAAATGGTAAGGCAGGGTTCTATTTATTATGAAACTTTCTTATTCTTTGATTCTTTCTGATTATGAATATATGTTACATTAATAAAAATAGAAAAATATATATATTAAAGTTTATTACAAGAAATTTCCAGGATTAGTATATTTAGAGATCTGAAGGCAATTTACTGAAAAAATGGTTGGAAAATTCATGTTTATAGTTAGCAGTAGTGGTAAGAAGGATTTTTATTTATTTATTTTTAATTTATTTATTTATTTATTTTTAATTTTTATTTTACAATTCTGTATTGGTTTTGGCATAGATTGACATGAATCCACCACAGGTGTACATGCGTTCCCAAACATGAACCCCCCTCCCACCCCCCTCCCCACAACATCTCTCTGGGTCATCCCCATGCGTCAGCCCCAAGCGTGTCATATCCTGCATCAGACATAGACTGGCATTTCGATTCTTACATGATATTATACATGTTTCAATGCCATTCTCCCAAATCATCACACCCTCTCCCTCTCCCTCTGAGTCCAAAAGTCCGCTATACACATCTGTCCTGCTATACACATTTTTTGCTGTCCTGCATACAGGGTCATCATTGCCATCTTCCTAAATTCCATATATATGTGTTAGTATACTGTATTGGTGTTTTTCTTTCTGGCTCACTTCACTCTGTATAATCGGCTCCAGTTTCATCCATCTCATCAGAACTGATTCAAATGTATTCTTTTTGATGGCTGAGTAATACTCCATTGTGTATATGTACCACAGATTTCTTATCCATTCATCTGCTGATGGACATCTAGGTTGTTTCCATGTCCTGGCTATGATAAACAGTGCTGCAATGAACATTGGGGTATATGTGTCTCTTTCAATTCTGGTTTCCTCGGTGTGTATGCCCAACAGTGGGATTGCTGGGTCATAAGGCATTTCTATTTGCAATTTTTAAAGGAATCTCCACACTGTTCTCCATAGTGGCTGTACTAGTTTGCATTCCCACCAACAGTGTAGGAGGGTTCCCTTCTCTCCACACCCTCTCCAGCATTTATTGCTTGCAGATTTTTGGATCGCAGACATTCTGACTGGTGTGAAGTGGTACCTCATTGTGGTTTTGATTTGCATTTCTCTAATAATGAGTGATGTTGAGCATCTTTTCATGTGTTTGTTAGCCATCCGTATGTCTTCTTTGGAGAAATGTCTATTTAGTTCTTTGGCCCATTTTTTTGATTGGGTCGTTTATTTTTCTGGAATTGAGCTGCATAAGTTGCTTGTATATTTTTGAGATTAGTTGTTTGTCAGTTGCTTCATTTGCTATTATTTTCTCCCATTCGGAAGGCTGTCTTTTCACTTTGCTTATGTTTTCCTTTGTTGTGCAGAAGCTTTTAATTTTAATTAGATCCCATTTGTTTATTTTTGCTTTTATTTCCAGAATTCTGGGAGGTGGATCATAGAGGATCCTGCTGTGGTTTATGTCGGAGAGTGTTTTGCCTATGTTCTCCTCTAAGAGTTTTATAGTTTCTGGTCTTACATTTAGATCTTTAATCCATTTTGAGTTTATCTTTGTGTGCGGTGTTAGAAAGTGATCTAGTTTCATACTTTTACAAGTGGTTGACCAGTTTTCCCAGCACCACTTGTTAAAGAGATTGTCTTTACTCCATTGTATATTCTTGCCTCCTTTGTCAAAGATAAGGTGTCCATATGTATGTGGATTTATCTCTGGGCTATTTTGTTCCATTGATCTATATGTCTGTCTTTGTGCCAATACCATACTGTCTTGATGACTGTGGCTTTGTAGTAGAGCCTGAAGTCAGGCAAATTGATTCCTCCAGTTCCATTCTTCTTTCTCAAGATTGCTTTGGCTATTCGTGGTTTTTTGTATTTCCATACAAATCTTGAAATTATTTGTTCTAGTTCTGTGAAAAATATCGCCGGTATCTTGATAGGGATTGCATTGAATTTGTAAATTGCTTTGGGTAATATACTCATTTTCACTATATTGATTCTTCTGATCCATGAGCATGGTATATTTCTCCATCTATTAGTGTCCTCTTTGATTTCTTTCATCAGTGTTTTATAGTTTTCTGTATATAGGTCTTTAGTTTCTTTAGGTAGATATATTCCTAAGTATTTTATTCTTTTTGTTGCAATGGTGAATGGAATTGTTTCCTTAATTTCTTCTTCTACTTTCTCATTATTAGTGTATAGGAATGCAAGGGATTTCTGCGTGTTGATTTTATATCCTGCAACTTTACTATATTCATTGATTAGCTCTAGTAATTTTCTGGTAGAGTCTTTAGTGTTTTCTATGTAGAGGATCATGTCATCTGCAAACAGTGAGAGTTTTACTTCTTCTTTTCCAATTTGGATTCCTTTTATTTCTTTTTCTGCTCTGATTGCTGTGGCTAAAACTTCCAGAACTATGTTGAATAGTAGTGGTGAAAGTGGGCACCCTTGTATTGTTCCTGACTTAAGGGGAAATGCTTTCAATTTTTCACCATTGAGGATAATGTTTGCTGTGGGTTTGTCATATATAGCTTTTATTATGTTGAGGTATGTTCCTTCTATTCCTGCTTTCTGGAGAGTTTTTATCATAAATGGATGTTGAATTTTGTCAAAGGCCTTATCTGCATCTATTGAGATAATCATATGGTTTTTATTTTTCAATTTGTTAATGTGGTGAATTACATTGATTGATTTGCGGATGTTGAAGAATCCTTGCATCCCTGGGATAAAGCCCACTTGGTCATGGTGTATGATCTTTTTAATGTGTTGTTGGATTCTGATTGCTAGAATTTTGTTGAGGATTTTTGCATCTATGTTCATCAGTGATATTGGCCTGTAGTTTTCTTTTTTTGTAGTATCTTTGTCAGGTTTTGGTATTAGGGTGATGGTGGCCTCATAGAATGAGTTTGGAAGTTTCCCTTCCTCTGCAATTTTCTGGAAGAGTTTGAGTAGGATAGGTGTTAACTCTTCTCGAAATTTTTGGTAGAATTCAGCTGTGAAGCCGTCTGGACCTGGGCTTTTGTTTGCTGGAAGATTTCTGATTACAGTTTCAATTTCCGTGCTTGTGATGGGTCTGTTAAGATTGTCTATTTCTTCCTGGTTTAGTTTTGGAAAATTGTATTTTTCTAAGAATTTGTCCATTTCTTCCAGGTTGTCCATTTTATTGGCATATAATTGCTGATAGTAGTCTCTTATGATCCTTTGTATTTCTGTGTTGTCTGTTGTGATCTCTCCATTTTCATTTCTAATTTTATTGATTTGATTTTTCTCTCTTTGCTTCTTGATGAGTCTGGCTAATGGTCTGTCAATTTTATTTATCCTTTCAAAGAACCAGCTTTTGCCTTTGCTGATTTTTGCTATGGTCTCTTTTGTTTCTTTTGCATTTATTTCTGCCCTAATTTTTAAGATTTCTTTCCTTCTGCTAACTCTGGGGTTCTCTAATTCTTCCTTTTCTAGTTGCTTTAGGTGTAGAGTTAGGTTATTTATTTGACCTTTTTCTTGTTTCTTGAGGTATGCCTGTATTGCTATGAACTTTCCTCTTAGCACTGCTTTTATAGTGTCCCACAGGTTTTGGGTTGTTGTGTTTTCATTTTCATTAGTTTCTATGCATATTTTGATTTCTTTTTTGATTTCTTCTGTGATTTGTTGGTTATTCAGAAGCGTGTTGTTCAGCCTCCATATGTTGGAATTTTTAATAGGTTTCCTCCTGTAATTGAGATCTAATCTTAGTGCATTATGGTCAGAAAAGATGCTTGGAATTATTTCGATTTTTTTGAATTTATCAAGGTTATATTTATGGCCCAGGATGTGATCTATCCTCGAGAAGGTTCCATGAGCACTTGAGAAAAAGGTGAAATTCATTGTTTTGGGGTGAAATGTCCTATAGATATCAATTAGGTCTAACTGGTCTAATGTATTATTTAAAGTTTGCGTTTCTTTGTTAATTTTCTCTTTAGTTGATCTGTCCATATGTGTGAGTGGGGTATTAAAGTCTCCCACTATTATTGTGTTGTTGTTAATTTCCCCTTTCATACTTGTTAGCATTTGTCCTACATATTGCGGTGCTCCTATATTGGGTGCATATATATTTATAATTGTTATATCTTCTTCTTGGATTGATCCTTTGATCATTATGTAGTGGCCTTCTTTGTCTCTTTTCACAGCCTTTGTTTTAAAGTCTATTTTATCGGATATGAGTATTGCCACTCCTGCTTTCTTTTGGTCTTTATTTGCATGGAATATCTTTTTCCAACCCTTCACTTTCAGTCTGTATGTGTCCCTTGTTTTGAGGTGGGTCTCTTGTAAGCAGCATATAGAGGGTTCTTGTTTTTGTATCCAATCGGCCAGTCTTTGCCTTTTGGTTGGGGCATTCAATCCATTTACGTTTAAGGTAATTATTGATAAGTATGATCCCGTTGCCATTTGTTTTATTATTTTGGGTTCGGGTTTATACTCCCTTTTTGTGTTTCCTGTCTAGAGAATATCCTTTAGAATTTGTTGGAGAGCTGGTTTGGTGGTGATGAATTCTCTCAGCTTTTGCTTGTCTGTAAAGCTTTTGATTTCTCCTTCGTATTTGAATGAGATCCTTGCTGGGTATAGTAATCTGGGCTGTAGGTTATTTTCTTTCATCACTTTAAGTATGTCTTGCCATTCCCTCCTGGCCTGAAGAGTTTCTATTGAGAGATCAGCTGTTATCCTTATGGGAATCCCCTTGTGTGTTATTTGTTGTTTTTCCCTTGCTGCTTTTAATAGTTGTTCTTTGTGTTTGATCTTTGTTAATTTGATTAATATGTGTCTTGGGGTGTTTCGCCTTGGGTTTATCCTATTTGGAACTCTCTGTGTTTCTTGGACTTGGGTGATTGTTTCCTTCCCCATTTTAGGGAAGTTTTCAACTATTATCTCCTCAAGGATTTTCTCATGGTCTTTCTTTTTGTCTTCTTCTTCTGGGACTCCTATGATTCGAAAAAATTTGCATTAGTCTTGTGTAGTATATGTTTTTAAACATGGATATGTGTATTAATAGCTTAAAATGCATATAGTTATTTTCTTTCTGGTAGAAATATGCTAGAAAACTACTAGGAAGTACACTATCCATCACACTGTCAAGAAAAACTCCTCAAAGGTGGGTTTGTATTGTAAATAGATTTTTAAGAATTGCAGTTTACTTGAAATAATGTTCAATTTGGTTTGTCTGCAACTGACTACATAGTTTACACATTTTTTAAATGAAATAATCTTTAAAATATGATCCATAACTTAGAGAGCATAGTGCCTTGATCAACAGCTTTCAACAAAGATTCATTGGTTCATAAATGATTGGAAATATAGTAAGTCAGTTATATCATTATATGCATTCAAAGGTAAATTTTGTGTACTTCTGCAAATTTTGTTTCTTTTATATTATTTATTATAACTGTTGAAGAATGATGGAGTAGGAAATGGCAACCCACTCCAGTATTCTTGCCTGGAAAATTTCAGAGGAGCCTGGAATGGACAGAGGAGACTGTCGGGCTATAGTCCATAGGGTTGAAAGAGTTGGAAACAACTGAGTGACTTTCACTTCACATTGAAAAATGAACAAAATAGATACTGAAGGAACATTTCTCAATTACTTTCTTTTAATGTTTAGATCAACAGATAAATTGAATATCTGCAATCTTCCTATAAAAAAATATCTCTGGTGGGTCTTCTATTCAAATATTCTATGAGTTTTTGATAAACCAAGCAGAGCCCACTTATCCATTCCAGTAATAACCAGGTCAATAAGCACTCAAAATTTTTATCAATTATTGTTTGCTGTGGAAAACAAATGGTGAAATGGAGACCCCTAAAAGGACTATAATGAAGCAAACAAATATTACCATAAACTTTCTAGATAATTTTTTATTATGCTACTGGTAACATATTGATAGGAGCTTTAACTTAATCACCTGTTAGTTGGTTTCATTTTAATATAAATCATGAGGTAAGCTATCATAAATGTGTGCTTGCGTGTTTTACTCTTAAAACATCTGGAGATAATTATTTTTATTCTCAAAATAGTTTCTGCAATTTTTCAACTTAATAAACAATTTCATGTCTAATTTCCAATATATTTCTTCCCTGTGTTAATTAAAACTAATAGCTAATTTATTCATTCTAATTAATTTTCATAATACCTTATGAATGCAATTCTTACATTAACTTTCAAAATATTCAAAAACTTTTACTGTTTTTATGTTTATTTTCTGAGTGATTCTAATTCAAATTTCTGGTGTTTTATTTTTAACTATTTTTTGCTCTTTAGTAATCTACATTTTTATATGATTAAAACTGGAAAACTAATGAAGGTTAACTTCATAAAGTACTTTCCTCTTTAAAACCAACTGAAAAACTATGTTGTTTTATTCAAATATGATAAAAACAGTAGCTGACTTTGAAGTTGTTCCTAACTCCTGCTTGAAATAAACCTCCCCTTACGCAGCTGACATTACACCAGGGTGTAGTGAGTAAACTGTAATGAAACCATCACATATGGTGAACAGGCTGTACATGGAGCAGGTACCTACCTCTTCTAACCCACATGAGCTATTATTTAGATTAAATATTCCCAAGGTCTTTACACAGCTAACACCAAGACAGAATCAAAGTTGAGAATAACAGTAGTATTCCTAAGACCAATATCGAAGATTAGTTCACTTGAGAAGTTGGCACTTGAAGGTTTCCTTCCTACATTTGAGTCTTCACCATTGTGATATGTTCACAGAATTGTTGAGGATTGTCCTAGCTTTGAGCCTCTTATGGTGTTTTTATCTTTTAAAGTGTTCCAGTAGAAGAGCACAACAGTACCCCTGGGAAACACCTAACATCCTCCACTGCCAAGAACAAGCAATGTGGAAATATTTAGAGACTTTTTTCTTTATTAAAAATTTTATAATTACCAGATTGTAATCCCTCTTAAAAACTTAACAACTTTCCTTAACACTGTGTCTTGGTATGGAGCCAAATAATTTGAATTGTATTACAGAAAGACTTACACAAATTAGCATCAAGATACATTCATGCATAGGTATTAACAATAATCTGTTGGTTCCAGATGTTTTCATATTTTATTTTCCTTTAATTGACACAAGAAGCAAATCTACCTAAATAAATATTGTGGTGGGCTTACTGATCACTGGCCAAATGAAAAGCTTTTAGTATTGGTCTAAAAACTCTTAATATAATACAAATGAAAAATAAATCACATAATTGGAACATATTAGCCATTGGGTAGTTACATAATAAACTGATAAAAAACACACTCATTGAAATATTTGGAATTTGATGTGTCTGTTGAACATGGCAGGCTTTTCTCAACTTCTCTTCATAGAGTATTCATTTCCTTAGACTCTGTTATGCAAAATACTAGATAAAGCTGAGAAAGGACAGACTCATCAAGAAGGCTTGTGAGTGCTGCCTGCTGAGTCACTTTAGTCGTGTCTGACTCTTTGAGACCCTATGGACTGTAGCCCTCCAGACTTCTCAGTCAATGGGATTTTCTAGGCAAGAATACTAGAGTGGATTGCCATTTCCTTCTTCACAGGATCTTCCTGACCCAGGGATCAAACTCACATACCTTATGTCTCCTGCATCGGCAGGCAGGTTCTTTACCACTAGTGCTACCTTACAAACTTCTATTCCTTCTTATTTCAAAAATGCATGCATATGTTCATACACTTTCTGCTGTTTTATTTCCTTTCTTTCTTGAAAGTGTAGCGTCCAAAGTCATTCAAGGCCCACTCTTTTCAAAAATCTCATTTTCCAGGTCCTTTAGGAGCTGTCCATTCATATCATTCACATTGTCCATTCACACTGTTAGAAAGATCTTCCTGAACCTATGGCAGTATAATCCCTAACAATGACTCATTCCTTTAACTAGGGAATGCTGTTATCTAAGATATAAGTGTAAAAATAGAAGATATTTTTTCTGTTTCAACTCCTCTCTTTGTTCAAGTTATCATTATCTTCCCTTTGAATACTGCAACCAGCTTTCTTAAGAGCCTTCATATGCTGCGTCATACTTATTTCACCCATTCTTCCTGTCTGTTTGCTCAATGTCATCATGTGGTATACATTTCCTTCCATTTAAAGTATTGTCTTATTTTTCAGCTTCTTCTACAGCAAAGCTCAAACTCCTTGGATTACTACAGAAGATCTTTCAAAGATTAATTCTCAATTACTGCTTCCTATTCATTAAATAGTCTTTCTCTTTTAAAATATACATAAATGATAATCACACTCAAGAAACACAATGGTTTCCAGGCTATCCAATTTACGTCACAGTCTGTTTTCTTGGGCAGGTAGTTTATTTTGATGGAGTATCTTTTTTCCTTTCATTTTTTCTGGTTAAATTATTGTACATTCTTTTGAAATCTGTACAAATAATAGCTCCTTTGTGAAGCAATTTTGCTTTCTTTAGATAACTGGTGATTTCTGTGATTTCACATGCAATCTATATGTGATTCCTCTTACATACTTATCCAGAGGCATGGCAATTATTTTCAAACAGTAGGTCTCAACAGGAGGCTTAAAATATTCAGAAACTATGTTGTAAACAGATGTTTAGGCTTCCCTAGCGGTGGCTCAGTGTTAAAGAATCTGCCTGCCAGTGCAGCAGATGCAGGTTCAATCCATGGCTTGAGAAGATCCCCTAGAAAAGGAAATGGCAACCCATTCTATTATTCTTGCCTGGAACATTCCATTGACAGAGAAGCCTGGGAGACTATAGTCCATGGGGTCTCAAAAGTGTCAAAAAAGACAACAACTGAACAACAACAAAACATATGTTCTGTCATCCAGGACTTGTTCCATTTATGGGGCACAAGAAGAGTAGATTTAGCATAATTCTTCAGGATCCTATGATATTCAAATGGTAAATGAACACTGTGTTCAACTAAAACTCACCAGCTATATACAGTTCAGTTCAGTTCAGTTCAGTTGCTCATTCGTGTCTGACTCTTTGTGACCCCATGAATTGCAGCACTCCAGGCCTCCCTGTCCATCACCAACTCCCAGAGTTCACTCAAACTCATGTCCATCGAGTCAGTGATGCCATCCAGCCATCTCATCCTCTGTCATCCCCTTCTCCTCCTGCCCCCAATCCCTTCCAGAATCAGAGTCTTTTCCAATGAGTCAACTCTTCGTACGAGGTGGCCAAAGTATTGGAGTTTCAGCTTTAGCATCATTCCTTACAAAGAACATCTGGGACTGATCTCCTTTAGTATGGACTGGTTGGCTCTCCTTGCAGTCCAAGGGACTCTCTAGAGTCTTCTCCAACACCACAGTTCACAAGCATCAATTCTTCGGTGCTCAGCTTTTTTCACAGTCCAACTCTCACATCCATATATGACCGCTGGAAAAATCATAGCCTTGACAAGACGGACCTTTGTTGGCAAAGTAATGTCTCTGCTTTTGAATATGCTATCTAGATTTGTCATAACTTTCTTTCCAAGGAGTAAGTGTCTTTTAATTTCATGGCTGCAATCACTGTCTGCAGTGATTTTCAGTTAAGTTCAGTTCAGTCGCTCAGTCGTGTCCGACTCTTTGGGACCCCATGAATTGCAGCACGCCAGGCCTCCCTGTCCATCACCATCTCCTGGAGTTCACTCAGACTCATGTTCATCGAGTCAGTGATGCCATCCAGCCATCTCATCCTCGGTCATCCCCTTCTCCTCCTGCCCCCAATCCCTCCCAGCATCAGAGTCTTTTCCAATGAGTCAACTCTTCACGTGAGGTGGCCAAAGTACTGGAGTTTCAGCTTTAGCATCATTCCCTCCAAAGAAATCCCAGGGCTGATCTCCTTCAGAATGTATTGGTTGGATCTCCTTGCAGTCCAAGGGACTCTCAAGAGTCTTTTCCAACACCACAGTTCAAAAGCATCAATTCTTCGGTGCTCAGCCTTCTTCACAGTCCAACTCTCACATCCATACATGACCACAGGAAAAACCATAGCCTTGACTAGATGGACTTTAGTTGGCAAAGTAATATCTCTGCTTTTGAATATGCTATCTAGGTTGGTCATAACTTTTCTTCCAAGGAGTAAGCATCTTTTAATTTCATGTCTGCAATCACCATCTGCAGTGATTTTGGAGCCCAGAAAAATAAAGTCTGCCACTGTTTCCACTGTTTCCCCATCTATTTCCCATGAAGTGATGGGACCAGATACCATGATCTTAGTTTTCTGAATGTTGAGCTTTAAGCCAACTTTTTCGCTCTCCTCTTTCACTTTCATCAAGAGGCTTTTTAGTTACTCTTCACTTTCTGCCATAAGAGTGGTGTCATCTGCATATCTGAGGTTATTGATATTTCTCCTGGCAATCTTGATTCCAGCTTTGTTTCTCCCAGTTCAGCATTTCTCATGATGTACTCTGCATATAAGTTAAATAAACAGGGTGACAATATACAGCCTTGACATACTCCTTTTCCTATTTGGAACCAGTTGTTCCATGTCCAGTTATATTAGACCCTAACAAAAGAGTCAGCCTGTACTCTGAATCTTTGAAGACTTTCTAGCTATGAAAGCCCTCAATGCACCTTCTTACAAAAGAAGAGTGTTTGGTTTACATTGAAAATCTGTTGTTTAAAGTAATTATCTACATGGATCGTCTTAGCTTGATCTTCTGGATAACTTACTGCAGCTCCTATGTAAGTACTTATTACTTCACTTGCACTTCTATGTTATGGTTTCTTTCCTTAAATCTCATGAACCAACCTCTGCTAGCTTTAGACTTCTTCTGCACCTTCTTCATCTCTCTCAGCCTTCAAAAAATTGAATAGTTAGGGCCTTGCTCTGGATTAGGCTTTGGTTTAAGTGATATTGGGGCTTCCCTGGTGGCTCAGAGGTAAAGCGTCTGCCTCCAATGCAGGAGACCCGGGTTCAATCCCTGGGTCAGGAAGATCCCCTGGAGAAGTAAATGGTAACCCATGCTAGTATTCTTGCCTAGAGAAGCCTGGTAGGCTACAGTCCATGGGGTCCCAAAGAGTTGGACATGACTGAGTGACTTCACTCACTCACTCTGTGCCCACAATAGGCTGAGATCAATCATTTACAGGGAAACTGGAAACAAGAAAGTGGTGGCTCAGAGGTTAAAGCATCTGCCTGGAATGCGGGAGACCCAGGTTCGATCCCTGGGTCGGGAAGATCCCCTGGAGAAGGAAATGGCAACCCACTCCAGTACTCTTGCCTGGAGAATCCCATGGAGGGAGGAGCCTGGTAAGCTACAGTCCCTGGGGTTGCAGAGTCAGACACGACTGAGCAACTTCACACCTTCACACACCTTTAAGTGATATTGTGGCTTATTTGATCTTTTATCCAGACCACTAATCTCCATATCAGCACTAAGGCTGAAATCTATTTTTGTTGGCCCTATCTGTTAAGCTTGACTGACTTTACAAAGCAGTGAATAAAGTCATTCTGTTTGCACTTATTAAAATCATTGCAACATATTTATACATAAAAGTTTGATTTTCAACAAAATTACAATATCAATTAACAACAAAGATCACACTAAGAAAGAACCTCTGGTACCGAAATGTGCAGAATGAGGAAGTGTCCTGTGATTTTTCTTTTTTTTTTTTCAATTTTACTTTTTTTACTTTTTTTTAAAATTTACTTTACAATACTAGCTTTTGACAAAGCAATCCTTTTAACTAAGCTTAATTATTTATAACTGACTTAAAGTATGAGACCTTCAACCCTTTTCTTCAGTTGAACACTTACAGGGCATTGTAGAGTTATCAATTAGCCTAATTTCAATATTAGGTCTCAGCAAGGCCTGAGGAGACGGAGAGAGATGGGGAAGAGCTGGTTGGTGTAGCAGTCAGAACACACACAACGTTTATTAAGTTCCATGCCTTACATGGCTGTGGTTCATAGTGACCTAAATCAATTACAGTAGTAACAACAAAAATCACTGACTACATATCACCACCCCCACCACAACAAGAATATTTGAAATACTGAATTACCAAAATGTGACACAGAGACAGAAAGCAAGCAGATACTATTGAACAGAATGGTTTCACATGCTTGACACAGCGTTGCTACAAATCTTCAATGTGTAAAAAGTGCAGTATCTGCAAAGTGCAGTGAAGCAAAATACAATAAAATCAGTTATACCTATAAGTTGGCAGGAAGGAACCATTTTTCAGCCTATCATAAGGCTATATATAAGTTTCTTGCCACATGTGTGTACATGTGAGGGTTTTGAGTGAAATTTAAGATTAGATTTTGGCTCTTACTTTCTTTACAGTGTTTAAATTTGAGGTCTTAGAAAGCAAGTAATTTATTTACAAATCTTATATAGCACTTAACATACATACATATATGTATTTTTATACATATTAGAAGTAGATTTACTTTTTTAGACAAAATGAAAATCTTTATGTTATAGTATGTAAATTTAATGCAATAAGATTTCTGTTATTTTTAGACTTTCTATCATATATTTTTGTACTTTGCTTTATTTTGTAGTTTAAAAATGTTTCACTATGTGATGTGTTTCTTTGTTTTTCTTCTCTTGTTTATATGTATTTTGTTATTTAGAACATTTCTTCATTTTCATTCAGTGATTATTTTTAAAACTGTAAGTTATGTAATAAACTTAATTGCCTAATTTTAAACAGTATCTAAAAATTCCCCACTGTGACTAATTATAGCATTACTAAATCTCTTTTATTCTATTTTGTCTTCAACATTTAATTTTATTAAATTGTTTAGCTTTTTAATATTAAATATATTGAGACATTTTCAGGTTTAAGTGATATTCTTTGATGGTCAGCTCTAAATGAATTACACAGCATATCTACCTTAAATATAACCTTCATTTATTACCTAATTTTCAATTTTTGGAAAATGTATTTTATTTTTACATATATAGAGAATATAACAAATATATTCTGTCATCACTACTTGGTATGTTGTGAAGAGTTTATGACAATAACATTGTCAAATTCAATATATTAAAAATTAACATTCTGTTGGCATTCATATATAAATGATTTGGTAGATGTTGTTCCAGTGTCATCTAGTATTAAATACTGCCATTAGAGGCCACACTGTGCTTTCTGCTTATAAATTACTTGGTCTTTGGGTTAGCATCCACTCCAAAGGATTCTTTATTTGCATGATCATTTAATAACTTTACTATGTTGTGGCCAATTGTAACAATTTGGGGGTAAAATTTCTTTGGGACTTAGAAGAGCTTTTCAATATGCACTGATATTTTATTTTAAATATTTTAGCTTGTATTTTTTTTCCCCTTTAAGGACTTCAAGAACAAATATTTGCACTTTCTTTAACTTTCAGATCTATCTGTTTCTCTGATCAATTTTATCTCTTTATTTGTCTTTCTTGGTTCTTGATTGGCTCATTTTAAATTGCTCTAAGGGGATTCCCTGGTGGTCCAGTTGTTAAGACTCCACACTTAACACTGCAGGGGGGCACAGGTCTGATCCCCGGTCACAAACCTAAGCCTTTTTATGGATCACAGCCTTGTCATGATGAACGGCTTGCATTAACTCAGTGAAGCTATGAGCCAAGGCATGCAGGGAAACCTAAGATGGACGGCTCATAGTATAGCATTCTGACAGAACGTGGTCAACTGGGAAGGAAATGGAAACCCATGGTTCTAGTTTTCTTCAGTGCTCTTGCCTGGAGAACCGCATAGACAGTAGGAAAAAGCAAAAAGATATGACAACAGAAGACGAACCCCCAATGTTGGTAGATATCCAATATGCTACTGGGGAAGAGTGGAGGGCAGGTGCTAATATCCCCAGTAAGAATGAAGCATCTGGGCCAAGGTGGAAACAATGCTAAGCTGTGGATGTGTCTTGTGGTGTAGTAATGTCTAATGCTGTAAAGAAAAGTACTCCACAGGAACCTGGTGGTTAGGTCCGTAAATCAAGGTAAATTGTATGTGGTCAAACAGGAGATTCCAAGATTAAACACTGACATCTTAGGAATTAGTGAACTAAAATGGATGGGAATTAGCAAATTTAAATCAGATGACCATAGGCAAGAATCTCTTAGAAGAAATGGAGTAGCCCTCATAGTCAACCAAAGAGCCTGAAATGCAGTACTTGAGTGGGATCTCAAAAGGACAGAATGATCTTGGTTCATTTACAAGGCAAACGATTCAGTGTCATAGTAATTCAAATCTATGCACCAACCACTAATTCTGAAGAAGTTGTAGTCAAATGGTTTTATAAAGAGTTACAGGATCTTCTAGAACTAACAGCAAAAAGAAGACGTCCTTTTCATCATAGGGGATTGGGATTCAAAAGTAGAAAGTCAAGAGATAACTGGAATAACAGGCAAGTTTGGCCTTGGAGTACAAAATGACAGGGTAAAGTTTAACAGAGCTTTGTCAAGAAAACACACTGGTCATAAGGAACACCCTTTTCCAAAACTCAAGAGATGACTCTACATATAGACATAAGCAGATGATCAATACAGAAATCAAATTGATTATATTCTTTGCAGCTGAAGATGGAGAAGCTTTATACAGCCAGCAAAAACAAAACCCGGAACTGGTTGTGGTTCAGATCATGAGTTCCTTATTGCAAAATTCAGGTTTAAGTTGAAGAAAGTAGGGAAAACCACTAGGACATTCAGGTATGACCTAAATAAAATCCCTTACACAATGGAGGTAATGAAGAGATTCAAGGGATTAAATCTGGTAGACAGAGTGCCTGAAGAACTATGGACAGAAGTTTGTAACATTGTACAGGAGACAGTAACCAAAACCACTCCCCGATAAAGAAATACAAGAAGGCAAATTGATTGTCTAAGGAGGATTTACAAATAGAAGAGAAAAGAAGAGAAGCAAAAAGCAAGGGGGGAAGGCAAAGGTATATCTAAGTGAATGCAGAGTTCCAGAAACAAGGAAGGAGAGATAAGAAGGCCTTCTTAAATGAGCAATGCAAAGAAATAGAGTAAAGCAATAGAACCAAAAATATTAGAGATCTCTTCAAGATAATTGGAGAGATCAAGAAAACATTTCATGTAAAGATAGGTCCAATAAAGGACAAAAATGGTAAGGACTTAACAGAAGTGGAAGAGATTAAGAAGAGGTGGCAAGAATACTTAAAATAACTATACAAGAAAGGTCTTAATGACCCAGATAACCATAATGGTGTGGTCACTCACTTAGAACCAGACATACTGGAGTATGAAGTCAAGTGGCCCTTAGGAAACATCAAATTAACACACAATTGAGCTCATTTCACATACTAGGAAGGTAACACTCAAAATTCTTCAAGCTAGGCTTCAACAATACATGAACCAAGAACTTCCACGTGTACAAACTGATTTAGAAAAGGCAGAGGAACCAGAGATCAAATTGCCAACATCCTCTGGATCATAGAAAATAAGCAAGGGGATTCCAGAAGAACATCTATTTCTCCTTCATTGATTATGCTAAAACCTTTTACTGTGTGGATCACAACAAATTGTGGAAAATTCTTAAAGAGATGGGAATACCAGACCACCTTACCTGTCTCCTGAGAAACATGTGTGCAGGTCAAGAAGCAACAGTTAGAAATTTACATGGAACAACTGACTGGTACAAAATTGGGAAAGGAGTATGACAAAGCTGTATATTGTCACCCTGCTTATTTAACTTATATGCAAAGTACATCATGTGAAATGCTGGACTGGATGAATCACAAGCTGGAATCAAGATTGCCAGGTGGAATATCAACAACCTCAAATATGCAGATGATACCACTCTAATGGCAGAAAGTGAAGAGGAATCAGAGTCTCTTGATGAGGGTGAAAAAGAGAGTGAATGGGCTGGGTTGAAATTTAATATTCAAAAAACTAAGATCATGACATCCAGTCCCATCACTTCATGGCAAATAGATGGGTAAACAGTGGAAACAGTGAGAAATTTTATTTTCTTGGGCTCCAAAATCACTGTGGATGGTGACTGCTATCATGAAATCAAAAGATTCTTGCTCCTTAGAAGAAAAGCTATGAAAAACATAGACAGCATATTAAAAAGAAGAGACGTTGCCAACAAAGGTCCATATAATCAAATATATGGTTTTTCCAGTAGTTATGTATGGATGCAAGAGTTGTATGGATGAAAGAGAAGGCTGAGCACCGAAGAGTTGATGTTCTCAAACAGTGGTGTTGGTGAAGACTTTTGAGACTCCCTTGGACTGCAAGGAGTTCAAACCAGTCAATCCGAAAGGAAATCAGTCTTTAATATTCATTGGAAGGACTAATGCTGATGCTGATGCTCCAACACTTTGGCCACCTGATGTGAAGGGCCAACTCATTGGAGAAGATTGTGATGCTGGGAAAGATTGAGGGCAAGAGGAGAAGGAGGCAACAGAGGATGAGACGGTTAAAAAGCATCACTGACTAAATGGGCATGATTTTGAGCAAATTCCGGGAAGAAGTGAAGGATAGGAAAGCCTGGTGTGCTGCAGTCTATGGGGTAGCAAAGAATAGGACACAACTTAGTAATAGAACAACAACAACAAAAGGAGAAGGAGGCAGCAGAGGATGACTGATTAGATAGCCTCACAGAATCAATGCTCATGAATTCGAGTAAACTCTGGGAAATAGGTCTTCCCTGGTGGCTCAGCAGGAAAAGAGTTTGCCTGCAATGAGGGAGACCCAGGTTCAATTCCCGGGTCAGAAAGACCCCTGGAGAAGAAAATGGCAACCCACTCCAATATTCTTGCCTGGAAAATCCCATGGACAGAGTAGCCTGGCAGGTTACAATCCTTGGGGTCACAAAGAGTCAGATGCAACTGAGTGACTAACACTTTCACTGGGAAATAGGGGAGGACAAAGGAGAGTAGCATGCTACCATCCTTGGAAACAAACCCCTACTTTGTTATTATTATTAATTCATAGTGATTGATTTCTCTTGTTCTCCTTTCAATATTACCTCTAGTGCTATGATGGTATGCATTTTTTTTTAGCATCTATCTATCTCCTCCTCCTATCTTTCATCTTTTCTTATTACTCAGCAATCAATTCCCTGAAGTCCTGCATCTTGTTTCATGCTTCTCCTTCATAGGGATGATTACTTAATTAATTTGTTTCTTGCTTCTGTTTTTAACATTTTTGTTCACAATTTTCATCTGCTTCATTACAATAGTTTTCTAGTACATATTCCTCCTGTGCCACATGAATTCAGTTTCCTTGATTCCCCCCCTTTTTTTTAATTGTTGAATCTGATATAGATTTTATACTTCTGGGAGCCACTCTTCTTTGAGGGAATCTCCTGCCCACTCCATTACTCACTCTAATAAGTATGTACTATCCCCAATGTTGCAACCTAGGGAAAACTAGGTTTTGTGTCTCACATTGTGTCTGCCTACTTTGCCAAGTATAATTTATAGTTTTTCTGGCTATTTCTGAATACAAAGCAAAGTACCTCTGTCCCTCAATACCTTTGTCAGTTTCCTCCTAAAAAAAAAAGTTCAATGATTTGTGCTTCCTTTTGTGAGATTTTAGCCTACATCATAGTTTAGATTTTAACTATTTCCCTGTGTCACTAAACATGGTGTTAAGATTTTCATTTATTATATTGAATTTTTTTATAACTTTGCAATTATTTTCAAAATATAAGTCTGGACTTCTCACTTTCTGTTTGAATCTCTAAACTGAAAGCCTAGGCATCAATTTTAGATTTTTTCATATATAATAAATGTAGTCTCTTTCATAAAAACCTATGTTTTGACTATGTTAAAATTAGAACCTAATTACAGTAAAATTAATAATTGTGACAATCAAGTTCTGATTTTATCAAAATATACAACTATAATTGTTCATTCTGAATTTTACTTTAAAGAGAATGGAAATTGAAACTTTAGCAAATGGATTTCATATTACCTTTTTGAATGAGTGAAGCAATGAATATACTCATTAATATTCTGAGCAAAACAAAACAAATTATCTACATTGTAGGGATGTCCCAGTCCCTCCATTTTATACTATTTAAGAACTAATGTATAGTGCCATGCTAAAATCATTTTCCCAGAAGATGTTACATTAAACATTCAGGATGACAAGGGGACAAAACAAAGGGATACTTTCATATTAATAAGTGAACAGCTAACTTTGAACTAGTTGTGTGGTCCCAGTTATAACAGAGGATCTCAAAGGTGACTATACCAAAATTATGAACAACTGTAATAAAATGTGGAAAGAGGAAAATCACATACTCTAGTTTTGTGGTTAAATGTGAAGCACTATTCCTGTGAAGAACAGGCAAGCTTTGGTTCATTCCCAAGCAAGAAGATAGTGAATATGTTATTCAGATTTAAATGAGATAATGTAAATTAAAATTGTAATGTTAATCATGGATGCATGCATGTATGTGATAATTTGTGTCAGACTCTTTGGACTGTAGTCCACTAGGCTCTTCTGTCCATGGAATTTTCCAGGCAAGAATATTGGAGTGGGTTGCTACTTCTGACTTCAGGGGATCTTCCTGATGCATGAATTGAACTCACATCTCTTTCATTTCCTGTATTAGAAGGAGGATTCTTTATCAGGGTACTACTTGGGAAGCTGAATATTAATCATACATTCAAATAATAACTTTCATTAAAATAATGATATATACAACAGTTATTCATAATATGTTCATATTGTTTTTTCCCTCCACTAATGACTTTAACCATTTCTCACGTAAGATAGCTTAACAGAAAAGAACAGCAAAATGTGAGTTAACCTGAATCTGCTTAACTTATTTAAAATATCAAATTTTTATGGTATTTGATGTTTTAGCTAACAGTAGCAACAAATTATTTATAGCATGCCTAATAACCACAACATATGTATTTGTCTGTGGTCATGAGAAAAATTATAAGCATCTGTCAAAGTTTGGGCATCAGAATATTAATTTAAATAGTTTTATAATGTCTTCTTAGTGCAAATAGTTATCTTAATTAATACTGTAATAACTTTTAAGAAAACAGCATATCAGCTAAGAATTTTGGAACTTGTACTGATTTTAATTTTGTTTGAATTTTATACACAAAATTTAATAAATAAAGCATTTACTCTAAATACAATTTACTTGCTTATGCACACATATATTAAATACTATTCTACATACACACATGCACACACCATGAATAAATTGACATAGAGTTGGATAATACTGTAAGATCTCATTTTATAACTCTTGAAAATCTTAAAGCCACATTACATAAAAAATACTTTTTCTTTCAGTCTGGTTTTATTTTACAAATGTCTTATGCATGTTTTATTCCTATTCCACAATTGTTTCAGAGACTTTATTAGTGGCCTGGCTAATAGATGGCCAGGCTTATCCTAAATACTGCTTATTAAGTTGTTAGAATCTATTTGCATGACTGATTTGCATATGATGAAGAAATCTTAGAGAAAAATGTTTAAAACGTACATATCTAGAGTGAACGACAAGAAAGAAAAGCATATGCAAACAGCATCTTGTCGTGATCCTATGAGTTTCCAGTTTCATGGAAAGAAAATTTAACATAATTATGTTGAACACAGAGTGGTCCCAGAGTTATGAGTTTTGAAAGAAACGAATTGTTCTTTTTGATTATTTAAATCTTTTGCAGGTTGGTCCAAAGAGGTGACACTCTAGTCAACATTTCTCCTTACAAAGTAGTGACAGAACCTTGGCTTAAGATGGTGTAAGAAGAAACCTGAACTTACTTCCTACTGCTGAAAGATCAAATATATACCAACATATGTATTAGTTCTCTCTGAAAAGAACTTGAAAATCAGCTGAATACTTATCTATAAGAATAGAAGGAACATCCATCGAGACAGGTTGGAGACGGAGAGAAATACTCTTGCAAAAACCCCAGCCCTGGCACAGCAGCACATGATGGGGAAAGATCTCGAGCAAGGAGTGAGTGTCCTGCATCAGGCACCCCAGTCCCTGGGGTTTACACCAAAGAGATGAGCCTGTAAATCACCTGGTTTAAAAATCAACAAAGCTGATATCTAAGAGTCCCAAAGGGACATAGAAAACTGAGACTCTTCCCTCAAAGGGCTCCTGTGCAGCTTCTTTCCCCCGAGATCCAGAAAAAGAACTGTAGTTTAGCAAGTACTGAAACAATATGGAAAGGCGAGTCATTTGTGAATATAAAGGCACTGACTAGTGGAGTGATGTGTGACAGAAACACTGCCTGGAGCTGGAAGTGCAGGCAGATGCCATTGTTGAACTTCCCACTTAATCTGCTAGCACAAGTGGGCAAGCTTGGATGCATGGATGGGTGATTGCAGCTCTACCTCCCTACTTTGCTGAAGGCAACAGCTCCAGCCACTGAAGCATTGCCTCACTTCTCAGCTTCACTAGGCAGGCAAGAGTAGGCCTGTAGCATTTTGGCTAAAAACTGGCCTGCTTCCTGGCTAAAAACTGCAAACGTGAGAGACTACAGCACTCCCTGGTGCCCTAGCTGAGGCCCGTATGTGCAGTTGAGGTATTCTGCATTGCTGAAGCCTGCAGGTGCACAAAATTAAGTCATTTTCCTAACACATTCCTGAAGTAAGAGAACAAGTGTCTACCCTGTACTTTCCAGCTCTCTTGCTAAAGCCAGTGTGTGCACACAATCCACTCAGAGGACATCAACTGATCAACTGGCCCTGACTGCAAGGGAGCTGCTATCCTGAGCTCTAAGGAACTGAAACAACTGGAAAGATAGTTCTCTGTAGGATGCCACCCCAGGGCACAGTAGAGATAGCAAACTGAAACATATTCCCAGTCTTCTTGTGAATAAAGTCTACTTAACTAGCCTGGGGCTTCACCTAGAGGAACAGGCCCCAGGTTTCCCACAGGCCAAAAGGCTTAGGGCATACTCCCAGGGTTCATAAGCAAGGAAACATTATCTTTGCACATACCCTTGACCTCTGTACAGCTTGACAAGATTCCCCAGAAACAAGCTTCCACAGTCATTAAGAATCCTGATTTTTGCAACTGTCACTCAGGGGACATATCCAGATCCCCTGGTCTGGAAGATAACAGGGATTATAACTGCAGCCAAAAAAAGACTGTACATATCTGCACACTTAAAAAGCTGCTGCCTGAGGGGTTGGCATCCAAATAGCTTGAAACAGGGCTTCCCAGGTGGCTCAAAAGTAAAAATCTACTTACTAAGCCAGAGATGCAAGTTCAATGCCTGGGTTGGGAAGACTCCCCTGGAGAAAGAAATGGCTGGGAAATCCCACAGACAGAGGAGCCTGGCAGGCTGCAGTCCATGGTGTCACAAAGAGTAGGACAAAACTTAGTGACTAAACAACGACAACAAATGTGCTAAGGGAGATTCCTTCCCTTAGAATACTGGCAGGTTGTGGCGCACCCAGAACCCTTTGCAGAATTGGGAGGGGTAAGCACCCTGAGAGAAATACCTTAACAAAATGAAGAAGCAGCCTATTTGACAAATAATTCAAAGTAATTATAATAAAGATGCATATTGGTCACAGGAGAAGATGAGATGAGTACATTAAAATCTGCAAAAATAGAGATACAAAATCTAAGTACCAAACATAAGTTATATTTGCACTAGAAACATACACTAGAGGAATTCAACAGCATAATGGATGAAATAGAAGCACAAACTAGCAAACTGAATGGCAAGCAATGGAAAGTGCCCAGACAGAGCAAGGGAATTAAGAAAAGTAATTACAAAAAAGTTAGAATGCCTTAAGGGACCTCTGGGACATCAAGCAGAATAACATCCACATTATAGTTGTCCCAGAGAAGAAGAGGGACAGAAGAAACTAAAAAATAATGGCTGAAAATGTCCGTAATCTGAGAACGGAAACAGACATCCAGATCCAGGAAGCCCAGAGAGTTCCAAATTCGATGAACACAAAGAGAAGCACACTGAGACAGAGTACAAATAAAATTGTAAAATTTAAGGATCGAGAGAGAATCTTAAAAACTGCTAGAGAAAAACATCACATTAAAGGCAAGGAGAGTCTCATAAGTCTATCAGCAGATTTTTAAGAAGAATTGTCATGACATATTAAACTGCTCAAATGAGGAAACTGACAACCACAAATTCTCTACTCAGCAGCTCATCATTTGGAATTGAAGGAAAGAGTAAGTGTTTTATAGATAAGCAAAAGCTAAAGGAGTTTATTACCACTAAGTTGGCCTTACAAAACATGTTAAAGGAACTTCTCTAACCTAAAAAGAAAAGGCAGTGATTAAGAATAAGAAAACACACACAAGTAAAAATCTCAGCTTAAAAGATAAATAAATAACAAAGGCAATGGCTCAATAATTTATAAAATGAGTATAAAGGGTAAGATGCAAAAGTAGTAAAGTTAATTAAAAACAAGATAATTCAGTTCTGTTCAGATCAGTTCAGTCACTCAGTCGTGTCTGACTCTTTGTGACCCCATGAATCGCAGCAAGGAGGCCTCCTTGTCCAGCACCAACTCCTGGCATTCACTCAAATTCATGTCCATCAAGTTGGTGATGCCACCCAGCCATTTCATACTCTGTCATCCCCTTCTTATCCGGCCCCTAATCCCTCCTAGAATTAGTCTTTTCCAATGAGTCAACTCTTTGCATGAGGTGGCCAAAGTATTGGAGTTTCAGCTTTAGCATCAGTCCTTCCAGTGAACACTCAGAACTGATCTCCCTTAGAATGGATTGCTTGAATCTCTGCAGTCCAAGGAACCCTCAAGAGTCTTCTCCAACACCACAGTTCAAAAGCATCAATTCTTCGGCACTCAGTTTTCTTCACAGTCCAACTCAAATCCATACATGACCACTGGAAAAAACATAGCCTTGACTAGGAGAAACTTTGTGGCAAAGTAATACCTCTGCTTTTGAATATGCTATCTAGGTCGGTCATACCTTTCCTTCCAAGGAGTAAGTGTCTTTTAATTTCATGGCTGCAATCACCATCTGCAGTGATTTCAAAACTAGTGGAGGTGATGGAATTCCAGTTGAGCTATTTCCTGGAAGATGATGCTATGAAAGTGCTGCACTCAATATGCCAGCAAATTTGGAAAACTCACCAGTGGCCACAGGACTGGAAAAGGTCAGTTTTCATTCCAATCCCAAAGAAAGGCAATGCCAAGGAATCCTTAAACTACCACACAATTGCACTCATCTCACACGCTAGTGAAGTAATGCTCAAAATTCTCCAAGCCAGGCTTCAGTAATACGTGAACCGTGAACTTCCAGATGTTCAAGCTGGTTTTAGAAAAGGCAGAGGAACCAGAGATCAAATTGTCAACATCCACTGGATCATCAAAAAAGCAAGAGAGTTCCAGAAAAACATCTATTTCTGCTTTATTGACTATGCCAAAGCCTTTGACTGTGTGGATCACAATAAACTGTGGAAAATTCTGAAAGAGAAGGGAATACCAGACCACCTGACGTGCCTCTTGAGAAACCTGTATGCAGGTCAGGAAGCAACAGTTAGAACTGGACATGGAACAACAGACTGGTTCCAAATAGGAAAAAGAGTACGTCAAGGCCGTATATGGTGACCCTGCTTATTTAACTTCTATGCAGAGTGCATTATGAGAAACACTGGGCTGGAAAAAGCACAAGCTGGAATCAAGATTGCCTGGAGAAATATCAATAACCTCAGATATGCAGATGACACTATCCTTATGGCAAAAAGTGAAGAGGAACTAAAAAGCTTCTTGATGAGAGTGAAAGAGGAGAGTGACAAAAATTGGCTTAAAGCTCAACATTTAGAAAACTAAGATCATGGCATCTGGTCCCATCACTTCATGGGAAATAGATGGGGAAACAGTGGAAACAGTGTCAGACTTTATTTTGGGGGGCTCCAACATCACTGCAGATGGTGACTGCAACCATGAAATTAAAAAAGATAATTAGACAAAGTATATTTTATGTATACATATGTATGTATACATAAAATATACTTTGTCTAATTATCTTATATTTAATAACCATAAAATACACTTTGTCTAATTATCTTATTTTTAACTAATTTTACTACTTTTACTTTTTACACTTTATACTCATTTTATAAGTTATTGAGCCATTGCCTTTATTTTTTATAAGATAGTCAGAGGGCTTCCATGGTGGCTCAGATGGTAGTGTCTGCCTACAATACGGGAGTAAGTAAGTAAAGTTGTTCAGTCGTGTTCGACTCTTTGCGACCCCATGGACTGTAGCCTACCAGGCTCCTCTGTCCATGGGATTTTCCAGGCAGGAATCCTGGAGTGGGCTGCCATTTCCTTCTCCAGGGGATCTTCATGACCCAGGGATCAAACCTGGGTCTCCAGCATTGCAGGCAGACGCTTTACCATCTTAGCCACCAGGGAAGCCCACACAATGCAAGAGACCCGAGTTCAATCCTTGGGTCGGGAAGATCCCCTGGTGAAGGAAATGGCAACCCACTCCAGTACTCTTTCCTGGAAAATCCCATGGACGGAGGAGCCTGGTAGGCTACAGTCCATGGGATCACAAAGAGTTGGACATGGCTGAGCGATTTCACTTTCACTTTCATACATAAAATAAAAAGTAGAGTATGTCATCAAAAATACAAAGCATGGAAGGGAGTAAAAATATAAAGCTTTGGAATGTGTTCAAAATTAAATTACTAAAGAGTTGGACATGACTGAGTGACTAACACACAACACGTTATAAAACATACCAAAGCCTGTTTTACATGTAGGATGTTTATTATATGGCAACCTTATAGTAATCACAAAGAAAAAACCTACAGTAAATACACAAAGAAAATGAGAAAGAAACCTTATCACTAGAGAAAAGAATGAAAGCACAAAGAAAGAGAGGAAGAGAAGAATAATGAACTGAGAGGAGCTACCAGAAAATTATTTAAAAAAAAAAATTAACAAAATGTCAATAAGTACATGCATGTGTGCTCAGTTGCGCAGTTGTGTTTGACTCTTTTCAACTCCACAGAATGTAATCTGCTGGGTCCATCTGTACATGAAATTTTCCAGGCAGGAATACTGGAGCAGTTGCCATTTTCATATTAGGGGATCTTCCAGATCCAGGCAGAGGACCTAAGGATCAAACCATAGTCTTCCATGTCTCCTGCATTGGCAGGCAGATTCTTTATGACTGAGTCAACTGGGAAGTCCCAATAAGTAAATACCTATTAATAATTACTTTAAATATGGATGTGAGAGTTGGACTGTGAAGAAGGCTGAGCGCTGAAGAATCGATGCTTTTGAACTGTGGTGTTGGAGAAGACTTTTGAGAGTCCCTTGGACTGCAAAGAGAGCCAACCAGTCCATTCTGAAGGAGATCAGCCCTGGGATTTCTTTGGAGGGAATGATGCTAAAGCTGAAGCTCCAGTACTTTGGCCACCTCATGCGAAGAGTTGACTCATTGGAAAAGACTCTGATGCTGGGAGGGATTAGGGGCAGGAGGAGAAGGGGATGACCGAGGATGAGATGGCTGGATGGCATCACGGACTCGAAGGACGTGAGTCTGAGTGAACTCCAGGAGATGGTGATGGACAGGGAGGCCTGGCATGCTGCGATTCATGGAGTGGCAAAGAGTCGGACTTGACTGAGCAACTGAAATGAACTGAACATGAATGTTTACAAAATTTATATTCTCTTGTTAGATTGGATACCTTCAGTTCAGTTCAGTTCAGTTCAGTTCATTTCAGTCGCTCAGTCAAAGTTGACTTAAAACTCAGCATTCAGAAAAATAAGATCATGGCATCTGGTTCCATCACTTCATGGGAAATAGATGGGGAAACAGTGTCAGACTTTATTTTTGGGGGCTCCAACAACACTGCAGATGGTGATTGCAGCCAGGATATTAAAAGACGCTTATTCTTTGGAAGGAAATTTATGACCAACCTAGATAGCATTTTCAAAAGCAGAGATATTACTTTGCCAACAAAGATCCATCTAGTCAAGGCTATGGTTTTTCCTGTGGTCATGTATGGATGTGAGAGTTGGACTGTGAAAAAAGCTGAGCACTTAAGGATTGACGCTTTTGAACTGTGGTGCTGGAGAAGACTCTTGAGAGTCCCTTGGACTGCAAGCAGATCCAGCCAGTCCATTCTAAAGTAGACCAGTCCTAGTTGTTCATTGGAAGGACTGATGCTGAGGCTGAAACTTCAATACTTTGACTTCCTCATGCGAAGAGTTGAGTCATTGAAAAAGACTGATGCTGGGAGGGATTGGGGGCAGGAGGAGAAGGGGATGACAGAGGATGAAATGGTTAGATGGCATCACTGACTCGATGGACATGAGTTTGAGTGAACTCTGGGACTTGGTGATGGACATGGAGGCCTGGCATGCTGCAATTCATGGGGTCGAAAAGAGTCGTACACGACTGAGTGACTGAACTGAACTGATGCTAATATATAAGTAGAATCAGATACAGAAAGACAAATATCATATAATTTCTCATATATGGAATCCAACAACAAAACAGAGACAGACTCATAGATGCAACCATTGATTGCCAGAGGGGAGTCGGTTGGTAGAATGGGCAAGGGAGATTAAGGGGATTAAGACAGACAAGCCTCCAGATATAAGGTAAATGTCACAAGAATGTGATGCACAGCATAGGGAGCATAGTCGATAAAATTGTAATAGGTCTGCATGGTAGCAGGTGGCAATTAGACTTATTTTGATGACCATTTCATAAAGTACAAAAATATTGAATCACTGTGTTATACATCTGAAACTAATCTAATATTATATATCAACTTCAATTCAGTTAAAAACTAGAATTAACAACAGAGTGGTAGTGGAAACTTTGGTGTCTAGGAAATAGAATAAATGACCATCATACAGAACTGGCAGAACTTGCCAGCAGAACTGGCAGTGGCCACCTGTTTCTGATTTATAATATAAATACTAATATCCACAGACTCCATGATTAAAAAATATCTGAGTTACATTATTATTTTTAAATTTATTATAAATTATATTTGCTCCTAAGTTCATATTAAATACCATTTTGTTGCCAGTTCTTCATAAGCAAGGTGGGTTTTTTTGCCATATATATATTTTTAATTAATTACTTAATTTTACTTTATAATATTGTATTGGTTTTGCCATATGTTGACTTGAATCCACTATGAACCCTCTTAGACTGTTGGTGGGAATGCAAACTAGTACAGCCACTATGGAGAACAGTGTGGTGATTCCTTAAAAAACTGGAAATAGAACTGCCTTATGACCCAGCAACCCAACTGCTGGGCATATACACTGAGGAAACCGGAATTGAAAGAGACACGTATACCCCAATATTCATTGCAGCACTGTTTATAATAGCCAGGACATGGAAGCAACCTAGATGTTCATCAACAGATGAATGAATAAGAAAGCTGTGGTACACATACACAATGGAATATTACTCAGCCATTAAAAAGAATACATTTGACTCAGTCCTAATGAGGTGGATGAAACTGGAGCTGATTATACAGAGTGAAGTAAGCTAGAAAGAAAAACACCAATACAGTATACTAATGCATATATATGGAATTTAGAAAGAAGGTAATGATAACCCTGTATGTGAGACAGCAAAAGAGACACAGATGTATTGAACAGTCTTTTGGACTCTGTGGGAGAGGGTGAGGGCAGGATGATATGGGAGAATGGCGTTGAAACATGTAAAATATCATATGTGAAATGGATTGCCAGTCCAGGTTTGGTGCATGATACAGGGTACTCGGGACTGGTGCACTGGGATGACCTAGATGGATGGGATGGGGAAGGAGGTGGGAGGGGGGTTCAGGATGGGGAACACATAAGCAAGGTTTTTAAGTTTGTTTATTTTCCTCCATTAAATTAATCAAAATATTTGCTACTAATTTTGTATTTGTAGGAAGACCTCTTTCAGTTTGCATGAGAATACATATTTGCTTTATTACTTTCTAACATGAGTATTACTTTAAAAAGCAATAATATATCTATCCTCTGGTAGAGAAGAGCTAAATACTAAATTCCACTTTCTCTCTTCGCTGTTCATGCAAAAAAGTACATATTCAGCTTCCTTGATGGACTTTTTATTTCTTTATCAATGTGTATGCTTGTATCTATGTCTATGTCCATTAACATAATCTAGACATTATATAATTAATATAATTAATTTTATCCAATATGAGTTGCAGAAGTGATTTATACTACAAATTTCAGGACTAGCATCTAAAATCAACTATTACATTCTGCCTTTCCATCCATGCAACTGAAAGAAACAATCTGAGATACCAGGATTATGAAATGGAAGGAGCCAGGATTCCTGAGACACAGTGGAATCAAAATCCTCAGTGAAGACACCTGATTTCCCGCCCCCTCCCCCCCCCACCTCCGCTTTGGTGTTATATGTGTGAGGAATTAATCTTTATTATGTTCCATAACTAATATTTTATAGAATAGCATTATTTTCCTTAATACATGCTCCTTTGGGTGCTTTTAATTCTTTGGCATTTTAATTTGTGTAGAAAGATTTTCCTTTTCAGATGAGTGTATAGCTAGAGTGATCAAAATAACATTTTTAGTTCTGAGAAAACTAAATTTCATGCAGCAAAATGTACTGACCTGAATTATACAACTAAATAGTTTTAATAAACATATACACTCATGTAACCACTACCCCAATCAAAATAGAGAACAATTCCATCAACTCAGAGTTATCTTACTCCCATTTCCAACCATTTTCATTACCATAGTACCTCACAACCACAACCAAAATCCTTCTATTATCAATGACTATAGTTTTGACTGTCCTTGATTTTCATATAGATGAAATTCTATAATCCATACTTTTCTGTATCTGGTTTCTTTCAGTTGACAAACTACTGTTGGGTTTCCTGTTTTTGCATATATCAGGAGTTTACTATGCTTTATTGCTGAATAGTAATCAATTCTATTAACACACTGCAATTTGCTTATTTTCACACCAGTTTTTTGCATAGTGCTTTCATCTTCAGTTTCTAGATATTACAAATAAAACTACTATTTTTATTAGGCTTTTCACTTCAAAACATATGAATGAAGAAAGCTGCTCCCCTGGGCTTAAAACTAGGAATAAATCACAACATAATCCAGGCAGAGATGTGTTTTGTCTGATAAAGACTAAAAAGATTATAATCCAAAGGAACTATGAAGTCTAAAGCCAAAAATATACCAGGAACTAAAAGAGTGTGCATATAATCTGTGATTTGCATCTATAGATCATGGCTAGCAGTGGGAGACACCATTACAAACCTAGACTCACAGATAATGATGGGTCTGATAGGATTCTGAAATTATAAAGGTCAGTTGGTGGTACTGAGCTAATTGAATCAATGAAAATATAATTATGATAATTGGTGGCAAGAACTAAGAATCAGTTGGTAAAACGCAGGAGGGATATTAAGTACTTATAGAGGTCACAGAGATGTTTATTAGATATTAGCATTCCCATAAGTAAATCAGATGGGCCCACAAGGTTATTGCTCAATTGTATCATCAAAATAAATCAAGAATGATGGCTTAGCAGGCTGTGAGCAGTGGCCTAAGTAAAAGGGCATAATCCCTTGCCCAGTTAATGAACCTGAACCAGTTTTGAAATCTGAAACCAAAGGAATCTACAGTCATTGATTTAGGTTAGCAGGGCAGTAGGGAAGGAGGAATCCAACTATTTAAAGAACTGGACCAAGTGTTCTAGTTAGCATCAATGCCACTAAATTCAAAGCATAATTATTATTAACATCTCAGTATAAATTGGGGTTGAGTGCAAAAGTTAATAATTAATGAATTAATAAAAGAATCATGGCCAGGATCTGCCATTACATTATTTTCACTAGACAGTCCCCTGAACATGAAATTAGAATAAACATACTTGAAATAAGCAAAAGCTCATGTTGGGTAGTTAGCCTTTGGGGATAAAAATCATCATATTTAGGTACTTTGGTGGTCACTCTCAATCAAGTTATTATTATTATGATTTTTGTATTGCATTGTAGGAGGTTCTGATATATTTTGGAGATTAACCTTTTATCAGATATATGATTTTTAACTTTTTAAATGTAATAGGTTGCTTTTTACTCTGTTGATTATTTTCGTTGCTGTGCAGAAACTTTTTAGTTTGATGGAGCACCATGTGTTTATTTTTGTTATTGTTGTTGCCTATGCTTTTGTTGTCACATCCAGGCAACTGCTGCTAATACAAATGTCATGAGAAATATTAACAAATTCACATATGCATATGATACCACTCTAATGGCAGTAAGTGAAGAGAAACTAAAGAGCCTGTTGATGAGAATGAAAGAGGAGAGTGAAAAAGGTGGCTTAAAATTCATCATTCAGAAAACTAAGATCATGGCATCCAGTCACATCATTTCATGACAAATCCATGGGGAAAAAGTGGAAATAGTGACTGTATTTTCCTGGGCTCCAAAATCACTGTGGATTGTGAAAACAACCAGGAAATTAAAAGACACTTACTCCTTAGAAGAAAAGCCAGGGCAAACCCAGGCAGTTTATTAAAAAGCAGGGATTTTGCTAACAAAAGTCCATAAAGTCAAAGCTATGGTTTTTCCAGTAGTCATGTACGGATATGAGAGTTGGACAATAAAGAAGGCTGAGTGCCAAAGAACTGCTTTTTTTTTTTTTTTTAATTGCGGTGCTGGAGAAGAGTCTTCAGAGTCCTTTGGACAGCAAGGAGATCCAACCAGTCAATCCTAAAGAAATCAACACTGAATATTCATTGGAAGGACTGATGCTAAGGCTGAAACTCCAATACTTTGGCCACCTGATGTGAAGAGCTGACTTATTGAAAAAGACTGATGCTGGGAAAGATTGAGGGCAGGAGGAGAAGGGGGCAACAAAGACTAAAATGTTTGGATGGTATCACTGACTCAGTGGACATGAGTCTGAGCAAACTCCAAGAGATAGTTAAGGACAGAGGAGCCTGGAGTGCTGCAGTCCATGGGGTCGTGAAGGCTCAGACACAATTTAGTGACTGAACAACAACATCATGAAGCTATTCCCCTATATTTTCTTCTAAACGTTTTATAGTTCCATGGCTTGTATTTAACCTTATAATCTATTTTGAGTTGACTTCTGTGCATGGTTTAAGAGGAATCCTTAATCTTTTGCATGATATTTCTCTAAAGAAGACATAGAATGGCCAACAGAAATATGAAAAACACTCAACAGAACTAATCATCAGGGCAATGAAAACCTAAACCACATGATATATCATCATAACTACCAGGATTACTGTTGTCAAAAAAAGGAAAGGTAAGCATTGGGTGTGGGCAGTGTTGAATAGTGTTGATCGGAAGGCAAAATAGTGCCATTGCTATGGAAAACATTATAGAGTCTTCAAAATATTAAAAACAGAATTACCATGTGACTCAGTAATCCCACTTCTAGATATTTACTCTAAAGAAATTAAACCAAAATCTCAACGATATATTAGCACCCCTATGTTCATCGCACCACTATTCACAGTAGCCAAGGTATAGAAACAACCTGTGTCCACTGACCAGTGAATGGATAAAGAAAATGTAGTAAGTATCAGAAAAGCTACAGGAGAGTAGATCAGAGATTCAGAACCGTGCTGTCCAGTACAACAGGCCACTGACCATATGTAGCTATTTAAATTGAAATTTAACTAAAATAAACATTTAAATTGCCAGGTCTATTAGCCACATTCAAAGTGTTCAACAATCACGTGTGGCCATGTGGCTATCAATTGCACAATATCTGTAACACTCCCATCATCACAGAATGGATGGCTTTATTGGGGTAGGAAGCTTTCACAGAGGAATTAAGGATGTATTATTAAAAGGTAATTCTGGAAAATGACATCAAAAGACTCGGATCATGTCCCCACTTGAATATCAAATTTGTACATAACTAATCTTTGAAATATATCGTTCTTGAGCTTATCTAGATCATTTTATTTACATGTACATATTAAGCCTGTACTACTGGTTGGGTAACAATCCCACATAGGTCCTGCCCACCATGTGAAATCACTTTTGTTTTGACCTCATTCTATTTTATTTTCCCAAATTAAACCAACGTCATCTCATTCCAGGTTTCTAGTTACATAAGATTTATCAGCCTCTGTCAGGTGGCATCTGAAATTTGGAAAGAGCCAAACTACATTTCATTCAGAAATCTGATTTTATATTTTTGCCAAAGTAAGCCTTCCACCTTACCCTTTCAAAGGGGGTAAAATAAGGTTCATAATGAGAAATTTGATCACTATATCAGTCTCTGGTCTTAGGCAATGGGAATGACAATGTAAGAAACTGATAATCCACCCTCACAGAGGTGTCAGGAGCTCACCTTGCAGCCTAATTTCAGGAAATAATATTCAGTTTTGAGGAGCATCAACACTTTTCAGAGGAAGATGGTATGAATGTTAGAAGGTGCCTTTTGTTGAACACCTATTCCCATCGAATCTGCTGTGATAAGTGTTTCATGTGAATTATTTCAATTTTCACAGAAATTGTGGGTGATAGTAATTGCTATTTACATTTTAGAGATGAGAAAACTGACCTCTAAAAGGTTTAAAACTTGTCCAAATTCACACAATAAATGGCAGAGCCAAGAATTCAACCAAGTGTCTTTGATTTCAGAACCAACATAAAAAAAATCACCACCAAACTAATATATTCCTCTCCTGTAACAATGGTAACTAAATCATGGATAATAAATTTAAAAAAAAAAATAAAAGGAAAAAAGGGATATTATACAGTGCGCTATATACATGTACCATAAGATGAGACGAAAACCATAAAATGTGAGATACAATCTTGCCTGAGCTGTATGGGGCCCAGAATAGGAAAATATTCTGTGGTAGGTTCAAGTTTCAGTGCAAGCAGTGCTGAATAAGCTCTAACAAATGGCAGCTCCTCTAGTATTAGATGTATCAACAATGTGAAAAATTGCCAAGTGGAGTATAGAACATGTCTCTAAGAGAAGATCACAATATAGACCCCTAGATTTCCAGAGACACACTAAGCATTTGAAGCACAGAAACAAACAAATGAAACAAACAAACCGTGAGCATTGTTACTGAGTTTCAGTGAAAATGAAATGACTGATCATGTGGTATCAAGTGATCATATGGCCACAACTGCCTATCATGACGCAGCTTTTGTCAGGATTCAAAAGTCATAGGATCAGTCAGGCTCAAAGAAAGGCTACTGTAAATTAGAAATTACAATTATGGAACTGGAAGATAAATAGAACCAGATGGGGATGAGTGAGCTCCTGGAGTGTGTAGTAGATCCTTGTGTCATTCAGTAATTTTACGGCCATCCTCTTCCTTCAGCTCACACATAAGCCTACATGGGGAATCTCTTACAACCAATTGATGAAGGAAGGAAAGTGCAAACTTGGTTCACAGATGAGCCAGCTTGATAGACACGTGCAAGTTAGAAAGGGAAAGCCTCTCCACAGCTGTTCCACTGAGGGATGACACTGAAAGACAGTGGCAAGGGAAAACACTCCCAATGGTCAGGGAATTGTGGATCTGGCCATCCAATTTATGTAGAAAGAGAAGTGACCAGAGGTTAAAAAATATATGTATTCAAAATCAGCTTTGAATGACTTGGTTGGATGGTCAGAGGCCATAAGAAGAAAGATTGTAAGATTAGGGAGACCGTCAACAATTTTCCTAATCTCTATACACATATATAATAAACTCCTAAAATCTTGATATTGCATGCTAACATTTGACAGAAAATATTCTCTATGGAAAAGACACAAAATAAGTAGACATAAAATGACTGGAAAGAAGGCTAATTTACAGAAGAAAAAAGGAAACAGAAGGAAAATGAGGAGAAGGAGTAACACAAAAAAGACAGAAGAGACAAAAATGTCAGTAAAAATGTTAAAACAAATAGAAAAATAAAAGTTTTGTGAGGAGTTAAAATTTCCACAAATGTTAAAGATGATGATACAAGAGAACAAAAGTGGATTGCAATTAATAGTTTTTAAAAGTGACATTATCATTAAAGTTCTAACATAAAATGCTTTAATAATATTCTTTAGCTGTATCAACATCACAAAAAATTCAAAAACATTAAAAACTGAGAAGAAAAGTGAGAAGAAGTCTTTAGTATGTAATAGAATAAAATGGGATTAATAGATTGAGGACAAACTAAACATTTATTTGTATTAGGCACAGGTTGATAATGTCAATATTTCCAAATTATGCCAGACTTCAATGAAAGTTTTCTGTTCTAAATTTATTATTCAAAGGTGAAAAGGAAAAAAATGTTACTTATTTTTTTAAAAGATATTGTTAGAAAGTCATCTCAATTCAAAAAATAAATTATGCTAACCTCTGGAATTACAGTGAAGACAAATGTACTATATGGAATATACAATGTTGGAATCAAGAAACACTTCCTAAGGGCAAACTGAATTCTCATAACTTCCTAACTATGGATAGTTTATATGAAAGCTAAGTAAGATAGTGATTTATACAGTTAGAATAAATAAAAATGAAAATTATGGGAAAAGTAAGACTTTTCAGGTAAATTTCTTCTTAAAGTGAATATATTTTCATTGTTCATTCAAGAAATTAGAAAATAAGGAGAATGGAACAGTAAGGGAAACTATAGTGAAATGATGAGGACATATGGGAATGATAAGAGAATTCTGAGATTCTAGGTACAATACATGTATATATAAATCGTCTTTCTTTACCCATGCAAAATAAAAGTGTAAACCTGGCAAAATATCTATAAAAAGATAAGCATTCTGAAGAGGTAAAGAGCATGATATTAAGACTTAAAAATCACTCATGAAGAAAGGAATCAAAACTGCAATTACTTAGAAATTTAAGATGTCTTCTGAGTTAAAATTCACTTTTGTGGCTAATGAGGGACACAAGGGAAGAATTAAACACACTGAAAGGCCTACAAGTTTTTGGATATTAATATTTTGATTAATAGTATTTTTATATTTCCTTAAATTAATATATGTTGATACAAAGAGTTATATCAGCAAGATTTTCTTAAGATTATAATGGACATAGAGGAAAATTAATCAGAAAAGTTCATTTAAAAAGGACTAATGTATAAGATGTAACTTTCCAGTCATTAAAAATATTATGACATTCAAAATATTAAAACAATGTATCATAGTGCATTTATAGCCTGTTATGTTGATTGATGGAAAAATCTAGAACTAAGTCCAGATATAATTCTAAAGCTATGAGGAAAAGATGGATTATTCAAACAATTTTTGAGACAACTCATTTGTCATACTGGAAAAAATAACTGAATCTGTAAAGTCAACTTATCTTCAAATGATTTAAAATGGATTGATGATTTTTTCTTAAAAATAAATCCAAGAATATACTAGAAGAGTATACAGAAAAAATATATAAATGTGAAATGTCTTTGAAATTATGACTAAAAGCTTCTAGAAATAACAAAAATTGATATTTTATTATATAAAATTTTAACATACCTCCATTGAAACTGAACAGAATAATTCCAAGGAAAAACGGATTTGGGAAAAAATATTTGCAACTAATAGTACAGATAAAGTATCAATTTAACATACAAATAACTCATAAAATTCAAAGTAATTTAGTATTTATACTAAGTATATAGACTATTGGGAGAGATAAATAAAAAAAATGTGTTGTAAATACTAGAAATTTTTAACCGCACTCATGAATGCATATAAAATTACAATTGAATGCCATCTTAAAACTGCCTGATTGATTAAAATAACAATACTGACCACTTATTTTGTTGATGTTAATGTTAAGTTGCTAACAGGAAAGTAAGCTGATAAAAAAATTTGGAGAAAACTTTGTCAATGTTTGTCAAATTGGAAATACACTAGCAGCAATACTTTGAGAAATTTATCTAACAGATTTTCTTACAAATGCATGAAAATCTGTTCGTGTCAAAATGTTCATGGAGCATTTTTGTAATAATAAAATTCTAAAGAACCTAAATGACTTTAATTACTGATTAACTAATTGTAGCAAATTGATGTAATGGACTACTACAAAATTTTACAAGAATGAGGTGACCTTACCTGTCTTTATTTTGAATAAACGTCTAGTTAGTGCTAATTATAGAAGAAGAAAAATCAATACAGACTATAAACATCTGATTACACATGTGTATTACATTTAAAAGTATTTGTTCTTTTATATTTTTTTTACCTTTGTACCAAGTGTTCAATTTGTAAGAAAAGATAATTTTGTATTGCTATAAAACTAAATTAAGAAGATATGGTAAGAATACACAGAAGAACTGTACAAAAGAGATGTTACTGGCCCAGATAACCATGATGATGTGACCTCTCACCTAGAGCCAGACATCCTGGAGTGTGAAGTTAGTGGGCCTTAGGAAGCATCACTACGAACAAAGATATTGGAGGTGATGGAATTTCAGCTGAGCTATTTAAAATCTTAAAAGATGATCCTGTGAAAGTGCGGCACTTAATATGGCAGCAAATTTGGAAAACTCGGCAGTAGCCAAAAGACTAGAAAAGGTAAGTTTTCATTCCAATTACAAAGAAAGGCAATTCCAAAGGATGTTCAAACTACTGCACAATTGCACTTACTTCACACACTAGCAAAGTAATGCTCAAAATTCTTGCAGCTAGGTTTCAACAGTACATGAACTGAGAACTTCCAGATGTTCAAGCTGGATTTAGAAAAGGCAGAGGAACCAGAGATCAAACATCCGTTGGATCATAGAACAAGCAAGAGAATTCCAGAAAAAAAAAACATCTACTTCTGCTTCATTGGCTACACTGAAGCCTTTGACTGTGTGGATCACAAAAATACTGGAAAACTCTTAGAGATAGAAATACCAGACCACCTTACCTGCATCCTGGAACAACTGTATGTAGGTCAAGGAGCAACAGTTAGAATTGGACATGGAACAATGTACTGGTTCCAAATTGGGAAAGGAGTACATCAAGGCTGTATATTGTCACCTAGCTTATTTAACTTCTATGCTGAATATATCATGTGAAATGTTGGGCTGGATGTAACACAAGCTGGAATCAAGATTGCAGGGAGAAATATCAGTAACCCCAGATAAGCAGATGATATCACCCTTATGGCAGAAAGCAAAGAGAAACTAAAGAGCTTTTTGATGAAAGTGAAAGAGGAGGGTGGAAAAGGTGGTTTAAAGCCCAATTCAAAAAAATAAGATCATGGAATCCTTCACAGTAAATAGATGGGCCAACAATGAAACAATGACAGACTTTATTTTCTTGGGCTCCGAAATGACTGCAGATGATGACTGAAGCCATGAAATTAAAAGACACGTGGTCCTTGGAAGAAAAAATATGACAAACCTAAACAGTGTATTAAAAAGCAGAGATAATACTTTGCCAACAAAAATGCATGTAGTCAAAGCTATACTTTTTCCAGTGGTATGTATGAATGTGAGAACTGGACCATAAAGAAGGCTGAGAACCAAAGAATTGATGCTTTTGAACTGGAGAATTGGAGAAGACACTTGAGTCCCTTGGACTGCAAGCAAATGAAACCAGTCAATCCTAAAGGAATCCAATCCTGAATATTCATTGGAAAGACTGATGCTGAAGCTGAAATTCCAATACTTTGTCCACCTGATGCAAAGAGCTGACTGATTAGAAAAGACCCTGATGCTAGGAAACATTGAGGGCAGGAAGAGAAGGGGAAAATAGAGGATGAGATGGTTGGATGGCATAGTCAACTCAATGGACCTGAGTTTGAGCAAGTCTTGGGAGATGGTAAATGATAAGGAAGCCTTGCATGCTGCAGTTCATGGGGTTGCAAAGAGTCAGACATGACTGAGCAACTGAATAATAACAATAAAACTAAATAATCTAATAAAAATATTATAAGAATGTGCAGGCATTGAACGCCAACCTTTAAAATTGAACCTCTTAATTTTATAACTATGTCATTTATAGTTTTATAAATAACAAAAGCTTCTGTCATCTCTCATCTTAATTTTCTTAAGACATGTGAAAATTGTTGAAGATCTGATGTTGATCTTACTGAATTACATCACCACATAGTTCAGATAAGAATACTAAAAAAAATAACTTCATCTGATATTTGGGCAGCAAAATACTGTTCAAAAAAAGTGCTTAACCAAATATTATTTCCTCATATATTAGGAATCTCTAATTAATGAATTCATGTATAAGTTCTAAGCAAACGAACATGATGCTAGATTTTCTTATTTATAAATCATGACAATCATAATGAGTACAAACTGATATTGTGTGGTCTGCAGTAATCAAATGCTGACTGTGTAAATCATTAATGCTATTTTTTCAGTCAAAACAAAAGGAAATTGTGCTGTTTCTCAGACTGAACGTTTTCTTGGGTTCTGAAAGCTCTCTGCTGACCAACAGATGGATCAGTAAATAGCAGATGGTTTCATGAGCAGTTCTGTCATCTTAGCCTCCAAAATACTCTACATGCCAAAACTGCAGAAGTTTGGCCTGTGCTCTTGTGTGGTAAACCTGCTGTTAGCCTGGTTTTCTGACTGAACTCTTAGCAAACTGATGTTCTCTGATTGAGCATCACGGCAATGTATGTATACCTTCCCTCTGTATTCCCATTGTTTCAGAATGCCTTCATGTACAAAGAAAATATATTAATGGGACTTTACACTAGTCAGTAAGGATAGTTAGATCTTGTATGCTATTTTATAGCAACTTGCTTTTCATCACTTTGGTCTTTATATTTGTGCCAGTTTTTAGACTGAGCATGCTAATATGTTTTTATTTTAAATTTAATGAACCAAAGTAGCTGTCTTGTAATTTGTAAGAAAATACATTCTCATTGTAAACATACACATACATACACACACAGAAGGGTATGAAAAAGCCAGGGTTATTCCATCAGATAAATTAAAATAAAACATGGAATCAACATATTAGTATACAGTCTTTTGGAGAAGGCAATGGCAACCCATTCCAGTACTCTTGCCTGGAAAATCTCACCAATGGAGGAGCCTGGTGGGCTGCAGTCCATGGGGTCGCTAAGAGTCAGACACGACTGAGCGACTTCGCTTTCACTTTTCACTTTCATGCATTGGAGAAGGAAATGGCAACCCACTCCAGTGTTCTTGCCTGGAGAATCCCAGGGATGGGGGAGCCTGGTGGGCTGCCGGCTGTGGGGTCGCACAGAGTTGGACATGACTGAAGCAACTTAGCAGCAGCAGCAGCAGCATACAATCTTTAAAATTCATTTTACACATGTACACACGTATATGTAACTGAACATACACCAACATCTTTTTACACTAAAAGCAAAGTTTATAATAGTTTCCAAACTTTATTTAGCTAATAATTTAAAAGAAACATATTTCCACGTTGATACATTAAATATCCATGCTATTTTAACTACTGCACATGCCATTGCAACATATACCTGTAAGACATGAGTAATTAATTACTTGATCATATTTATACCTGTACTACTTTTTCTCACAGAAATGAAAAATAACTTTGGACATATGTCTGTGTACACTTAATTTACAGAGTACTTACTGCTGTATGCTATACTACTCTGTATCGAGGACATCAGAAAGTTTAACATAAGAACTCTTCTCAATAAATCTGTTAAATAGGTATTATTATTATTTCCTGATTATTGTAAAAGAAACTGCATCTTACAGAGGTAAAGGTACAATTCAGTTAATTAGAATGTAAACTTTAGAAAAGGCTGCCCTGGTGGCTCAGTAGTAAAGAATCCAATTGAAATACAAGAAATGCAGGTTCAATGCCTGGGTTAGGAAGATCCCTCTGGCAAAGAAAATGGCAACCCACTCCAGTATTCTTGTCTAGGAAATCTAATGGACATAGGAGCCTGGCAGGTTACAGTCCATGGGGTCATAAAGGAGTTGGATATGACTTAGTGACTGAACAACCGTATCTGTGGGTTATATTAATTTCAAGAAGGTAGTCAATCGTTCTTGGAGAACTTTTACATTTTAACATTCTTAATTAGCAAAGCTCTAGCTATGAAACAAAGAAAAAAATGTATTTTGATTGTATTTTATAGTGCTGCCCTTATACATTATTTTACTGTACTGAGTATTAATAACATGGTTTAGCAAACAGATGTCAAACATCTTTCCTACTGTCACCCCATCCCTCCAGCCTTTGTGCCTGGGTTGTTTTTGGGTATGTACTATCAAGAGTGTGCTCCATGCATCTTTCACAACATCATAATCAAAAGGGAGATTACTTCTCTTCTAAGTGAATAGGAAACTAAAAATAAATAATTTATGAAAATGCATCTGTATCTAGTAGTATACTCCCAAGTTTGGTATACAACTGGCAATGCTTCTGAATTTTCTCCTCAGTAATGTTTCTGCTTTTGATTCTTCCTGTTTTGCTTCTCAATAAGAACCTTTATACAGGTAATTATTAAATATTGCTTGTGCCACAATCTTTCCTGTTTGACTTCTAGATGTTAACTCTAAACAACATTAAATGCAATGATTGATATCTGAAGTCTGTTTCTAATTCAGGTTGGTTTCAAGATAGAAAGAGTAATGGAAGACTACATTAGCATTTCAAAAGTCATTGAAAATCCTAAGGAAGCCTACTAGGTAGTGACTGTAAACATCTTTGACAAAATTATACTAGGAAAAAAAAAGTAAATCACATTGCTACTACAACTGTTTATTCTGCTTACCTATACCTTCAATGAAGTCTGGAAATGAAAGAAAAAGAGGAAGCATTTAGAATTATCATCCATATATAGAAAACTTCATAAATAACTTGTTACATATAATTTAAATTGGACTAAAGTGAAGTAAAACTTTGAGGATCTAATTGCAATTCCCTCTCCATAAAGTTAGTGACATCAGTTAGTACATGATTTTTCCCGAATCACCAACTAAGTGATTATCCCAGAAAAATTTCCAAAAACTTTTGCAGCATATCACATTAATTCTGTGGAAATTAAATTTTGGCAAATATATTTTTATTTGCAATGACTTTTCAAGAACATAAACTACCTAAATATGATAACTGTACAAATAAACTGACTATTTCCACCAAGCAAAACAAATTTAAGATAAATTTGATAAATGCAAAAATAGAAATATTAAAAGAGAATATACTTATTGTTTAGATTTATAAGTCTTAACCACAAATTCTAAGTATCACTAAAGATTGTGGCCACTATAAGTTTAACAATTTCTTTTAAACTTGCTTGTTCTCTAAAATATATTTCAGCCTGGGGTCTCTGAATTGATTCTAAGACATAGGCTTGGATGGGAGTAGTTTACTTGGGAAATTATTCCAAAGAGCAATAGTAAGTGACAAGAGATATTAAAAAATGATGAAAAACCAATTCAATCAACAAAATCTTATGGTGATTATCAATTTCTCTGAGACTGGTGTTCTATTTCATGAAACCTGAGTGACATAATAAGCATCTCATAATGATATACACATTGGCTTTCATTCATTATTGGTCAAAGAGGTCTAAGAGGTGACTGTGAACTTCTAAGCTGTTTATATGTTGGTCCTGAATGGGTTACCCTAGGTATCCTATTTCTCCATTTCAGACAAGCACAAGAAAAAGAAGTGACAGTTGCATGGCTCTAGTCCAAATGTGAAGAACTGTTGGGTTGCTTTGAAGCTGATTGAAGCAGAGCAGTGACAGGAGTAGCAAGAGGGGAAGAAATGGTTTGAAAAGTACTGCAAGAACTGTGCAGTACAATCAATTAGACTTTTAGGGTAATCAAGGATATTAACCATAATATAGATTATACTATTTAGGTTAATTGAGGAAAACTGTTCTAGTATTAAGGTTAAAACTTCTTGCAAAATTGGATTTATATGGAAAATTATTATCTAAATGCCTATTTATATTCTTTTTGAAGAATCATAATCCTTCTGCCCATGGGGTAATTTCTAGCATCTCTTATCAGTCACTTTCTATCATTGCTTTCTAGTTGAAATTCCATAAATGTACTATTTGGGCTACAATACATTAATTTTAACATTCTTAACTACAATGAGACAGCTTCCTTTGTAACTATGTCCTAGATTTGACTTCGAATCTAATTCAATATTCTAATTAAAATTAAGGGTTTCAGTGTTGCTTAATATACTACACAGAGTTTGCAAAGAAATGTCTATGCTTGTAGCCAATTTAAAGCTTACATCTGAGTATTTTTCAGTCTCACCAGCAGTGCAACTTTATAGTGGGTGATCTTTCAGCCTGAAAAATGAATCCAGCTGTGTTGTCACTAAGAAATGGTGGTGTACAGTCTGTTAAATAGCAAGCGATTTAACTAAATCCTGATAACAATGTGCAAATAATGAGATTACAATAACTATGTTAAGCATGGTAAATTCACAGGTTACATTTATTAAAAACACATTTCATGCATTTTTAAAACAAAGTTTTCTCCATTATGAGATCATTTGTCAAGAGAGAAATCGTTTGAAGAAAACTGTAAAAGGTACTTTTAGGAGTAATAGTCCTCATTTTGAAAAATATAGTGAGTTTTGTAGAAGCACAGTCTGTGACTATTGGGTTCATTTTCTAAATTAACTAAGAATTTAAAAAATGGATGTATGACTTGGATTAAAAATATATCAGGTAAGTGACTTTTAGTTTATATAAAATGCATACAGAACTCTATATGCCTACATAGAATTAATACAGTAATTCACATCTTACATAAAAACCTGGGTGTGGAGGCAACTTTCACTTCTAAACATACCCATATGCAGTTCTGAATATGTCAATACTAATGTCCAATCATGTCCACACTGAAGAATCCAATGTGATGTGATAATATGCCTGAAGAATATCAACCAATAGAAGAAACTTCCCTTCTTATGTTCTTTATACCAACTGCACTTACAGTGCATTTAAATATTATAAGAATTGAGTGCCATCAACAAAATATTGACAGCAATATGGAAGTACCATAGCCTGGCAACTTATTGACGAAATCATTCATATATTTAAGCCATGATTATGGGAGTAAAATCGATAAGTTCAATGTGATTTAAAGAAGTGAACTTTGCTATAGCATATTGATAATTGAACCTCTATGAACAAAATCTCTATATCTCATCTCTAACTCAGTTACAATTACATTACCTAATATCAATAATGATGGTCCTGAAATAATCTGAAAGGTGAAATCTGGCAGGTATATATGCCACAATAATTTATTAGATATCAGTTTTATTTTTTATTTACTGTTTATCCTAAACAATGCTCTATAAGAGCACTATTATTTTCACTTTGTTAATGAGGAAAAATATGAGTGTCACAAATAGAAACTTTCCAAAATGTGTTTAATGTTAGAGCAAGTTCTTGAAATCAAATCCTCTTGCTTCCAAACCTTGCTGTTTCCATAGTATCGCAGCCCCTAGCAAATTGTAAAAAATAACAAACTATCTGTTGAAGACAATAGAATAAAATGAACTGAGGAATTTCTAAAGAGAACAAGAAAATATGGAGTATAATAAAATAGGAGTAGACATCGGGGAAAGATAAAGAACACTGAGACAAAGCATTCAGGCACTGGGAACATGTATCAGATCTAAATGTGTACAAGCACATGTGAGAAGAGCTCTCTGATATATTTACATCTACAGCAGCTCGTAGTCAAAATAGGTGGAGCAAAACTCAGTGTATTAAAAAATAGGACTACGGTTTCTGGAATTCTGTCTCTAAACAGTCAAAATAAGAAGTTAAATGAAATTACTATGTGGTTTCATTTATACTTTCTCCATAAAGATGAGCTAATAATTTATTCACCTTGATTTTATTATTATATATATGCATAGCAGAGTTGAAATTTGACTATAGTCACAATTTAAGATGATAGGTATTAATGAATCAAGTTCAAGATATCTCATTATTTTACAAACATTAATACATATTTTGAGAATTTTATAGTTGGATTTCGACACTTACTGCTAATAAGAAACAAGCGAAGTTTTTAGGCAATAGAATGGCCTGTCATTTGATTAACAGGTTAACAACGTGGGACAATTCCTAAATGTCTTAATAGTGATGTAGTAGCTGAATAAGCTCTTGACAAACATTTATTAGTGGCAGTAAGTGTGTGTAGATGTATGTTTCTGTGTTTATGTGTGTGTATTTAAAGTGAATTAAAATTCAAATTATATATTATATATACTCTTTAGACAACTTGTAACTTATACAAGTATGCAAAATACACACTGTACTAATCCAAATCTGCATATAAAACATATAAAATATACCTTTATGAAATATGTTTTATTGTAAACACACTTCTATCTATGAATGTGTATATATATATACACACATGCATATATATATATATACTATGAGAATTAAAGTTTCACCTTTTAACCATCTTATATTTTTAATTTCCCAAACATGTGTAACATGATAATTAGTGATGTAAAATTTCTTTACACTCTTTTTGCTAAAGATGAATCTAGAACTTCCCTTGGTTCCCAGTGGTTAAGACTCCACACCTCCAATGAAGGGAGCATGGGTTCAATTCTTGGTAGGGGAACTAAGATCCCACAAGCTGTGCAGTGCAGCAAAAATAAATAAATAAATAAAGATGAGTCTAGCAAGGGGATATGTGATAGAACACAAGAAGGTGTTAAGAACTGTACAATTCAATCCTGTGGTACAGAGTTCCAAATGGAAAGGGAGGTGAAGAGAGAATTAGCAAAGGACAAAAACAAAAGACAAATGAACAAAGATACAAAACTCAATTTGATTTCAGGAGAAAGAATAGGAACTACAAGTAAAACCAAGATCAAATTTTGTGCAGAGTTGAAGATTTAGATTACATCATGCAAACACTAAAACTTTTCTACCATTGAAAAATTATGCATTTTGGTAGAAATTTTATCCTGGCTATTTTAAAAGAGAAAAACTTTATAAAAATTAGACTAAAAATATCCCCAAAGGAATAAATACATGTAAACTCTGTGCTTGAAAAAAGTAGCCTTCTCTTTGGATGGGGTGGTAGTAGAAAATTATTCAAAACAAGTCCTTCTTGCTACTACAAAGAGACAATAGAGGATCTAAGGCCACTTTTTCCACTTATTACTAAAATATAACAATTAGTTAACTATTTATATCAAATATATGAACTTTTAGATAAGCAATTTCAAAGAGGAGAAAGCAAAAAGAGCCTTCTAGTTATCACTGAGCTTTCCTTCCAAAGTGATAGGATTCTGTAAAATATCATTAGAGAATACACAGCAATCTAGAGCTAACAGAAAAGCTTCTGGTGCTCATGTGAAAATAATAAGAGAGTGTTCATCTGTCTGTAATCATCCACTAACATGATGCATCGGGGATAGCTGAAAAAATATTAATTCCAAATTGTTTACCTATTTTATCTAAATTATTTCTTTTTGCATCATCCAAATACATAGTCTAGCCCACTGAAAGAAACTTTAAACATCCTCTTGTACCAATTCCTCACAAATTTTTCTGGAAATAGTTTCCAAAAATAGATAACACTGCAAGGTGAGTTTGATGTGAAAATGGTTTATGGTAAGCATCCCAATTTGGAAACATTTTTATAGTTCTAAGGTCTAGTTCTTTTTGGAGTTTTTTTTAAGAAAAAGAAAAGTGACACAAATGAAGGAGTTAGTGGTGGCAGTTTTATTATTTTGATTGTGTGGTTCATTTCTTTTGATAGTATTTACTTATTTTTAAATGAAATGAATGTAGTATTCTTAATTTTCTCTGATTTTTGTGTCCAAAGATCACTGCCTCCTTCATCTGGACACCAGAGAAATTCATGGAGAGGAACCAAGTATTTTCTTAAAAGGTTATCTCTGTCAAAAATGACAATCAATTTTAAATTTAATTTTGCATAAAGTATGAGAAAATGTTATGATCTCATTATTTCACATATAGTTGTCTAGTTTTCCCAGCACAAATTAAAGAGAATGCCTTTTTCCCACTGTGCACTCTTACCTCTTTTGTGGTAGATTAGTTTAACATATGGAGAAGGCAATGGCACCCCACTCCAGTACTCTTGCCTGGAAAATCCCATGGATAGAGGAGCCTGGTAGGCTGTAGTCCATGGGGTCGCTAAGAATTGGACAAGACTGAACAACGACTTCCTTTCACTTTTCACTTTCATGCATTGGAGAAGGAAATGGCAACCCACTCCAGTGTTATTGTCTGGAGAATCCCAGGGATGGGAGAGCCTGGTGGGCTTCTGTCTATGGGGTCACACAGAGTCGGACATGACTGAAGTGACTTAGCAGCAGTTTAACATAGGTGTGTGGGGTGATTTCTGGGCTCTCTATTTTGTTCCACTGATCTATGTGTCTGTTTTTGTGCCACGACCATACTGTTTTGATTAACGTGAGTTTGCAGTATAGCCTGAAGTCTGGGGCTGTGATACCTCCAGCTCTGTTCCTTTTTCTCAAGACTTCTTTGACAATTGGGGTCTTTGTGGTTGCATATGAATTTTAAGATTATTTGCTCTAGTTTGGTGAAAAAAAAATGTGATGGGAATTCTCAGAGAGATTGCATTAAATCCATAGAATGCCTTGGGTAGTGTAGCCATTTTATTCATATTAATTCTTCCAATCCAAGAGCATGAGATATCTCATTTCTTTGTATCATATCCAATTCCCCTCATCAATGTTTTATAGTTTTCTGAGTAAATACCTTTCACTTCACTTGTTAAGCTTCAGTTCAGTTCAGTTCAGTCTCTCAGTCATGTCCGACTCTTTGTGACCCCATGAATTGCAGCAGGCCAGGCTTCCTTGTCCATTACCAACTCCCAGAGTTCACTCAAACTCATGTCCATCGAGTCGGTGATGCCATCCAGCCATCTCATCCTCTGTTGTACCCTTCTCTTCCTGCCCCCAATCCCTCCCAGCATCAGGATATTTTCCAATGAGTCAACTCATCAGGTGTCCAAAGTATTGGAGTTTCAGCTTTAGCATCAGTCCTTCCAATGAACACTCAGGACTGATCTCCTTTAGAATGGACTGGTTGGATCTCCTTGCAGTCCAAGTGACTCTCAAGAGTCTTCTCCAACACCATAGTTCAAAAGCATCAATTCTTCGGTGCTCAGCTTTCTTCACAGTCCAACTCTCATATCCATACATGACCACTGGAAAAACCATGGCCTTGACTAGACAGACGTTTGTTGGCAAAGTAATATCTCTGCTTTTGAATATGCTATCTAGGTTGGTCATAACTTTCCTTCCAAGGAGTCAGCATCTTTTATTTTATTATTTTTAATATAAATTTATTTATTTTAATTGGAGGCTAATTACTTTACATTATCGTATTGGTTTTGCCATACATCAACATGTATCCACAATAGGTATACACGCGTTCCCCATCCTGAACCCCCCTCCCACCTCCCTCCCCATACCATCCCTCTGGTTCATCCTAGTTCACCAGCCCCAAGCATCCTGTATCCTGCCTCAAACCTAGGATGAAACTGGAGCCGATTATACAGAGTGAGTAAGCGTCTTTTAATTTCATGGCTGCAGTCACCATCTGCAGTGATTTTGGAGCCCCCCAAAATAAAGTCTGACACTGTTTCCCCATCTATTTCTCATGAAGTGATGGGACCAGATGCAATGATCTTCGTTTTCTGAATGTTGAGCTTTAAGCCAACTTTTTCACTCTCCTCTTTCCCTTTCATCAAGAGGCTTTTTAACTTCTCTTCACTTTCTGCCATAAGGATGGTGTCATCTGCATATCTGAGGTTATTGATATTTCTCCCAGCAATCTTGATTCCAGCTTGTGCTTCTTCCAGCCCAGCGTTTCTCATGATGCACTCTGCATATAAGTTAAATAAGCAGGGTGACAATATACAGCCTTGATGTACTCCTTTTCCTATTTGGAACTAGTCTGTTATTCCATGTTAAGCTTATTCTTAGGTAAAAATAATTCATCTGATGTGATTTTAAACAGGATACTTTAAAACTATCTCTCAGATAGTTCACCATTAGTATATAGAAAATAACAGATTTATGCATATTAATCTTGTATTCTGTGACTTAATTGGGCTCATTTATTATTTCTAATAGGTTTTGATGAAGATTCTGGGCTTTCTATATATAGTATCATTACATCTGCATATTCAGACCTAATGGCAAAACCTGAATCCTAAAACCATAAAATACCTAGAAAAGAACATAAGCAGACTCTTCTTTGACATAAATGGTAGCAATGTTTCATGGTTCTCTCTCCTAATGCAATAGACATAAAAGCAAAAATAAATAAATGAGATCTACTTAACCATAAAAGCTTTTGCACAACAAAAGAAATATCAAAAAACAAAAAGCCTACAGAGTGGAAGGAAATTTTTAAAAATTATGTGACCCCCTACAAGGGATTAATATTCAAAGTGTATAAGCAGTTCATATAACTCAATATCAATAAAACCCACAAAGAACCCCCCAAAAAAAATGTTCAGAAGACCTACATCTTACCAAAGAATACATAGCTGATGGACAGATGGGAATATGCTCACCATTGTTAATTATTTGAGAAATGTAAATCAAAACAACAGTGAGATACTATCTCATACCTGTAAGAATCAGTTCAGTTCAGTCCCTCAGTCGTGTTTGACTCTTTGCAACCCCATGGACTGCAGCACGCCAGGCCTCCTTATCCATCACCAACTCCCGGACTTTACTCAAACTCGTCCATTGAGTTGGTGATGCCATCCAACCATCTCATCCTCTGTTGTTCCCTTCTCCTCCCAACTTCAATCTTTCCTAGCATCAGGGTCTTTTCAAATGAGTCTGCTCTTCACATCAGGTGGCCCAAAGTATTGGAGTTTCATCTTCAACATCAGTCCTTACAATGAATATTCAGGACTGATTTCCTTTAGGATGGACTGGTTGGATCTCCTTGCAGTCCAAGGGACTCTCAAGTGTCTTTTCCAACACCACAGTTCAAAAGCATCAGTTCTTTGGTGCTCAGCTTTATATATAGTCCAACTATCACATTCAAATATGACTACTGGAAATACCATAGCCTTGAATAAATGGACCTTTGTTGGCAAAGTAATGTCTCTGCCTTTTAATATGCTGTCTAGGTCGGTCATAGCTTTTCTTCCAAGGAGTAATTGTCTTTTAAATGCATGGTTGCAGTCACCATCTGCAGTGATTTTTGAGCCCCCAAAATAAAGTCTGCCACCATTTCCACTGTTTCGCCATCTATTTGCCATGAACTGATGGGACCAAATGCCATGATCTTAGTTTTTTGAATGTTGAGCTTTAAGCCAACTTTTTCACTCTCCTCTTTCACTTTCATCAAGAGACTTTTTAGTTCCTCTTCACTTTCTGCCATAAGGATGGTGTCATCTGCATATCTGAGGTTATTGATATTTCTCCCGACAATCTTGATTTCAGCTTGTGCTTCATCCAATCTGGCATTTTGCATGATGTACTCTGCATATAAGATAAATAAGCAGGGTGACAATATACCGCCTTGATGTATTTCTTTTCCTATTTGGAACAAGTTTATTGTTCCATGTCCAGTTCTAACTGTTGCTTCCTGACCTGAATACAGGTTTCTCAAGAAGCAGGTAAGGTGGTCTGGTATTCCCACCTCTTTCAGAATTTTCCACAGTTTATTGTGAACCACACCGTAAAAGGCTTTGGCATAGTCAATAACGCAGAAATAGATGTTTTTCTGGAACCTCTTGCTTTTTCAATGATCCAGTGGATGTTGGCAATTTGATTTCTGGTTCCTCTGCCTTTTCTAAAACCAGCTTGAATATCTGGAAATTCATGGTTCACATATTGTTGAAGCCTGGCTTGGAGAATTTTCAGCACCACTTTGCTAGTGTGTGAGATGAGGGCAATTATGCGGTATTTTGAGCATTCTTTGCCATTGCATTTCTTTGGGATTGGATTGAAAACTGATCTTTTCCAGTCCTGTAAGAATGACTATCATCAATAAATCTACAAATAACAAATGCTGGTTAAAATGTGGAGAAACGCAAGACCTTGTGTAATGATTGTGGGAATGTAAATTAGTACAGCCATTGTAGAATAAATGAATGTCAGCATTTAATTATTTGAGGCTTCCTCAAAAATATAAAACTAGAACTACCATTTGATCCAGCAATTCTACTTCCAGGTACATATCCAGAAAAAATGAAAACATTAACTAAAAAAGGTACATGCATCCCAATGTTCATAGCAGCACTATTTATAATAGCCATGGTATGGAAGAAGTCCAGCCGGTCATCAACAGACCAATGAATAAAGATGTCATTGCAGCCATAAAAAATAATGAGATTCTGACATTTGCAGCAATGTGTATAGATCTAGATAATATCATGCCTAGAGAAATATGTCAGGCAGTTCAGTTCAGTCGCTCAGTTGTGTCCGACTCTTTGTGACCCCATGAATCACAGCACGCGAGGCCTCCCTGTGCATCACCAACTCCCAGAGTTGACTCAGACTCACGTCCATCGAGTCTGTGATGCCATCCAGCCATCTCATTCTCTGTTGTCCCCTTCTCCTCCTGCCCCCAATCCCTCCCAGCATCAGAGTCTTTTCCAATGAGTCAACTCTTCGCATGAGGTGGCCAAAGTACTGGAGTTTCAGCTTCAGCATCATTCCTTCTAAAGAAATCCCAGGGCTGATCTCCTTCAGAATGGACTGGTTGGATCTCCTTGCAGTCTAAGGGACTCTCAAGAGTCTTCTCCAACACCACAGTTCAAAAGCATCAATTCTTCGGCACTCAGCCTTCTTCACAGTCCAACTTGCACATCCATACATGACCACAGGAAAAACCATAGCCTTGACTAGACAGACCTTAGTCGGCAAAGTAATGTCTCTGCATTTTAATATGCTATCTAGGTTGGTCATAACTTTTCTTCCAAGGAGTAAGCATCTTTTAATTTCATGGCTGCAATCACCATCTGCAGTGATTTTGGAGCCCCAAAAAATAAAGTCTGACACTGTTTCCCCATCTCTTTCCCATGAAGTGATGGGACCGGATGCCATGATCTTTGTTTTCTGAATGTTGAGCTTTAAGCCAATTTTTTCACTCTCCTCTTTCACTTTCATCAAGAGGCTTTTTAGTTCCTCTTCAATTTCTGCCATAAGGGTGGTGTCATCTGCATATCTGAGGTTATTGATATTTCTCCCAGCAATCTTGATTCCAGCTTGTGTTTCTTCCAGTCCAGTGTTTCTCATGATGTACTCTGCATATAATTTAAATAAGCAGAGTGACAATATACAGCCTTGAAGTACTCCTTTTCCTATTTGGAACCAGTCTATTGTTCCATGTCCAGTTTTAACTGTTGCTTTCTGACCTGCATACACATTTCTCAGGAGGCAGGTCAGGTGGTCTGATATTCCCATCTCTCTCAGAATTTTCCACAGTTTATTGTGATCCACACAGTCAAAGGCTTTGGCATAGTCAATAAAGAAGAAATAAATGTTTTTCTGGAACTCTCTTGTTTTTTCCATGATCCAGCGGATTGGCAATTTGATCTCTGGTTCCTCTGCCTTTTCTAAAACCAGCTTGAACATCAGGAAGTTCACGACTGATATATTGTTGAAGCCTGGCTTGGAGAATTTTGAGCATTACTTTACTAGCGTGTGAGATGAGTGCAATTGTTTGGTAGTTTGAGCATTCTTTGGCATTGCCTTTCTTTGGAATTGGAATCGGAATGAAAACTGACCTTTTCCAGTCCTGTGGCCACTGCTGACTTTTCCAAATTTGCTGGCATATTGAGTGCAGCACTTTCATAGCATCATCTTTCAGGATTTGAAATAGCTCCACTGGAATTCCATCACCTCCACTAGCTTTGTTCGTAGTGATGCTTTCTAAGGCTCACTTGACTTCATATTCCAGGATGTCTGGCTCTAGGTGAGTGATCACACCATCGTGATTATCTGGGTCATGAAGATCTTTTTTGTATAGTTCTTCTGTGTATTCTTGCCACCTCTTCTTAATATCTTCTACTTCTGTTAAGTCCATACCATTTCTGTCCTTTATCAAGCCCATCTTTGCATGAAATGTTCCGTTGGTATCTCTGATTTTCTTGAAGAGATCTCTAGTCTTTCCCATTCTGTTGTTTTCCTCTATTTCTTTGCATTGATCACTGAAGAAGGCTTTCTTATCTCTTCTTGCTATTCTTTGGGACTCTGCATTCAGATACTTATATCTTTCCTTTTCTCCTTTGCTTTTCGCTTCTCTTCTTTTCACAGCTATTTGTAAGGCCTCTCCAGACAGCCATTTTGCTTTTTTTCATTTCTTTTCCATGGGGATTGTCTTGATCCCTGTCTCCTGTACAATGTCATGAACCTCATTCCGTAGTTCATCAGGCACTCTATCTATCAGATCTAGTCTCTTAAATCTATTTCTCATTTCCACTGTATAATCATAAGAGATTTAGGTCATATCTAAATGGTCTAGTGGTTTTAAGGCAGAGAAAGACAAATACTGTATGACACCACTTATATGTGGAACCTAAGAAATAATAGAAACAGATATATATATCAAAACAGACACTTAAAGATATTGAAAACAAACTAATGGTTGTCAGTGGTGAGAAGGAAGGGTAGGTACTTTAGTCATATGGGATTAAGAGATAGAAGCTACTATTTACAAATGGATATAAAAAAGGGATATATTTAACATCATAGAAAAACACTATTTTCTAATTTAATGGAGCATAGTCTGGAAAAATATTTAATCTCTGTATACCTTTAATATGTTGTATCAATGGGGTGGGAATGGATTGGGGTGGGAGAGAGAGAAGAGGGAGGGGTCATATGTATACTTATGACTGATTCATGTAGTTGTATGGCAGAAGTCAACAGAACATTGTGAAGCAATTATCCTCCAATTAAAAAATAAATTTAAAAAATATTCACTGAAATAAAAATGACGAATAATGTCTATATCACCAAGCCCAACAGGCAGACTTCTTTCTGCAACCTGCTTTTTGCAAAGCAGCATTTACCAGAGCAGCCCACTTCTCTTTAAACACACACTTCCCTCTCCTCCCTAGTGTGTAGCTCCTAGCTTTCCCCTTAACCTCTCTTGATGATCCTTTTGCGTCTCTTTTGCCAATTTTTCTCCCTGAAGACAATTGTCGAGCAATAGAATCCCTCAGTCTTTTTCTATAATTATTGATTTTTTTCTGAGGTGATTGAGTCTATTCCTTATATTTTAATGAACATTCATAGCCATATAAACACAATCCCACCTACACTTCCAGTCTTCTGAGTTTATATATATATATATATGTGTGTGTGTGTGTGTGTGTGTATTGGTCTCTACACATATAGTGTACCTCCCATTTACTTCCCTATGTAGGAATTTAAGTGATGTTAAAAAAATTAAAATTAAAATTAAATGTCATGTTTCACTCTCCTTTTCACTTTATGCTTAGCTCCTGCAAATTTTGATATTGATGTTCTACTGCAAACAAATAATCAGTATTAGCACATTTTACTTCAAATGTTTGGCAAAATATTAAAACTAAATATTTATAGAATACTATGAGTAATATGTAAGTATGTGTGTGCATCTGTATGTATCTAGGTATACATACTGGTATAGTTATGTCTTATAGATTTGAGTTCTTTATCACTATGCAAAGTTTCTTGTTTATTCCTGTTATTTTTCCTTGCCCTAAAGTCCACTTTTTCTGAAGTTAACATGGATATTACAGATTTCCTTTGATTAATGTTATCAAGGTAGATCTTTCTCCATCCCTCTCCTTTCAATCTGAGTTCTTATAATTAAATGGGTTTCTTTTAGACACAGATCGTCTGATCTCCTTTATTTATCTTGATAATTTTGGTCTTTTCACTGGTATATTTAAGTCATTCATATAAAAATGATTAAAATATAAATGCTTGTGATTGCTTGACAGTTATTGCATTTGTTCTTTGTTCCTTTTTCCTCTCTTCTTTTGCCTTTGCTTGCTTGAACTGAGCATTTTATGTGATTCCATTTTCTGCCCTTTCTTAGTATACCAGTTATACTTCTTTAAATTTTGGTTAGTGATTGCCCTGAAGTTTGACAATATTAATTAATCTGTGTCTCACTTCACATAACATCATACTGTTTCACATGTAGTGTAGATTCCTTGTAGCACAGAATTCTAAATTCCTACCCCAATTGTTTAAGATACTGCTGGCATTCACTTCTCTTACGCAAATGTAACATTTACCCAATATAGTGATACTATTTTTACCCTAACCAAAATATTTCAGATCAATTAAAAATAAGTAAAAATTTCATTTTACTTTTATATATTTCTTCTCCCAAGGCTTTTTATTCTTTATGGAGGTTGTAGTTTTTTACCTATCTAATTTTTCTTGTCCCTGAGAAGTTTTTAATGTTTGTTTGTTTTTAACTTTTTTTTTTCCCTGGGAAATTCTTCTGCTTTAAATTGGATAATTTATTCCATGGTTTAAACTCCATGTACAGCACTTGCATATAATTTTGCTGCCTATATTTTCCTTCATTTCATATTACCTGTGGAAAACTAGTTCTGTATTTCACACATGTATGTTTATATATGTGTGATTATGTGCATATATGCAGTTGTTTGAGGTTAGGTTGAGAACAAGTGTTTGATAAATAGACAGTTTATTTGAATGAATTTGCATTCAAAATATGGCATAGAATTTTGGTGTACTGCTTTAGCTTTGGTTACAGCTTTTTTATTTGTAACACAGAGTTTCCATTTTACATAAACAAATAAAAAGATATAACCTTGAATGGGTTGATTTTTACCTCAACCAAGGCTAGAGTCATCAGGTAATACATAACATCTGCACTAGCAATGTTGAATCTTTTAAAGTCACCTCTACCTATTCAGCTGTGATATTTTCTGAAAAATTGCATATATTTGATATTTACCATGTCACCTATGCCACAGTTACATCTATTTTCAGGGGAAAATTATATATATTTGAGACATGGAAAATAGCAAAGAATAGTAAAAGTTGTCTAAGTATTTATTAAGGTATTTTTTCACAGATTTTCACCAATCTTGATTTATAGGATGAATCTTGAGATGTGCTTGATTCACTGAAATATAGCTTAAATTAACACAATGCTATAAGAACTATTCACGTACTATGTAAGTAATGGAATGGCAATAAAAACATTTTATTGTATTTATACATGAAGATATCATATAAGATATTTCCCAATGAATGCTAATTAATTAGAACTGATACTAAATGTGGGGTATTTTATGTAAAACGTGAAATAATAATATACTTCAATCAAACATGCATTTGTTTTTGCTGTTTATCTCCAAGAGACTCAGATCTTCCATTAATGTTTGCATTTCTAAGAACATGAGATGTTAATATCATATTCAACTTAATGTAGTATTAAAATAAAAAAAACTTTTCCTAATAATTGTTTGTGAATGCATTTTAGCAGCAAACACTGTAGGATGAAGCACTCAGAAAGCAGTCTTATGGTACAAGAAACAGTTCAGAATGAAACTGGTCACAGAAAACTGCTTTATCCTTTAGCTTTGCTTTCCTTTCATTCCTCCCGTTTCTTTCCAACCAGAGTCTCATATAAAATCTGGCACTAGACTAATCATTGATTCATGTATAAATTTTTTTAAATTTTGGCTAGAAATCAATTTAAAGCATATCTGTTGTAGAGTAAGGATGTGAACAAGTTTAACATCCTTAACAATTTAGATGGAAAATCAAACTGCTGAATTTTTCAGCACACTGAAATCTTTTCACTAAATATTAAACGACCTATAAAATTTAAGCTTTTTTAGGGCAGGTCATGCTTTATTCCTCAAATTTACTGACATGGTATTTTTCTCACAGTATGAATTTAATAAAAAAAAATCATCTTATTGAGAAGTGAATAGAAGAGCTAATTCAGAATGAAATTAATGTAATAACATGCTTCTGATTATATCTTAATTTTTATTAAGATGTTCTCAATGTTCTAAAGCCAAATAGAATATTGAATATTATCATCCCCTCAAGAATTTTCAAGTTAATGTATTAGAGGCACTACTATATAAAATAGTGCTAAACACACACACACACACACAACTAAATGATATTATGTCAAGAAAAAAACATTAATATCTAACTTGGAAAATCAGCATACACATAAATAGCACAAAATTAAGCTGTTTTGACAGCTTTGAGTCAGTTTAATGGAAAAAGAGACTGATTCCAGGATCTATGTAAGTCCTACTTAACAAAGTCATTTTCTCTATCAGGTAGGTCCCATTGTTACATAGTAAACTAGAAGCTCTCCTTGAAGTAGAAATATATGATGAAGGCTACAAAAGTGGGTACTTCTGTCAAAACTCTTTTCAACGTAAATATACCTGTGCCAGACCTGAGTATATTTCTGTGCATATTTTTCCCAGGAAAACTTATTTAATTTTTGTAGTATGTTATGCAACAGTTTTGCCTGTCTCTAGTTTTTGATATTCCACAAGGTCATATAAATTGAATCATACATTATGGAACATTTTCAGTCTACTTCCTTTTATTTATTATAATGTTACTATTGCTTTGTTTGCTTGGTATTTTTCTGATTTGTTTTCTCTAGTTTTCTTGGATACTTGTATTTTGATATCTTTTCTTAATTTTGGAAAATTCTCTGCTGTTATTGATTTTGGAATTTTTTGAATCTTACCTTTTTCTTTGCATTCTGATAATCCAATATATATATATATATGTGTGTGTGTGTGTGTGTGTATGTCTATATATATATACATGTATATGTATTACAGTTTGTTATTGTATCACACCTCTTGGAAACTCATTTCACTATATATATAGTTTTTTCATTTACTCTTTGTGTTTCAGTTGGGCCATTACTACTAGTCTATCTTTGAGTTTGCTGATTCTTTCCTCAGCTATGTCTAATTCACTGATGAGATCCCAGAAGGTATTCTCCATCTATTTTTACCATATTTTAATTTCCTGCTTCTCTTTGACTCATTCTTATAATTTTTATGTCTATCCTAAAATTCCCCATCTGTCCATGAATATTGTCTCTCTTTTCCATATAATGTCTAATGTAACACTTACAGGTACTTAATTTCCTTACCTGATAGTTGCAACATACATATCTTATCTGACTCTTATTCTGTTAAATGATTTATCTCAATATTATTTCTGTCTTGCATTTTCAAATGTCTCATAAATTTTGCATTAAAGTCAACATTGTTTATAGGGTAATAGATACTGAGATAAACAATGCTTCATTAAATGTCTCACTTGCCTGGCTCTGGTAAGTGAATGCTTGTATCCCATCTCTTCGTGTTTCTATGTTTCAGTTTAGATTGTCTTTGAACTTTAGCTCTCTGATTGTTTGACAAACATGACTGCCTTTTACACTGTATTTCCTAGTTTTGAAATTGAGCAATTCCCAGACAGGCTTTCTTGGTAATAGACACTTTCCTCTTCCCCATTCCTGACTTAAAGAAAACATTTCAGTCTCTTGAACTTTCCCTGAGTTTCAAAAAGTCTGGTTCAAGATTTAGTGATTAGAGGAGTGAGAACTTGCAGAAACAAATAACAACAGGGCGTCAAGGGTGGGGGTCAAGGGTGGGGGTCAAGGGTGGAGAGCTGGAGAATTGGTAGCAATTTAAACAATAGATCAGCTATATAGCAGAGTCACAGAGCCTTTATTTTCTCTCTGAAGGCCACAAGTAACAATGTCTGGCACACATTCCTAAGTTGTTTTACAGAAACAAGACTCTTACCATATGGAACACTGCTGACTATAAGCATGTAGATCCCAGACAAGCTAGAACAAGAGGCTGATGATTGAGATTCCCACAACATCTCTCTGTTACCTCATCATTCACAAATCAGTGACGCTCTCCCTAACAGTTTTTAAAAATCCTTGCCTGAAAGCCACTGTGGAATTCAGGTCTTTTGAGCATTAGCCACCCATTCTTCTTGCTTGGCACCCTGCAATAAATGCTGTACTTTTTTTTTTTTTTTTTTTACCACAACCCCAGAGTCAGTAGCTTGGCTTTGCTGTGGATCTGTTGAGCAGCACCAAGTTAGTCTGGATAGCAGGTTTTCTCATTGTTCCTGTAGGAATATATACATTTATATATAGACATATTTGTATCTACCTATCATTCATCTATCTATATGATAATATTAATCTTTATTCGCCTCTTTTGAATTTAACTGAATATGCTACTAATCCAATTTTCTTGTATTGTTTTTATCAGAAGCTATCAGATGTAGAATGTTATTGTATCAGAGTGCTTGATGTGATGTAATTAACACTACTAAAGAGAAAACCTTTTTTATCAATATGTAGAATATTTTATCATTTGTTTTGGTCCCACAGATACTTCAGTCATTTTTATCTGAAAAATGACTTTCATAAATGAATAAAAGGAAAAAACACAATATAGCATAAGCTCAAGAAGACAATATTCAAGGTCTGTTTACACTAATGTTTTATAAGATTTAGGAGTTGATTTTGTCTTTTTATGTTTGATGGGCAAACTGGTGAAAGCAGGAAAACTAAATGTCTATATAGAATAAAACCTGTTTAAAGCAATTGAATATTTGTTCTTTTTTGCTCACATATTTTTGTATATATATTTAAAATATATAACATTTCTTATTATGTTGACAGCATTCTTTATATTATTTAGTAGTATTTATACTTCTAATCAGATGTATATCAATTGTATATTTTAAACACCACCACAAATAAATCAATTTACCAGGTCAGTCATATCTAAGAAACAGAGTTATCTGTTTCTACATTAAAAAATGCCAACTTAAAAAAAAAAAAAAAAACCTTTAGTGTAAAAACTGTTTAGTTTTTTTGTTTTTAATTTCAAAGGGGTTATTCTATTCTATTAATTTTTCCTTGTTGGCCCTGTATTTGTTCTTGTCTCTTCAATGCATTTTAATGATGCATAAAACAAAAAAATTATAAAAAATGACAAAAATGTGCTCCAAATTAAAAACAAAAGAATACTCCATTCAATACAATAGTATTGAATGTCTGTTACTCTGCAATGACTTCCCTGGTAGCTCAGTTGGTAAAGAATCCACTTGCAATGTAGGAGAGCCCAGTTCAATTCCTGGGTCAGGAAGATCTCCTGGAGAAGGGATAGGCTATCCACTCCAGCATGCTTGGGCTTCCCTGGTGGTTCAGATGGTAAAGAATGCACTGGCAACGTGGGAGACCTGGGTTCAATCCCTGGGTTGGGAAGATCCTCTGGAGAAGGGGATGGCAACCCACTCCAGTATTGTTGCCTGGAAAATCCTCATGGAAAGAAAAGCTTGGTGGGCTGCAGTCCATGGGGTCAGAAAGAGTCAGACATGACTGAGTGAGTAAGCAATATGTAATATGCACATTACATATGTAACATACACTAAGTAATATGCACGTTACTCTGAATATTTCAAATTATATAAAAGTAGACCCATTTTCTTTTCTGATAAAATATTTAGAAAAATTTGCTGTTAATAAAAGTAAACATTGATTTTTATAAATGCCTATTAAAGGATTTCTTTAGAGTCGGAAGGTATCTCCTGAAAAGATGAGACCTGAAACAAATTACAAATACATAATAATATGATATTGTTAATTAAAAAATAAAAAAGTTAATCACAGGAAGTTAGCCAAATCTTTTCAATCTCATTAAAGACATTTGATTGTATATGCCTCTTCTCTGTATTCTTTAATTAACATCTATGTCTTTCAGAGAAACTGACAATTAGCTCTCCATAATTTTGTGGCAATGATTTAGGTTAGTTACCATTAAACACATTTCAGTACTCTTTTCTGATAATTAGACAATGGTATCCATTCAGCACAAGCATTTATTCTTAACTGAAATAATTTTAGTGATAATGTTAATTCATCACTACATTTAATTTGGAGAAATATTTGTTGTCCATGAGATAATAAGCAAGAACAAGAATGCAATTCCTTTAAAACTTTCAATTTTTGAAAAAAAATTATTGACATATTCTCAAATTTTCTCCCATTGTGAATCACTTAGGTTTTTCCTTGATAATCTTTTGAGAGAAATTTAATTAGGCTCCCTATAAACTAAACTTTTGCTATACATTAAGGATCTAGGAATTAGGGAGGAAAAAAATATCATTTTAGGTTTCTCTCAAATGTCTATGAAAATTTCCATAGTTGCATGTAGAGTTAGGTAACATGTAAAACAGAAATAATCCTTTAATCCTAAAATCAAAGTAAAGGCTAAAAATGAAAACAACAACGACAAACAAAAAGACAATGTACAGAATAGGAGAAAATGTTTGCAAATGATGTAATTGAGAAGGGACTAATCTCCAAAACACACAAACAGCTCATGCAACTCAGGATCAAAAAAAACAAACAATCCAACAAAAAAAAGGGCAGATTTAAAAGCACATTTTTCCAAAGAAGATATACAAGTAGCCAAAAGGCACATGAAGAAATGCTCAACATTGCTAATTATTAGAGAAATTCAAAGGAAGCTTACAATGAGGTATAACCTCATATCACTCAGAATGACCTACATTTAAAAAGTCTATGAACGATAAATGCTGGAGATGATGTGGAGAAAAAAAAAAAACCTACCTATAATGTTGGTGGGAATGTAAACTGATGCAGTCACTATGGGGAACAGTATGAAGGATCCCTAAAAAATTAAAAATAGAATTACCACATGATCTTGTGATCCCATTCTTGGGCATATATCTGGAGAAAAGCACACTTTGAAAATATACATGCACCTCAGTGTTCATTGAAACACTATTTACAATAGACAGGACATGGAAACAACCTAAAATGTCCATTGACATATGAATGGATAAAGAAGATGTGTGTGTGTGTGTGTGTGTATGTGTGTGTGTAAGCTATAGATATATAAAATATATATACACACATGTATACAATGGAACATTACTCAGTCATAAAAAGAATGAAATAATGCCATCTGTAGCAACATGGATGGACCCAGAGATTATCATACTAAGTGAAGTAAGCTAGACAGAGAAATATCATATGATATCACTTATATGCATAATCTAAAAAAAAAAGGGGAACTTATTTACAAAACAGATTACAAACAACAACAAACAAAAAACAGATTACAAACAAACAACAACAAAAAAAAACCTTCTGGTTATCCAAGGGGAATGAGAGAGGGATAAATCAAGTGTTTGGTAATAAAATATACACATATGCATTAAGGATTTGACCATGTAAACTTTATATGCAATAACAAAATATTTAGCTTTTCTTTTGTATATAATCTGGATTCCTTGAAGAATTTTAAATAAATATAATTTTCTGGGTCATGCTTGAGAAATACCACTGTAGCTCCTGTAGGATTATGAAATGTAAGGAAGGGGAAGATAGAGATAAAGACAAGGAGAGTTATTAGGGAAATTTAATATAGCACAGTGATCGATGGTGGTATTTAGACTCAGGGTTACATCAGTGGAGATAGATATATTGTCGAATTTAGATATACTTAAAAGTTATAGCCATTAAGATAACAAAAAAACTGGCCTGTATTTAAGATGATATATGATGCTTCACTTCCATTTTGGTCAAGAAACTAGGGACATTGTGGCATTATTTATTGAAATGGAAATTTTTTCAGAAGAATTAGAAATAAGGCTGGAGGTTTTGGTAGGAAAATGTTAATAATTACGTTTTTGCACTCAGCAGTTCTGATAGATTTTTCAGATATCCAAATGGAAGTGTAAAGTAGGCACTTGGATATATGAGGTTTATGCTCAATGGAATATCCCAGGAAGAAGATAAAATTAGCACATATTTCAAGTTTTGAAAACTGATGCAGAAATACCATACAATTTTGCTCATTTCACATGCTAGTAAGGTAATGCTAAAAATCCTTCAAGCTAGGTTTCAACATTATACTAATTGAGGACTTCCAGATGTGCAAGCTAGAGTTAGAAGAGGCAGAAGAACCAGAGATCAAACTGCCAACATTCACTGGGTCACAGAAAAAGCAAGAGAATTTCTGATAAACATCTACTTCTGCTTCATCGACGATGCTAAAACCTTTAACTGTGTGGATCACACCAAATTGTGGAAAATTATTAAAGAGCTGGGAATACCACACCACCTTACTTGTCTGCTGTGAAATCTGTATGCAGGTCAAGAAGCAACAGTTAGAAACAGACATGGAACAACAGCCTGGTTCAAAATTGGGAAAAGAGTACATCAAGGTTGTATATTGGCACCCTACTTATTTAACTTATATGCAGAACACATTATGCAAAATGCCAGGCTGGATGAATCATAAGGGGGAATCAAGACTGCAAGGAGAAATACCAAAAACCTCAGATATGCAGATGATACCATTTTAATGACAAAAAGCAAAAAGGAACTAAAAGAACCTCTTGATAAAGGTGAAAGAGGAGAGTGAAAAACCTGGCTTAAAATTCAACATCCAAAAATCTATGATCATGGCATCTGGTCCCATCACTTTATGGCAAATACATGGGGAAAAAGTTGAAAGCAGTGACAAATTTTATTTTCTTGGGCTCCAAATTCACTGCAGACAGTGACAGCAGTCATGAAAATAAAAGACACTTGCTCCTTGGAAGAAAAGCTATGTCAATTCTGCTGCTACTGCTAAGTCGCTTCAGTCGTGTCCAACTCTGTGTGACCCCATAGACGGTAGCCCACCAGGCTCCCCCATCCCTAGGATTCTCCAGGCAAGAACACTGGAGTGGGTTGCCATTTCCTTCTCCAATGCATGAAAGTGAAAAGTGAAAGCGAAGTCGCTCAGTCGTGTCTGACTCTTAGCGACCCCATGGACTGCAGCCCACCAGGCTCCTCCATTGGTGAGATTTTCCAGGCAAGAGTACTGGAGTGGGGTGACATTCTAGACAAGTGTATTAAGAAGCAGAGACATCACTTTGCTGACAAAGGTCCACATAGTCAAGTGTTAGTCATTCAGTTGTGTCTGACTCTTCGTGATCCCATCGACTGTAGCCTGCCAAGATACGCTATTTATGAGATTCCTCAGGCAAGGGTACTGGAATGGGTAGTCATTTCCTTCTCCAGAAGACCTTCCTGACCCAAGGATCAAACCAGGTCTCCCACATTGCAGGGAGATTCTTTCCTGTCTGAGCCACCAGGGAAGCCAAAAGTATTATTTTTCCAGTAGTCATGTATGGATGTCAGAGTTGGACCTTAAAGAAAGCAGAGCACCAAATAATTGATGCTTTCAAACTGTGGTGCTGAAGAATACTCTTGAGAGTCCCTTGGACTGCAAGCAGATCAAATCAGGCAATCCTAAAGGAAATAAATCTGAACATTCTCTGGAAGGACTGATGCTGAAGCTCCAATACTTTGGCCACCTGATGAGAACATCCAATTTGGTGGAAAAGACTCTGAGTCTTGGAAAGATTGAAGCAGGAGGAGAAAGGGGCAACAGAGGATGAGATGGCTGGATGGCATCACTGACTCAGTGGACATGAGTCTGAGCGTACTCCAAGAGATAGTGAAGGACAGGAAAGACTGACGTGCTACAGTCCATGGGGTCACAGAGTCAGAAACGACAAAGTAACTGAACAACAATAACAACTGGACATGTAAATTAATTCTATATTTTTGTTTCATTTATTCATCCTGAAATTACTTTTATTTATATTATTCTTCTTCACATTTTAAATATAACTTTGCTAGTCTCATATTAATTTACTTTCAGCAATTTTTTTATTGAGAACCGCCTAGTCAAGGCTATAGTTTTTCCTGTGGTCATGTATGGATGTGAGAGTTGGACTGTGAAGAAAGCTGAGTGCCGAAGAATTGATGCTTTTGAACCGTGGTGTTGGAGAAGACTCTTGAGAGTCCCTTGGACTGCAAGGAGATCCAACCAGTCCATTCTGAAGGAGATCAACCCTGGGATTTCTTTGGAAGGAATGATGCTAAAGCTGAAACTCCAGTACTTTGGCCACCTCATGGGAACAGTTGACTCATTGGAAAAGACTCTAATGCTGGGAGGGATTGTGGGCAGGAGGAGAAGGGGATGACCCAGGATGAGATGGCTGGATGGCATCACTGACTCGATGGACGTGAGTCTGAGGGAACTCCGGGAGATGGTGATGGACAGGGAGGCCTGGTGTGCTGCGATTCATGGGGTCACAAAGAGTCGGACACGACTGAGTGACTGAAATGAACTGAACTGAACACCACACCAAAATAAAACCTAATGTTAACAAGATTTAAAGATGATGATTATATTCTTTGTGATCTCAAGTAGCTCACAAGACTCCAAGGGATACAGAAGACTTAAGTTGCATCAAAAAATAATATGGGTAACATCCCTGAAAAGGGAACATTTGATTCTGTGCAGCAGTTACACTTCAGTTTTATTTTCAAGGGTAGATAGAATTTTTAAATAAAGTCAACTAAATAAAAATTATTCTTGGGTATTCATAATAACAGAAACTATGTGTACACTGGGTGGACAACACCAACATAATGAATGAATAGTGTTTCTAATAATAAGTTGTACTATGGGGCAGGAGTGTTGTGTTGAGTTTAAAAGCTGTGAGGTAACCAAACTCAAAAGAACTTTTAGTAGAAATTTGGTTTCCCCCTTAGGCATATGCTAGTATTAGTAATAATAGCCACAAGAGATTCCCTTGTTGCTCAATCAGTAAAGAATCTCCCTGCAATGTAGGAGACCCGAGTTCAATTTACAGTAATTCCTTTTTCCAGTTCCAGTTCAGTTGCTCAGTTGTGTCTGACTCTGCAACCCCATGAACTGCAGCACGCCAGGCCTCCCTGTCCATCACCAACTCCCGGAGTTCACTCAGACTCACGTCCATCGAGTCGGTGATGCCATCCAGCCATCTCATCCTCTATCATCGCTTTCTCATCCTACCCCTAATCCCTCCCAGCATCAGAGTCTTTTCCAGTGAGTCAACTCTTCACATGAGGTGGCCGAAGTATTAGAGTTTCAGCTTTATTAGAGTTTCAGCTTTAGCATCAGTCCTTCCAATGAACACCCAGGACTGATCTCCTTTAGGATGGACTGGTTGGATCTCCTTGCAGTCTAAGGGACTCTCTAGAGTCTTTTCAATACCACAGTTCAAAAGCATCAATTCTTCGGCGCTCAGCCTTCTTCACAGTCCAATTCTCACATCCATACATGACCACTGGAAAAACCATAGCCTTGACTAGACGGACCTTTGATGCTATCTAGGTTGGTCATAACTTTCCTTCCAAGGAGTAAGCGTCTTTTAATTTCATGGCTGCAATCATCATCTGCAGTGATTTTGGAGCCCCCAAAATAATGTCTGACACTGTTTCCACAATTTCCCCATCCATTTGCCATGAAGTGATGGGACCAGATGCCATGATCTTAGTTTTCTGAATGTTGAGCTTTAAGCCAACATTTTCACTCTCCTCTTTCATTTTCATCAAGTGGTTCTTTAGTTCCTCTTCACTTTCTGCCATAAGGGCGGTGGCATCTGCATATCTGAGGTTATTGATATTTCTCCCAGCAATCTTGATGCCAGCTTGTGCTTCATCCAGCCTGGCATTTTGCATGATGTGCTCTGCATAGAAGTTAAATAAGCAGAGTGACAATATACAGCCTTGACGTACTCCTTTTCCTATTTGGAACCATTCTGTTGTTCCATGTCCAGTTCTAACTGTTGCTTCCTGACCTGCATATAGGTTTCTCAAGAGGCAGGTCAGGTGGTCTGGTAATCCTATCTCTTTCAGAATTTTCCACAGTTTATTGTGATCCACACAGTCAAAGGCTTTGGCATAGTCAATAAAGCAGAAATAGATGTTTTTCTGGAACTCTCTTGCTTTTCCCATGATCCAGTGGATGTTGACAATTTGATCTCTGGTTCCTCTGCCTTTTCTAAAACCAGCTTGAACATCTGGAAGTTCACGGTTTACATATTGCTGAAGCCTGTCTTGGAGAATTTTAAGCATTACTTTACTAGCATGTGAGATGAGTGCAATTGTGCGGTAGTTTGAGCATTCTTTGACATTGCCTTTCTTTGAGATTGGAATGAAAACTGACCTTTTCCAGTCCTGTGGCCACTGCTGAGTTTTCCAAATTTGCTGGCATATTGAGTGCAGCACTTTCACAGCATCATCTTTCAGGATTTTAAACAGCTTGAGTGGAATTCTATCACCCCCACTAGCTTTGTTTGTAGTAATGCTTTCTAAGGCCCACTTGACTTTGCATTACAGGATGTCTGGCTCTAGGTGAGTGATCACACCATCGTGATTATCTGGGCCATGAAGATCTTTTTTGTACAGTTCTGTGTATTCTTGCCACGTCTTCTTAATATCTTCTGCTTCTGTTAGGTAATATATGGACTTAGGGAGATCTGCATGGTTGTTTATATGTCACTTTGATCCAAGTAATATTTTGGTTTATTAAAACTATATATATTTTGTGTACATATATTTTAATTTTTTAAACTACAAAATGGCTTCAGGATATAAACCAGTTATTTCACCAAATTCAACACTAAAAGTTGTATTTATTGTCTTTTGTCAAATGTATAGTCATCTCCAAAGTGTCATATTACTAAGGGATGTTAAACTCATTAAAATCACTTTTTTTTACATAGAACATAATCCCCAAATTACATTGTAGCTGTTTTATTGTTCTTTGTAGTTGTTCTTTACTGACTTAAAAATTAGCAGTTATATATTAAACACCTCATATTTAAGTTGAAGAATCTATTTCAAAATGGTAACTCTGTCCCATCATCCCCTTTCCTATTTTTTAAGCTATTTTCAGTATGGCTGAAATTCTTAATAATATGATTCAGTCAATTAGAAAGTCACTACTTTATCAGAAAAACAATATATGAAGAATGAAAATAGCAAGCTAATACATTGTAGGGTATTTGTGTATTTGTTTCTATGAGCCTACCTGCTGCTCTGCTAAGTCACTTCAGTCGTGTCCGACTCTGTGGGACCCCATAAACGGCAGCCCACCAGGCTCCCCCGTCCCTGGGTTTCTCCAGGCAAGAACACTGGAGTGGGTTGCCATTTCCTTCTCCAATCCATGAAAATGAAAAGTGAAAGTGAAGTCGCTCATTCCTATCTGACTCTTAGCCACCCCACGGACTGCAGCCCACCAGGCTCCTCTGTCCATAGGATTTTCCAGGCAAGAGTACTGGAGTGGGGTGCCATTGCCTTCTCCATGAGCCTACCTAGTTATTAGTAAATTTTTAGATATATTTGCAGAACATGAACCAGCAAAAGAACAGAAATAATATGTTTACCAGCATATTTATAAGCTACCCAATTGATAAATATGTTTTCTATCATTAAGGAGCATGAAAACGTGAATTTAGAATTGGAAGGCTTTGTTATATAAATGTTTCTGATCACATTTAATCTTTCAGGAAAAAAGAAAAAAAAGGTAATGTTTTGTTGTACTAAAAGTGCCAATCTGTATTTGGAATCTTCATGCATCCATGCATCTTGTACTGTGAAATCATGATGATGGTATATGATTAGAACTGTCAAATTTTTATGTGTTCTTTTGAATTTCTAATTTACCCCTTTTTAACTTGACAGGCAATGATTCTTTTTCCTATCTTTAACACACTGATGAAAATATTTACATATTAACAAAATCCCACACTTCCCCACACTTTTTACAAATGATGAGTACACAAAAGTGACACTGTGTTTGAAGTCACACATCACAGCATTTGATTCATCTTTTTTCAGCCCTTAGTCTTGACAGGTGCTGATGGTTTGCTTCGTATCTTAGTAACTGCTGCAAGCTGTCACATCTACTTCCAATTAATACATATCTGTTACAGTCCAGAAGCTCTACAAATGCAAAACTACAAAACATTTCTTCAGCTTCCACTAAGCAGGTGTTGCTATGGTATCTGGTCTAGCAGACAGTGATGTGGCCTGTTTCTAACAAGTATAATGTCAATAATTATACCTACAACTTTTACTCATAGACAAAAGCCATCAGTGTAATGATAAAAATTTGACTTTCTATGTAATTTCATAAAATACAAAAAAAATTCAGTAAATACTTTACATTCCCCACACATATTGACTGATACTAATTTACTCTTATTGTGTGTGTGATTCCTTCTTTAATTTGAAAAGTTTGTCTTCAAGAATATCATTTAGGCTTTCACAAATTCCAAGTGTTATGCTACTGCATTGCTATTTTATGAATATTAAATCACTAAAGTTATCACACTTTCACCAGAATGTATTAAATTCTGACTAAAAAACTGTAATAAAAGATAGCCTAAAGAAGGATATTTTATTGCTTTATCTGGGAATTTCAGGGTGATATTTCAGGAAAGAAAATGTAGATTAATAGGTAGGTAGGTAAATAGATGGAGAAGGCAATGGCAACCCACTCCAGTACTCTTGCCTGGAAAATCCCATGGATGGAGGAGCCTGGTAGGCTGCAGTCCATGGGGTTGCTAAGAGTTGGGCAGTGAGCGACTTCACTTTCACTTTTCACTTTCATGAATTGGAGAAGGAAATGGCAACCCACTCCAGTATTCTTGCCTGGAGAATCCCAGGGACGGGGGAGCCTGGTGGGTTGCCGTCTATGGGGTCGCACAGAGTCAGACACAACTAAAGTGACTTAGCAGCAGCATCAGGTAAATAGATTGTTGATAGATACATACATACATACTGGATATTTTTTAATGAGTAGATTTTTTAATCTCTTAAATAATTTTTACTGGTGGTCTATGCTTCTCATTCTCAATTAAGAAATTATCAATTAAATGCTATGTAATCGAAATAAGTGTTTCAGAAAAGCAAAATTAAGTACAAACGACATTCTTTATATTGATATGAAGATACTTATTTCTCTCATAAATTATATTGAAATGGCAATAAGATTCAGAGTGGACTATTTTTTAACTCAAAGTGTGTATATAAGTGAAAGAGAAATATATAACTGTTTAGTTCTTGTCAGAGCAAGAGAACCTCAGTTTGATGAGCATAGTAATGTTAATTAAATTTCTTTCCATTATGTCAGAATCAGCAGATAAGCGTTAAGTGGCTCTGTAAGAGAATGGAATCTGAACAAGCAGCTGACTGTTACAGTGCTTCGGAAAGTGAGGCTGAGCAAGATAATGTCTGTCTGAGTGTATCTTTTCGTAACTGATAATATTTGTTTAAACAAATTGAGTGGAAGAGAAACTAAGCACTAATAGAAAGATGACAGAGGAGAAAAAGGTCATATTATTTATTAATATAATACAAATATAGATAGTTTTAATTGAGTCAAGAAGAAAAGATACTTTTATGATGCCAGAAAACATATTTCATAAATGGTCTGTGCAGCTAAATGCCTAAGTGCATTTTACTCAAGTGAGGTTCAGTTTAGAATGTTCACACAATTCATTGTGTTCATTCACTCATTTTTTAAAAAAATACTTCACTGCTATATTACAAATCCTGTCTTTAACACTGGCTAAGTAGTGGAAACATAATACAAGTAACAACTCCATTCATTCAAGAGATGATATTCATTGACTTAAGTTTGGGGCATTTTATATATATCAGTAAATAAATCTAACCAAGATCCTTGACCTCTCACAAGTTATATTTTAGCATGGAGATTTAATATAAAAAACCATCCATAAATAAATATCATACAAGGTATTGGCAGGTAATGCGTGCTATGGGAAACAAAGGAATAAAATGAATGAGGAGTAGTCAGATTTCAGAAATATTTTGAAGGTAGTAGAAACAAGCTTTTCTGCTTAGTTGATTTTAAGAAGAGAGTAACAGAAAATAAATGACTCAAGGACAATCCAAGATTTTTAACCAAATACCTGGGATGATGGTACTTACATCAACTAAGATGGAAATGGTTTTTGAGAATCATCGTGATTTCAGTTTTGGGTACATTAAGTCTGGCATAAGTATCATACATAAAAGTGGAGACATTGTAGGCAATAGGGCATATAAGGCTAGAATTTGGAGAGAAATATTTGGAGGTCTAAACTTGAGGGTTACCAGCATATGAATGATATCCAGAAATATAAGACTGAATAAGTTCACCATTTGAGTGTAGATTAAAAAAAAAAAAAAAAGTTAAACCTATATAATGAGTACACACTCCATAAAAACCATATAGCATATGCTATGTGTACATTATTGGGAAGGGACATTAATAATAATTTTCATTATTTATATGTGCTTTTAATTGTTTCTCTATATTGTATTAATATGTATGCTATAAGAAAATACTTCATTTTTAAAATTAGGAAATGTTTTAAAATAGGCAAACTCAATACATAATTTTAGTACTTAATATTTACAATATTATAGTAACATCTTTACATATAATATTTAAAGTCATATATGAAATATATTCACTTAGAAAAAATTACTTTTCTCTTTTCATAAAGCACTTCTTTAAGACTTTTCAGTTATTTTTTACATTGTCTTTATCAACATTATACATATTTTCTGAATGATCTAACACAGTGTTCCCAAGAATCTTAGACACTGGGGAAAAAAAAGAAAAAAAGATGCCTTTAGAATCCCCTCTTCTCTGTTTACTGTCAAAAAGATCTTCAAGAAGAAATCTTTTCAGTAGTTGTACTTATCATGAGAGGAAATATGGTCTGTGAGGCAACCTTCTGCGCTTAAGCAGTTCCTGTAACACTAACAGATGGGGATGGTTATTACTGATACAGTATTGGCAAAAATAACATAAGTATTTATGATAGTTATGCTTATTTTGTGTTTGTTACAGATAGAGTGAAAATCAGGAAACATATCCTAAATTTGTGTAATGAGAGGAACGAAGGTATCATGCCAGTTTTTGTTTTTTTATTTAGACTATTGTGGAACAATACATTCCACTTTTTTCTGCTTAAACTAATTTGAGTTGGGTAAATTTCTAATTCATGCTAAAGGCACATTGAGAACTCGTTACCAGGTGACTTGTTTTCTTTTCTTAAGGAACAATTACTTTACAAGTAACATTTCAGGGGCTTACCTGGCTGTCCAGTGGTTAAGACTTCATTTTCCAATTCAGGGGGTGTGGGTTTGATTACTGGTCAGGGAGCTATCATCCCAAATGCCTAGTGGTGAAAAACCCAAAATGTAAAGCAGAAGTAATATTGTAACAAATTCAAAAAATACTTTAAAAATGGTCCACATCAAAAAAATAATTTTTAAGTAAACCATTAAAAAAGTAATAGTTTATACTTGTAGTGTAAAATTGGAGATAAGATCACAAAACGTTTAATGATCTAAACTTTTTTTTTAAGAAAGTCTGGTTTCATGTTATCTATAATGTAACTATTGTTTTCATGACACATTTAAATCAATTTCAGAGTTTCATAGGTAAAACATATTAAGTAAAACCAAAATTTGTCAGAAGGTTCATAAAGTTCTTGGAAGTAATATGAATGTGAAAAAACCCAAGAATCTCATTTTGCTTTAATTTTTAACAAAAAGTCTCCCATAAAGACTTATTCTTCTTATAAAACATTGTATCTCAGTGTTTTCCCCAACAAAATGATTGATGCTTTGTTATGATGATATATGACATATAAATAATAATTACCATTTATGTTGCATTTGAAAGGGTACTTTCTTATATACTATGAATTTGACATGTGCTACTTGAAATAAAATAAAAGAAGAAACAAACTAAGGTTTAACTTTGACTTCTGATTTATAAAAAGAAGTATTGACTAATAAGATATAAAAAATAGCCCTTGGACACAGAAACTCACACCTTAGTTTTTAATGTTAGTACATTTTTTTGCTTAAATGCTTTCAGGAATTTCACACATTTTCTTATACATTTTATGAATTAATATAACTAAACTTACTTTTGGCCTAGCATATGTTACTCTCTAACACTATTTATAATTTGGATGAACTGTAGATAAATTTGTGGCTCTAAAGAACTATTCTATGAAGGAAGAAAGAATAATTAACTTGAAGTTTTCCAGTTTATATTATTTATTTATATTCCCGAAAGCCACACAAATATTCATTTAATGAGGAGCATCATCAACTTAATGGACACAAATTTGAGCAAATTCCAGGAAGTAGTGGAGGACAGAGGAGCCTGGCATGCTATACTTCCCTGGGGTTGCAAAGAGTCTGATATGACAGTGACCAAACAGCAAGAACAAATCACACATTTCTAAGATACTAAACTCAAACTTTCTTTTAGGTTATTATCTTTATGGCATTAAACTCATCGAATGGCATGCTTTGCATATGTCAATTTACTTGACAGGCATTTTGGTATACTGGAGTAACCTGGAGATTTAAAGCCACAAAATCTGTTTCTTTCAGCTATGTGCATTTGTAATTTTTTTACACTTAACAGTTTTAGAATCTTTACTAAAGAGATATATAATTCATCTAACTGAATTGTTAGAATAATATCTTTTAGACTATTTCTGTAGCTTATAAATAGAATTCAAACACCAGACATTATTATTACATATAGGTTAAAATAATTCTATGCATTTGCATCATAAGAAAAATAGTTCTGAATTGTTATTCCACATATTAGTTTAATGTATTTAGTGCATTTTGTGTATGTATTTCTCTTCACTATACTTTATCTTGAAAATCTTGAGTTACAACGGACAGAAATTTTGGTAAAAGAGAAATAACACAGGCACTGATAAAAAACAATCTGCATTTTACTTTTCAATCTACTAGAAAGAAGTATGGGCTTATATATACTTCTTAATTGTTTTCTTATTCTAATTTTTAAAATGAAGACAGTGCTGTTTATTTTAGAAAGTTATTGGAAAAAGACATATCTTTCCTTAGAAATGGTTAAAATTCAAATAAGCTGTGTAAAAGTTGTGGAACATACTAGTGATAACATAAATGACCATCAAAACTGATATCTATGTGTATAGGAGTAAGGTTGATTTATACAACACACATAATGCTCTTCATACATAACAAAAGTTAAGGGGTGGCAAGGATACACAGAAGAACTATACAAAAAGTATCTTCATAGCCCAGATAACCATGGTGTGATCACTCACTAGAGCCAGACATCCTGGAATGTGAAGGCAAATGGGCCTTAGGAAGCATCACTATGAACAAAGCTAGTGGAGGTGATGGAATTCCAGTTGAGCTATTTCAAATCTTGAAAGATGATGCTGTGAAATTGCTACACTCAATATGCTAGCAAATTTGGAAAACTCAGCAGTGGCCACAGGACTGGAAAAGGTCAGTTTTCATTCCAATCCCAAAGAAAGGCAATGCCAAAGAATGCTCAAACTACTGCACAATTGCACTCATCTCACACGCTAGTAAAGTGATGCTTAAAATTCTCCAAGCCAGGCTTCAGCAATACGTGAACCATGAATTCCAGATGTTCAAGCTGGTTTTAGAAAAGGCAGAGGAACCAGAAATCAAATTGCCAACATCTGCTGGGTCATCAAAAAAGCAAGAGAGTTTCAGAAAAACATCTATTTCTGCTTTATTGACTATGCCAAAGCCTTTGACTGTGTGGATCACAATTTATGTGGAAAATTCTGAAAGAGATGGGAATACCAGACCACCCAATGTCCCTCTTGAGAAACCTGTATGCAGGTTAGTAAGCAACAGTTAGAACTGGACATGGAACAAGCTTGTCAAGGCTTGTCAGGGTTGTATATTGCCACCCTGCTTATTTAACTTCTATGCAGAGTACATCATGAGAAACGCTGGGCTGGAAGAAGCACAAGCTGGAGTAAAGATTGCCAGGAGAAATATCAATAACCTCAGATATGCAGGTGACACCACCCTTATGGCAGAAAGTAAAGAGGAACTAAAGAGCCTCTTGATGAAAGTGAAAGAGGAGAGTGAAAATGTTGGCTTAAAGCTCAGCATTCAGAAAACTAAGATCATGGCATCCAGTCCCACACTTCATGGCAAATAGATGGGGAAACTGTGGAAACAGTGGCTGACTTTATTTTTCTGGGCTCCAAATTCACTGCAGATGGTGATTGCAGCCATGATTAAAAGACACTAACACCTTGGAAGGAAAGTTATGACTAACCTAGACAGCATATTAAAAAGCAGAGACTTTACTTTGTCAACAAAGGTCCATCTAGTCAAGGCTATGGTTTTTCCAGTGGTCATGTATGGATGTGAGAGTTGGACTATAAAGAAAGCTCAGTGCTGAAGAATTGACAATTTGAACTGTGGTGTTGGAGAAGACTCTTGAGAGTCCCTTGGACTGCAAGGAGATCCAACCAGTCCATCCTAAGGGAGATCAGTCCTGGGTGTTCATTGGAAGGACTGATGTTGAAGCTGAAACATCAATACGCTGGCCACTTGATACAAAGTAGTGACTCATTGGAAAAGACCCTGATGCTGGGAAAGAAGGAGGCCAGGAGCAGAAAGGGACGACAGAGGATGAGATGGTTGGATGGCATCACCGACTCAATGGACATGGGTTTGGATGAACTCTGGGAGTTGGTGATGGACAGGGAGCCCTGGTGTGCTGCAGTTCATGGGGTCACAAAGAGTTGGATAGGACTGAGCAACTGAACTGAACTGAATTATGGTTCAATTTTCTTATACATCCCTTACAGCTTTGTTCCTAAATAAATTTATTTGCCCAAGTAAAATGGATTGTATTGTTAAACATTTGTGTATGCCTTTCCCTCTTCTGGTCACCTTTCACTTCCACAAATAGCCTGTCAAAATTTAATTTCTAATTAAAATATACATTGTGTATTATACATCTAAGTAGCTGGTTAAGACTAGAAAAATATACATACCATGGAGGTTGGTCTCATTTTAAATTCATGAGGGCACTTAATCCACTTTTTCATTTTTCTCAGGGCTATTTTATGAAATGTTTTACTTTAACCCCACAGCACCTCATTTTCTGTACTCTCAGTAGAAGATATTGGTTTGTGCTATTGTGAGAAAACTGAAATAATGAGAGGTGTTATTTAAAAATCCCCTGTAAAATATCTGCTTTTTATTTCATAGCCATCTGTGTAGTCACAAGGATGAACTATTTTGCACCTATATATAATAGGTCCTCCTACTGGTGATTCAGAAAATAAAGAAGCTGCCTACAATGCAGGAAACCTGGATTTATCCCTGGGTCAGGAAGATCCCCTGGAGAAGGGAACTGCTACCCACTCCAGTGTTCTTGCCTAGAGAATTCCATGGACAGAGAAGAGTTGCAGGCTACAGTCCATGGGGTTGCAAAGAGTCAACAGGATTGAGTGCTAAACACTTTTCACAATTTGCATTAAATCCCACCCTTCTCACTGCAGAATCTTGCTAGAACATTTCCCCTCTTTTCCCAGATACTCAATACCCCTCTGTTCAAATATTTCCATCAATGTACAGATATTATGTTAATAATCCCAGTAAAAAAAACTTCCTTGACCACTTTACTGTCCCGTTGTTGCCCCATTTCTTTATTGCATTTTACAATAATTTTCCACTTTTAATGTCTCCTATTTTTCTTATCTCTTTTTGTTCTTAAAGTGATTCTAGTCAGTATTTTGCTACAATCATTCCAGTGAAACCACTCAAAACTTGACTCAGATCTGTTCAGTTCAGTCGCTCACTTAGTTGTGTCCAACTCTTTGTGACCCCATGAAACACAGCATGCCAGGCCTCCCTGTCCATCACCATCACCCACAGTTCACCCAAACCCATGTCCATTGAGTCAGTGATGCCATCCAGCCATCTCATCCTCTGTAGTCCCCTTATCCTCCTGGCCTCAATCTTTCCCAGCATCAGGGTTTTTCCAGAGTCATTTCTTTGAATCAGGTGGCCAAAGTATTGGAGTTTCAGCTTCAGCCTCAGTCCTTTCAATGAACATTCAGGACTGATCTCCTTTAGGATGGACTTGTTGGATCTCCTTGCAGTCCAAGGGACTCTCAAGAGTCTTCTCCAACACCACAGTTCAAATTATCAATTCTTCAGCGCTGAGCTTTCTTTATAGTCCAACTCTCACATCCATACATTACCACTGGAAAAACCATAGCCTTGACTAGATGGACCTTTGTTGACAAAGTAAAGTCTCTGCTTTTTAATATGCTGTCTAGGTTGGTCATAACTTTCCTTCCAAGGAGTAAGCGTCTTTTAATTTCTTGGCTGCAATCACCATCTGCAGTGAATTTGGAGCCCAGAAAAATAAAGTCAGCCACTGTTTCCACAGTTTCCCCATCTATTTGCCATGAAGTGTGGGACTGGATGCCATGATCTTAGTTTTCTGAATGTTGAGCTGTAAGCCAACATTTTCACTCTCCTCTTTCACTTTCATCAAGAGGCTCTTTAGTTCTTCTTCGCTTTCTGCCATAAGGGTGGTGTCATCTGCATATCTGAGGTTATTGATATTTCTCCCGGCAATCTTGATTCAAGCTTGTGCTTCTTCCAGCCCAGCATTTCTCATGATGTACTCTGCATATAAGTTAAATAAGCAGGGTGTCAGTATACAGCCTTGACCTATTCCTTTTCCCATTTGGAACCAGTCTGTTGTTCCATAATGTTAATGCCAAAGATCCATTCTTAGCCATTATCTTACATAGTTTACCAGCAGCATTTGCTATAATTTATCACTCCCACTTAGAAATAAATCTTTTGGTTGACCATAGTTTCATCACTTAGCTTCCAAGATTCTATGCTCTCTCTCTCTTTTTTTTTTTTTGGCAAATTGCTTTTTAAAGGCACTTTGATAATTTTTATTCTATTTTCCATACTCTGTGATCACTGGACTGCCTCCAGACACAATCCTAGATCTTTTATCTTCTACCTATGCTTATTAATGAACTCGCCTAGTCTCAAAGCATTAAATAATAGCTCTTTATTTATTGTCGCTTCTCCCCTGAATTGCAGACTTATACATCAAAATTCACATCTCTTGCTTGATACTGCCATGACATTCAAACTGACACATGCTCAAGGAAAAATTTGAACTCTTTTCCAAACCTTCTCCATCAATAGTATTCTATATCTCAATGAAAAATCTATTTCCTCTGGTTAAATTTCTTGAATTCATTCTTCTCCTCTTAGTCCTCCAATTTCTACAGTCAATTCATCAGAAATCCAACTTTAACCCAAGAATCTGATCACCGCTTAACAGCACTGTTGCTTTCACATGAGTCTAACTTACTACTGTATTCACCAGCTACCTAGTTTATTCTTACTCTAAATTCTGTTATACTATTAAATATAAGTCAAAATTGTGTCACACTTTGTTTATAACCCTTCAGTAACTCTCTATCAAATATTAAAAATGACCAACAAAGCCCCAAAGAGTCCAATACCCCATGTAACTTCCTTTTCTTTTTGTAACTGCTCCTTCTGTCTTTCCCTCTTTGCTCTTCTCCAAGAATGTCAGACGTGCTTCCTCTGTCTGAAACATTCTTTTCCCTGATAAAGCATTGCTCAGTCTGACATATCTTTTGGAACTTAGAAGAAATTTCAACTTCTTAATAAAGTAAATTTGGATTATACTAGCAAAACAACAAAAACAAAAAACGTATTTGAGCATTTCCAAACCTCATTAGATTGTTTTATTACTATATCACTTAGTACTTCTAATGTGTTATATTATTTATTTATAGTTTCCTTTACACTAAAATGTAAGATCCACATATGTAATTTTTTGCCTATTTTCTTCACGGATGCTCTGAACAGTATCCACAAAGTGTTTAACAAATATTTACTTAATGGATAGATCATCAAAGTGGTGGCTATGACAGTTGAGGGAAAAAAGACAGAGAGGGGAAGTAATTTGCCAAAGATAAAACCAAAAATATGCAACAAATAAGGAACTGTGTTTGCAGACAAGTATGTTACTTGATACCATGTCTTTAATCACTGCTGCTGCTGCTGCTGCTAAGTCGCTTCAGTCATGTCCGACTCTATGCGACCCCATAGACAGCAGCCCACCAGGCTCCCCCATCCCTGGGATTCTCCAGGCAAAAACACTGGAGTGGGTTGCCGTTTCCTTCTCCAATGCATGAAAGTGAAAAGTGAAAGTGAAGACGCTCAATCATATCGGACTCTTAGCGACCCCAGGGACTGCAGCCCACCAGGTTCCTCCATCCATGGGATTTTCCAGGCAAGAATACTGTAGTGGGTTGCCATTATAGTTTAAAAACCATATGATAAATTATAATTTTCACCATGTGCATTTCATTCTGATGAACTGTCATCTAATATCACTGCACTGATTAATTTCTTCATATGTTTCAAATAATAAACTCTGTAATATATATTTAGAGACTGTATATTAATTCAGTTTAGTTCAGTTCAGTTCAGTTCAGTTGCTCAGTTGTGTCTGACTCTTTGTGACCGCATGGACTACAGCACGCTAGGCCTCCCTGTCCATCACCAACTCCTGGAGCCTACTCAAACTCTTGCCCATTGAATCGGTGATACCATCCAACCATCTCATCCTCTGCCATCCTCTGCTCCTCAGGACTTCAATCTTTCCCAGAACCAGTGTCTATTCAAATGAGTAGGTTCTTCACATCAGGTGGCAAAAGTATTGGAGTTTCAGCTTCAACATCAGTCCTTCCAATGAACACTCAGGACTAATCTTTAGAACGGACTGGTTGGATCTCCTTGCTGTCTCCAACACCACAGTTTAAAAGTATCAATTCTTCGGTGCTCAGCTTTGTTTATAGTCCAACTCTCACATCCACACATGAGTACTGGAAAAAAAAACCATAGCTTTGACTAGAACGCTAGTCTTTAGTGATATATTCTTCAAACAAATATTAGCAACACTGTTCACATTTCAACCAGGCAGTTTGTATCTGGAAGCAAGGTTAGCTTTAGGTATAAAGAATTATTTGTGCCCCTGGGTCTCTGAATTCTCATGAAAATACAGCAAAATCTGCCTAAAGTAAGGTGAAATTCAACATATCTTTTAAGAACCAAGCTAAATAATAGTTGTTTAAGGTCTTTCCTGCTTTCTGAACTGGAAATATTCACTGTTGTTACAGAAGCCCATAACAACTTTACTCTTCTGTATTAAAGGACCATATTCTAATTTGCAGTATATTTATTTGAGAAAGCATCATGTATTCCTAAGCACAGTATCAGTTATTCGAGAATAGATTTTTTTTTTTTTCATCACAGCATCCAAACTAGGGCGTTGGTATAAAATACTGAGTTGAGTGCATTCAAAAGGGAACAAAGTGTACTCCAGTTGTAAGGTATAGTAGGTAAAATGAACCATTTTTAAAATGGTGATAATGATGGTCTGTTTTTTGCACCATCTCCCTCAATCAACAGAGAAGACAGTCTGACACAAGTAAAAAATTCTACGAGGTGCTAATACTGAATATAATCAAATACTTGAAGGAAGATTTGTGTCCTGCTTGTTACAAGATGAGAATTATAAATGAGCTATGTGATAACCTGGGTTTATTTCAGAATTTCAGTGTTCGTTTGGTTGTTTCAGAAAAGCTTGAGAAATCTCTCCCTCTGTCAGAAATCTTTAAAATCTCATGTACTTTTGGTGTTTTCACACCATGGATATAGTAGGATTTTCAGAGATGTAACAAATAACATTTTAAATTCATTAGGCTTGAAAGCAACTGAACCATTCTTTGCAAGATTACTGAAATATATATATATATATATATATATATATATATATATAAAGAGCTTCTTATAAACTTTGGAAGTTGGTCAAAGAAAACACTTAAGTTTTTGGAATTTATACTGCTTCATTTGCTGGACTATTAGCCTTAGAGCCTTATAAATTTTTGTGAAAGAGTCTGTTTTTCAAGCTCTGCATTAGAAAATTCTTAGAATGTTATGTTCAAAATGTTCAGCTACATTATTAACATTTCTCCCTCAAGTACTAATGTTAATTCAGATGCATATTTCAGCTTACAAAAGTGATACATTATGCTTTTAACCAACAGTTTCCCATAATCACTCATACGCCAACTCCCAGGAGGGTTTGTTTTTGTCTGATGGCTTTGTGCCTCAAATGTGAATGCCACAGACATATGCCAGGTGTCTGTTTTCTATGATTCCTTTTATCTTGCTGGTCATAGACCATCATAATTCTGAAACATTCCTAAAGTGAAGGAAGAACAATAATGAAATAGAGAATTAAACGCAAGAGAAATGTCAACTATTGGCTTCAATAATAAAGTTTCACTAATTTTAAGGATATTTTAAGTACTAAACATTTAACGAATATTTCTATTACTCATTTTATGCTCATAATTTTACATGTCATTTTATCTTCACATGCATCTTCTCCGCAGCATTCAATCTTTCCTGTTTCTTTGAGTTAGAATTATACATTTGAAAGCCTAAAGGCTTTTTAGAACTGAAAATAGAATGTCAAGTTAAAATTTTTACTAGAAATAGATGAAAACAAGAGGATTAAGGCTCTGCATGACAAAATTCTCAATTTTGAAAGTGCTGTATAAGCTCATGACAAGGATGAAGATGCAATAGAATATTATGTCTAAGGTAGCACTGCCTTTACAGTTTATAGGTGTATCCTCAAAATGACGTATTTGTTTCTCTGGAAAAATTCATTCTTTGCCATATGATCATTGGTTATAAGGACTTCCCTGGTGGCTCAGATGGTAAAGTGTCCACTTACAATGCAGGAGACCCAGGTTCAATCCCTGGGTCAGGGAAGATCTCCTGGAGAAGGAAATGGCAACCCACTCCACTCTTCTTGCCTGGAAAATCCCATGGATGGAGGACTTGGCAGGCTACAGTCCTTGGGGTCACAAAGAGTTGGACACGACTGAGGGACTTCATTTTCACTTTCATTGGTTATATGTAGTTTTTCAAGTAAGTCATGATCAGTGACTGTGGATACATTTAAAATAGTAAAAATAGAAGAAAATATAGAACAAGTTAGCTTAAAATATTAACAAAATCCTCATGCTCATTTTCTTCTAGTATAGTCAATAGATTATTACCTAGTTGATACTTCTGTGATTCAGCCTTCAGTTCAATTCAGTCACTCAGTCGTGTCCAACTCTTTGTGATCCCATGAATCACAGCACGCCAGGCCTCCCTGTCCATCACCAACTCTCAGAGTTCACTCAGACTCATGTCCATCAAGTCGGTGATGCCATCCAGCCAAGTTATCCTCTGTCATCCCCTTCTTCTGCCCCCAATCCCTCCCAGCATCACGGTCTTTTCCAATGAGTCAACTTTTCCCATCAGGTGGCCAAAGTATTGGAGGTTCAGCTTCAGCATCAGTCCTTCCAATGAACACCCAGGACTGATCTCCTTTAGGATGGACTGGTTGGATCTCCTTGCAGTCCAAGGGATAATCAAGAGTCTTCTCCAGCACCACAGTTCAAAAGCACCATTTCAGCTTTCTTTAGTGCCCAACTCTCACATCTACACATGACCACTGGAAAAACCATAACCTTGACTAGACAGACCTTTGTTGGCAAAGTAATATCTCTGCTTTTCAATATGCTATCTAGGTAGGTCATAACTTTCCTTCAAAGGAGTAAGCATCTTTTAATTTCATGGCTGCAATCACCATCTCCTGTGATTTTGAAGCCCCCCAAAATAAAATCTGACACTGTTTCCACAGTTTCCTCATCTATTGCTATGAAGTGATGGGACCCGATGCCTTGATCTTAGTTTTCTGAATGTTGAGCTTTAAGCCAACTTTTTTACTCTCCTCTTTCACTTTCATCAAGAGGTGTTTTAGTTCCTCTTCACTTTCTGCCATAAGTGTGGCGGCATCTGCATATCTGAGGTTACTGATATTTCTCCTGACAATCTTGATGCCAACTAGTGCTTCTTCCAGCCCAGCGTTTCTCATGATGTACTCTGCATAGAAGTTAAATAAGCAGGGTGACAATATACAGCCTTGACGTACTCCTTTTCCTATTTGGAACCATTCTGTTGTTCCATGTCTAGTTCTAACTGTTGCTTCCTGACCTTCATACAGGTTTCTCAAGAGGCAGGTCAGGTGGTCTGGTATTCCCATCTCTTTTAGAATTTTCCACAGTTTATTGTGATCCACACAGTCAAAGGCTTTGGCATAGTCAATAAAGCAGAAATAGATGTTTTTCTAGAACTCTCTTGCTTCTTCCATGATCCAGCAGATGTTGGCAATTTGATCTCTGGTTCCTCTGCCTTTTCTAAAACCAGCTTGAACATCTGGGAATTTTGAGCATTATTTTACTAGCATGTGAGATAAATGCAATTGTGTAGTAGTTTGAGCATTCTTTGGCATTGCCTTTCTTTGGGATTGGAATGAAAACTGACCTTTTCCAGTCCTGTGGCCACTGCTGCGTTTTCCAAATTTGCTGGCATATTGAGTGCAGCACTCTCACAGCATCATCTTTCAGGATTTGAAATAGCTCAACTGGAATTCCATCACCTCCACTAGCTTTGTTCGTAGTGATGTTTTCTAAGGCCAACTTGACTTCACATTCCAGGATGTCTCGCTCTAGGTGAATGATCACACCATATTGATTATCTTGGTCGTGAAGATCTTTTTTGTACAGTTCTTTTGTGTATATTTCCTACTTCTTCTTAATATCTTCTGCTTCTGTAGGTCCATATCATTTCTATCCTTTTTCTAGCCCTTGTTTGCATGAAATGTTCCCTTGGTATCTCTAAATTTTTTGAAGAGATCTCTAGTCTTTCCCATTCTGTTGCTTTCCTTTATTTCTTTGCATTGATCATTGAGGAAGGCTTTCTTATCTCTCCTTGCTAGTCTTTGGAACTCTGAATTCAGATATTCATAGTCCTTGGATATTCTGTTCTGTTTTTTAAAGTCTTTATTTACTTTGTCTTTTAGTTTTTGTGGATTCTATGTTTATACATTCTCCACCAGAGATCCTTTCATCAACTCTGTTCAGTTTATTGGTAAACCCAATCAAAAATATCCATTTATTTTGCAGTATTTTTAATCTCTCTTTTTCTTTTCTTGTACTTTTTTTCTTAGAAATTCCAACTCTCTGCTTACGTTTTTTGTGTCTATATGTTTATGTGCCCTTCATGTCCAGCTCTTTGTGACCCCATGGACTGCAGCACGCCAGGCTTCTCTGTCCTTCACCAACACCCAGAGTTTGCTCAAACTCATGTCTGTTGAGTCATTGCCATCATCCAGTCATGTCACTGTTAGTCCATTCTCCTCCTGCTTTTACATGCTGTCTGCTTTATCCATCAGAACCCTCAGCATATTCATCATAGTTATTAAATTCCTGGTCTGATAGTTCCAACACTCCTACCATGTCTGGTTCTGATACTGGCTTTGTCTATTCAAATTGTTTTAAGCCATTGGTATGTCTTGTGATTTTTTTTTTTCTTAATAGTTAGACTTAGTGTACTAGGTAAAAGGAATGGCTGTACATTAGTTTTTGGCAATGTGTTGGTGAGGTCTGTGGAGAGAGGAAGCATTCCATGGTCCAATGATTAGTTCTCAATCTTTTGATGAGTATATGCCTCTAGACTGTGACCTTCTTAAGAGTTTCTCAGACTTTTCTGCTTCCTTTGATGGAATAAAATGTCTAGAATTACCTGGAATTTGGTATTTCCCTTCATCCAAGTCTGTTAGCCTCTGATAACATCCAGCAAGTTAGGCACTTGGTTAACTATTTTATTCTAAAGGAAAGCCTTGTTAAGAATAGAGTTCTCTGCTGCTGCTACTGCTAAGTTGCTTCAGTCGTGTCCAACTCTGTGCGATCCCATAGATGGAATCCAACCAGGCTCTGCTGTCCCTGGGATTCTCCAAGCAAGAACACTGGAGTGGGTTGCCATTTCCTTCTCAAATTTGTTAAAGTGAAAAGTGAAAGCGAAGTCACTCAGTCGTGTCAGACTCTTCATGACTCCATGGACTGCAGCTTACCAGGCTCCTCTATCCATGGGGTTTTCCAGGCCAAGAGTACTGGAGTGGGTTGCCATTGCCTTCTCCAAATGTATTTCAAAATAGTTCCATTTTCCTTCCACCAACCAGAAACCACAGAGGATTCTTCTTTCATACTTACTGTTAGAACTTAGTAAGAAACTTGACAGTAAAATTCACTGTATCATGAGGGTCTCCTGAAAACTGAGTCAACCTGGAAATTGTAACTCTCAGTTTTGTCCACACGGATCCTCTGCAACTCATCAATTACTACTGAGGTTCTTAGGGTGATTTTTGCTCCAGAGGCTCCATTCTGATAAGCTATGACTCCCTGTATCCCCTTATCTGACTCTCAAATCTTTAGGGAGATTTGAGAGTTACTTCATCCTGTTACTTCCTCTAGTTAAGGGATCCAAGAAGAAATGTTAATTTTTCTGCATGTTTAGCTTTTTACTTATTGTCAGAAAAATGTGATGACTTCAAGCTTCTTATAGACCAGACCAGAAACTGAAAATTCCTACCTAACAGTTTCTATAGGTCTTCCACAGACTGCAACCAAGATATCAGGTAAGAAGACTGCAGTCATTACAAGACTAGATGGGGGAGGTTTTACTTTCAGGTGTCCTCATGAGGTTGTTAGGAAGATTTTTCGGCTCTTGTGGTATTAAAAATTCACAAAGAAATTTAAAAAAAATCTAGAACATATGAAACAAATTAGGAAAGTCAAGTTGGGTTAACTATATCTGATTTCAAAACTTTGAATAAAGCTATAGCAATAAAAGTAGTGTGGCACTAAAATTAAGATAAACACTTACATCAGTGTAACAGAATATAGAGTCTGGAGATCAACCTATATTTAAAGCAACAACTAATTTTTGAGAAAGTACAAAGTCAATTTAGAGGAAAAATAATAACTTTTTCAACAAACAACATTGGAACAATTCGAAAACCATATTAAAAAAAATATGAAACATCAAATTAAACTCAGGGATCATGCTAGGGACCTAAAGAATGCAAATTTTTCATGCTTTACTTATGTTTTTTAACTTTTTAATTTTGTATTGGGATTAGTAGTAAGGACCAAACAGAAGCAGAAGATATTAAGAAGTAACAAGAATACACAGAACTATGCCAAAAAAAAAAAAAAAAAAGGTCTTAATGACCTGGATAACCGCAATGGTGTGCTCACTCACTTAGAGCCAGACCTCCTGGAGTGTGAAGTAAAGTGGGGCTTAGGAAGCATTACTGAAAAAGTTAGTAGAGGTGATACCATTCCAGCTGAGCTGTTAAAAATCCTAAAAGATGATTCTGTTAAAGTGCTGCTCTCAAGATGAGAGCAAATTTGAAAAACTCAGCAGTGGCCACAGGACCGGAAAAAAAAAAAAAATTAGTTTTCATTCCAATCTCAAAGAAGGGTAGTACCAAAGAATGTTCAAAGTACCAGAAAATAGAGAGCTAGGTTTCAATAGTATGTAAATCAAGAACTTATAGATGTACAAACTGGATTTTAAAAAGGCAGAAGAACCAGAAATTAAACTGCCAACATTTTCTGGATCATAGTGAAAACAAGGAAATTTCAGAAAAACATCTGCTTCATTGACTACACTAAAGCCTTTGACTGTATGGATCACAACAAACTGTGGAAAATTCTTTTTTTTTTAATTTTTTTTTTTTTTACTTTACAATATTGTACTGGTTTTGCCATATATCAATTCTTAAAGAGATGGGAATATCAGACCACCTTACCTGTCTTCTAAGAAACATGTACAAAGGTCAAGAAGCAACAGTTAGAACCAGACGTGGAACAACAGACTGGTTCAAAATTGGGAAAGGAGTACATCAAGTCTATATATTGTCAATCTGCTTATTTAACTTATATGCAGAGTACCTCATAAGAAATTTTGGACTGAATGAATCACAAGCTGGAATCAAGACACATGGAGAAATATCAACATGCTAAGATATGAAGATTATAACACTCTAAAGGCAGAAAGTGATGAGGAGCTAAAGAGCCTCTTGATGAAGGTGAAAGAGGAGAGTGAAAAAGATGGTTTCAAATTCAGCATACAAAACACTATGATCATGCCATCAGGTCCCATCATTTCTTTGAAAATAGATGGGGGAAAAGTAGAAGCAGTGATAGATTTTATTTTGGGGCACTCCAAAAACTGCAGACAATAACTGCCCCCATGAAATTAAAAATACTTTTTCCTTGGAAGCAAAGCTATGATAAACTTAGTGTATTAAAAAGCAGAGACATCACTTTGCTGAAAAGGTCCAAGTATTCAAAGGTATGGTTTTTCCAGTAGTCATGTACAGATGTGAGAGTTGGATCATAAAGAATGTTGTGTACTGAAGAAACAATGCTCTCAAACTGTGGTGCTAGAATAGATTCTGAGAGCCCCTTGGACTGCGAGCAGATCAAACCAGTCAGTCCTAAAGAAAATCAACCCTGACTATTCATTGGAAGGACTGATGCTGAAGCTTAAGCTTCAGTACTTTGTCTACCTTCTGTGAAGAGTCAACTCATTGGAAAAGTCCCTGATACCGGGATAGATGGAATGCAAAAGGAGGATAGGGAGGCAGAGGATAAGATGGTTAGATAGAATCACCAACTCAGTGCACATGAATTTGAACAAACTCCAGGAGATAGTGAAGGACAGGGAAGCCTGCCATGCTGCAGTGCATGGGGTTGCAAAGAGTCATACATGACTTAGTGACTGAACAACTCAACAATAGCTGATTAGCAATTTTGTGATAATTTCAGGTGCCCAGCAAAGAACTCAGCCATTCACATACATGTATCTGTTCACCCCCAATCTGCCCTCCCATCCAGGCTGCCAATAACATTGAGCAGAGCTGCATGTGTTATATGTTAGGTCCTTGTTGGTTATCCATTTTAAATATAGTATTGCGTGCATGTCCATCTGAAGCTCTCTAACTGTCCCTTCCCCACCAGGAACCATAAGTTTGTTCTCAAAGTCTGTGACTTTCTCTTTCATAATTCATTTGTACCATTTCTCTATAGATTTCACATATAAGGAAAGCCATGTGTTATTTCTCCTTCTTGAGCTGACTTAAGTCACTCAGTGTGACAACCTCTAGGTCTATCCATGTTGCTGTAAATGACATTATTTCATTATTTTTAATGGCTGAGTAATTAATATTCCATTGTATAGAGATAGCACATGTTTTATGTTTATGAACCATCTTTAGTTTGACCCCTGTGTTAAATTAACAGCTCTGCATTTGGGTTCATGTTCTGGTTTTGACTGGTTCTATTTCTCAAGCTTTCTAGGTTCTTGGGTCTTCCCTGGTGGCTCAGATGGTAAAGAATCTGCCTGCAGTCTGGGAGTCCTGGATTCAATACCTGGAAGGGAAGATACCCTGGAGTAGGAAATAGCAACCCACTTTAGAATTCTTGCCTGGAGAATTCCATGGACAGAGGAGCCTGGCAGGCTACAATCCATGGGGTCTCAAAGAGTCAGACATAACTGAGTAACTAACACACACATCCTAGGTTCCTACTCCACTTTTGCCTCAGAGGTCTTTTCACTGTTTCTAAAGTATAACTCCAGAAATCACTATATTAGTATTTTATATTTGAATCCATGTCCATAACTATATATTTGCTTTAACTGGCATATTGAATTTCAACTTATATATAACATTGCTATTGTTGTTGTTAGCCACTAAGTCACGTCTGACTCTTTTGACCCCATGGACTATAGCCTTCCAGGCTTCCCTATCCACAGGATTTGCAGGCAAGAATAAATAGTGGCAAAAATTTTAAGAATTCTATAACTTCAGATCATCTCCTTGTGATAATTCTCATTATTTATTTTTAAAAATCACAAAAATAAAACTCTTAGAACATCAAAGCATATTAAGTAAAATGATATGAGCTACATTTTAATCTAGATTAAGAATTTAATTGGGGGGAATTCCTGTAACTGAAAATAAGAACATAATTTTTTTATTTTTTATTTTTTACTTTACAATATTGTATTGGTTTTGCCACATATCAACATGAATCCGCCATGGGTGTACATGTGTTCCCAATCCCGTACCCCCCTCCCTCAGCCCCCCCCCCCAATACCATCCCTCCGGGTCATCCCAGTGCACCAGCCCCAAGCATCCTGCGCCCTGCATCGAACCTAGACTGGCAATTGGTTTCTTATATGATATTATACATGTTTCAATGCCATTCTCCCATATCATCCACTCTCTCCCTCTCCCACAGAGTCCAAAAGACTGTTCTATACATCTGTGTCTCTTTTGCTGTCTCGCATACAGGTTATCGTTACCATCTTTCTAAATTCCATATATCTGCATTAGTATACTGTATTGGTGTGTTTCTTTCTGGCTTACTTCACTGTATAATCGGCTCCAGTTTCATCCACCTCATTAGAACTGATTTGAATGTATTCTTTTTAATGGCTGAGTAATGGAAATGGCAACCCACTCCAGTGTTCTTGCCTGGAGAATCCCAGGGACGGGGGAGCCTGGTGGGCTGCCGTCTATGGGGTCACACAGAGTCGGACACTACTGAAGTGACTTAGCAGCAGCAGCAGCAATACTCCATTGTGTATATGTACCACAGATTTCTTATCCATTCATCTGCTGATGGACATCTAGCTTGCTTCCATGTCCTGGCTATTATAAACAGTGCTGCCATGAACATTGGGGTATATGTGTCTCTTTCAATTCTGGTTTCCTCTGTGTGTATGCCCAACAGTGGGATTGCTGGGTCATAAGGCAGTTCTATTTCCAGTTTTTTAAGGAATCTCCACACTGTTCTCCAGAGTGGCTGTACTAGTTTGTATTCCCACCAACAGTGTAAGAGGATTCCCTTTTCTCCACACCCTCTCCAGCATTTATTGCTTGTAGACTTTTGGATCACAGCCATTCTGACTGGCATGAAATGGTACCTCATTGTGATTTTCATTTTCATTTCTCTGATAATGAGTGATGTTGAGCATCTTTTCATGTGTTTGCAATTAATTTCTAACATTAGGCATATATCTGTTGGCAATTTTCATGAGTTCTTGAGCTTTCTACTTTTCTTGATATTGTAAGGAAACATCTTTTTTGATAAAAATACATTGAATTTATAAAATATTTGTGGTTTAGATATGATAGTTTTCATTTTGCTATGGAAAAATTGAAAATAAAATTCTGGCATATGGAAATCTATGCCCTATATTCTAAAGTGGTTTTATTTTAAATGCCAAGTAATTATAAAAAAAATGTTTTTGCCCTATTACTTGAATGTAAACAATTGTATTGGTTTTAATGTCATAAAATCCTGAACTTAGAATCAATATTTCTTCTAAGATAAAGAAAAATCTTGTTGTTGAGAAGAAAAAAAAAAAGGAAATGGAAAGAAAATTTAGTCATTTTAAATGCAAATTTACATTCATGTAATTCTCATTTGCTTGCATGCCCAGTCATTTAGTGGTGTCTGACTTTTTGTGACCCTATGGGCCGTGGCCCTCCAGGCTCTTCTGTCCATGGGATTTCCCAGGCAAGAATACTGGAGTGGACTGCCATTTCCTACTCTGGGTATATTTCCTACCCAGGTATCAAACCCATGTCTCTTGCACCTCCTGCATTGCAGGCAGATTCTTTACCCCTGTACCACCTGTTAAGTCCCAATTGCATGCATGCAATTCCAAAATGACTATTTCATGTGGAAATACTAAAAATTACTTGCTATAGAAAAGCATCTGCTACATATACATGGAGATATTATTCAACTTGGAGAAAAATTTACTACATGCATCAAATTGACATTATAAAGGCTGTAAAACAATAAATAATAAATGACTATTAAATGGATTGCATTTATTTAAGGACATTTATAATGATAAATGTATCCATGTTAAAAAAAAAAAAACATTTGTCACTTGTTTTAATCTAAATTTGTATACATCCATATATTTTAGTTTTATTTTGGTATTTCATGATATAAACATTGGAAACTGCAAGAAAATCAGAATTGCATGTTATTTTTTTACAACACTATTCTGCATTTTTGATAGAGGTCTTTTATTTTTTTACTCCTTAGTCTCTACATATCTTACTGACTGGAAACACATGCTCTGCAAATTGTCCTATTTCTTAACCATAAAATTGCAATGCCAACTTCTCCAAATCCAAAATTCAGTTTGACACATAAGGAAAAACAGACACGAACCTAAGGAAAGAGGCAAGCACATAAACAGTAAAGCTAGTGGTACCTATGAAAAATAAATTATTTCTAAGGAACAGATTTATTTTTTAAATATATTTGAAAGTTATTTCTCAAATTATTCAGAATGAATATATCTTATGTACCACAGAAGGAAAAAATACAATCCTGATTTAAAGTTTTTCTTCTGCCTGGGTTACTTTATAGTTTAGTATGGGTGATTTGTATAGATACTGTAATAGGAAATCTGATGTAAACAGTTAAAAATTAGGAATATGAAACACACATAAGTGGAAAAGAAAAACACACATGTGCACATTGCAAATTGAGCAATAGTAACCCTTTTAAAAAAATATACTTACAGAGGAAAGGTATTAATGAGAATAGTATCAGTTTAAGAAAAAAGTCACAGAAAAAAATAATAACCATATTTTAAGTAGTTCTCAATTGCAAACAAATATTGCTCTATTTCTCTACCTGGAACACCATGGTGAATCACAGTTAGACTGAGAGTTAGAAATTAATATTCTAATTTTAGGGGTTTTCCCAGGTGGAACTAGTGGTAAAGGATCCACCTACCAATGCAGGAGACATAAGAGATGCAGGTTCAACCCCTGGTTTGGGAATATCTCCTGGAGTAGGAAATGACAACCCATTCCAGTATTATTGCTTGCAAAATTCCATGTGTAGGAGGCATAGCCTGGTGGGGGATAATCCATGGGATCTCAAAGCGTCAGACAGGACTCAGCAACTGAGTTTTTAGCTTTATCTCATATTAGGTATACAGGTATAGGTGTGAAGCACCACCCAGATTCTTCTTTGAAGAAGGACTTCTCATTCCTCTTGAAATCTGAATTAGGGTTTAATGCAGCTGCACTTCACCCAAGACGATGCTTTTCCTGTGTGGCTTATATCCAAAGATGAATCCACAAGGTCAATCCTAATGTTGGACAATGCTGACAAGACACACTGATTGCAAATGTCTCACTGTTGTTGTTGTTTAGTCGCTAAATCATCTCTGATTTTGCAAAACCACAGATTGTAGCCCACCAGGGTCCTCTGTCCATGGGATTTTCCAGGTAAGAATACTGGAGTGGGTTGCTATTTCCTTCTCCAGGGGATCTTTCTGACCCAACAACAAACACACATCCCCAGCATTGCAGGTGGATTCTTCTTTATCACTGACCCACTCGGGAAGCCCTAAATGTCCTCGTGAGGATGGTCAGCTATGTCAGGTCTCCATCCCTTTGATCTCTTCCTTTCTCAGTGCTGCTTCCACCGTCATCCTTCCACAGATGTTGATCCTTAATTAATACTTCATATGATAAACTCTTTCTCAGTTCTCTTTCCTCAAAAACAAGCTAGTGACGGTAATTCTCAATAGTGGTGCAAGAACAAACACAACAATATTTGTAACCAAATCTCTTGCCAGACTCTCTGCCATCAAAAGCAGTGCTTCACTGGCAATAAGTGGGGTACAGAGAGCCCCTGACTCAAGGTAGGTATCCACTAGTTAAAAATCTCACAAGCAGTGAACTGGCATGGTGTAACAAAGAAAGGGAATGCATAAACTGGAGACATTTATCAGACATTAGAGAGACACAAGGGAAATAGTAAATAGAGAGATAATGGGATAGAATAGCGATCGCTAAGCACCATTGAAACCTTGAAAAAAATAATGAAAAGCTTCAGGGGATTAATAGGTAATTAAAGCTAGTGTGAAAGCCAAAGTGTTCCTTTGGCACTGTGTAAAGTAACTCTTCTCCTGGAGCTGGACAACAGATAAAGCAGAGGCCAGGCCAAGAACTTAATAGTCTGAATGGCTAAGGTCCAGATAAGGTTAAAACCAAATCAGGTTTGCCAAGGCAAATTTAGGGCCAATGTTGGGGAAATACTGGACCCTAACTTGACAGGTGCTCCCAAATGTTGAATCCTTAGATATAACTGCAAGCCCTGAAACTGCAGAAGTTGCCCAGGCCTCCCTATTAAAAGCTAACATTTCCCTTCTCATTTAAAGTAATGCAGAGACCCTTTCCTTGTAAGACAATTTCCCCAAACAGTTTGGCATGTTCTCAAAATATTAAGTGCAGAATTTGCCATAGGACTTAGCCATTCTAGCCCTGGATATAATCCCAAGAAAATCCAAAATACATATCCACACAAAAGCTTGTGCACTAAATTCATATAGCATTACTCATGATAGCCTAAAAGTAGAAATGTTACAAATGTCCAACTGATGAACAAATACATAATTGTTTGTTATCCATTTATACAACAAAATAGTTACACAATGGGATAAAAATTAATGAGGTGCTGGTATGTACTACAACATGAAAGAAACTTGAAGATGTTAAGCTAAGTGAAAGAAGCCATGAAAGATGAACGGAATGAATTAATTTATTTGAAACCTCTACCAAAAGCAAACTTGGAGACCAAAAGGAGATTAGTGGTCTAGATTGGGAAGCAGTGATGGTGGGAAGAAATGAGGACTGATGGCTAATAGATATGGGGCTTATTTTTGGGAGTGACAAAAAGTTCTAAAACTAGATTTTTATAATAGCTGCATAATTTTATTTAATATACTAAATGCTATTGAATTCTACATGGGTGAATTTATGATTTGCAAATTATATCTCAAAGTTGTTTAAAAAATGGTACAGACAGTTCTCATATAATTTCACTCATCTTTTCCTAATGTTAATTCTCTTGCAATTATCAATACCAACAGAGTCACAGACTTTATTTACTAAAGTATATTTTCAGTTCCAAGATACAATTCTGGATCTCAAAATGCATTTTATTGTCATATCTACTCAGTCTCCTCTAAGCAACCAATTTTTCATTTTCATAATGTATTGTTCCGTTCAGCTCAGTTCATTTCAGTCGCTCAGTCATGTCCGACTCTTTGCACCCCATGAACCACAGCACACCAGGCCTCCCTGTCTATCACCAACTCCCGGAGTTCACTCAAACCCATGTCCATCAAGGCAATGACGCCATCCAACCTTCTCATCTTCTGTCGTCCCCTTCTCCTCCTGCCTTCAATCTTTCCCGGCATCAGGGACTTTTCACATGAGTTAGCTCTTTGCATCACGTGGCCAAAGTATTAGAGTTTCAGCTTTAGTATCTGTCCTTCCAATGAACACCCAGGACTGATCTCCTTTAGGATGGACTGGTTGGATCTTCTTGCAGTCCAAGGGACTCTCAAGAGTCTTCTCCAACACCACAGTTCAAAAGCATCAAGTCTTCGGTGCTCAACTTTCTTTATAGTCCAACTCCCACATCCATACATGACCACTGGAAAAACCATAGCCTTGAACAAATGGACCTTTGTTGGCAAAGTCAAGTCTCTGCTTTTTATTATGCTGTCTAGGTTGGTCATAATTTTCCTTCCAAGGAGTAAGCGTCTTTTAATCATGGCTGCAATCATCATCTGCAGTGATTTTGGAGCCCAAAAAGACAAAGTCTGACGCTGTTTCCACTGTTTCACCATCTATTTGCCATGAAGTGATGGGACTGGATGCCATGATCTTAGTTTTCTGAATGTTGAGCTGTAAGCCAACATTTTCCCTCTCCTCTTTCACTTTCATCAAGAGGCTTTTTAGTTCCTCTTCACTTTCTGCCATAAGGGTGGTGTCACCTGCATATAGGAGGTTATTGATATTTCTCCTGGCAATCTTGATTCCAGCTTGTGCTTCTTCCAGCCCAGCATTTCTCATGATGTACTCTGCATATAAGTTAAATAAGCAGGGTGACATCTATTGTTAGGACCTAGTTAATAATTCTAGCTCACAATGAAAAGGAAAGTAACTGAACTCTCATCTCCTTGATAGGGAAGTAACTGAAAATTCATGATAATTTTTTAAAACTATCAAATTTATTAAAAACTTGTGGGGAAGCTATTTAGGGGTAATCAAATAGCTGGTTTCTCTTAAGTTTGTCCACTAATTCTGTCATTAATCAATTAATTTGCAGGTAATAATTATTACTATGGTGTTCTTACAGTGTTTGTTTTTTTTAAATTTCCTTCATTTTTCTACATTATAGAGGAGGAGGATGGAGCAGGCAATGCACCCTACTCCAGGACTCTTGCCTGGAAAATCCCATGGATGGGGGAGCCTGGTAGGCTGCGATCCATGGGGTCGAGAACAGTGGGACACGACTGAGCGACTTCACTTTCACTTTTCACTTTCATGCATTGGAGAAGGAAATGGCAACCCACTCCAGTGTTCTTGTCTGGAGAATCCCCAGGACGGGGGAACCTGGTGGGCTGCCATCCATGGGGTCACACAGAGTCGGACACGACTGAAGTGACTTAGTGGCAGTAGCAGCAGAGGAGGAGGAAAAAGCTTTTATCCCTCCTCTTCTTAGTTTTTGGGTGGGGCTTTGTAACAAAATACAGATTAACAAGAGAAAAGCACAAATGTATTTGATGTCAGTTTTACAAGACACAGGAGCTTTCATAAGAAAAAGAAGATAAACTTTAAGGGACTTCCCTGGCAGTCCAGTGGTTTAAACTCAATGTTCCAAATACAGAGGGCACAAGTTTGATGCTTGGTCAGGGAAATAAGATGTGTCATGGCGCATAGCATGACCAAGAATAAAAATAAATAAAAAATAGTTAAAACTGAGTATGTTTATACTAGGTTTGATGGAGAGTAGAAAGTCATGGAACAAATGTGATAGGACAAAAGGGTATAAGCTCAATATAGTAACCTGTGGAAAAAAATTAGCAAATCCTGTTAGTTAAGATTCTTCTCGGCATCCTTTTGTCTTATGAGATAAGCATGCCCCTTTTCTCCAGATATAAGAAGAGTATCTCTTACATACTGGTTTGAAGACCAGCTCCAGAGAAGCTGGTTGAGGTGCAAGAAGGAAGTCAGAAGGCATTTCTGCCTCTGTGGTTTTCTCACATTCTTTTAGCTTAAGATATTCAATGTTCTAAGGCACTGTATTTTAGAGTAGTACATCTTAATAGTACATCAGTATTTAATCAAGTCACTCTTTGCAATGCTACAGTTCCATGGGTTCTACAAATGCATGGAATCATGTATCCACCACCCCAATACAAAACAGTAAATTTCCTTTACCCTAAATTTACATATGAAGCTTTTTTGCAGTCAGCCCCTTTTCTCCTCCAGTCCCTAGCTTACCTGTATCATATCTCTGTAGTTTGACCTATTGAATCTGAGTAGAGTTAAGCATCCCTCCTTCTGCATGCCCATCATCCACCTGTACTAGTCTTCCAGCTACAATGAGTTTTTCACTAATGCCTTAAGGCTCACAGTGTTGAACCCTCTTCCCCTCACAACCACCACCACCACACCACACACACACACACACACACACACACACACACACAGAGTTGTGGCTTCTTTTCCATAGCAGAGATATCAAAGAGAAGAATCTGGGTTCAATTTCTTGCCCCAATTGCCAGGCTGCTGTGCCACTCCCCTAGGTCTGTAGCACAAAAGACACTCCTCAGAGTTGTTTCTGTACAGATTCAGGAAAAAATAGCTCATATATTATGACTTCATTTTAGGGTTTTACACTATCCTCTAACCTGTATTTGATGCTTAATATTTTGTCAGCAATTCTAGCTAAACACTAATGTTTTCAGGAACTGCTATCCCAGTAAGTGTGAATTTGTATCTGCTTTCTTTCTTTCAAGCATTGCATTTTCTTAGATTTGGGGCCAGTTATTTGCTATGGAAAATATTAAAAAGCAGAGATATTACTTTGCCAACAAAGGTCCATACAGTCAAAGCTGTTTGTTTGTTTGTTTGTTTTCTAGTAGCCATGTATAGATGTCAGAGTTGGACCATAAAGAAGGTTGAGTGCTGAGGAACTGATGTTTTCTATCTGTTATGTTAGAGAAAACTCTTGAGAGTACCTTGGACTCAAGGAGATCAAACCAGTTAATTCTAAAGGAAATCAGTCCTGAATATTCATTGGAAGGACTGATGCTGAAGCTCCAATCCACTGGCCACCTGGTGTGGAGTGTTGACTCATTAGAAAAGACCCTAATGCTGGGAAAGGTTGAAGGCAGGAGAATGGGATGACTGAGTATGAGATGCTTAGATGGCATCACTGACTCAATGCACATGAGTCTGAGCAAGCTCTGGTAGATGGTGAAGGACAGAGAAGCCTGGCATGCTGCAGTCCACTGGGTCACAAGGAGTTGGACACAACCCAGAGACTAAACAACAAATTTGCTCTGACACCAGTTATGATTTTGAAGTTTCTTCACCTCTTTTCCTGTTGCAAGAGAGAATGTGTCATCAAAAAGAGAAAGAGAGAGAGAGAGAGAATATATCCTATTACTTAGTTCTACATCTTGAGGTAGAATCCAGAAATTCTCAGTTCTTTGGTTTTTTATTTGCTACTATTGATTTACACTTAGTATACAAACAGGACTCAACACTAAGATTAGTGGTTAGAGTGAAAACAGATATGTCTAAAATCCAGCCCCACTGGTATAAATTATGCAAACTCTGTCCTTCTGAGTAAAATTTTTCTCACTTCTGCCTGTGTGCATATATCTGGAAAGTAACAAAACTAAACTAAGTAAGCATTACTCTATTTTGATTCTTTGTCTTTCAAAATACATTTTACTTATCATTCTCTTTCTTGTCTTGTCTGATTTCTCCGATAGCAGTAAAGACTCCACCTACAAAGCTGAAGACATGGGTTCCATCTCTGGGTCAGGAAGATACCCTGGAACAGGAAATGGCAATTCACTCCAGTATTCTTACCTGGAAAATCCCATGGACAGTGGAGCCTGGTGGGGTACAGTCCATGGAGTCACAAAAGAGTTAGAAATGACTCAGTGACTGAATAACAACATCTATGGGTTATATTAACTTCAAGAAGGTAGTCAACCCTTCTTGGGGAACTTTTACAAAGGATAACATCAAGGAATGTAATTGTTGATCCACAGAATACCAGGAATTTAATGATAACCATACTTTGCATGTGCAACTGACTTTAAATATAGAGCATTTATTTCAAGGTAGTTGAGTAATTTTCTTCATGTGTGAAGGCTGAAGTCTAGACTAAAAGTATAAGATTTTGATGTACAATTTAATCACTTAGCTTTTCTTTAAAACCATGATATGCAAGTAAATTTGTATTTCTTTAATAGATATTCAAAACCTAAATTTGAGTAGGAAAAGGATCTAAGTATATATTCCTCTTTTTGTTTAGTGAATCCAAAATATACCCTTTGTTGTAAAGGCCTACTTCAAAAAACCAGTAAAGCTTCAAACCATCTAAAAACTTTACATCAAATGGAACTATAAAAACAAGAAAAAATAAAGCCTGAAGTTACTAGAATAAAGAAAATAATAAATGGGAATGGGAAAATGAAATATAGACTGAAAAAAATAGAAAAGATTAATGAAACTAAGAACTTTATCTTTGAAAAGATAAAAATGATAAACCTTTAGTCACACTCACCAAGTAAATAAAAAGAGGAGTAAAAGAGAAGCTTCAACTAATACTTCAGAAATGCAAAAAATCAAAAGAAAGTATTATGAACAATTACACATCAACAAATTGGACAATCTAGAAGAAGTGAAGAAATTATTAGAAACATAATCATCCAAGACTGAATTAGGAATAAAGAGAAAAACTTAACAGATCATTTATTTACTAAATAAAATTGAATCTGCAATCAAAAAACTCACCACAAACAAAAGTCCATATTCAGATAGCTTCATAGTTTATACCAAACATTTAAAGAGTCAATACCTATCTTCTGCAAATTATCAACAACAACACCAAAAAAACCTGACCAGAAATACATTCTTCCAAATACATTTTATGAAATCATAATTATACTGATACTAAAAACAAAAATATTACAAAAATTATAGACCAATATCCTTCAAGTATTAGATACAGAAGTCCTCAACAATATATTAGCAAACTTATTTCAACAATATGCCATGTGTGTGCTATGTCACTTCAGTTGTGTTTGACTCTTTGCACTCCATGGACTGTAGCCCATCAGGCTCCTCTGTCCATGGGATTCTCCAGGCAAGAAAACTGGAATGGGTTGCCACACCCTCCTCCAGAGGATATTCCTGACCCAGGGATCAAAGCTGTGACTTTGATCCTGCATTGGCAGGTGGTTACCACTAGAGCCACATAGGAAGCCCCCTACATTCAAAATATCATGCACCATGATCAAGTTGGATTTATTTCAATTATGCAAGGATGGTTAAAATCCAGAAATCAATCAACATGGTATACCACACTAACAAAACAAGGATAAGAATCACATAATCATCTCAATAGATACAGAAAAAGCCTCTGACAAAATTCAACATTCATTCATGATAAAAACTCTCAACTAAGTGGGTACAAAGGAAACATACCAAAATAATAAAGATCATATGTGGCAAACTCATAGTTAATATTATACTCAATGTTGACTATATGTTCTTCTAAGATCAAGAAAGAGACAAAAATGCCTACTCTTACCACTTTTATTCAACATAATATTGAAAGCTCAAGATACAACAATGAGATAACAAAAGAAATATCATTCATCCAAATTGTAAAAGAAGAAGTAAAACTCTCACTGTTTGCAGATGATATTGTACTATATATAGAAAACCCTAAATATGCTACCCAAAAAACATAAGAACAAACAAGTGAGTTTGGTAAAGTTTCAGGATAGAAAATATAAAGAAATATACTGCATTTAAGTGAAATATTGCCATTTGCAGCACATAAATGGATTGAGAGAACATCCATGCTAAAGGAAATGAGTCAGACAGAGAAAGACTGATATATAACGTATACATGGAATCTAGAAAATAATACAACTCAATCTATATACAAAACAGAAATTGACTCATGGACATGAAACACAATCTTACAGTTACCAAAGGGGAAAGAGAAGTGGGGGAAGGATAAGAAAACAATTTCATTTAAAATACATCAAGAATAAAATACCTAGGAGCAAATTTAACCAAGAAGTTGAAAGACCTGTATTTTGAAGACTGTAATACATGATTAAATATTAAATATGATATAAATAAATGAAAGGATGCCCCATGCTTAAAGACTGAAATTAGTATTATTGTTAAAATGTCCATATCACCCAAATAATTCTAATTATTTTATGTAATCCTTATTAAAATATCCATTGCATTTTCACAGAACTAGAACTAGAAAATTCTGAAATATGTATAGAACCAGAAGAGACTCCAAATAGTTAAACAGCTTGAGAAAGAAAACAAAGATGAAGGCATCATACCTCCTGATTTCAAAAAATACTACAAAGCTATAATAATCAAAACAGCGTGGTACTGGCACAAAGTCAGAAACATAGATTAATGTAAAGAACCAAGAGCCCAGAAACAAGCCCATGCTTATATGGCCAATTAATCTATGACAATAGAAGCAAGACTATACATTGGGAAAAAGACAGTATCTTCAATAAATTATGCTGGGAAAACTGGACAGCTATACAGAGAAGATGAAAATAGATCACTTTCTTACACCATATACAAAAATCAAGTCAAATTTGATTAAAGATGCAAATGTAATATGTGAAACCATACAACTCCTAGAAAAAATATAAGCAATAAACTCTTTGAAAACTCTTTTAACAGTACTTTTTTGGATATGTTTCCTCATACAAGGGCAACAAAAGCAAAAATAAACATATGGAACTGTATTAAAGTAAAATGTCTTTGCAAGGTGAAGAAAATCATCAACAAAATAAAAGGGCAACTCACTAATGGGAAAAGATATTTTCAAATTATATATGCAATGAAGGGTTATTATCCAAAATATATAAATAATTTATACAACTTAGCATCAAAATAACTTAATTAAATTCAGCAGAGGACAGCAATAGATATTTTCCCAGAGAAGATGTAAACATAGCCAACAGACACATGGAAAAATGCTCAATACCACTAATTACCAAAGAGTGCAAATCCAAACCACAATGACATATCACATCACACCTGTCAGGAAAGCTATTATCATTGTCAAAAAGACAGCAAAAAACAAGTGTGTGACGGATGTGGAGAAAGCAGAACCCTCATGCAAATGGTGAGAAATTAAATTGTTTCAGTCACTATGGAAAACAGTATGCAGGTTCCACGACAAATTTAAAAATAGAGATACCATAATACCCAGAAATTCCACTCCAGGGTATTTATCTGAAGAAAACAAAAACCCTAATTCAAGAAGATAAATGCACCCACTGTGTTCTCTGTAGCATTATTTACAATTGCTAAGATAGTGATGCAGTCTAATGTCCACCATCCATAGATGAATGGTTAAAGAATATGTGATACATACACACGCTATACAAAATAATCAAAAAGTCAAAACATAAAACTGTAACTCACATACATACAGAGAGTAATATATTAGTTGTCAGTGGGAGGGTGAGAGGGAGATAGAAGAATTAGGAGAAAAGAATTAACAGGCACAGATGTATTACAAGAATGCATTGCACAGCATAAAATATATATCAATAATATTTTAATAACTTTGTATAGTGACAGATGAAATGGTAACTACACTTATCATAGTGATCATGTTGTAATGATCCAATGTAAGATCATGTTACATCAAATGTAAGATCATTGGATCATTATATGATACACTAAAACTAACCCAATATTGTAAGTTAATCATACTTCACTAAAAATACATACAAACATTTTATATATATATATATATATGCTGCTAAGTCACGTCAGTCGTGTCCGACTCTGTGTGACCCCATAGATGGCAGCCCACCAGGCTCCCATCCCTGGGATTCTCCAGGCAAGAACACTGGAGTGGGTTGCCATTTCCTTCTCCTATGCATGAAAGTGGAAAGTAAAAATGAAGTCGCTCAGCTGTGTCTGACTCTTCGCGACCACATGGACTGCAGCCTACCAGGTTCCTCTGTCCATGGGATTTTCCAGGCAAGAATACTGGAGTGGGTTGCCATTGTCTTCTCTGATTATATATACACATACATATATACACACATAAACATCATACATAACTTGCTGCTGCTGCTGCTGCTGCTAAGTCGCTTCAGTCCTGTCCGATTCTGTGCGACCCCACAGACAGCAGCCCACCAGGCTCCCCCGTCCCTGGGATTCTCCAGGCAAGAACACTGGAGTGGGTTGCCATTTCCTTCTCCACAGCATGAAAGTGAAAAAGTCAAAGTGAAATCGCTAATGTCATGTCTGACTCTTAGCGACCCCATGGACTGCAGCCTACCAGGCTCCTCCATCCATGGGATTTTCCAGGCAAGAGTACTGGAGTGGGGTGCCATTGCCTTCTCCCATATATAACTTAGGGGTGTATATTTAGACTTTTTTTGGAGCAGTAATAAAGCAAACATTTTTGTACTTGTCTTTATCATGATTTTATGAGTAATTCATGATTTTCTGAGTCAAAATGATTAAAATGTTTATTTTGATGGATATTGCCAAGTTGATAGATTACAGAATTGTTCCATATATTCATGACTGTTCCTATAAATCTTAACTTAATTTCTGATCATAGACAACAAGGGAATAAGCGTGATATGAGTCTCATGTTTGAGAAGAATTTCAAGGTTATTCAGTTACAATTGGGGAAGTAGGTAGTGCTGTGCAGCTTGAAAGGGGATGAGGGTCTGGACCTAGTTTTACAGTTAGAAATGATATCCCTTATGATATGATATTTAGGATGAGTTAAAAGAGTGAATAGGAATAAAACATGGAACAGCAAAATTCATGTTACCCTTAAAAGGTTCACAGTGATTTCAGAATTGAACTTTACATTAACATATAATTATAAACCAAACAGGTGTATGACGGATATCCTTTAGAAAGTCTAAGCAAATACTATTTCCAGAGTGCAGTACTTTATTTCATCTCTTAATACCTCTTGAATCAAGATCTCTAGTTTTAAATAATGTTTTATAAAGCTTGAAAAAATATATACAATTCAAATTTCTCAAATAGTGTTCAAAAGCAGGAAGAAGGTTAAGTTAGCTAGGCTATAATTAAACAAGACAGAATGTGATGGCCAGGTCCTATCTAGTTTTTTCTATGTTTAGATTTCATCTTGCAAACCAGGTTGAAAAATATGTTCAATTTGTTTTGGCAAAGAAAGAGAATAAAGAATATAATCATTGAATGTGGAATTATAATACAAAGTCTTTTAAAGAAGATAGCTCCTATAACTAAGATTCACACATCTCTGTTGAGTTGGCAGTTTGTATAATAAAATGAAACTGGTTTACCAAAATTCATGTTTACATTATGCAAGTAAATTAACACTGTGAAATGACTGAGTTCATTTTTCTGCCAACTTAAAATACAGCTGTTATAATACTTACCCAGAGCTCATTTGAAAGCTTTTATGCAAGGAGTTAGAGTACATATATCTAGATTTCCAGAAATAGGCAGAGGGTCTCATTCTTTTAATTCATGAAGGAAATGTTTATAAATGTTACTATATGACAGATACTTGTCTACCTGGTGAAATTTCTGAAATCTGACTCTATTTTTTTTTCCTTCTCCAGTACTGCATTTCATTAAAAGCTCAACTTTCATGAGTGGGAACTCTGGAGGAAGACATATGTCAGTGAAAGTCGCTCAGTCCTGTCTGACTCGTTGCAACCCCATGGACTATACAGTCAATGGAATTTTCCAGACCAGAATACTGGAGTGGGTAGCCGTTCCCTTCTCCAGGGGATCTTCCCAACCCAGGGATCGAACCCAGGTCTCCAACACTGCAGGCGGATTCTTTACCAGCTGAGCCACAAGAAAAGCCAAAGAGGGAAGAAAATTCATTTACTTGATTAGAATGTCAAGCACTGGTTTCTCAATTATAACATACAAAGTAGGCATTAGTCTTGATAATATTTTAGATCGCGTTAATTGATTCCAATGGGAGTATAACAAATCCAGGCCTAAAAGGTTATTGGGTATATGCAATTATTTAAGTATAGCAGTTACTTTCCTGGTGGCTCAGACAGTAAATCGTCTACTTACAATCCAGGAGACCCAGGTTCAATCCCTGGGTCGGAAAGATCCTCTGGAGAAGAAAATGGCACCCTACTCCAGCACTCTTGTCTGGAAAATCCCATGGACGGAGGAGCATGGTAGGCTACAGTCCATGGGGTCGCAAAGAGTCAGATACGAGTTCACTTTCACTTTCTCTTTTTAAGTATGGCAGCACACTGGACACTGAAATAATTTAGTAAATTTGTGGGGTTTTTTTTCAGATTACTACACAGAAAAAGGCTTTATATCCCTTCTACAGTAATATAGCAATACTACAGAACTGGCAATTATGTATAAATAATTATGCATGCACACACACATACCCATGGTGGTGGTTTAGTCACTAAGTCGTATCCAACTCTTGTCACCCCATGGACTGTAGCCTGCCAGGCTCCTCTGTCCATGGAGATTCTCCAGACAAGAATATTGGAGTGGGTTGCCATTCCATATCCCTACATAAAACAAATATTAAGATAAAATATACTGATATATATTCTTATTACATATATGCTGTTCTGAATCCATATCTAATTTTAAAGTCTGTGAAGGTTCTTATGGTAATTGGAATTAAACTTTATTAATATAATACCTAGGGGTAACTTTTACATAAACTTTCCATTTTCTATTTCAGTCATAAGTACTTTCTATTTTACAAAACACTATCTTGTATGATATATTAGTATAGATATTCCTTAGATATTTCAAGACAATCCAGAAAAATAAAACTCAAACATTTTCTGCAGAGGAATTCAACTTACTACCTACAGTTTAAAAAACAGTATAACACTGCTGAGAGATTTTCTTTGAGAGTTATTATTTAAACTATATTATTTGATTAATTTTAAGGCTGTGATTATATAAAATACTTCTAACAGGAAAACAATAAAATATGGGAATGAGCCTCAAGATAATTTGTAAAAATCATAGAAAGAATTAGAGGATTAATAAAGAAAAATTACAAAAGGATTGGTATATTTTATCCAAAGAAACACACATTCCAAAAAACCTCAAGTAAGTCAACTTCAATATTTTGAGTCATTTATAGGAGTTGGACACATTATTGTATATTCTCACATCTTAGAAACATTTGGAGTCTTAGGGTAGAGTAACTTCATTTATAGAATTCATGCTTATTAAGGATAAACAAATCCCATGAATTATTCTTACTTAAATTAGATATCACTAAGAGAAAAAAAATACCCAATACATATGTATTACATATATATATAAAAGGGCCAAGAGATACTGAAGAATATCTTATTAGAAAATGTTAGTATTATTAGAAAATACATAGAAATATACATGAATAGGTGCAGAAGTAAAGATGTGAAGGTACATCTTTTCTCATAATTTTTTTCCTTCAGGAGACTATTTTTTAAAAATATAACAAGGATGGGTTTTTTATGGAAAAGCAACATTAAATTTAATAATAAAATATGCAAATGTGCTATGAGAAAATACTATAATAGATGAGAAATCAGAACATCAGGGGAAATGAATACACAATACTCAAGCATAAAAATGAGGACATTTGTAGAATTTTAATCAAGGGATAAAGAAAGAAGTATCTTTATAGAGATTATACAGGGCAAAACAGTTAATAAGGCCTTGAGGGAGAGATTAAAAAAGTATTAAGGTTAATGCCCAAGTTTCACACTGATAAAATTGAGAGAGTAATGGAGCTGGGAAGAGTGGAAGGGTGCCTAGCAGGAAATTTCAAGAGTCTGACCTTGTCACATTAAGTTTTAGATGGCAATGGAACATACAGGAAGATGTCACAAGTAAAGGTATAGATAGTGAATTGAATAAAGCAGAACATGTCATGGGTAGAAAGACCCATGGAATTGGAATTGATCGGATAGTAATTGAAGACATGAGAAAAGATGAAGACCAGTGGAAAGAGAATAGAAGAGAACATGAGAGGGTAATAAATGGTAAATATATTCTGTACAGTGAATAAAACTGAGAAATCACTGGTACAGTTGCTGGTATTATAATAGAAAAGAGAATTATTTTATTCTGAACAGATATCTGAGTGAGATATTTTTGAAGTGGAGTAGTAAGAAGAATATAAAGATATGATAAGGATAACGATGTAGTGACAATTAGATCATGAGTAGGTATTTATAAGGAGATTGAGAGTTTAGGAATGTATAGGAAACACAGACCAGTTTATTTCATAAAGGCAGTAGCTAAAGAAATCTTAAGTGAGGATGCAGGGCTGAAAGCGGGTTGTAAGAGATCAAGATGAAAACTGGATGACTGAAAGCCTCAGTACTTTCGTAAATTGCCTCTTAAGGGACCATAGATATCAAGAAGATAATAGCAGTTGGAAAGAATAGGCATGCTTTGCAGCTGCAAAATCAAAGCAAGACTGACAAGGGGAAAAAGATGGATGTGACACAAAAAGAAGGGGCTGCGTGTTTAAGTATAGATGCCATGTAAGAGTAAATGAGTTTATCTCTGAAGTTGAAAATATTGAAAACTTTTCTTAAGAAATCTCTTCTCTATCATGTTATTAACATCCATGTTTATTGATAGCCTGATATCTGTTTGCATATTGAAGACAAAGAAAATCCTCTGCTTTAGCCAACACTGTCATTTCTCTCTCTCTTTCCTTAAAGAAATAAAGCAATGGCCAATGATTCTTAGAGCAAAAATTCAGCTAAAATTCCTATTAAGCAAGATTACCTAAAATTCTGCTCAGAGCATCATTAAAACCAAAAGAAATTCATACATACAAAAGTTTTAGACTTTATCTTGGATTTTTTGAACAATAAAAACTATTCAGTAATTAAAAGTTTAATTTTATCCTGAGGCTTTTATTTAGAATATTCATAAATCAAAGTATAGGCAGAGAAAAAAGTACTAAATCCCTCATCTCAGTTAGCAACCCTCTACTTCCTCCACACCCACTGACCACAGCAGTAATCTTTCTAACTTATCTAATTTATCTAGTTGGTCCACAACATTTTTAATATCCTTCCACATCTACAAATTATTCATTGTGCTCTCTGGAACTGCTCTTCCAAACCAGCAGATCTGTGTCAAATGAGGAAACTACTTCCTTGCAATCTCCTTAGATGGTGAGTTCCAGTGTACATTGGCACTTTTTCCTTATTCCTTTTCATGCAATCCTGTTCACCACATCCATTGAACACAGGCTCAGTTTCCATCCTCACTTCAAGCCCTGCCATTAATTTAGGGGACTCCAATAATTAACTGTATGACAAATCCTAAAGCCTTCCCTGTCAACCTCTTCACAATCTCATTTCAAGTGACCTCCTTTTCTCCACTTGAGTAACCCATGGCCAAAGCTAAAATTTAGATCACAATCACAAAAGTACTGACCTTTTTACTTTTTCTGAATCCATTCCTCCTCTATTTTCTTCACTTCCCTTCTATTTAATTTGACATCTTATGATCTAACATTTCAGTAACATATTCTTACCAGTGTCCTAAACTCCCTCACTTCTCTAAATTTTTGGTTGCATTTGTCTAGCAAAACTTCAGCTTTTGATGAATCCAAATATTTGATTTCTCTATGACTCATTTAAAAACCTAGGAATCTATTCCAATGACAACTAACCTTTCATATATATAATCTCACCTATGGAAGGAAAAAAACTGCTATCATCTAAGCACAAGTGGTTTAGATGTTGTTTTAACAAGTCAAATTTGTATGTCAGACTAATGCATTTTTCCTCCAAAATTATACAAAGGAAACTTCAGCTCCTTGACAGGAAATTAATTCTGCAATATACTTAGAGATTCAGTAGTTTTCTGTACCAGTTGACATTGATTGACTTTAAAATGTAATCTGTAAAATACAGTGTATATAGTAACATTTAAGTAATCATGTTTACTATAGTAGGAGTTTATTCCACTTGTGTATTTATGTGGCACCGTCAATTGAAGAATATAACTTCATTTTTCAGGATTGTTGTTTAAGAGTGTAAACAAGGCACTCTAGCATTCTGGATTATAAATCATAACAAAATAAGACACACATCTTTAACTCAAAAAATACTGGCCAACAAAATGTAAAATTGTCAAATAAATGGAAAATTTAGTATTTTTGCATTTTTTGTCTTTGAGGATCTCTGTTATTTCCTGATGGACTTTAGAAAATTGCTAGGTATATATTCAAAGTCAGTGCCATCCATGGATGGCTATAAGAAAAGATCAATACTTTCTTAAATTGTGTGAGAAAAATGAAAAAGTCAGGAGTCTGACAAATTTTTGTGATAAACATTTTAAGTGTTAGACCTTCAAAATCCTTGAAGATTCTTCAAAAAACCCTTTTAGACATTTCTCTTTTAACATTTTAGACACACTTGGCTTTTCTAAAGCTAGGTATCAAGACAAAGAGATTCTGCCGAACATGCGATATCCAATCTGTCATGGGAGGCTTTGCTGCCGTTTCTGAGAAATCTCCTTTTGGGTATGATCCTTCCTAGAATAGAAAAGATTTACAACCCTAATATAACCTGCAGTGAAATACTATTGCATCATTCTAGAATTACTTATAAGTCTCATTGGAAGTCATCTTTGTTCCTATGTGAACAGTAAATATGATCAACTTTCATGAAAGAAAATATGAGTAAAAAACTGAATTTATTACAGTAAAAGTTTAAAGGATAACAACATGAAAAATATGCTTTATTTTCTTAAGTATGAACAGATTTGTAACTTTGGAAGTAAATAATTTGTCTTCCTTTATATACTGGCTGCAGTTGATTTAAACTGTTGTTGACATGGGTTGCCACTGATTAGTTCATATATATATTCACACACATATTCTTTATATTTATATGTGTGTGTGCATGTGTATGTATGTTTATACAGGTAAAAAAAATCCAACTTTAATAATATGTGGATATTTATTTGCTCTATAAACTTCAAAATATAATCCTTTGAGTGTCACAACTTAAAATATATGGCCATCTCTTTCTAAAGGAAACAATATATACCTTCTTAATGAGAATAACTGTGAAATAAAACTCTAACAACATATTTTTACATTTCTTTAGATGTTTTAAGCAAAGCCATAAAGTACAATTATTTTTTAAATATCTTAGAAAGAAAACATCCAAATATTCATTTGTTGTTGTTGTTCAGTTGCTAAGTTGTGTCTGACTCTTTGTGACTCCATGAACTACAGCACACCAGGCTTGCCTGTCCTTTACTATCTCCCAGGGCTTGCTCAAACCATTGTCCGTGGAGTCAGTGATGCCATCCAACCATCTCATCCTCTGTTGTCCACTTCTCCTCCTGCCTTCAATCTTTCCCAGTATCAAGGTCTTTTCTAATGAGTTGGCTGTTCGCATCAGGTGGCCAAAATATTGGAGCTTCAGCTTCAGCATCAGTCCTTCCCATAAATACTCAGGGTTGATTTCCTTTAGAATTGACCGGTTTGATCTCATTGTTTGTGCAAGGGACTCTCAAGAGTCTTCTCCCACACCATGATTCAAAATTATCAATTACGAGTAGCTGAAATATTTCTCTTAGCTCTGTTCAGTATTGGTCCAACATGAAAGCATTGGTAGGTAGAAAATCTTTACAAACAAAAGTCTTTATGTACAAATTGTGGGAGTTCATATAATAGAAATTATGATCACACTTAAGGCAAAATTTACATTAAATAAAATGGTAATCAAGGAATAATGAAAATTCAAAACAATTATATGCAGATTTAAGATATATCTGATGATTTTTTCTTTATAGCAAGAAACCTTTCATTATATTATCCAATTATTAACAGAGGTTGATATCATTGTCCAGAGATATTATTTTAAAAAGGATTTTAATTAAGATGACATTTGCATTATTAAATTATTTTTTCATTGTCAGTATAGAAAATTAGCAAACTACCTCTAGCTTTATTGCTCTATCAACTTTGTATGATGTTATGATAGCTTGAAAGCAGAGCCTGGTAAATGCAACACAAATATGTTTACAGTTAGACTCATAAACAGGGAGTGAGTGACCTCCTCACAGTCCCTGATAACATGAACCACCCAAGCCCTCTAAAGGAGAAACCAGCAGTTCTAAGATGTTGCCTAACAAAAATAACATGGGATAAAACACATTATAAGAATGGAATATCTCAAATAGACTCTACATTCAGGCCAGTACACATTTGATATTTTAAGTGTGCAGGTTAAGAGATGGGGTGAACAATCACGAAGAATCTGTGAAGCTAGTCTCCAAGGAAAAATCAGAATTATCTTTCACAGAAGGGACATGGTTTAAACTGAAGGCTGAAACAATGGTACTACCACAGAAGTGATGACCAAATCATTGCAAAATTTTAGAATAGGCCTTTAAGAACAGACATATGTGAAAGGTAGCATTTTGATAATATGTACACTAACTCGCTTTAGTTGTGTCTTACTCTTTGTGACCCTATGGACTATCGTCTGCCAGGCTCCTCTGTCCATGAGAGTCTCCAGGCAAGAATCCTGGAATGGTTTGCCATGCCCTTCTCCAATGGATCTTCCTGACCCAGGGATCGAACCCATGTTTATGTCTCATGCATTCGCAGGTGGGTTGTTTACATCACCTGTGAAGCTTCCTAGAGTTAATTAAGACCTCTTAGTAATTTTTATCTGAATTGTGAAAGTGAAGGGAAGAAGATAAACCAACTGAAGTATAAGTTGCACCAAGTATGAAAGATGCCACAGGAAGGCATAGTATAAAAGAAAGTTTTTCGCCTATGGTAAGAAAGATGGTGAACATTAGACCAAAAACAGAAAGGCCGATTCCATTATCACTGTATTATAGTTACTTTCATATAAAACCATTAATCATGTACCAAGTTGATAAGAACCAAACTATGGAAAGATAGATTAATGTCCAGGTTTCAGTAGAACCCATAGTAAAATTATGAATATGTGTTGGAGCCAACTTGGGTTTTTGTCTGCTTTTTTGCTCACAATGAATTTAGTTCATGGGTTTGTAATACTGCAGGCTAGATTTCTATAAGCAAAAGATAGATTTAAAAATAATTTCATATATATCTCTAATAGTTAAAAATTAACATTTATTCTAAATGTCAATAAAGCATTCAATTTGATAATGAAATTTGATCAATTAAGGGGGATATTCACACATAACCAGAATCTAAAAATAAATGTTACAGATAAACTTATTTATGAAACAGAAATAAACTCACAGAGAACAAACTTATGGCCATCAAGGGGGAAAATATGGGGAAGGAATGGTTAGAGAGTTTGGGACAGACATGCACACATTGCTCTATTTTAAATGGATAATGAACTTCCTCCTATATAGCACAGGGAACTCTGCTCAGTGTTATTTGGCAGCCTGGATGGGAGTATACACCTGCAAGCTATGGCTGAGTCCCTCTGCTGTCCATCTGAAATTATCTCAAAACTGTTGATTGGCTATACTCCAATATAAAATTTTAAAGCTTGAAATATGATAATCACAGGTATACACGTGTTCCCCATCTTGAGCCTCCCTCCCACCTCCCTTCCCACACCATCCCTCTGGGTCGTCCCAGTGCACCAGCCCCAAGCATCCAGTATCATGCATCGAACCTAGACTGGCGATTCATTACATATATGATATTATACATGTTTCAGTGCCGTTCTCCGGATTCATGTTGATGTATGGCAAAACCAATACAATATTGTAAAGTAATTAACCTCCAATTAAAATAAATAAATTTATATTGAAAAATAAAAAATTAAAAAAACAAACAAAAAAAGAAATATGATAATCAGTAAGTAAAGCAAAAAGAAAAGAAAAGCTGACTTTCAGGCAGAAGTACTTACAGGGATATTACTTAAAAATAAAATAGAGTATGTAATCACATTCAATTGTATATCAAATTCAATTAATGGGATACAACTGATCTTTTTCCCTATTTTATTATTAGGGAAATAATTTTATTTTATATGCTTTGATAGCATAAATTGTATCTCAAACTTTAAGCTTGCTGAGAATCTTCTAAAGAAGAAATTAAATTTTGATAGACTTTTAAAAAACTATCTCATTTATATAATCACAGATTCAGAATCATCATTTTATGAATTATCTTTTCCCCTGCATTATTAACATAATTTTTAATGAAACAACTTGGAATGTGTCTTAAAAGAAAGCAAATCCACTGCTGAATTTATCATGTCTTATGAGCCAATTAGAGAACAATGAATAATGACTACATAGTTTGCAGTTTGTAGAAGTTAGAATAGACAATATTATATCATGAGCAGTGATGCTATAGAAAACATAAACAACATTTGATTTCACAACCATATAAAAGATCACCTGTTGGAACATTTGAAATATAGTAAAGACTTTTCTGTGATTGCCTTTAAAAAAAAATTTTCCTCACGCTGGTGTCCCTCCTCATTTTAAATATCTCCAAAACACTTCAGTCCTAAGGCCATTAATTAACTGTCAATATAACAAACACTTTTCTCTCTCTTTGTAGTGAGATCACAGTTATGACATCTGAATCCTCAAAGATAATGACCTATATGTGTTAAGTCGCAATTGAAAAGAAAGTGACCAGGAAAAGCTTTTAAATATTGTGATAGTTTTATTTTTTTTAATAAAATGTCTAATATCAAGTAAAATATCAGACTATTGACAGCCATAAATATCTGAACCAAGATTAAGAGTTATGGCTAATAAGAATAACTGTAACAATTTAAATAAGTGATTTCATTTCAGTAATTTCATTAAAAATTTTTCATTTTGAAAAAATCGAGTCAATTTCCTTGAAAACCATTATAAGTGATCATATACCTACAGAATCATATGAATTAATTATATGTTGTCTGTTAACTATTTCCAATCATCACTGTAACATTATTTTAATATTTATGTTCCTTATTTTCCACATAGGGTATAGTTTTTCTGCTTGATTTATAATAACTTCAAAACGTGTAAAAAATGCAAACATAAAAAAATGAAAAGTTCTGTATCAATAATGACTGTAATCCTCCCTCATCCTGAAAGAATGCTATTGATATATGCTGGTAAAGCAATATTGAAGGAATACTAGATTTGGAGGATAAGTAGGAAACATTGGTCTCAATAAAAAATCCAAGTACAGAAGACCACTGATTGGCTGGGTTAAACTGATTAGCATTTGATATGATGTCTGAGCTAGAAATACAAATTTGGGGCATTGGAACATAGGTGTAGAGAAATAAAAAGATGCACAGAATTGCCTGCTAGTAGAATGCTGAGAAAGAAGAGAAATAGGGCAGAAAAACATTTCTGTAAGACTCCAATCCAATCTTTAGGGACAAACTAAAGAAAGGAAGCCAACAGTAGGAACTTCAAAAGAGATAGAATTACCTTTGCCCTTTCCATTTCTTTAGCTGTACATCAAATACCCATCAAAACTTGTGGCTACTTCTGTCTAATGTCACTAGTATATTGTATCTTCTTCTAATAATATCTGTAGTTTTACATATATCAGCTAACCTCAAGGTCACTTCTCCTGCTTCAGTTAGCTCCTTTTCATTCTTCAGACCCATTTTATTTTCTGCCTTCTCTTGAAAAAATCTTATGTGGATGTTTATGTCTTGCACACTCTACTATTTATAATGTCTACCCTATTAATCAGACTTTAGGGTGAGCAACAAATGAAGAAATTTGCAACAACTTCAATACAGAACACATGCTAGTTTTATTAAATATGATATTGAACTCATCTTGCTTTAGTAACAAGGCTTTATTGCCTATGCCAAAGCCTTTGACTGTGTGGATCACAATAAACTGTGGAAAATTCTGAAAGAGATGGGAATACTAGACCACCTGACCCTGCCTTGTGAGAAACCTATATGCAGGTCAAGAAGCAACAGTTAGAACTGGACATGGAACAACAGACTGGTTCCAAATAGGAAAAGGAGTACGTGAAGGCTGTATATTGTCACCCTGCTTATTTAACTTCTATGTAGAGTACATCATGAGAAACGCTGGGCTGGAAGAAGCACAAGCTGGAATCAAGAATGCTGGGAGAAATATCAATAACCTTGATATGCAGATGACACTACCCTTATGGGAGAAAGTGAAGAGGAACTAAAAAGCCTCTTGAAGAAAGTGAAAAAGTTGGCTTAAAGCTCAACATTCAGAAAACTAAGATCATGGCATCTGGTCCCATCATTTCATGGCAAGTGGGGAAACAGTGGAAACAGTGTCAGACTTTATTTTTGGGGGCGCCAAAATCACTGCAGATGGTGATTGCAGCCAGGAAATTAAAAGACAGTAAAGAATCTACCTGCAATGAGGGAAACCTGGGTTCAATCCCCTGGGTTGCAAAGATCTCCTGGAGAAGAGAATGGCCACCCACTTCAGTATTACTTACCTGGAGAATTCCATGGACTGAGGAGCCAGGCGGGCTACAGTCCATGGGGTCACAAAGAGTTGGATGTAACTGAGAGACTAACACTTTGACCTTCATTCTACATATCATGAATATTGGTATCAAGTATGTTTATTTTTTAAATTTATTTATTTTTTAATTGGAGGATAATTATTTACAAAAGCATGCTATATTTAAATGAATATCCATGTAAATTACTTTGTCATTGATGGGCTATATAGGAAATTATTATTTAAGAAAAAAAGATATAATTTTAAAAATCCTTGCTTTCACACTAGGAAAAAAAAGGTTGAAGTAAACAGAAATATTAAATTATTTTTATTTTAAGAACTAATTAAATATATTTATTACTAAAGAAAAAGGAAACATTTTCCTATATTTTTTATTCTGTTCTTCTAAATTGGAAATATATTACTGTGCGAGATATCAAGCCAAACCTCCAAGAAAAACACTTAACAGTTTCACAGTTTCATTGACTAGTGTTTGAGATAGTTACTTTAAATCATAGCAGGATATATGGAGTTAAATGATTTTATCTTGGCTTGAGAATTAACCAACAGCTGAGCACTTTACCTGCAATCTCACTCAATGTGATTTTAATGGACTAGCTCATGGGAAAATGCCATCACAATTAAAATGAATCTTTTAGGTTTATGAATCCTTACAGAGACCAACACAAGAAGGGTATCAACACAGGTTACAAAGAGTTATTTCAAACTTGAAATTATCTGTAATACCCTGAATATGTGACATTTTTACAAACTCTTACAGTTTACCATATTTTCTATTTTAATACTCAAAAAATAATCAAATAAATATGTGCATATTTTAAAAAGTGCTATAGATCAGATGTTAATGGTATTGCTTTCAATAAGATTATTTGTAGTTCAGGGCTTTAACTACTCTCTAATTTATAGAATTCTATACTGAGCAGTTTGCCCAAGTGTCCCTAATCCTTTGACTATGCAAGATATTGTCATTAGAGGCATCAAAATTCTAGATCCGAAACAACAAACACAATGCTCTTCATCCAGAAGGATTCTGGAATTAACAAAATCATTAACAAAATCATTGGAGGCAATTTCCAATCATTTTGTCAGTAAGATTACAGCACTATTTATTTTAGCAGTGTTTAAAATCATTTTAATGGCAGAAGTGTTGAGAGGATTAATAGGTATGATAGATTTAAATGAAGAGGCGAATAAAAATTCATAAAGAGTACCTTGTTGGTAATTACACAAAGGCAGGAAAGACAATAAAGACAAGATGATAATTGGAAAGACACTTGAAATGGCAAAGATAGCGAGTCTTGGACTAGGATGGGAAATAAGGTACAGAATTAAAGGAGGTACTCTCAGATTCTTGAAAGTGAGTGCCTCCATACATTTTGTGCCCCAGGCTCTTGGCTTACCTCATCTTAGTCTAGACGAAGAAAAGCTGAATTAAATACTACACAGATTTTCCAAGTTTGGAATCTCAAAGGACTCATCAAACTTCCCAATGCATATACACATACTGCTTTTTAAATAAAAGGTGAAAATAAAAGACAGCAATAGAAAGAGAGTACAGACAATTTCTGGAGGACTGAAAGCTACTCAGTGACAATCTCCACAGAATCCATAATGCACACTGGCCAGGCATTAACATCAACTGAGCTATCAAGATCAACTGGAATGAAATGTGGGTCTTGTGAGCACTTAGGCAGAAGTAAGGGAGAGGGATTACACATGCTTGGCTATGTAGTTAAGCTAATATAGATAACAAGATACACAGGTGAAAACTGCCAGCAAATCAAGCCCTAGGTATATATGAGATTTTGACTTTTAACTACACCTATAAATGTGGCAACCCACTCCGGTACTCTTGCCTGGAAAATCCCATAGACAGAGAAGCCTGGTAGGTTATAGTCCCTGGGGTCACAGAGCCAGACACAACTTAGTGACTTAACCCAATGTATAAATATCACAGCTCTTATTTTGGTTAAAGCTGACCTCCTGTACCTGTAAGAGAAGGATAAAGTTTTCCTAGAACAGCTGAAAATCAATTCTATCCTACACATATTTCAATATGACTTCCCAAACCTTAGAGCTTCTGTGCAGAAACATTTTAACAGATGCCAGCTGGATGGTAAGTTAGATTTAAAACAGTCTTAAGTATGCAAGAGAGATTTTGACAGATCTAGATGTAGCCCATGACTCCCCAGTGGCTTGGTAGTAAAGAATCTGCCCGCAATGCTGGAGACCCAGGTTTGATCTTTGGGTCTGGAAAATTACCTGGAGAAGGAAATGCCAGCACACTCCAGTATTCTTTCCTGGGAAATCCCACAGACAGAGGAGCCTGGTGTGCTACAGTCCATGGGTCCCAAAGGGGTCAGACATGACTTAGCATGTCTTCCTAAGCCACACTTGACTTCGAGGGTTTAGGAAGCATCAGTACGAACAATGCTAGTGGAAATGATAGAATTCCAGTTGAGCTATTTCAAATCTTAAAAGATGATTTTGTGACAGTGCTACACTCAAAATGCCAACAAATCTATAAAACTCAGCAGTGGCTGCAGGACAGGAAAAGGTCAGTTTTAATTCTAATCCCTAAGAAAGGCAATGCCAAAGAATGCTCAAACTACCACACAATTGCACTCATCTCACACACTAGTAAAGTAATGCTCAAAATTCTCCAAGTGAGGCTTAAACAGTACATGAACTGTGAACTTCCAGATGTTCAAGCTGGATTTGAAAAGGCAGAGGAACCAGATATCAAATTGCCAACATCTGCTGGACCATGGAAAAAGCAAGGGAGTTCCAGAAAAAATCTACTTCTGCTCTCTTTATCACACCAAAGCCTTTGACTGTGTGGATCATAACATACTGTGGAAAATTCTTAAAGAGATGAGAATACCAGACCACCTGACCTGCCTCTCAAGAAATCTGTATGCAGGCCAGGAATTAACTGTAAGAACTAACATGGAACAACAGACTGGTTCCAAATAGGGAACAGAGTACATGAAGGCTGTATATTGTCACCCTGCTTATTTAACTTATATGCAGAGTACATCATGAGAAATGCTGGGCTGGAGGAAGCACAAGCTGGCATCAAGATTGCCAGAAGAAATATCAATAACCTCAGATATGCAGATGACACCACCCTTATGGCAGAAAGTGAAGAAAAGCTAAAAAGCCTCTTGATAAAAGTGAAAGAGGAGAGTGAAAAAGTTGGCTTAAAGCTCAACATTCAGAAAACTAAGATTATGGCATCTGGTCCCATCACTTCATGGGAAATAGATGGGGAAACTGTGGAAACAGTGTCAGACTATATTTTGGGGGGCTCCAAAATCACAGCAGATGGTGACTTCAGCCATGAAATTAAAAGACACTTGCTCCTTGTAAGAAGAGCTATGACCAACCTAGATAGCATATTAAAAAGCAGAGACATGACTTTGCCAACAAGCTCTTTCTAGTCAAGTCTACAGTTTTTCTAGTGGTCATGTACAGATGTGAGAGTTGGATTATAAAGAAAGCTGAGCACCAAAATATGAATGCTTTTGAACTATGGTGTTGGAGAAAACTCTTGAGAGTCCTTTGGACTACAAGGAAATCCAACCAATCCATCCTGAGGGAAATCAATCCTGAATATTCATTGGAAGTACTGATGTTGAAGCTGAAATTCCAATACTGTGGCCATCTAATGTGAAGAACAGACTCATTTGAAAAGAGCCTGATGCTGGGAAAGATTGAAGTCAGGAGGAGAAAGAGATGGCAGAGGATGAGATGGTTGAATGGCATCACCAACTCAATGGACACGAGTTCGAGTAAACTCCAGGAGCTGGTGATGGACAGCGAGGCCTGGGGTGTGAAGTCCATGGATTCACAAAGATTTGGACCTGATTGAGCAACTGAATTGAACTGAGCTAACTTAGCAAATAAACAAGTTATGTACAAATGTGAGGAGGTGGTCCATAAAGAAGGCAGCCATTTTGCTTTTTTGCATTTATTTTCCATGGGGATGGTCTTGATCCCTGTCTCCTGTACAATGTCTTGAACCTCCGTCCATAGTTCATCAGGCACTCTATCTATCAGATCTAGTCCCTTAAATCTATGTCTCACTTCCACTGTATAATCATAAGGGATTTGATTTAGGTCATACCTGAATGGTCTAGTGGTTTTCCCTACTTTCTTCAATTTAAGTCTGAATTTGGCAATAAGGAGTTCATGATCTGAGCCACAGTCAGATCCCAGTCTTGTTTTTGCTGACTGTATATAGCTTCTCCCTCTTTGGCTGCAAAGAATATTGGACATAAATAGATTAAATCTACATATCTAAAATAAAATTAAAGACAAAATGGTACAGAACTCCTAATGTGAAGTTCTTAACTTTGCAGTCTTCCAAAATGCAACTCCATTTTGTACATAAAAACTGCACTCGTCAGAATGGCCATCATCAAAAAGTCTACAGACAATAAATGCTAGAGCGAGTGTGGAGAAAAGGGAATGCTCTTGCACAATTGGTGAGAATGTAAATTGATACAGCCACTATGGAAGACAGTATGAAGATTCCTTAAAAAACTAGGAATAAAGCCACATGACCCAGCAACACAGCAACCCCACTCATAGGCCTATATTCTGAAGAAACCAAAATTGAAAAAGACACCTGTATTCCATGTTCATTGCACTATCTACCATAGCTAGAACATGAAAGCAAACAAGATGTCCATCACAGATGAGTGGATAAAGAATGTGTGTTTGTGGTACATATACACAATGTGTATATGGATAAAGAATGTGTGTATGTGGTACATATACACAATGGAATATTAAGTTCAGTTCAGTTGCTCAGTCGTGTCTGACTCCTTGCGACCCATGAATTGAAGTACACCAGGCCTCCCTGTCCATCACCAACTCCAGGAGTTCACTCAAATTCATGTCCATCGAGTTGGTGATGCTATCCAGCCATCTCATCCTCTGTCGTCCCCTTCTAGTCCTGCCCCCAATCCCTCCCAGGATCAGAGTCTTTCCCAATGAGTCAACAGTTTGCATGAGGTGGCCAAAGTATTGGAGTTTCAGCTTTAGCATCAGTCCTTCCAAAGACCACCCAGAACTGACCTCCTTTAGAATGGACTGGTTGGATCCCCTTACAGTCCAAGGTACTCTCAAGAGTCTTCTCCAACAACACAGTTTAAAAGCATCAATTCTTCAATGCTCATCTTTCTTCACAGTTCAACTCTCACATCCATACATGATCACTGGAAAAGCCATACCCTTGACTAGACGGACATTTGTTGCCAAAGTAACGTCTCTGCTTTTGAGTATGCTATCTAGGTTGGTCATAACTTTCCTTCCAAGGAGTAAGTGTCTTTTAATTTCCTGGCTGCAATCACCATCTGCAGTGATTTTGGAGCCCAAAAAAGTAAAGTCAGCCACTGTTTCCACTGTTTCCCCATCTATGTCCCATGAAGTGATGGAACCAGATGCCATGATCTTAGTTTTCTGAATGTTGAGCTTTAAGCCAACATTTTCACTCTCCTCTTTCACTTTCATCAAGAGGCTTTTTAATTCCTTTTCACTTTCTGCCATACGGGTGGTGTCATCTGCATATCTGAGGTTATTGATATTTCTCCCGGCAATCTTGATTCCAGCTTGTGCTTCCTCCAGCCCAGCATTTCTCATGATGTACTCTGCATATAAGTTAAATAAGCAGGGTGACAATATACAGCCTTGACATATTCCTTTTCCTATTTGGAACCAGTCTGTTGTTCCATGTCCAGTTCTAACTGTTGCTTCCTCACCTGCATATAGGTTTCTCAAGAGGCAGGTTTGGTGGTCTGGTAGTCCCATCTCTCTCAGAATTTTCCACAGTTTATTGTGATCCACACAGTCAAAGGCTTTGGCATACTCAATAAAGTGGAAATAAATGTTTTTCTGGAACTCTCTTGCTTTTTCCATGGTCCAGCGGATGTTGGCAATTTGATATCTGATTCCTCTGCCATGAAAAGGAACACATTTGAGTCATTTTTAATAAGGTGAATGAACCTAGAACCTATTATACAGAGTGAAGTAAGTCAGAGAAAGATAACTATTGTATTCTGATGCGCATAGAGGGAATCTAGAAAAATGGTACTGAAGAATTTATTTATAGGACAGCAATGGAGAAACAGACATAGAGAATAGACTTATGGACATGGGGATAAGGGAGGAGAGGGTGAGATGTATGGAAAGAGTAACATGGAAACTTACCTGATCATATATAAAATAGACAGCCAATGGGAATTTGCTGTATGTCTCAGGAAACTCAAACAGGGGCACTGTATCAACCTAGAGGGGTTGGATGGGGAGCAACAGGGGAGGTAGGTCCAACAGGGAGGGTATATATGTATACCTATGGCTGATTCATGCTGAAGTTTGACAGAAAACAGCAAAATTCTGTAAAGCAATTATCCTTCAATTTAAAAAAACCAATCAATCAATAAAAAAGCTTTAAGTCCTCTCTACCACTAGGATAAAACGCTGAATTGAGACACTGTTAATGTATCAACTTGATGAATACAACTTATGCTAGTTTCAATCAACTTTGACTTGTGGCCACGGGCGCAGATGCGGATGAGGAGGTGAGAAGACCTAGAAGGCTGGAACTGTGTCGCCATTTAAATGAGTATTCCTAAAAGGTGCAGAGAGTGGAGCTATGAGAGCCTAGGAAATGGTGACAAGAGGGACGTGAGCACCGTGGCGCTTTCCTGCTGACTGCGCCGAGCCCCACGTGCTGCTGAGCCAGTACCTGGAGGAGGAAGTGAAGCACTGAGGTCAGTTAATATACACTGCAGACCTGGGCACTTGACTGCCTCTAGTAGGAAGGAAATCTTGCACTTTACTGACAGTGCAAAGAGATCAGCGTGTCGCGAAACACAATGCCATGACCAGCGATCCTGCCTACAATGTCACGCTGGCCCGGTGGGACTGGGAGAACACCATCAGTTTCAGTCCATGACACTGTGCCTCCCACCTCCAGCACGATGCCTTGCACCTGGGGGGCCTGAAGAGCCCAGGACCCCAGCATCATTTCTCCAGTCCAAGTCTGTCTGCTGAAAGTTCCAGAGGCCTCAGGGCAGCTCCTTGTCTGAGAGAGCACCCTGGGGCCTGTGGAAGCCAGTGGCTTGGTGATCCCGTCTCCCGCTCTGCCAAGTCTTCCAGATTTTTTGGCAGATCCACCGTGGAAGGGGGGAGACACCACCACCAACACTAATGTTCCTTCACAAAAAGTGACTGGCTGTCCCACCAAAGTGGACAATAAAGGATCCCATGAGGCCGAACCTTGCACCTTTATCCCTGAGTGCGCACACACTGGGCTGCACCTGGTCCGGCCTCCTTCGTTTGGAAATAGCAGAGCGACCGCATCACCAGTGAGAGTGCTCGGAGCAGTAGCCCGTGAGCTTCTGGCGGCCTCCCACATGCCTGTTTCTCCTCCCAGGAGACCCAGCGATTGGCCGCCGTGGGGTACCGGTCCCCTTCTCCTCCTGCCCCCAATCCCTCCCAGCATCAGTCTTTTCCAATGAGTCAACTCTTCGCATGAGGTGGCCAAAGTATTGGAGTTTCAGCTTTAGCATCATTCCTAAAGGCCCCAGTCCACGAGTTCGCTATCCGCGTGAGGCAGCCTTATGCAGACGGCCACAAGTTCCTGCTGCTGGGACCGAGGACTATTATCCATCAGGAGGACTTGTGGAGGACTTCAGGGTGACAGATGGCCATCGCATCATCATGTTAAGGGCAAGGATAGGGCGCTTTGCGTCCCCACCCATCGCTTAATCTGAGCTCATCCTTTCCGGGAAGAGGTTCCTGGGACCTATGTGCATCCATACTTCCTATCCCTGGACTGGACTGGGGGTAGGGTGATAGAATCCAGGCAGAGGTGTTCCTCTGCTGTGAAGAAGCAACTATATAACAAGAAACAATATGTCACGTAACATAAAATGATAACTAACATTATGATCGTATTAAACTAAACTTTGCAGATATCTTCACTTCCTGCTACATTGACTGCACTATTTTTTCTGCTGCCACCTCCTTCTAGAAATCCTCCGCTACTACTCATCCTTCAAAAACATTTTGTAAACAAACGACGTTACATATTTTTAACTTAATTATTTGTTCAAGAACAATTCACTGAATGCCAGTTATATGGGGGGAGAGTTCATGTAAAAATTAATTTTCTGATAGTCTCATAGGTAATGTCACAATTCTGGAGAAATATATTTTGTTTACTTGTTCATTGCCTAACAACTGAGAGCGCAGTGGTGAAAATTTTTTATTTTCAAGCTAACAAAAAGTCAATGAGATTCTCAAAGTGCAGATTTTTTTTTAAATAGAAGTAGAGGAGTTGATGTTACAGTGAAAGCTTCCTAGGCTCTTCAAAAATTATTGTACTAGTCCTGACTTTGCATAAATTAATACATGATCAATTCAGTTCAGTTCAGTCACTCAGTCATGTCCGACTCTTCACTATTCCATGAATTGCAGCATGCCAGGCCCCCCTGTCCACAACCAACTCCAAGAGTTCACTCAGACTCACATCCATTGAATTAGTGATACCATCCAGCCATCTCATCCTCTGTCATCCCCTTCTCCTCCTGCTCTCAATCCCTCCCTGCATCAGAGTCTTTTCCAATGAGTCAACTCTTCACATGAGGTGGCCAAAGTATTGGAGTTTCAGCTTTAGCATCATTCCTTCCCAAGAAATCCCAGGGCTGATCTCCTTCAGAGTGGACTGGTTGGATCCCCTTACAGTCCAAGGGACTCTCAAGAGTCTTCTCCAACAACACAGTTCAAAAGCATCAATTCTTCAGCACTCAGCCTTCTTCACAGTCCAACTCTCACATCCATACATGACTACTGGGAAAAATATAGCCTTGAATAGA